>NC_092125.1:25140035-25744201 GCF_043159975.1 Macaca nemestrina
AAGCTTTGAACACTGTTGACTGATTGATGTGTACTTCTAACTGAGATTTACATAATCTAATTGGACCCTTGGGTTCTTTAAAAAATGGCCTTCTTTTATCAAAATATGTGTTTATTACAATGCCTATTTTAAAATGAGGTGGCCCAAAGAGCATACTATGATGAATTTGCTGATGAAATACTTGTGAAACTTGGACAAACCTAATTATCAAGGGACAGTTTCACTTAAGAGGGCAAAAGTTTCACTTCAAAGGAAAGCCTACTGCTCTTGCTTTTAATGGTTTGAATTATGTTTTTATCTTTCATCAGCCCAAGAGTTTGTACTTCATGGTCAGAAACAAAACTTGGAGCCTCTGTGAATCCTGTAATCATTTACTAACTCTCTTGTAGAACAAGGTGTCATTTTTTCCTACTATTATGTTTCATTCTTTATTTTTCTAGCCCCCCGCCCCACGAGAGTGAAACTTGGGATTATAATTGGTTAGTGGGTCTCTTTGTGTGCGTGTGTGTATTTTTTTTTGGTCTTACTCTGTCGCCCAGGCTGGAGTGCAGTGGTGCTATCTCGGCTCACTGCAACTTCTGCCTCCCAGGCTCAAGTGATCCTCCCACCTCAGCCTCCTGAATAGCTGGGACCACAGGTGCCTGCCACCACGCCTGGTTAATTTTTTGCATTTTTGGTAGAGACAGGGTTTCACCACGTTGCCCAGGCTGGCCTCGAACTGTTGAGCTCAAGTGATCCACTGGCCTTGACTTCCCAAAGTACTGGGATTATAAGCCTGAGCTACCATGTCCAGCCAGAATTTTTTATTTTTTAAGAAAGAAAGTTTCTCTTAGGTCCTCCTTTCCCCACACCCCATTTTAATTTGGTGCCAGGTTTGCCTGTCTTTGTGGAGAAAAGAACAGAAATACTGGCTGAGGGAAAGTTTTTGTGTCTCTTTGCTCTAATATGTATTTCATTTTTTTCTATTTGCTCCTTTCTTTTCTAATACAGGCAGGAAAAAGAGGCAACTTCAGGAATACTCAGACTCTAGCTCCATGTAGGAATTTTTATTGGTTTGTTTTTTGACTAGAATGTAGAGTGGAAGCTCTTTTGGCTGGTTTGGGTCCTTGGGCAGAATATTTCAGACTCCTGTATTATATGGTGAATTAAATTGCTTCACTGGCACTTTTTGTTTTGTAAAGCCTGTTCACACTTTATAGTTTTTGAAGAGGAAAACTTTGGATAGTGCTCTTTCAAACCAGGCAGATGCCTCCGTTTCTTTTTAAAAACCTTTGTAAAATAATATTAATCTAACTTAAAAGTTATGATGGAATACAGATAAAACATTTGGGAGTCTCAATTCTATTTAATGTAGGTTCGATCAGTGTTACTAATGTGCTTTAGCTGCAATGTATTAATATTTGTTTCTTAGCATCCTGAGGCCAGCCACTTGCCTCTTGTTCACTTTACCAGCACAACTAAACTAGTGTCTGGCCCTGAAGGTGGGCAGATTATATTCACTAAATTGAATTTTGATGTAGGGATAATTCTGTTTCTTTGTGTATTGCCTAAGTTTAATTCATGTCATAGTCATGCTTCACATGTATCTTAATTCTTACTGCATAAAATGTTCATGCAAAAGGCAGTATTAATTTTGCTCATTGTTAACAATCAGCAAGTACTATTCAGAGTCTGACTCATAACCGTAGAGTATCTTGCGCTGTAATCAGAAACATTTATCATCCCTGACTTTAGCAGTTGAACTTACAGGATAATGTTTAGTTCTCATTATCAGAGAAAAAGGTGATTCAGGTAATTTCTTCATTTGTCCATTTCTCTATCCCCCTGCCCCAAAGTCGTGAAAAAATATTTAGCTAGAATGCTCAAAAATGGTATGTTAGCATTCATTTTCTTCCATTAGGTGATTTTTGTTGACTGTCATTAATAGCAATATGTAAGACTTACTCTTCATTTGCCTGTTTATTCATTCTTACAACATTTATTGTTTTTCTACTGCCAGGAACAATTTGAAGTGCCAGATATATTTAGTGGAAATTGGTTTTCTTAGGCAGATTATCATCTGTTTGTGAAGCTTTTTCGCAGTGTACGTGCCTGGCCCCAAATCTAGGAGATTCTTGTTTGGTGTATTTGGTGTGGTATAAGTTCAGGAATCTGTATTTTTACAGAGCTTTTCAAATGACTTTAATGCATGTTTGCTTTTGAGTACCATAGGAATGAAACAAGTCTCATTCAATAGGTACTCAAATAGGTAAATGCAATAAAGTTTCATAGATGCTGTAAGAGAAACTCTGTTGGTATAGTGTGGGCACAAAGCAAGAAGTCCTACTAGGTACCTCAGGAAAGGTTTCCTAAGAGTAGAAACGCCTAGCTGAATTTTGTTCTCCCAAGTGTTTTAGAGTAGGTGGAACCCATGAATCTATAGATTAGCCTAAGTAAATTCCAGTATTTAGGGCAATGGGAACAAAAGGAGAGAGGTGTGAAACAGCTTACAGCATTTTGGAAATTGCAAGTGGTTGGCATGATTGAATTACTACATGAGGACGGTTAAAAATAATATAGTTTTTATGGTGCTGAAAACAAGCATACATTAAAGAATATGAAGAAAGGAGAGTAAGAGTAGACTTGAACTTTAGAAAGATGACAGTGATGGTATGAAGCATAGATTAGAGTGGTATGAGACTGAAGGCAGGGAAATGGGTTGGCATAGCCACAAGAATCCGTACAAGAGTGATTCAGAGGCCTGAACTAAAGGAGTCACAGTTGGAGAGGAAGAGGATTGGAAAAAAAGAACCATAAGGAGGTGGAATCTTTGAGAATCGGTGACTGACTAGATTTAGCAGATGAGAAAGAGAAAGTAATTTCTCACCTATTTGAAGAATATGGATGATGTGCCAAACATCAAGGTGAGGGTTTTAAGGGGATGATTAGGTTTTAAAAGAAAATAATGCAGATGGGAGGAGGAAATGGGAATAGGGAGGCATTTACTTTGGATAAGAGAAGGTGTAGAGAACATCTGTGTTTTTCCTTGGAGGGACTCACTCCTTTCCCACTTTTAGTCCATGCCTACTGGGTGGTGTTTACTTTGCTTCAGGATTCAGGATTGTGTTCCCCCAGTCACATGGTTGGTTCAAGGTGGGCACATTACTCTAGCGAAGCCAGTCATAGCTTTTGCTTTTGTTTGAGCTGTAGGAGAAAGATTCTTTGTGCTTAAACCTGGGGGTTGATGAAGGATGAGAGTGGTTCTAGTTATCAACTTGTCAACTTATCTGGCCATTATGGGAAGCCTGAGAATAAGAAAATATGAAGAGTGGCAAGTTGAGTGTGTTGGGGGTAGAAGAGAAGAGAGGGAAAAGGGAGAAGTATCAGGTTGCGAAGGCACTGCCTCAGTGTCTGAAATGAACTCTACTTCTGGCTATTCCAGTTACTTGAGACAATAAATTTTTTTTTTTTTTTTTTGGGCTGAGTTTGTTGGGTTTTCTGTTCTTTGAGATTGATAGGGTCCTAACTGATACAGAAATGATAATAACTTGTTGTTGAAGCAGGAGACTAGGTGGTGGAGATAACATAACTTTTTAGATGAAGAATTGGTGAGGATATTCACACCAAATAACCTTGAATTTCAACTTGAGCATAACTGAGGTTAAGTGACTAACCGAAAGTCATGCAGCTGAGAGTAGAATTCAGATCTCAGAATCTTCAGCTTAGTGAGTTTATACTGTATCATCTCACTTACGCCACCTGAAAAGTTACAAAATGATAGTCTTTGGATGTGTTGCCTTTGAATAAGGGGGAGTAATTTATTTTCTTTTCCTCCTCGGTTGTTGTATTTGGAAAACTCTTTGGGATATAGCAGTACAATGACTTTCCTGCTCTGAAGAGCCTGAGTGAATGCCTGTCGATATATCAGAGTCTGGGTGCACTGGTTATAGCTACACAAATCTTTATTTTGAGGCAGTCATAATTTTGAGTTGCTTCAGGGAGAGAGATACTTATAAAGCAGTAAAATCCTGTCTGAATGTGACTGTACCTTTTCACTGTCTGGATGTGCTTGTGGAAAATGTCTCCCTAGGACCTTTAATTTTGTTCCCAAATTTACAACAGAGCCACTTCTTGATGCTATCTATTGCTCAAGGTACTGTTGGTGATAAGATTGTTATTAAGTTGGGTAGGTGAGCTGTAGACTGTGTCCTGCAGGGAACCATTTATTGTTTTGTACAAGAATAGGTAGTGCTGAGGAATCAGGTCTCATTCTGGGCATCAAATGGTCTCTCACTTTAAAATCTGACATTGGCACTACTTTTTCTTTGATTTAAACAGAAAGACCAGCAGATGTTCATGTGAGCATGAGGATAACTTATTTTTTTTTTAGGCATTGGCTCTATTTTATTTGCTCTGTGAAAAGTAAAAACAAGGAAGAGCACCACAGTAACACATACACCTATGTCCAAATGATGAGAAGTGGATGGTATTTTTTGCCTAATGGCAGTTACTATAATTCTTTCCCCAGAAATGTCTTTCTTCTGAGCCCTGACATCGATTTTCAGTTGAAAATGTTGGAACCATATAGGACTGAACATACATGGTAGCTTTAAATCTAAAGAAATTTGCTGAGAAGTGAAATGAAACTTTTATTAAAACTTTTTGAGGGGGCCGGGCGAGGTGGCTCACGCCTGTAATCCCAGCACTTTGGGAGGCTGAGGCGGGCGGATCACGAGGTCAGGAGATTGAGACCATCCTGGCTAACACAGTGAAACCTCGTCTCTACTAAAAATACAAAAAATTAGCCGGGCGTGGTGGTGGGTGCCTGTAGTCCCAGCTACTTGGGAGGCTGAGGCAGGAGAATGGCTTGAACCCGGGAGGCGGAGCTTGCAGTGAGCCGAGATTGCGTCACTGCACTCCAGCCTGGGCGACAGAGCGAGACTCCGTCTCAAAAAACAAAACAAAACAAAACTATTTGAGGCAAAGGGGTATTGAAGAAAATGGGAAATGTAGACTATAAGTGACTGCATTGTAGGAAATATTAAGGGATCTATTTAGACAAGAATTTGGCAACTAGAAGTAATAATAATGGCCAACATTTAATGAACACTGGTGATGTGCCTGGCACTGCTAAACTGTAGTATCTTATTTAATACTCAAGTCTTGGAGGCAGGTTTTTTTTTTTTTTTTAAGACAGGGTCTTGCTCTGTCTCCCAGGCTGGAGTGCAGTGGTATGATCATGGCTCACTTCACCCTCAACCTCCTGAGCTCAAGCGATTCTTCCTCCTTAGCCTCCTGAGTAGCTGGGACTACAGGTGCGTGCCATCGTGCCTGGCTAATTTTTTTTAAAAAAATTCTATTTTCTGTAGAGACGGAGTCTCACTATGTTGCCCAGGCTAGAAGTAGATGTTTTTAACTTCCATTTTACAAAAGAGGAGTCTGGAGATTTAGGTAAAATAACTTGCCCAGCGTTACAAAGCTAAGCTGTGATTGTCATGTGTGTCACAGCTGAGATGTAAACATAGGCAAGTTGATTCTCATGTCCTGACTTTTTAAACAATATGTTATAGCTCCAGATGAATGAATATCCTTACCTCTAGTTATATTGTGACTTCAGAAGTGACTATAGGTAACATTTTGCTTCATTTTGTGCTGTTTCTTATAGCTTGTGAACATCTCCATATTTTGGAGGGAGTGACTGAAAGACACAAGATTCAGCAAGTTTCTTCATATTTCTTCCCCTTCTGAATGTGCCACACTGTATGTGATCCTTAGAAGTTGTTTGACAATCAGTTATTATCGAACTTGATCCTTTATTTCCTTCATAGCACTTATAAATTGCAAAAAATTATAATTGCATTAATTTATTTTGCTTTCTTCTTTACTAATATCCAGCACATACCTAATGGCCAGGTCTGTTTGTCTATCAGTCAGTGAGATATAGATATAGATATATGTGTGTGTGTGTGTGTGTCTGAATACATGTGTACACAGGAGGACCTGTGTAAGCTGTTAGTCAGAGGTTGGCAAATCTTTTCTTTGAAGGGCCAGATAGTAAATATTTCAGGCTTTGTAGGCCAAGAGGCAAAATCATGGATACTGTGTAGATGCTCATATAACAAGAGAGAGAACAAATTACCATATATTTTAAATCTAGAAAATTCAAAATATAAACAAATAGAATAGTAATTGAGTAAAAACTCTTGCAATACAGGTCTGCTAATGAGAAGAATAGAATTATTTGGGGAGGACAACATTTTGCCTAATTGGGGTCCAAGTTTACTGTTTTTTATCAAAACTTTTGCAAATGTTCTTCTGTAAAAACTATTCTTGGCTTGTGGACCGTACAAAAATAGGCATCATACCACGTCTTGCACACAGGCTGTAGTTTGCTAACCCCTGTTTTTATTGCTCATGTGACTGTTGGGTCAGCTAGGTGATTCTGCTGATCTTAACCAGGCTTGCTCATGTATCTATGACCAGCTGCTGTGTTGGCTGAAGTTTGTGTAGGCTAAGATGCTTCAGCAGAGACAGTTTATTTCTGCTTCACGTGGTTTTATCCCAAAGGAGGCTGGCCTGATCTTGTTCACCTGGCAGCTGAGCAGTGTTATAAACGAGGGAGTGGAAGAGTATAAGGCCTTTTGAGACTTAGGCTAGTAACATCATATTTATTGCATTCTATTGGGAGACCATCCCAGATTTGAGGGATGCAGCTCTTGATGGGAGCAGCAGCAGAGGCACACTGCAAAATAGCCTGGACACAGGGAAGGGAGTAACTGTAACCAGTTTAGTAAACCATCTACTGCAATTCAATTTCATGACCGTGTGGTATTTTGTTGAATAAATATGCCACAGTTGATTTAGTAGTTTTTCTTCTGATGGACATTTTGACTCTTTCCAGTTCTTGGCACTTACAAGCAATGCTGCTCAGAATAATCCAGTATATATCTCCTTGTACATACATGTTAGAGTTTTATTAAGGAGTGTGTGTGTGTGTGTGTGTAAGAGGGAGTGTATGGACAAAAGTACAGTACATATGTAAGCCTAGAAGTGGAATTGTTGTATGTAAGGTGTGCACATCTTTAGCTTTATTAGATACTGCGAGAGTGACTATATCAATTTATATTCTTGCTACTGGTGTAGTTCTTACTGCACCACACCTTTGCCAAGATAGTGTAATTTTGCCAGCCTCATTGGACATGAAATGGCATCTCATAAAGGGTGTAATTCGTGTTTTCTTTATCATTAATGAGATTAAGTCTTTTCATATGCTTATTGATCATTGTGTTTCTTCTGTGAATTGCCAGTTAATATATTTTGCTCATTAAAAAAATTGTTGCATCTTTCATTGATTTGTAGGAAGTTTTAAATTCTTATCCTTTTTTGGTTGGTTATATATGTTCTAATATCTTTTCCCGGGCTGTGGTTCGTCTTTGTATTTTTAAATGGACTCTTAATGAAAAAAATTTTTAATTTTAATACTATTGGATTTATCAGCCTTTTCCTTTATGGTTTGTACTTTTTATGTGTTATTAAAAAAGCTTTCTCTTCTGGATCTTCAGATTCTCGTATGTTTTCTTAAAGTTTGCTTTTTTACCTTTTGATCATTAATCTACCTGGAACTGATTTTTGTGTATAGTATGAGACAAGGATCTAATTGTTTAGGTATATGGATTTCTAATTCTCTCAACATGATTTGTTAAATTTTTCACTCTTTCCTCAGCTTTCCTGCATTGCCAAAGCTCTGTCATACAGAGTTTCTACATATACACGTTCTACATTTCTTTTGATGCTAATTTCCTGTATAGAAAAATTGTTCGGTTTTCACTTTTGAAGCTGGCACTTTTTGTTTACTACTATATTATTGCCTGAGTAGTCTTGACTGAACTGTACCCTTAATTTGGATAAGATTAGGTAGCAGTTTTTTGGTTGCTCACTATATGCTAGATTAGTATACTTAAAATTTTAATGCATTAGCTCTTCATGACAATACTATGAATTAACTATTTTTTTTTAACTCCTTTTAGAAATTAGTAAACTGAAGCCCAGAGGAAACTTAATACTTAGCTGGGATTATGAACCCATGCCAGCTGGCTTCAGGGTCTCAATTTTAAACCACTATTCTATAGTATTTCTCATTTGATTTATAAATGTCTTGTCTGATTTGAAATATTTGACTAGGAGAGTGGTTCCCAGTCAACCATAACATATCAAAAATTTGTCTGATTACTGATGTTGAAAGAGGTAATTGTTAAAATGAGTTGAGCAGGGTCTATAAGGACTAGTTACAGTTTATTTTTAGAATTTTATTAGGTTTTTTTAAATGGTCACCTTTGAGATCTGCCCTCCCCTGCCACTGCATGACAGGAAAGATGTAGAAAATGATTCTTTATTTTGGAAAACTATTTTTGTGCTTTTAGATTTCTGGATTTTTCGTGTGTGCACTAGCAGAGGATTCTTGCATAAGATAATAGGGCCAGTGAGCATGAACATTTATAGATTGGAGATGTGGTCCTCTGCATGGGTTATTTTTCTTTTTAAAAGCAAGATGTAGGGATAGATAGAGCTATTGGCACAATCTAGGGGAACACATTGTTTTAGATAATCTTGCCTCTTCCTGCCCTCTAACCAAGCTTCTCTCTCCATTCAATTTCCCATGGCACTTGTTATCTGTGCCAGCTCTTTGGAAATTCATATTCAATTTAGGATTTGATTTTTGTGTGTGTGTGTGTTTTTTTTTTTAAGACAGAGTCTCGCTCTGTTGCCCAGGCTGGAGTGCAGTGGCATGATCTTGGCTTGGCTCACTGTAACCTTCCCTTCCCAGGTTCAAGTGATTCTCATACCTCAGCCTCTCGAGTAGCTGGGATTATAGGCATGTGCCATCATGCCTGGCTAATTTTTGTATTTTCGGTAGAGATGAGGTTTCACCATGTTGCCCAGGCTGGTCTTGAACTCCTGTCTTCAAGTGATCCGCCTGCCTCAGCCTCCCAAAGTGCTGGGATTACAGGCATGAGCCACTGTGCCCAGCCTTGATTATGTTTGATAACTCTTTTGTATTTTTCTGATTGCTTTGAAAATATGTTTCGTGTACCTAAGAATATTGGATGGAAGCTTCTTGGGACAGGGGTGGTGTTTTATACTTACTTTTAATCTCTACAGTCTTAGCACAGCAGCTAACTACAGTGCAGGTGTTCAATAAATGTTTTGGTTTTTTTTTTTTTGTTTTTTTTTTTGATATGGGTTCTCACTATGTTGTCCAGGCTGTGGTGCCCTGGCTACTCACGGGTGCAGTCATAGCATACTGCAGCCTCAGGCTCCTGGGCTTAAGTGATCCTCCCACCTCAGCCTCCCAAGTAACTGGACTAGAGGCATCCACCATGATGCCTGGTGCTTCTTTCTTTTAGCGGGGCTCAACTCAACGAATCAGACCTCAGAGATAAGGGCAAATTTTATATTTGATTTAAAATTTTTGAGTGTTTTATTCAATGCTTATTTACTCAATGTACTTTGTTCAAGGAATTGCGGGAAACAAAAGATGAATCAGAAACCGTATCTGCCCTCAAAGGGAGTAAGTTCTTAAACAGTTTAAGTTATAAATATAGTTGCTTGCTTCTGTGTACATACATACCATCATAGTTTCACAGAGGGAGCTAGAAGTTGTTTATAATTTAATTGAGGAGATCAAATATATGAAGAAAAATCATTCAATGTAGAATGTGGTGAGTTACAAAGCCCCTGGGGATGGATTTTGTACTTGAGGTGGGTTGAAGAAAGATGCTTAGAGTGGCAGTAACAGGGGAGCTGGGCCCTCAATAAAGAAGGTAGGATTTTGACAGGTGGGTTAAGGGTGGAGGGTGGGATTGCATTTAAGAAAGAAAGAAGCAGTGTGAAGCAAGGTCTGGTAGAGGCAGAAAAAGCTGGCCATGTTTGGAGCAAAAGTAGTTCAATTTGGCTAGAATATAGGAGAGAAAAGTACATAAATTGGGGCCAGTTTATGTAGAGTCTTAAATATCAGGCTAAGGTGTTTGGACTTAATTCAGTAGACAGTGGGGAGCCACTGAAGTTTTTTGAGTAATATGATCTGAGCCATACTTTTGGAAGATTAATCTGGTTGCATTGTCAGTAATGAATGAGAAAATGAAAGTATTTTCCATTGTTGGATCACTTTTTTGTTTTCTTCATAAACATAACTAAAACAAATGCAAGTTTAGTATAGCTATCACATAACACTAAAAACCTTTATTAATAAAAATGTGAGAACAATTATATTTTTGTATATCCAGCTATTTTAAAAGACATGTCGGCCGAGTGCGGTGGCTCACACCTGTAATCCTAGCACTTTGGGAGGCCGAGGTTGGGTGGATCACCTGAGGTCAGGAGTTTGAGACCAGTCTGACCAATGTGATGAAACCCCATTTCTACTAAAAATACAAAAATTAGCCGGGCGTGGTGGCATGCACCTGTAATCCCAGCTACTCAGGGGGTTGAGACAGAATTGCTTGAACCCAGGAGGCGGAGGTTGCAGTGCACCGAGATCGGGCCATTGCACTCCAGCCTGGGCAACAAGAGCGAAACTCTGACTCAAGAAAAAAAAAAAATTGTCAAGGCCCTATTCACCTGTTAGCCTCTAATTCAGATTTTTGCATTTAGCCTCGTCAGTGAGTTACGCATCACAGACAGATACAAACTTCCAAAAACACCGTTCTGATTGGTGTATTTTTCTGCTCAAAGGCATCAATGCCTCTCCATTTGGCTGCTGAATAAAGTCCAGATTTCATAACCCAACAGTCAAGGCCTTCCCTCATTCATCTCTCCTACTTAACTCCCTGACTGTTTCAGACAAACTATTCTTAAGACTCCTTGTGATTTCCTACTTTTTTGTCTCATTTACTCTAGTTCTTGTGACCTTCATAGAGCCTTAAGAATAAAAGGGAGGGAAGATATGTTGAAATCCTGAGAACAGATGTGACTAGGTCGTATGTGGCAGAGCTGGGATGAAAGCTCTATTACTTGTTATTTTTTGTAATTGTTATTTGCCAGGTATTGTGGCCAATCCTGGGTTATGATGGTAAGTGAAACAAAAGTGATCTCTGCTCTTTATACCTTATGGTCTATAGAGACAAATATTAACCACTATATATAGTAAACCAATGTTGGAATTACAAATTGGATAGCTCCTATCAAGGAAAACTACTTTGAAGTACTTTAAGAGAAGATAGTGGGGAAAGGGAGTAAAGCTAATTTATTGTGGTATGTCAGGAAAGGTCTCTTTAAGGAAGTGTTTTTTTTTTTTTCTTTGTTTCATGCTGCCCCATGTGATTAAGAGGAAGTGAATTTTAAGCTGAGAACTGACATATGAGAGCATGTAGGTAGGGCAAAGAGTGGATGGAGAAGAGCATTCTAAGCAGAGCGAGCAGTATGCACCAAGGCCCCCAAGTGGAAAGGAATTTGGTGTATTAGATGACCTCAAAGGTCAGTGTGACCAGAACGTATTTTGATTACTGAGGAGTAAGATGAACCTGGAGAGTTAAGGAGGAACCAGATCATATAGAGCCTTTTAGACCATATTGGATTTTGTATTTTATATAAAGTACATTGAGAAGAAAATGACAATTGAAGGGCTTCTGAAGAGTGACACAGTCCTGTTTGTGTTTTTAAAATATCACTGTGATTAATAATATATCCAAAGTTCAGCCACTTCTTAGCTCCACAGTCTCCACCTTGATATAATCTCATATGAATTAGCTAGTCTCAGCTTCCACCCTTCCAGCCCTACAGCCTATTCTTTTTTAATCTTTTTTCTTTAAAAAAAATTATTTTAAAAAATTTATCGTGGCCCAGGCACTCACACCTACAGCCTATTCTAGACAGTTACCAGTTTTTTTCCTTTAAAATGTTAGAGCATGTCTCTCCTGCTCCAAATCTTCCCGTGGTTTCACATTTCACTCGGAGTAAATCTCAGAGACATGCTCCCACCTCAGGGCCTTTACACTTGCTGTCTTGTTTGCCTAGGATGCTTTTCTCACAGATACCCATGTGGTTCACTTCCTAACCTCCTTCAGGTCTTTATACTACTGGTGATTCCATACCAGACCCCATCCCTGCCAGTCCTTCCCTACTTTATTTTTCTCCAGACCACTTACTGTCCTCTGACTTTTATACTAGAATATAAATTTCACCAGATAAAGAATTATGTAAGAGAGTTGTGTACTGATCTATTCTCAGGATGTGGAATGCTGTATATAACAGGCATTCAGTAAGTATTAGTTGAATGAGTAGCTTGGTGGAGTCGAGAGTAGAAGCTGAGAGAACAGTTTAAAGGGTCTGAGTATACATGAGAGATAGTGACTGAGGCAAAGATTGTGGAAGATGCAGAGAAACAGTGGATTCAAGATACATTTTAGAGAGAATTAACAGGACAGTTCACAATGATAAAATAACTTAAGTTTTTGCCTAACAAGTTTAGCATTTCTTCTATTAAACCATTATGAAATGTCATTGTTAGCTGGTAATTTAAGTTACTAATTAGGTTATTTAGAGTCATTGATTTAGCCTGTGTCTAAACCCAAACAATGTAGATGCTGCCAAATTCACTAATGGCAGCGGCGTGTGGTGAAGGTTAAAGAAAATTAGATAAATCTTTTAAGTATTTAAATATTTGTATATTTTAAAAAATCAAACTTGTGAGACAGTGCATGCAGTAGTGAATGTATATATAGCTCATTTGAGGAGTACCATTGGGGTTGTGGTTCTCAAACAGGGACAATCTCTTGTCGTACCCTCCGCCACCCCCCCCCCCAACATTTGACAGTGATTGGAGACATTTTTGATTGTCACAACCTGAAGAATGGTGCTGATGGCATCTAGTGATTAGAGGCCAGTTATGCTGCTAAACATCCTACAGTGCACAAAGTCAGTCTCCTCCCCTCACTGCAAAGAATTATCTGGTCCAAAATGTCAGTAGTACTGAGGTTGAGAAACCCTACCTTAGGTATTAAAACTCGAACTTCAATTTATGTCAATGCTAAGCCGCTAAGCCTACAGCTGGCTACACTGTTAAATCCACAGACCTGTATACTTCTACAACTTGTGTGTACAAGGTGTGATTAGAATGGTTGCACTTACTTTTAAACAAATATAACTGACACACTTGCATGCTTATGCACATAAATCCAGTTGAAAGCTCTACCTTCACAATAGTTCTCTTGGGAAGAGTTTGCGTTTATATGATTCTGCCTTTTTTATTTATTTATTTTAAGTTTCAGGACACATGTGCAGGACATGCAGGTTTGTTACATAGGTAAACACATGCCATAGGTTCTGCCTTTTTTATAGTTGCCTTTGAGACCTGGAGCATACCCTTTAAATCTCCTTAATGGTACCAAATTATCTTCTGAAGGTGGATTTGGAAATATCCAGTGCTTTCTGAATGCATTGTGATGGGTGTAATCAGGTTAGGTAATAATTGTATCATAAGGTGAAATTGAGATATGGCTATAAAATAATAATTGGTGGTTTAAAAGTAGTGCTTTTACAAAATCTTTTCATCAGTAAATAAGTGCATCATAGTCTCAATTTGAAGGAAGGTATGTGCAGATGTTCTGGAATTATTAAAATCATTATCAGAATGTCAAATGTTTAAAAGATTGTTGTCTGGGATCAAGGGAAACAGCCACTGTCACATAATATTGGGCAGGTACTTTGGCACAATTTGGTAATACTATTAATTTTTTTGTTTTTGTTTTTGTTTGAGATGGAGTCTCGCTCTGTCACCAGGCTGGAGTGCAGTGGTGTGATCTCGGCTCACTGCAATCTCCGCCTCCTGGGTTCAAGCGGTTCTTCTGCCACCGCCTCCCAAGTAGCAGGGATTAAGGCACGTGCTACCACACCCAGCTAATTTTGTATTTTTAGTAGAGATGGAGTTTTACCGTGTTGGCCAGGATGGTCTTGATCTCCTGACCTCATGATCCGCCTGCCTCGGTCTCCCAGAGTGCTGGGATTACAGGCGTGAGCCACCGCAAAATGTTCGTATTATTTCACTTAGGAATTCTGTCTCTAGCCATTTGTTTACAGACATTTTTACACCAGTAAGGAAAGATATGAAAAGTGCTATTTCTTGAAGCTTTGTTTGTAAAGTGGAAAAATTAGAAACAATCCAATACCTGTGTTAATAGTATAAATATTGATCACAAATCATTAGTATATCCTTGAAGTAAAATACTATACACCACCAAAAAATCAAGGTGTAATGTGTACTGATATAAAAGGAGCTATCAAATATATTAAATGGGGTGTGGGGAAGGAAGCTGTAAAAAGGAAAAAAAAAAGAAACCCAAAAACTAGTAGGTATGGCATGTGATACCAAACTATATACGCAAGACATGCATAGAAGAGAGACCTGGGGGAATAAATACTAAATCTAATGGGAATAGGATAATTTCCTGTATTTCAGACTTGTTTGATTGTATTGTAATGTTTTACAATCAGGAAAAAAAAACCTAAAACCATGAGACAGTGATATTACTTATAACTAGCTCTTTTAAGATTTTGAAGCAGTCCTTTGTATTAGTACATAGCTACCAATCTTTCTGCAATTCTATTTTTATATTCGTAAATACATAAAATTGGCCAGAGATTCCTAGAGCTTTGTTCTCTACCTGAAGTTATTTACTGCTTTAAAACATTTTTAAATTCTACATTGTGAAAGTATCACAGTTACTGTGTCTTTTTTTTTTTTTTGAGACGATGTGTCGCTCCAGCCCAGGCTGGGGTGCAGTGGCCTCATCTCGGCTCACTGCAAGCTCCGCTTGTCGGGTTCACGCCATTCTCCTGCTTCAGCCTCCCGAGTAGCTGAGACTACAGGCGCCCGCCACCACGCCCGGCTAATTTTTTTGTATTTTTAGTAGAAACAGGGTTTCACCGTGTTAGCCAGGATGGTCTTTATCTCCTGACCTCGTGATCCGCCTGCCTCGGCTTCCGAAAGTGCAGGGATTACAGGCGTGAGCCACCACTCCCAGCGTACTGTCTTTTTTAAAATCTTAGGCTTTGAAATACCAGTGTGGTAAGTTGCTAATTTGTGTTTACCCTGCAGGTGGCGCTGGTGGTTCTGTGGTGTTCTTCAGTGTGACTCAAGTAAAATTCCCTTAAGCTGGGAAATCACTTAGTTACTTACTGGTTCTGCTTGTAGAATGTTACCTTTCATGTAATCTGTTGAATATCAGACATTTTCTTACTATTATTTCAAGAAATACATGTAGCAGGGAAAAAAATCTATTAGATTATTAGGACATAATTATATTTTGTACCTTATTTATCTACTTTATTATTCATCACAATTTCTGGGAAATTAAATTTATTTCAACAGTTCATTACTTTCCAACTCCCTTAAAATTCTAAAACTTCATAAAAAAACTGGCAGTAGAACTAATTTTTTCAAATTAATTCTCTTTGAAGTCTTTCCTTTTCCTTTCTCTTTGTGTGTCTGACTCCCCCTTTCTTTCTCTAAGTCTGTCAAGTTCAAGAGCAGCTCAGATGCCATGAATTAAGTGAAGCACAAAAGGGGGAAAGGAGATCCTTTTGAGGAACAAAGGCCTCCCATTAGGCTGCCATGTTCTTTTTTGACCAAAAGTGCCCCCTACATGGTTTCTATTGTTGTCCACATACCCTGCACATAAGGTAAATACAGTAGATCCTCATTACCTCACGTTTTCCTCCTCTTCCTCCTATGCCACACACAACCAGTGAAGCTTTGGGTCTTTGATGTCTTTAGGCATTCTTATACAGTTGCTTTATCTCCTTTTGAAAACCTACAGGGGTGGAAATGGAAGTGGAGAGCAGTGCACACCAAGTAGTAAAACCTCACAAGAAGGGAAAATGAGCTGTTAGAGAAGCTGCAACCCAGGAATCCAGGGCAAGTGGAAAGATCCAGAGATTTTACTGTTGTTGTTATCTGTTCTCTGTCTTTTAATCCTATATCTTAAAAATCCAATATTTTTAAAGTAATAACTTTGATTTACATTCACTATAGTTTTTCCTACCTTTGTGTAACAAGACAGGTAGATGGGAATAAATTTAATTGCTAAGAGCAGTTCATGTAATGATCAGAAATTCTTGCTAATCTGCTCCTACTTATAGGATGTTGGCTCTTTATTGTTATGGAGATGGCTTTACTATAGGTTTGTTGTCTTGCGTTATTTTACAAACAAGCTTTAAGTGGGAAATTTTAAAAAAGAAGTAACCCATGTAGAACCAAACTTAAAATGTAAGAGAGAAAGAATTGAAATTTCATTTTCTACAAACTTGAAATTAACCTGCTAATTGTAAAGTTGTTTTAATAATGCTGACAAACGTCAATTATGTTTGCAAAGGAGTATATGGTTCTAGATGTTTGCCTACTGCTAACCATTGAGAAAAACATTGTCAGGTTAGCAAGTCTATTGAAATAGAGACCTCCTTAGTTTACAGCAAAGAATAAATAGCTGATTTGACTAGAGATTGGGACAAGGTTTTATTTATTTGTATTCTTTGAAAGAAATCAGACAGTAAGTGGTTTGTGGTAGAGTTGAATGATGGCAGAGAGATGGAAAGAGAATAACAGAGGAGGAGAAGGAATAGTATTTCTTTTTTAGTATTGTTTTGAAATTAAAACTTATTTTAATATGGTGAAGAGCAAGAGTTGGGCTGGGCACAGTGGCTCACGCCTATAATCCCAGCACTTTGGGAGGCCAAGGTGGGCAGATCACCTGAGATCAGGAGTTTGAGACCAGCCTGGCCAACATAGCGAAACCCTATCTCTACTAAAAATACAAAAATTAGCCGGGTGTGGTGGCACACACCTGTAAATCCCAGCTATTTGGGCGGCTGAGACAGGAGAATCGCTTAAACCTGGGTGACAGAGGTTGCAGTGAGCCGAGATCCCGCCACTGCACTCCAGCCTGGACAACAGTGCGAGTCTCTGTCTCAAAAAAAAGAAAAAGAGCAAGAGTTGAACTTAGGACAAGGTATGTCTTCTTTTTTTTCTGACATTGAACTAATGGTGGGCAATTTGTGACTTAACATTTAGTGACCACCTTGAACTCCCCCTGAGTTTGTGGGTCTGCCCTTTTAGGATTATAGAGGTGATTCAGTGGTGTTAAAAACAACATTAAAAGGATTAAAGAAGTCATTCCTTTGTAGGAACAGTAGTAACATTTTATTTTGAAAATTTCATGAGAAGATTTTTAGTATTCCTATTTTTTTCCCTGTATGTTCTTCAAATAAAAATACGTAGCACATTCAACGTTTTTGGTCCTAAGAATTTCTTACATTAAAACCGGACTAGCATAGCTGAAGTTAAAAAAAAAACAAAGGCATGTTAACTACTTGAGGAAATGTTTTGACTCTTTATGGACCCTGAATGTTGCTTTTCAGGAACTATTCCTTGTTGTTTTGTTCTTTGGGTACAGCAGTCTGCAAGAAGCCTTTGGTTTAGTAAAGAAGCCTTTACTTGGCAGCAAAATAAAAGGCAAAGAGCTTCTTGCTGTGTATTATGTAGGAAATTACCATTCTTGTTGTCTGCGCAGGATGTTCTAAAGATGTAGCTAGGAATCTCAGTGGAGAGAGAGAAGAGACAGAGAGAGAGAGACACAGAGAGAGTCAGACTTGTAGTTCTAATATTTTCTTGCTTTTGCCTCTGCCTCTGGTCATACATTGGATTGCTTTCGTTCCTTGGGGTGGCATCTGTCTTCAGGAGAAATCACTTCACAGTCAAACACAGATTGCTGAACTGTGGCATTTTTGCTGTTACTGTTATCCTGAATTTACTGGGAACAGTTTTAATATGGGTGCATTTAAACACTTGTTTGTGGATAGGGAGAGATGGAGAGTGAAATTTCATTCTCTGTTGAATGCTCCATCTCGTGCCCAACACATTTCTGCCCCTACCACATGGTTTTTCACTAACTCCTGAATGTTTCTCTATGCTAATCTGAAAGCTCTACACCAGAGACCACACATTTGTACAGTTCCCCACATACATGGTCACTTTATTAAATGAATTATTTCTTGACATTTTCCAGGTTTGTGATTATACCTTTCCAAGTCAGTATTAACACATTTCAAATATTGTGATAAGTTGAATTTATGCTAACATTGTTTTAATTATTTAAATAATTTAACATTTTAAAACCTTGTGGCTTTAGATTTAAAGAGGTATCAAGTCCTTAGAACATTTCAGTTATTATCCTAATAATGATATTACAATGATAGTCATTAGACAAATAAATATTAAATTTTAAAAAGAATAAAAATAAAAAAGAACACCTAACTGGGAAAGTGGGAGAGAAGCCATTTAAAACAATAAACTAAAACTCTTTTCCTGAGTTTCCTTAGAAGTCGTTTGGAAAATTGCTGGAGAGATTTTAAACATTAAATGTATTCGTGTCTAAAACTTGCTTTTTCAACAAGACACCCGAACTGCCAAGACTTCACAGGGTGTCATTGTATAGAATTAAATTTAAATGGCGGTTGAAAGAGAAAAGGCATAATAAGATTGGTCAAACTTCTATATGTATTGAAAGATTGAGCATGAAAAGATTTGGAGCTTTACAATATTTCAAGGAAGTAGGATGTGTAAAAACTCGAGATGGGTGGCTTATTTTCTGACATGAGTAGATTTTGATTTAAAACATTGAAGCTGTTCCCTGGGGAGAGGGATGTGAAGGAATCTGATGAAATGAAGACCTCAGAGAGTTTCTGTGGAAGGTTTAGAACTGGAAGTGGTGAATTAGTGAACCATCAAGAAAGAAAATATTTTTATAGACATTTATAAATTTTTATTTCCACAAACATTGGAAATAATGTAGGAATAGGCAAACAGTGGTCCTCAGGTCAAATTCGTGTTTCCTGTTTTTGTATGGCCCTTGAGCTAAGAATGATTTCTACATTTTTTAGTGGGGGAAAAATAAAAGCATAATATTTCATGACATTATTATATGAAATTGAAATGTCAATATTCATAAACTTTTATTGGGATATAACCACACCCATTTGTTTATGCATTGTCTCTGTAGTATCTATAGCTGCTCTTACGCTGCAACAGCAGAGTTGAATAGTTGTGGCAGAGACCATGTGTCCCACAAACACTAAAATGTTTGCTTTCTGACTTTTTACAGAACAGGTTTGCTGTCCACAGAAATGAAAGAATGTCCACAGTATGTTAGAATGAACAGTATACAGTTTTTTGTAAGGCTGGGAATACTTGCCATTAATAAATTTATTTTCTGTGTTCTTATATTTGCTTATCAGGAATAAATGCTTTTTTTAGTGAATTGTTTTCATTATTCTGCAAAATGTCAAAATAGTAAATATTACCCTTTTTTTTTTTTTTTTTGACAATGCCCCCGTTTTTTTTTTGGCTGGGAATTTTCTTCCTCTGGTTTTGTAAGTATGTTCCCACACATTAGGATTTCAAAAAAAAAAAAACCATATTCAGAACTGTATTAGTCAGTTCTTGCATTGCTGTAAAGAACTTCCTGAGACTGAGTAATTTATAAAGAAAAGAGGTTTAATTGGTTCACAGTTCCGCAGGCTGTAGAAGCATGGCGGGGGAGGCCTAAAGAAACTTAATCATGACAGAAAGCAAAGGGGAAGCAAGCAGGTCTTATATGACCAGAGCAGGAGGAAGAGAGAGAAGTGGGAGGGGCTAGACACTTTTAAACAACAACCAGATCTTGTGAGAACTCACTATTAGAAGAATAGCAAGGGGGAAGACTTACCCCCATGATCTAGTCACCTCCCTCCAGGCGCCTCATCCAACATTTAAGGATTACAATTTGACATGAGATTTGGGTGGGGACACAAATCCAAACCATGTCATTCTGCCCTGGCACCTCCCCAATCTCTCATGTCCTTCTCACATTGCAAAATACAATCATCCCTTCTCAGTAGTCCCCCAGAATCTTATTTCAGCATTAACTCAAAAGTCCACAATCCAAAGTCTTATCTGAGACAAGGTAAGTCTCTTCTGCTTATGAACCTGTGAAATAAAAAACAAGTTAGTTGCTTCCAAGATAACGCAGGTACAGGCATTGGGTAAATACACCCATTCTGAAAGGGAGAAATCAACCAAAAGACGGGGGCTACAGGCCCCATGCAAGTCCAAAACCCAGCAGGGCAGTCATTAAATCTTAAAGTTCCAAAATTATCTTTGACTTTGTGTCTCACATCCAGGCAGCACTGATGCAAGGGGTGGACTCCCAGGTCCTGGGGCATCTCTGCCTCTGTAGGTCTACAGAGTACAGCCCCTCAGCTGTTTTTACAGGCTGTCATTGAGTGCACGTGGCTTTTCCAGGCACACAGAGCAAGCTGTCAGTAGATCTACCATTCTGGAGTCTGGAAGATGGTGGCCCTCTTGTCACAGCTCCAGTAGGCACTGCCCCAGTGGGGACTCTGTGTGGAGGCTCCAACCCCACATTTCCCCTCCACACTGCCCTGGTAGAGGTTCTGCATGAGGCCTCTGCTCCTGCCGCAGACTCCTGCCTGGAGTTTCCATACATCCTCTGAAATCTAGACAGGGACTCCCAAGCCTCAACTCTTGCCCTCCGTGCACCTGCAGGCTTAACACCCTGTGGAAATTGCCAAGGCTTACAACTTGCCCCATCTGGAGCAGCAGCCTGGGACGTTTCTGGGGCCCTTTTAGCCACAAAGAATTTTCTTTCCCTTGGCCTCAGGCCAGTACCTTTTATGCCTTCCCTATTATGTCTGGCAGAAGTGTGGCAGTTGTTGGGAAAGTAACTGGAAGCTCTCATGGGCTTCTGTATGAAAAGCTAGGATAACCATGTTATGAGTAGTGTATGGACAAGAACTTGAGCTTGTGGTCTTTCCCCTCTGCTATCAGCTTCACATTGCTTAAGACAGAAAAATAAGGGATTTCAAAATGTAAGAGTGAAAGAAATTAGAGTTTGACAAAGATATATATATAAAAGCCACAGTTTAAAATAAATGTGTTTTATTTTCTTCCTGAATAATTGAGCCTGAACCAGGAGTACATTGTTTATGATTAATCTCTATGTGAAAAAACAAGGGTAGTAATTGTAGAGCAAACTCTCAGTTTATTCTGAATGACCACCAGTTACTAACTGAAAATATGATTTTCCCCAACTAGATTTTCTTATTCCTTATAATATTTGAAGAGTAATAAGGTTGATATTTTCTTTTTGTGTGTTTCATTGCTCATATTAAGAAGGTTACTTTATGCAGAACTTTTTGACTTTTTTTTTATTAGTTATGTACCCATCCTTTCCCTTAATTATTAAAGCTCTAATCTCTAGCATGTAATATTTTGCTGTTGCTTCCACCCTGTTGCTTTAGGTGAAATTTAAGGAGTTCTATTTTAATAGGCCTAAGTAGAGAATGAACCTATGAAGAATCTGACTATAAAACTAGTGACAGAAATCCACTTGGTTATTTCAGATAATTCCTTTTCCTAATATCTTCCTTTCCTCCTCTTCTAGGTCTTTTGAGTATTGCCTGGAATATACCATTTCTGACAAATTTCTATAGAACATGTGGGTCTGTGAGGCAAGTTTCATTTTAAATAGGTAGTTACCTATTTCTGTTATTTTATTGTCCTTGTTTTTAGATTAATTTTGCTATGTATTTGGTCTATATTTTGCCCTAGTAAATATAGACCAAAATTACTCTGAATTTTAACACAGTTAATGCCTTTGCTGATTAGTAGACTTACTTCTTTGTAGACTCACTGTGTTTCCGAAAGAGTTGGGAGTTAAAATAGTTTGGTTGTCATTTGCTCATATATTCAGTTTTCTGGACAAACCATGAATTAGAGTAAAGTTATGCTTTCTTATAAATCCAGTTCTTGTGAAAATTGTTGTTGCCTTTCATTAATGACAGCATTTCCATCTAAGAATATTGACAACCCTCTCATTTTCCTTTACAACTCTTTCTTGTTTTCCACCTTTTTCATTGTCTTTTAGAAGGATACTCTTCTGAAACATACTACTTTTAGTCCTGAGATTTGCAGTGAATGAATTGCAGCTGATGAACTCTTGGGCTGCTAATCTTACTTAGTCAAATGAATGTAATTTTTTTTTTTTTTTTTGAGAAAGGCTCTCACTCCAGGCTGCAGTGCATGATCACAGCTCACTGCACCCTTGACCTCCAGGATCAAGCAGTCCTCCCACCTCAGCCTTCCCCCAGTAACTGAGACTACAGGCTCGCACCATCATGCCTGGATTTGATTTTTCTTTTCTTTGTAGTGATGGAGTCCCAGTATGTTGCCCAGAGTGGTCTTGAACTCCTGGGTCAAGTGATCCCCCAACCTTGCCCTCTCAAAGTATTGGGATTACAGGTGTGAGCCCCTGTGACCAGCTGTAGTAATTATTGATAATGGAACTATGATGAGAACAATAGTGTTTTCTTACAGAAGACATTTAGTTTTGGCTTTTTAAAAAGCTGTATTAAAACTTTAAATGTACATTATTCTTTAGTATGACTACAGAAGGCAACAATGGCCCAGATATCTCTACTTGTTCTTTCTGAAATTGAAGATGGGACTACATACTGTTTCTAATTCGACAGTTCAGATTTTTCATTCCCACTTTTAAAAGTGTTAGTGTTTGCTTGAGCACACAGGCAAGATTATGGGATCTTTACATTTGAGTCACCTGGCAGAACTCTGAAGGTGTAGGGCAAGGAAAAAAAAAGACATCCCAAAATACTATGCTTACTATCACCCTGTCTTAGTAACGGTAAGTTTTAAATTCTACCACCCCCAGTCCAAAAAGATGGGGTAAGAATAATGATTGGTTAAGTGATACCTGGAAGACTGCTACATCCTAAAAAAGACTGATGGATGGTTCTGTGAAACACCACTTATGTCTTAGCTATTTTCCATTCTGAGTTTCTGTATAAGAATATCTTGTGCCCTGGAAATATTCAAGAAAAAGTACTTTAGCTGAATCTTATTTAATAACTTAAGATTTTATAACAGAGATGGTGGTTTGTGCCACATTATATTCAGCAGTTAGCGATCTAAGAGCAAAAGATTTAACTTATACTAGAAGACAACAGTAGTCCCCCTTTATCTGCTGTTTCTCTTTCTGTGGTTTCAGCTTCCCACAGTCAACTGCTATCCAAAAATATTAAATGGAAAATCCCAGAAATAATTTGTAAGTTTTAAGTTGCATGCTGTTCTGAGTAGTGAGATGAAATCTCGTGGCATCCCACTCTGTTCTGTGGGGGATGTGACTCATTCCTTTGTTCAGTATATCTCGTGCTGTATACACTACCCACCTGTCAGTCATTCAGTAGCCACCTAGGTTATCAGATTGGCTGATCATTGTATTGCAGTGCTATGTTCAGGTAATCTTTATTTTACTTATAGTGGCCCGAAGGTGCAAAGAGTAGTGATACTGACATATTATTATAACTTCTATTTTTTATTCTTATTTTTAATCTTACTATGCCTAATTTATAAATTAAACTTAATCATAGGTATGTATATATAGGAAAAACATAATGTTATATAGGGTTCAGTACTAGCCCCAGTTTCACTTGGGGGTCTTGGAATGTGTCCCCCACAGATAAGAGGGGACTATATTCTTATAGAAGAAGAGTTCGATTTTTTTAGTACGTTATTTCCTGTTCAAACCATTGACCCACTCCTTGAGATAAGTTATTCTGAAGCTTTCGTATAAGTAAAAGCAATTAAATTTTGCCACCACCACCACTGTCCTCAGCCATTCTGAATTATAAAGTGTTACAATTAAGAACAGGAAGAATGGAAGTATTCAATTAAAAATGAAGTATTTTCAGTTCCATATTGTCATAAAATAAGGGTGGGAAAGGCAAAGGAGAAAATCAGTAAGTATGGAGAGGAAAGAAATGAGTAGATAGAACAAAAAAGATGAGAAAGGAAGCCATGTTGAAGTCAGAAGAGAGTGCAGAGCAAGAGAGGATGGGCAGAAAAAAGAAAAGGAAAACAAGAAAGGAGTTGTAGAATGTGCTGTTGTTGCATTCTACTGCCAGTCTAAGCCATGGAATAATTCACTATTCTGGGAAGTATTCTTAAGATCATCAGTGACCTTCAGGTCATGAAATCCAATGGGCATTCTTTCAGACCTGTTCTTATTTGACCTCTCAGTGGTGTTTGACACTCTTAACCACCAACTCTTTCTGAAACCTTTTTCTCCCTGGAAACTGTGAGGTCATGCTCTTTCGGTTTTCCTCTCATCTCTCTGGTAACTCCTGCTTTGACTACTTTGGGGTTTTGTTTGTTTTTTAAGAGTTGGGATCTTGCTCTCCTGCCTAGGCTGGAGTGCAGTGGCGCAATCATAGCTCACTGCAACCTCAAACTCCTGGGCTTACGTGATCTACCTGCCTTGACCTCCTAAGTAACTATGTTCATTTGACACAGTTTAGGAACTAAAGATCAGGTAAAACCAAGCCAATTCCTGAGCTGGAATTGAATCTATTCAGAATGTCTGGGAACTCCATTTTTACCTGTCAACCATACCTGGCTAATTAAAAAAAAAAAAAAAAAAGCATAGGCCAGTCTTGAACTCCTGACCTCAAACCTCAGCCTCCCAAAGCCTTGGATTACAGACATGAGCCACCTCACCCCGGCCACCTTTGTTGTCCATAGATGTCAGAGTTTGTGAAAGCTCAGTCCTTGGCTTCCATTTCTTTTCATTCTACAACCTAGCAATTGTAAGTATCCCGGTGGCCTCAGTTACTACTCGCTGATGCCACATGCCCACCTCTGGTGTCCCACATGTCAGTGAATAGCATCACCTTTTTTATTCCAGTTTTCCAAGTTAAAGACTTAGGAGTAATTCCCAATACCCCCTCTCCCTCATTTCCCAAATTCTTACTATACTAAGGCCTATTTGACATCCTTCAATAATTTTCAAATCCATATTCTCTGCTATCTTAGTCTGAGTAGGATCATCTCCCCCTTGCAGCACAATAGTAGCCTTCCATATCCTTGTTAAATTTGTTCTGTACACTGAAGCTAGGGTACCGTATCTTATGAAAACACAAATCCAGTCATGTCATTCTCCTCCATAACATTATTTCCTGCTACTCTTAGGATAAAGACTAACATTCCCCAGGCCTACTTCTCCACCTCCCCTCTTATTTTTCCCCTCTGCACTTTAGCCACCGAGACTTCTGTTCAGATTCTCACAGGTACCATGCTTTCACAGGTACCTTTTACTTCTCTGCTTAGTCAATTTCCATTTCATTCTTCACATCTCAACACAAAGACTGTTTCTATAGAAAAAGTGATTGTTGACATATGGTCTTGTAAGATTCTGTTCTTTTGCTTATAGCATTTATCATAATTTGTTACTATGTATCTCTGAGACTGAAAACTCCCAAGAGGGATGGGACCTTGTCTGCTTTACTCACTGCTGTATCTCCAGCACCTGGCACGTGGTAGGGATTTCATAGATAGTGGTTAAATGACTTGAGTTTGTCCTTTCTCTAGATCTAGGGTATTTGTCACTTGTCCATAAATTTTACTTCAGGAAATTTTAGGGCTCAGCATAGTCTGATTAGGCTTCAACGATGAAGATAATGTTACATTTATCATTCAACACAGTTTAGGAACTAAAGGTCAGGTAAAATCAGCTAATTCCTGAGTTGTGGAATTGAATCTGTTCAGATTATCTGGGAACTTTATTTTTACCTGTCCTGACAAGTCTTCTAAAGAAAGATACGTTGACTTAGCTCACGTTTCAGCAAATGTTTCAGTGCTTATAATACGCCAGACATTTTGCGAACTTTAATTGGCTATCCTCCTTCATGTATCTATTTTAATAGAATTTAATAAAATTCTATTAAATGTAATAAAATTTGATTTTAATAGAATTTAATTTTAAATTTGGTTTTCAAGACCTCTATTTCACATGGGTATGTATTTGTGTCTTTGAGTATGATTCTTTAAGCAAAACACTTTGCAAATAAAATGAGCATCTGAAAGATATTTTTTCATTTGATTGTAATTAGTTAGGTAAATTAAGGGGAATACATAATTACACATGTTAAAGATATTCAAATGCTTTTGGAACAGGATTGGTGTGTCCATGTTCTTCTGTTTCCTTCTAATCCCCCCTGATTATAATGGTACACAGTGCTTATAGCATAAGCCTAACAATGTTAAATGAACACACATTGTGTGTAGAATATGCAGAATCATGGGCAGTGGTATGTAACAAATGTTGTTAACTGATGAGCTATAGCAAACATGAATATAAAAAAGGTTTAACCTGGATAAAGAAATTCAGTCCTTTGTTTTATGAAGTAAGGCAACTGACCTCTGCCCTATGATACAGACAAGAGCTGTTACAAGTTATCAAATGTATGTTTATGAAAAAGAATCATTTTTCTTACTGATGTGTCCCCCCATGACAGAATATGTCACAGAGTTAAGAGAATAATGTGTAACCTACTGTTGCAACCCAGTTAACATAGAAGTACTTGATAATTTAGTTATATGAGATTGAGGAATATTTTAAAGGTGAGAAGAGATATGACTTAGAACAGAGGAAAAATACGATTCTTAGTAGAGGGAACTGCAGCTTAAATGTTCCAGAGGGGGCTGGGCATGGTGGCTCACACCTGTAATCCCAACTACTCTGGAGACTGAGATAGGAGAACTGCTTGAACCTCAGAGGTGGAGATTGCAGTGAGCCAACATCGCACCACTGCACTCCAGCCTGGGCTTCAGAGCGAGACTCAGTCTCAAAAAAAAAAACAACAAAACAAATGTTCCAGAGGGAATAAATATTGATGGGAGTTGGGTGGGGACAGATGGTGGATGGAACTAAGTGGAAGGATTAGCAAACAGGTTTACTTGTCTAGATTGAGAAAAAAGTGATTTGTGGAAACTATGTTTGGAAACACAGGATAAGAACTCTGATTTGACAAAATGGTTTATATTTAAAACCATATTGTTGGCCGGGCACAGTGGCTCATGCCTGTAATCCCAGCACTTTGGGAGGCCGAGGTGGGTGGATCACCTGAGGTCAGGAGATCGAGACCAGCCTGACCAACGTGGTGAAACCCCGTTTTTACTAAAAATACAAAAATTAGCCAGGTGCCTGTAATCTCAGCTAGTCTGGAGGTTGAGGCAGGAGAATCGCTTGAACCCGGGAAGCGGAGTTTGCAGTGAGCTGAGATTGCGCACTCCAGCCTGTGTGACAGAGCGAGACTCTGTCTTGGAAAACAAAAACAAAAACATATTGTAAATGTGTGATATCAGAAATAATAAAGCTTACCTCTCCAGATCCTGTGAAAATAAAAGTGGACATGATAGGTAGCAAATATGCTTGGTGTTTGAGCTTGATTTTTTTTTTTTAAAGAGAGATCTTATTGCTGTTACTGTCATGTAGGTTTTTTTTTTTTTTTTCAGACTTTTAGTTTTTGTAGCTAGTCTATTCATTTGGCGAATGTGGAAAAATAACTCAACACTTCCCACTAGTGAGCATGTTAGGCTCTCACACAATTTCTATAGTCAGTCATTCTGTATCAGTGTCAGCGAGAATTACTTAAAGGTATGAACAGTATTATGACAGTTACCTTTAAAACGATAGGCAACATTGGGCTTTTACATGGCCCTTACTTTGTGTCATGGTGTGTTACAAATCAATTTTGCTTTCGTTTGTTTTGAAATGATTTCGATTTAGGCTTTTGTGAACCTTTGACTTTTCTTCCCTTTTCACTGAAGTAACTTTCTTTGCATGGTCTTTGAATAGTCTCATTTTTTAAAAAGTCCTAACTAAGCATAAAAAGTAAGATTTTCCTTCTTTCCAACACTTTCCGTGAAATTATAATAATTGTGCTAAATTATCAGCTTAGATTTCAAGCAGTCCTCATGCCAAAGGCATTTATTAAGTGTTCATATGTTTGTTACTATGCTGTATTGTAGCAATCAAGTAGGAACACACAGGAGTCATATCTATTAAGTGCTTTTAAAGGGCCTGGTAACACTAAATCATATTTTCAATGCCATTCGTATAAATGGTGTAATGTCCTGGCTGCCTCCTCTCCACCAAAGCTAAGTATCTTAAATGCTAAGTGTCTTAAAAGATTACATCCCCATAGGAAGAGGGTGGAGTGTTTAGTCTTCATTTGTGACTGGTTTAAATGAACAGATACAGTTCTCCAAAGGTCCATTTATAGACCAGTCTTAACTTAAAATGTACATAATGTATTTGGATATTGATGAAAGAGCCAAACTCTAAAATATTTGAAGAGTCTTATTCTGAGCCAAATATGAGTAACCAAAGCTTGTGATACAGCCCCAGGTGTGATAGAGTTAACTGGGTGACAATTGAAAAGTGAAATGAGGGTTGCCTGACATCTGAGAATCATTCTGGAGTGAGACGGTGTGTTAAGGAATATTTGATCAGGAAGAAGATAGTGATAAAAGAAAAACCTGAGCTGAATTAAATTTAAAGGAATTTAATTGAGCAACTGATTATTTGCCAATTCGGCAGCCTTCCCAGCCAGAGTAGGCTCAGAGACTCCAGCGCAGCCACGTGATGGAAGAAGATTTATGGACAAAAAAAGGAAAGTGACGTATAGAAAATGGGAATGAGATACAGGAACAGCTGGATTGGTTACACCTCAGCATTTGCCTCATTTGAACATGGTTCAAACGGTTGGCTACATTTGATTGGCCAAAAGTCGGTGATTGGCTACGGTCTGGTTACACCCCCACTTGTTATAGTTCACCATGTACAGAAAAACCTTTAGCTGAACTTAAAATACGTAATGAGGCAGCTTTAGGCTAAACTTGATTTAACAATAGAGACCTTTCCTTTTTATTCCAGACTTATAAATTCTGCTGTCTGTTGAACTTCTCCCATAGGCGCATCACATTAAACATATCCAAACTCATTCTTCTCCCTTTCAGGCCACACTTTCTCCTGTACTCATATTTCCCTGTTCATCTGCTTCACTCAGTTGCACATGTTACATAGTACCAAGGCTTCCTTCTTTACATAGTTCATACCTAGTTCTTTTCCATTCTCGTGGCTAGTACTCTAATTCTAGCTCCTACTCTTGCCTGGGGTTCATGGACTGGTCCCCTCACTATTTTCATACTTACTCCCTCAAATCTATATTCATACTGTTAAGTAAACGAAATAATTTTTTTTTTCCCCTGAGACGGAGTCTTGCTCTGTTGCCCAGGCTAGAGTGCAGTGGTGCCATCCCGGCTCACTGCAAGCTCCACCTCCCCAGGTTCATGCCATTCTCCTGCCTCAGCCTCCCGAGTAGCTGGGACTACAGGCACCCGCCACCACGCCCAGCTAATTTTTTGTATTTTTTAGTAGAGATGGGGTTTCACTGTATTAGCCAGGATGATCTTGATCTCCTGACCTTGTGATCCGCCCGCCTTGGCCTCCTAAAGTGCTGGGATTACAGGCGTGACCTACCGTGCCCAACCAAAAATTTTTAAATTTTTATTACATCCCTCTTGCTTAAAACTCCTAAAACCACACAGCTTTAAGGACTAACTTTAAGTTGAAGTTGAAACTTAAATATGAGGACCTTCATAATGTTGTCCTTGTCTATCTTTCCAGCCTCTTCTTCTGTCACTTCTTTGCCTCTTCTTTTCACTCTTGTCTTATTGGTGTTTCCTGCATTTATCATCCCTGTCACAACTCTTTTTCTTCCAATGTTCTACTTTTTCTATACTTTTCTACCCTCATATTACTGCTTTCACTTGTTTCTACTTCTCAGGGAAGGCTTCCCTGACTTTCCTATAGGGTTTAGATACTGCACCTCTACTCTGCCCCATTAGCTTCCTAGCAAATGGGGTTAAATGCAGAGCTTGCTCCAGAGGCCTGTGGTCCAGGTTAAAACTTTAGCTTCACTCTGCTGATTACATCTTCTTGGACAATTTACTAAATATCTCTGTCTCTGTTTTCTCATATGTAAAATGGGAATTATAAAAGAACTTCATAGGGTTGTTCTTGTGGGAGTAAATTAATGTATGTTTAAACACTTAGAATATTTGTGCTTAGCACATGTTACCACTTACTGAACATTAACCTATTACTGTCTTGTGCATACCTCCTTCATAGAAAATGTTATTTGGTATTGAACTTCTATTTTACTTGTTCCTTCCTGTAATACATTGTGACCCTTTTTTGAGGGCAGGAACTAAATCTTGTCAACTTAAAGTTTATTTAAAAATATTTGAGCCGGGCACGGTGGCTCACGCCTGTAATCCCAGCACTTTGGGAGGCCGAGGCGGGCAGATCACAAGTTCAGGAGATCGAGACCATCCTGGTGAACAGTGAAACCCCATCTCTACTAAAAATACAAAAAATTAGCCGGGCCTGGTGGCGGGCGCCTGTAGTCCCAGCTACTCGGGAGGCTGAGGCAGGAGAATGGCGTGGACCCAAGAGGCGGAGGTTGCAGTGAGCCAAGATCGCGCCACTGCACTCCAGCGTGGACGACGGAGCAAGACTCTGTCTCAAAAAAAAAAAAAAAAAAAATTTGAGCATCCATTAAGTCATTGATACTTGGCTAAGTCCAAATTATGGCCTGTTTTGTAAGACCCCTTTTTACATTTTTTATAAAATTTTTTATAAAATGTAAAAAGCCATTACCAAAAAAAAGAGGAAAAAAACAAAAAGAGGAAGAAGAGTATGGGCAGAGAACATGGACCAAAAAAGCCTGAAATACTACCTATAATATTCTTAACAGAAAACATTTGCTGATCTCTGAGCTAGATCTCTTGGTGTTGATGTTACACTTAACATGATTAGAATCCAGTAAATGTTTGTTGGAATGAATGGATGGTTGGATAGATAGATAAATGACTAGGATAAGAAGACCAGAATTGTGTGTATTGGTGATTATTTCTTAAGACGTGGCAGCAATGTGAAAGTCAGTGAAGAGTCTGAAATAGTTGCTCTCATTTGGTGACATGAGACTAGACTATCTGCACTTTGTGGGTAGGGATGTTTTAGGGTCCTTTGTCTTTCGTTGTGTTTGAGAAGTTGGACACAAGAGTGGTGTTCAAATGCCTGGTATTAACATGTGATAGAAGACAAGAATTTGCTATTTTCTGTGGTTTGTACAGATGAAAAGTTTCTAGCAGTCTTCTGTGTTTTCCATTAGGCATTCCTTGCTATCATTGCTAGTAATGTCATAAAGGAGAGGATCCTCACTGTCATTTAATAAATAATAATAATAATCTATGTGGTTAATTTTATTCCTTATCCCTACAGTAAACAAATAGTAAATACTTTGAATTTAACTAGCTTAATATTCTGTTTGTGTAGAATTGTGTAGATAGGTAAGGCTGAATAAATTCAAGCCAGATTATTTAATATTTATTTTTGACCGCTCTTAGGGATTTTGATCAAAGCAATTTACTCTCTAACTATCCTATTTTGTATTTGTGGTATCAGAACAATTTTTCTTCCTTTTTATTTCCTTAATGATTCAACTTTCTATCCGCTCTAAATAGTGTATGTGTTAAAGCTAATGTCCAAATAGTAATAAATTTTTTTGTTATTAATTGATAATTGTTTGAATGTTGCTATTCTGAAAAGGACCATAGAGAGTATTTACACCAAGTCTTTAGTTTTACAAATAGGTCAGTTATTTAAAAATCACAAAGATTCTTGGTAGTAGAATGACAGTGAAAAGTGGGTGCTCTGATGGACCGTGCTGCATCTCCTACTGTCCTGGTTTTTTATGTAGTGAGAGCTTACCATCTTCAGTTACATTGTTTTGCTGAACTTAAGCTGTGTATTGCACTCTTTCTATTGCTACCTGACAGAATAATATTGATGAAGACTTAAAATCCATTTCTAGTTTATTTTTTGGTTATTTGAAAATATTCTACTGTATTCACTTTGCCTTTCCCATTGTGAATGGTCCAGGAAACTTTAAAAAATATAGATACTGGTATAACTATGATTTGATACAATTTAATATAGGCAGTGTCAACATTTTGTGAATTTTATGTCAATATTAGATTATATTTTTCCTCTTCAAAGGGGCTTTTTAATGAAAAATGGGTAATAACTTGATTCTAGTCTTGTAAAATCTTCATGGCACCATGAACTCTCATACATACAGAGGTAGACCTTCTACTTTCGTATTATCCTTAGCCTTTTTCATTTAGAATTCTGTTAGTGCCTTTCACAATAAATGTTTGTTGAATTGAATTGAACCTTGTGAGAATTGTTTTGCTTTGCTGAAAAATGTTGCAAGTATAATAGAATAACTTGTTATTTGCTATCCATACTCGATTCATTTGTGTTCATAATATTTTCAACATATTTTTCTTTGTTTACTTAAGTGAGGAAATTAAATTATATTCTAAATCACTTGGCAGCTGTGATGTTGGTACAAGAGCAATATAGGCTTACTAAGTTAAAAGATGAAGTTTATGCCTTCATTCTGCCACTTGTATAGCATTGTATTAGGACAATTGCCTGAATCTCCTTTCCTCATCTGTAAATAAAGAATGACTGCTTTATGGAGTTTTGTTAGGATTCAAAGGGAATCACGTTTAAGCCTACCTAGCACCGTATCTGGTATGTGGAGGGTGTTCAGTAAATGTTTACCCGTTAAAAAATGGTGATATGTACTTTAGATGTATCTTAAGATGATTTTTAATAAAGGTTTTATAGAATCACAAAGCCTTAGATTTGAAATGGATATCAGAGTTCAAGCCCAGTTTCCCTTAGAAGAATTAAATTTCTTCTCTGCTATCCTGGGCTAGTGCTCATTTATCAGTTGCTATTTAATTTCTTCTTTGTGCAAGACACTGGTAGGTTTTCAGGACGCTGCAGAGTTGATTCAGGACAGATATCTTCTTAAGAAGGTTGTTCCAAGTAAGCTTCATGGAAGAAGAAGTGGCAGTTGAGCTAGAACTTGAAGGATAGGGTAGAATCTGAATATTTATAGGGGTTGCCAACTGCAGGAACACAAGGAACAAAGGAGAGAAGAGTTTGGGCAGTTGCAGAAAATCATTAATAAATGAGTAATTTTGTTTGACTGGATTAGGGAAGGTAAAGAAATAATGAAAGATAGGGCTGGAAAAGAAGATTGTGGCCAAAATAGTAGAGATCCTGGATACATTGCAACAATTGGACTTCCTGGTACTCATCAAATGAAGTAAAATGAAAAATTTGTAACTGGGGGTGATATAGTCAGTTGCATTCAGCTTTTTAATATATGTGCCAAGTTTTAAATAGTTCTTTATTAATATTAACTTCTTATAACTTTGATCTCTTTGCTGTAGTTCATTCTCTTTAGCCTTAGAGTCAGTCCCTCTTTCATCCTTCATGTCAAATCAGATATCTGTCAGTTTTGCCTCTAAAACACATATAAGTATATCCTCATTGCTACTGAGTTACTGTCACATGTGGCACAGGATGAACCAGCAAGTTTCCATTCCTACTCTCCTGTTTAGAGCATTCATCAAAACCTTTGGTAGCCTTTATTCTCTTAAAAATATAGAGAGGATAGTGAAAACCATGTCACTGCCCTTGATTCTCATCTTCAAAATTATAGCGAAGCTAAGCAGTCTGCTAATTCTTATTTCCCTGTTGTAGCCAAAGCAGGAATTACTGAGGTAATATGTTTTTGTTTATGCATTACCTTGTATTGTTGAGTACTAGAAATGTCAGTTAAAATCAGGGCAGAGAAATAGATAAGTAAACCACAGTGACAAGGTGGAGTAAAATAAGTACATACTTATTTTGTGTATTGCTGTGGAAACACAGAAGGGGCAAGCAATACTGGTTTAAAGCTTTTGAAGATTGAAATTATTGTTTTAAAGGTTATTCTCAGAGACTTCTGGCAATATAATGGATTAGATAACCTGAAAAATTCTGTGAAATGTCTACAAATGGCCGTAACATTCCTTTACATGTTTTCCCTGCAAGCTCAAGGATGTGAGGGATTTCCCCAGGGCAACTGAAGAGAAAAATGAATGGTTATCAAGCTAATGCCAGAGCTGCCCTAAGTAAGGGCCTTTGTTCAAAACACACTCCAGAGCTTTGTGTTGTATTGGATCTTCTCGAGAAAAGGCTGGATTTTTCAGGGCGAGGAAATGGAGCTGAGGATCCCTGTATGGAGCTATAACTCTTAAAGACTTTATACTCTTAGTGAAAGGGTAGACTAGGGGAAAAATCCACCCACCAGCAAAGTATAGTGATAAAGGCTTGTCTTTCTTAGCCTTAGATCCAAATAGAAGTCTTCCCTGAAAATTTATACCATAACCCTTTTAAAATACAGGTTTGCTATTTGAATTTGTCTACCTGTGTGGTCTGGGAAACCCAGAGATAAGATATTAAAATGATCCTGAGCTAGAGGTGCCTCAGGTGGAGCAGAGGAAAATACATGGCCTTTCTGAAGAAATGTGCTATCAGTACAAGCTTCTCAGATTCCTCCAGATTAAAGTTTTCCAATATTAGCCTGTAACCCAAAGTGACAGAACCTAGGAAAAAAACGTCAGTAAGTTGCAGCAAAACAACCAACAAAGGAGAAAAAAAAAAAGTCATTGAAATTTAGAAACTTAATGGACAAGTTCAGCAATAGATGTGTTTTGAAGAATGGTTTAGAAAATTAACATATGTAGTACTCGTTTGTTTTCTCTGAGTCTCTTTTCTCTGAGATGAAAAATGCAAAAGAGAAGTTCAAAGATATGGAAAATAGAATGAGATTCAAAATGAATCTAATTGGAGTTACAGAAAGAATAGGGATAGTTCTCAGCTGCTATCAGTTTAAATACATACTGGCTGAGATTTGATACAAGGCATGAATTGTCAGCTTTAGGAAGCACAATGAAACTCCAAGGGAGATAGGCAAAAATTCTGCACCTAGGCACATTATTGTGAAATTGCAGAAAATCAAATATAAAGAGAATATCTTAATAGAGAGTAGAAAAAAATAGATGATTGGTCACAAAAGAGCCACATTTAACTACTCAGTAGCAATGATGGAAGCCTAAAGACAATCAAATTATAAAATACTGAGTAAAGATAACTGCCAACCTTAAATTTTTACCCAGCTGAACTTTAAGAGTAAAGATGAAATGACTTTTTTGGACAAATAAAAACTGAGTTGGCTACCACCATACATTCTTTTAAAAGATGTACTTAAGAGAGAAGGAAATTGAACTCAGAAGGAAAGACTGAAATGCAAGAGGGAATAATGAGCAGATATATTGGTAGCACGTGGCTAAATCTAAGTAAACTACACTTATTTTATGACCTTGGTACATAGTAAATGCTTGGCTAACAGACATATGATTCACCAGTTTTCCTGAAATAACGTGTTTTCTTATTCCATTGTGACAGACAGTGGAATTGACTTCATATTCAGAAATTAAGAGAAGCTGGAATCTCAACAGGATTCCTAACATGGTTAGTCTTATTTTTCGAAGTTAACAGATTCAGTGTCCTTAGGAGCTGATTTGGAGTGGCTAGGTTTCTTAAAAATTTATGTTGGCCAGGTGTGTGAGCTCAGGAGTTCGAGTCTAGCCCAGGCAAGATAATGAGGCCCCATCTCTACAAAAAAAATTAAAAATTAGCCAGGCGCTGTGGCCTGTGCCTGTAGTTCCAGCTACTCAGGAGGCTGAGGCAAGAAGAGTGCCCAGGAGTTTGAGGTTACAGTGAATTGTTATCAGACCACTGCAGTCCAGCCTGGGCGACAGAACGGGGGACCCTGTCTAAACAACAGAACAACAAAAAAACAAAGATTTATGTCTACTTGTAGGCTGCTGAGCAAATTTTAATTTAGATATTAACTAACCTTTCCCCTCCTTACCAAGATCCTAATTGTTTGTGGTTTGATTTATAGTTTAGTATTTTTTTTTTTTTTTTTTTTTTTTTTTTTTTTTTTGAGACGGAGTCTCGCTCTGCCGCCCAGGCTGGAGTGCAGTGGCCGGATCTCAGCTCACTGCAGGCTCCGCCTCCCGGGTTCACGCAATTCTCCTGCCTCAGCCTCCCCAGTAGCTGGGACTACAGGCGCCCGCCACCTCGCCCGGCTAGTTTTTTGTATTTTTTAGTAGAGACGGGGTTTCACCGTGTCAGCCAGGATGGTCTCGATCTCCTGACCTCGTGATCCGCCCGCCTCGGCCTCCCAAAGTGCTGGGATTACAGGCTTGAGCCACCGCGCCCGGCCGATTTATAGTTTAGATCTAGAATTTCCATTCAGAATGTTCTCAGATTTCACATTCATTAAATAGAAGACAGTTCTAAATTTATTATTTGAGAACCTGTGCTAATCTTGGGGGAATCATTATAACAATAAGTAAAATAGAACTCAGTGCTCTTTAAATGGCCAAGAACATCACAAACCAGAAGCTGTTCTTGGTCACTTATGGCCCTGACTTATAAAAAGAAGTATTTGCTAGACCATGTTTTTATTTTTATTTTTTAAACTATTCAATTTCAGGTGGTCTATGAGGAGAGTGTACTTGTAGTAGCATTTTGCTAGATGAGCTGCCAAATCAATAAATGAGTGGTCTGAGCACATATTTCTTTTTTTGAAAGAGTTTCTTTAAAGTTTTATTATGGACTTTAATATTCCTGATGTAATATTTATTGACTTTCTAGGCATCATTAATTCATTCAACAAATGTTTCTGAGTCCCTGTCAGATTCTACCACACACTAAGGTTGCTGTACTGAACATGACTAAAAAGGTGCCTGTCCTCAGCAAGCTTATCTTCTAGTGGGGATTAAGCAGAAACCAGACAGGTGAACAAGGTTTAAATGTAGGAGAAGTACATACAGAAAATAAAATCAGGTGATGTGATAGTGACTTGGAAGGGTCTCTCCGAGGAGGTGACATTCAGACAAAGACAAAGACCTGGGCAGAAGCATCTTCAGTGGAAGGAACAGAAATTCCAAAGGCTGTAAGGTGCTTGTGAGGGAGCTTGGTGTACATTTACATGGTGCTGTAAGTGCCGAGAGGGTATATTAATGTGATGGTTTAATGTGACTAACATATTTTGTGGAAATTAATTTTGATTTTATGATCAATCACACCAGATTGCTGTAACGTAACATTTCTATCTCAGGTGTTAGGAGTTACACTAATTTTTACTCTGTTTTATATTGACCAGTGGAACTCAAACCCATTTTAAAACATTTGGTCTGAGATGTTCATTTATTTGCTGGCTTGTGGTCTGTTCTTTTAGACAGTTTTTTGTGACCCCACTGTAATGTAAAAACATTAAAATATTTGCTAAATTAGTTGAATTATAAATATACATTTTTACATAAGGAGACAAAATATAATGAAAAATAATTATAGTAACTTGGAAGAGACTTTAAAGGCAGTATCCAAAACTTCAAATTATGTTATACAGTTTAAGCACTTAGTTCATTTTCTTTAGAATAAACCTTATTCCACAAATATGTAATTATTTACAGGATTTCTACATAAATAAGAAACTACTAAGATTACATGAAGGCTGGGTGCAGTGGTTCATGCCTGTAATCCCAGCACTTTGGCAGGCTGAGGCGGGTGGATCACTTGAGCTCTGGAGTTTGAGACCAGCCAGGGCAACATGGCAAAACCCTGTATCTACAAAAAAATACAAAAATTAGCCCAGTGTGGTGGTGGTGGTGGTGTGTGCCTATAGTCCCATGTAGTCGGGAGGCTGAGGTGGGAGGATTGATTGAACCCAGGAGTTTGAGCCTGCAGTGAGCAGTGTGGTCATGCCACTGCACTTCAGCCTGGGTGACAGAGCAAGGCCCTGTCTCAAAAAAAAAGTGCAACACGAAAACCACATGTTCTCTTTTGTGTCAAGATATGCATATGATTACACCCTTTTATCAAAATTTAGTAAAAGCATTTCTTAGCTTTTGCTCAAATTACAGATTCTATATGTCTGTCCTAACTTGTCATCCATCCAACTGAAGCGTCTCAAGGTCAGTCAGAATCGTGTCTGTTTCATCTTTCTGACCCCATGGAACAGAGTACAGTGTGCCCTATGCATAGTAATCTCTCAGAATTATTTGTCGAGTGAATGAATGTGTGAACATTTTATGAAATTGTCTTTGAGAGGAGTTACTCACAATCAGTATACTTTATTTTTTTTTTATTTTTTATTTTTTTTTTTTGAGACGGAGTCTTGCTCTGTAGCCCGGGCTGGAGTGCAGTGGCCGGATCTCAGCTCACTGCAAGCTCCGCCTCCCGGGTTTGCGCCATTCTCCTGCCTCAGCCTCCTGAGTAGCTGGGACTACAGGCGCCCGCCACCTCGCCCGGCTAGTTTTTTGTATTTTTAGTAGAGATGGGGTTTCACCGTGTTCGCCAGGATGGTCTCGATCTCCTGACCTCGTGTTCCGCCCGTCTCGGCCTCCCAAAGTGCTGGGATTACAGGCTTGAGCCACCGCGCCCGGCCAGAATCAGTATACTTTAAAAGATTGGCAAAACATTGATGACTTTTTAAAAAGTCATTTTGGCCGGGAGCAGGGGTCCACGCCTGTAATCCCAACACTGGGAAGCGAAGGCGGGAGGATCACTTGAGGCCAAGGGTTCAAAACCAGGCTCGTGAACATAGCCAGACCTCATCGCTACAAAAGAAAAATTTTAAAACCAGCCGGATGTGGTTGGCATGTGCCTGTAATTCTAGCTACTGGGGAGACTGAGGCAGGAGGATTGCTTGAGCCCAGGAGTGCAAGGCTGCAGTGAGTTACAGTTGCACCACTGCACCCAGCCTGGGTGAAAGAGTGAGAACCTGTCAGGGAAAAAAAAAAAATCATTTTATAAAATTGTTGGAAAATATGCATTTCTGAAGGAGAGGGGCCACTGTGAAGAACACTCATCTGACTAAGAATCAGAAAATGGGTCTGAGTTTCAGCTTTGGTATTCTTTCAGTGTCCTGAAATGAATCATGCAACCTTGCACATCATTTCCTTATTTATACAATGAAAGCATTGGATTGATAATTGCTAACATTTCTCTCTACTCTAAAACTCTGTGATTTTTATCCTCTGCTATTTGCAAGAACCAGAAGAGATAAAGGTTGCCTTTTATGTTAGATTTGATTCCAAATCTAATGATACAGGTCAGCGGTGCTTAAGCTATTTTCGTGAAGTGATAAGGAAAAACCCTGGGAAAGGTTCAGTGGTGGTTTGCACAGCTGATTATTTGTTATGATTAATTGTTCCACTTTTATTTTCTTTTGTGGCCTGTAACCTAATTTTTCTCTTAGTATTGGGATTATTTTAATACAAACAAGTGATCTATTTGTAAGAAGGGATCCAGATACTATGGTAAAATGTCTGGATGCTGATGTTCTCTTAAGTTAAAGGAGATTCTAAGGAATAGTCTATAATAAAGGAAAAACACATTTTTTTAAGGTTTTAATTTTTCAGAGTGGGAGGAGGTGCTAGGTGCTTTTCTCACATTAAGTATAACATTTGCTTTTATAGTATGTTAGCATATTGTTGAAGTTTTTCCAATATGAAAATAATATCTATTTACTAGCGTATTAAAGCTTAGCAAAGAGAATTTTAATAGCCTCCGTTAGCCTCCTAAACAGTCTGAGGCAGGGAAAGATTATTTGAGTATCAACACTGTAGGTGCTCTCTTTTCTCCCTAGTAGCAAAATGAATTCTGGCTACCCTGTACTGTAGGAGTGCTGCTGGCTTGAGGCTCCTGAGATCTGGCATGGCTGTTGTGCTGTCTTGACTTGTTTTCTTTCAAATTCATGTTAGAAAAATGTGCGTGTGTGAGAGTGTGTGTGTGTGTGTGTATACACAAATATTTATATTACTTTGTCTCAGTGCTTTGAGACTGGGCGAGGCGGGGGAAGAGCTGTTGAGTCTTCTAATAAAGTTGATAATGCTTTTTTGACTTGGTTTTCTGTTGCCACCTTTTTTGTCTCTATTATGACATCTGTTATATAAGTAAGGAGGAGAAATGACAGAAATGCTGGTATACAAATTCAAGATAGGATCTTGGTTTGATTTAGCTAAAATTTACCCTACTTATTGATGCAATTTTTAATAATAGAAAACCATTCATTGTTGCTTGGAATTTTTATCTGCACTTCCCATTTTGAATATTGTTGTTGTTGAACACCAGGTTTACTCTGCAGAGCACTAAGCAAACCTTTAGAAATTTGCACCATCATTAAACCCTGAACAGACTGATAAGCAGCAAGATTGAATCAGTTTTAAAAAAAAAAAAACAGCAACAACAAAACTTGCCAACAAAAAAAGTCCAGGACCACATGGATTCACAGCTGAATTCTACCAAACAGTGAAGAAGAATTGGTACCAATTCCAAAAGACTGAGAAAGAGGGAATCCTCCCTAAATCATTCTGTGAAGCCAGTATCACTCTGATACCAAAACCAGGAAAGGACATTAGACAAAAAACGGAAGTAATAAATAAATAAATAAAAATGTAAAAGAAAACTACAGACCAGTATCCCTGATGAACATAGATTCAGAAAACCTCAAGAAAACACTAGCTAACTGAATCCAGCGGGACCTAAAAGAGACAATCCACCATGGTCAAGTAGGTCTCATCCCAGGGATCCAGGGATGATTTAACATACACAAGTCAATAAATGTGATACATCACATAAACAGAATTAGAAACAAAAACCATATGACCATCTCAGTAGACAAAGAAAAAGCATTTGATAAAATCCAGCATTGCTTTATGATAAAAACCCTTAACAAACTAGGTGTAGAAGGGACTTTTACCTTAAATTAGTAAAACCATATCTGACAAACCCATAGCCAACATCATACTGAATGGGAAAAAGTTGAAAACATTCCCCCTGAGAACTGGAACAAGACAGCAATGCCCACTTTTACCCCTTCTATTTAACATAGTCCTGGAAGTCCTAGCCAGAGCAGTCAGACAAGAGAAAGAAATAAACGGCATCCAAATTGGAAAAGAGGAAGTAGACTATCATGATTATATGCCTAGAAAACCCTGAAGACTCTTAGATTCGAGAAACAAATTCAGTAAAGTCTCAGGTTACAAAGTCAATGTTTACAAATCCGTAGCCCTGCTGTACACCAATGACCAAGCCAAGAATCAAATCAAGAACTCAATCCCCTTTACAACAGTTGCAATAAAATATAAAATACCTAGGAATATACTTACTCAAAGGAGGTGAAAGATCTCTATAAGGAGAACTACAAAACACTGTTGAAAGAAGTCACGGATAACACAGACAAATAGAAACACAACCCATGCTCATGGATTGGAAGAATCGATATTGTGCCAGTCTACAGATTCAATTCAGTCGCTATCAAACTACCAACATCATTTTTTTACAGAATTAGAAAAAAATCCTAAAATTCATATGGAACCAAAAAAGAGCTCAGATAGCCAAAGGTAATTGTAAGCAAAAAGAACAAATCTGGAGGCATCACATTACTGGATTTCCAGTTATACTACAAGGCTGTAGTTACCAAAGCAACATGGTACTGGTATAGAAGTTGGCATGTAGACAATGGAACAGGACAGAGAACTCAGAAATAAAGCCAAATATTTACAACCAACCTGATCTTCAATAAAGCATACAAAAAAGTAACTTAGGAAAGGATACCCTATTTAATAAATGGTGCTGGGAAAACTGGCTAGCCACATGAAGAAGTATGAAACTGGATTCCTATCTCTCACCTTATACAAAAGTCAACTCAAGATGGATCAAAGACTTAAATCTAAGACCCAAAACTGGAAATAGAAGATAACCTTGGAAAACCTCTTCTGACATTGGCCTAGGCAAAGAATTCATTACTACAGTGGCTCACGCCTGTAATCCCAGCACTTTGGGAGGCCGAGGTGGGTGGATCACGAGGTCAGGAGATCAAGACCATCCTGGCTAACAAGGTGAAACCCTGTTTCTACTAAAAGTACAAAAAAAAAAAAAAAAATTAGCCAGGCGTGGTGGCAGGTGCCTGTAGTCCCAGCTACTCGGGAGGCTGAGGCAGGAGGATGGCGTGAACCCAGGAGGTGGAGCTTGCAGTGAGCTGACATCATGCCACTGCACTCCAGCCTGGGCGACAGAGTGAGAATCTGTCTCAAAAAAAAAAAAAAAAAAAAAAAAAGAATTCATGACTAAAACCCCAGAGGCAAATGCAACAAAAAACATAAATAAATGGGACCTGATGGAATCAAAAACCTTCTGCACAGCAAAAAAAAAAATCATCCGAGTACACAGACAACCCACAAAATGGGAGAAAATATTTGCAAACTATACATCTGACAAAGGACTAGTATCCACAATCTATAAGGAACTCAAACAAGCAGGAAAAAAACACAAATAATTCCATCAAAAAGTGAGCAAATGACAGGAGTAGACATTTTGCAAAAGAAGATATACAAGTGGTCGACAAACATGAAGAAGTGCTTGGAATCATAAGTCATCAGGGAAATGCAAATTAAAACCACAATGAGATACCACTTTATTACTATAAGAATGGCCAGATCTGGTGAAAGGGGAATGCTTATACACTGCTGGTGGTAATGTAAATTAGTACAAGCTCTATGAAAAATAGTGTGGAGACTCCTTAAAGAACTAACAGTAGAAGGCTGTGCAAGGTGCTCACACCTGTAATCCCAGCACTTTGGGAGGGTGAGGCAGGCAGATCACTTGAGGTCAGGAGTTTGAGACCACCCTTGCCAACATGGTGAAACCCCATCTCTACTAAAAATACAAAAATTAGCCAGGTGTGGTAGAGGGTGCCTAATCCCAGCTACTCGGGAGGCTGAGGCCTTGAACCTGGGAGGCGGAGGTTGCAGTGAGCCTAGATCACACCACTGCACTCCAGCCTGGGTGACAGAGCAAGACTCCATCTCAAAAAAAAAAAAAAAAAAAAAAAAAACAGTAGAAATACCATTCTGTCCAACACTCCCCCTACAGGGTATCTACTCAAAGGAAAAGAAATCACTATATGAAAAAGACACTTATACACATGTATGTTTATTGCAGCCCAATTCACAGTTGTAGAGGTATGGAACCAGTCTGACTGCCCATTGACTAATGTGTGGATAAAGAAAATGTGATATGTATTCACCGTGGAATACTACTTAGCCATAAAAAGGAACAAAATAATGTCTTTTGCAGCAACCTGGTTGGAGCTGGAGGCCATTATTCTAAGTGAAGTAACTCAGGAATGGAAAACTAAATACCATATGTTCTCACTTATAAGTGAGAGCTAAGCTATGAATATGCAAGTGTATACAGTGATATAATAGACAAGTGGCAAGAGAGTGCCGGATGAGAAACTACGTAATGGTTAGAACATACACTATTCAGATGACAGGTGCATTAAAATCTCAGAATTCACCACTATATAATTCATTCATGTAACCAAAAACCACTTGTACCCCCAAAGCTACTGAAAATTTAAAAGAAATTTTAGCGTTATTTTTGTGGAGCCATGAACATGATTCTGAGGCTAAATTGTAATAAAAGATTTATCTTAATGTCCTACTAAATTGGTTGCTTGGTGTTACAACCAGTGTAAAGTGAATGGGCCATAGAAGGCACTCTTCTATACCAGGGAGAAGAGGGAACCTCTTAAGGTTCGTTGCAGATTTTTTGTTGTAATTGCAGGATGAGTGACTTTGAACATGAAAAAAAGTAAGAGTCTATGAATAGATGTGTTATGGAGCTGCTGTTTTTAATTCAGAAAGGGAGGGTGTATAGTAACTGCTATAATATTTAAAAATCTTTAAAATTTTTATTTCATCTAAAAAGCATTACAAGTAGAAAACTTTCTTTTTTTAGTTTCTGTACAGTTAAGTCGTGAGTTGGACAAAGAATTTACCCTACTGACAGAAATAGATTATTGGTGGAGACTCAGAGTAGTAAGGGCAGCATTTTGGGGTTCATCCATTGATCCTTTTGCATTCAGGTAAAACGAGAGCTAAACTCAGGCCAAATGGAGAGATGGTCAGAATGAATCCAGTTTTATGTTACTTCTAAGCAGCCTGAGCTTTGTATTTGAAAAATCTTCATTCATATTTGTCTATTTCATCTTCATCACAGAACTTAGAACTTTCTCATATTGTAACACGTCTTTATATTTAATATCAATATTGTAATTCCTGCCAAAGTGGTTCTTTCTTGTTTTTAATCTTCATCATATTCTTTGTTGGACCTATTTTTAGGACTCTGGTTCATCTTAGCTCTTCGTTATCTGAAGCAGAAAAACTTCTTTTGAGTGGTTCTTTGTAATAAAATAATAAAAACTGATTGCACAGCATTACACTCCATTATTTACACAGATTTGGGTAATAAAGGAAAAATGTTTGGTCAGATTCTGGGGACCTAACCAAATATATTAGGAAAGTAAAGAATTCAGCTAAAATTATTTTAATAAAAATAAATTTACAAAAACTTGGTGTCCATTAAAAAGATTGAAACAAGAAATAGAAATGTATATGGTAAATATTAATATTTAGTGTGAAACTACAAGTCCTTTTTCCTGTATTCATATATATGTCCATAGGTATATGTAAAAGTGGGATCATGCCTGTAACCATCCAGCATATTTCCAATTATATGTAAAGCACTGTAGTGTGAAATACGGGGACTGTTTGCACTTTAAAAACTTGTATCATGAAGGCTGATTTTTAAAAGTAATAGGCTGGAAATGGTGCAAATATGCTATATATGTTTATATGCTGTATGTGGCGACTGCTTTTTTAAAAATTATAGGCCAGAAATGGTGGTGCAAATATACTTATATAACTAAGATAACTAAGTTGATGTGCAAGACAGGAAAGAATGGTTGAAATTAAAAACCATAATTTAATATTGATTTTGCACTAATAACCAGATCAAATTTTGGAAATTCCAACTTGTTCATAGTGTGCATATACAACAGGAGTTTTGCAGAGTTTTGGCAGAGTATGTGGCAGCTACGTCTTCGCAGAATACTAAAATAATCCTTAGTAAACTCTGGTAACTCTAATTTTAACTTATGAACACCAAATTAATAACTCTTAATAATTTAATGTATTTGTTATTGGTAGTTTGCTTTCAGCTTCAGGCAGTTGGAACTGGCTGAAATACAAAGGAGTTTGTGTGGCTAATGGGATTGAGAAACCAGAAGCTTCAAGGACAATAGGACAGGACTGTGTTTGGACTCTGATCTTCTGTGTTTTGCTTTACCCTCAAGGTTGCAAAATAACTGCCAGCAGCAGCCAGGGAAGTATGCTTCCTTGTTAATAATGTCTAGAGAAAAGAGAGTGGTCTCAGTATTCTCTATTAAAAGTAAGACTATATCAGAAAGGTTCAGGAGCTCTGTCCTTGATTTCGCTGGCCAGAATTGAGTAAAAATTTGAAATACAGTTCACTTCTGAGCAAGCCATTAGCTGGCGGGATGGGATTAATCATTGAGGGCTTTTCCTTGTCTTTGCTGTTACTCAGCTAGAGAGAGTTGGAATGGCAACTACCATGTGCTACTACTATGTAAGCCCTTAGTCAAATATCCCAACCAACAGAAGCAACAATTTTGAATCAGCTCTATCCCACTAGTGGCAGGAAGAAAATACTTTGGCAATCACTGGTGTAATGAGAAGTGGGCTGAGGATGGACCCTAAGGAACACTAATGTTTAACCAGTAGAGCAAGAGGCCAGGCGTGGTGGCTCACGCCTGTAATCCCAACACTTTGGGATCCCAACACTTTGGGATCACTTGAGGTCAGGAGTTCGAGACCAGCCTGACCAATGTGGTGAAACCCCGTCTCTACTAAAAAAAAATACCAAATTATCTGGGCGTGGTGGCACAAGCCTGGAATCCCAACTACTTGGGAGGCTGAGGCAGGAGAATTGCTTGAACCTGGGAGGCGGAGGTTGCAATGAGCACCATTGCACTCCAGCCTGGGCAACAAGAGCGAAACTCCATCTCCAAAAAAAAACCCAACAACAACAAAAACACAAATAGAGCAAGAACGAGGAGCCTGTGAATCAATTTCCTGTTTTATTCCATATTGCTCCTTTGATATGGAATAACACAATAATGATGAATCCAGGATTTTTTTTCTTTTGCACTTCTTTTTCCACAAGACTAGCGTAAATGCTGGAAACACACTAAAGTTAGAAATAGAGACTTGAATTTATTCTTTAACCAAAAATGTTCCTTGAACATTTAAGTAAAAATGTATCTATGATACAAGCATTCTCTAATTTAAAATAATAGCAAGCAGAAGAAAACAAGTTAAATGTAAATTTTTTTCTGTTTCCTGCCCTGTATGTAAAGTCAAGAATCTGACCTTTGAGTAAATTTCATCATATTTCTTATCGTAAAATAGATTACAAAATAAATCCTGGGAATAAGTAAACAAACACTTCCCTTTGAATTTCCTGGGGTGGTTTGTATTTTGTTTTTTTAAATTGTGGCTGGTCTTGAGATTCATTCAAAATATAACTTTAAAAGTCCATGTTTTGGGGGTGTAATACTGATGGCATTTAGTAATTTATTTTTAATTATCAGCATCAAAAAACTATTCAAATGTGCTTGAATTCATCAATTTTAATAGCATATGGCATGTTCGATTTACCCAGTGGCTTTTCTTCATTAAATCTGTGTGTCTGTGGTCACTTTAATGTCACTAGCTTAGCAGTTTCTTTGAAGTGCTGCCCATTAGAATTATGGAAAGAAGGCCGGATGCGGTGGCTCATGCCTGTAATCCCAGCACTTTGGGAAGCTGAGGCGGGCAGATCACCTGAGGTCGGGAGTTTGAGACCGGCCTGACCTACATGGAGAAACCCTGTCTCTACTAAAAATACAAAATTAGCTGGGTGTGGTGGCGGGTGCTTGTAATCCCAGCTTCTCGGGAGGCTGAGGCAGGAGAATCACTTGAACCCGGGAGGCGGAGGTTGCGGTGAGCCAAGATCCTGCCATTGCACTCCAGCCTGGGCAACAATAGCAAAACGCCATCTCAAAAAAAAAAAAATTATGGAAAGACAAGAAATATGGAAGGAGTTGTGATTGGATATACTGAGGTTAAAGGATAAAATGAAAGGTGTATCTTGTAGTATATGAAGGCAGTATGGTTAGATACTAAGGAAGAACTGCATCCTTGTTTTTTTTTAAAAAAACTTACAAGTAGTAAGTGTTGTTAAAATTTATGACTCAACCTTCATACTCGTCTTTACATATTTAATATGTTGAAAAAAATATTCTCTTAAAAGGAATAAATGATTAGGTTTGCTGCCCTGTGTGAGAAGACATCAGTGATTGGAGATTGACTGTGATTAGTATACATTATGAATGGTAGTGGATTGAATGTTCTATGTGCACGGACCTTTGAGTGATTGTAAACAAACAGTTGATTTTCCCTTGGTGCTTTGCATGTGTAGGAATGATAGACGCACTGACCTACTGTTTATCTCTGCATATCTTTTAGACAGTGAGATATTAGCCAACAGACTCAATTCAGGAGACCGGAGTTTTTTTGCATTTTATTTTGCTACTGTTCCTCACCTAGTTCCTCACCTAGTTCCAAAGAGTGGGATAAAGCATTGCATTTTCTATTTCGTATTTGTCTCCTCTGAAGTTTGACACTGTAAGTCAGTGGTTCAGAGTCTTCTAGGGGTTTTGTTAAAACCCGGATTATTGGGCCCCCCCACCTCCAGAGGTACTGATTTAGTAGATGTGGGGTAGGGGCCAAAAAAGTGCATTTCTAATCAGTTTCCAGGTGATGCTGATGATACTTTTCTGGGGACTGCCCTTTAAGAATAGCTACTGTGCACTGTTGACAATAGCAAAGCCATGGTATCAACCAAGGTGCCCATTAATGATGAATAAAGAAAGTGTGGTACACAGATACTATGGAATACTACACAACCATGAAAAAGAACAAAACCATGTCCTTTTGCAGCAACATGGATACAGCTGGAGGCTATTACCCTAAGTGAGTTATTGCAGAAACAGAAACCAAAATACCACATTTTCTTACTTGTAAGTGGGAGCTAAACATGGGGTAGGTACCACATGGATATAAAGATGGGAACAACAGACACTGGGGACTCCAAAAGGGTCAGGAGGAAGGGGAGCAAGGGTTAAAAAATTACAGATCAGGTACTGTATTCACTGTTTGGGTTATCGGTTCAATAGAAGCCAAAACCTCAGTATCACGCAATATATCAAGGTAGCAAACCTGCACATGTACCCTCTGAATCTAAAATAAAAAATAAAAATTTACAAAAAGAATTGCCATTGTGAAAACTCTTATTTTTTATTTATTTTTATTTTTTTGAGATGGAATCTTGCTCTGTCGCCAGGCCAGAGTGCAGTGGCGTGATCTCAGCTCACTACAACCTCCACCTCCCGAGTTCAAGCTATTCTCCTGCCCCGGCCTCCCAACTAGCAGGGACTACAGGTGCACGCCACCATGCCCACCTAATTTTTGTATTTTTAGTGGAGACAAAGTTTCATCATGTTGGCCAGGATGGTCTCGATCTCGACCTCGTGATCCGTCCACCTCGGCCTCCCAAAGTGCTGGGATTACAGGCATGAGCCACCCCGCCTGGCCCCTTATTTTTATTTTTTATTTTTTTGGAGGTGGAGTCTAGCTCTGTTGCCCAGGCTGGAGTGCAGTGGCATGATCTCGGCTCACTGCAACCTCCAACTCCCTGGTTCAGGCAGTTCTCCTACCTCAGCCTCCTGAGTAGCTGGGATTACAGGTGCATGCCACCACACCCGGCTAATTATTGTATTTTAGTAGAGGCAGGGTTTCACCATGTTGGCCAGGCTGGTCTCGAACTCGTGACCTCAGGTGGTCCGCCTGCCTTGGCCTCCCAAAGTGCTGAGATTACAGGTGTGACCCACCGTGCCCGGCCATAAAAACTCTTAATTTTAATGAAACCAAGGAACTGTAATATTAAATTTATTTAAGGAAAAGATGCATAGTATTTACTAGTGTTTAGATTAAACTTTATATTGGTTCTCTCTCTCTCTGAATGTTACTTATTACATTAGGTGACCCACAGGGAATATTCACTTAAAATTTTGTATTTCTTTAGTCAAAGAATGGTTATCACTTGGTGATTGGCATTTTGTAACTTTTCACAGACACATTAGTTATTGCTGTTGGGCTGAAAGCCACTTTTGTACTAGCAGAAAATACCTTGCTTTATTTTGTTTAACATTTCAAGCAAAGATAGAGTTTTAAAAAAAAATGTTCTTAACTGAGATAACAATTATTATTTCACCAAATGAGTATTGAAACTTCTAAAACCAATCTGAAGCCAGTACAACCTCTTTGCCATTGCCAGCTGTGCATGTTGCTATGGAAACTCAGTAGGGACTAGCAGGATTACTGTTGTGAGGACCACACCTGGTTTATTTGCATCCAGTTTAAGTTAGGGAACATTTCAAAAGAATAAAAGGTCTCAAGATGTGCCAGTGGACAGCAAGAAAGAGCTTGTTAGTTTGTAACCATCATATTGGAAGGGTGGGTAGGTTTTTCTTATTCCTTACAGTTCCTGGTTGGGAGGGTTTGGTGGACGTGTTAAAAATTTGTTTTGTGTATTCATTTCTCTCAATGTTTTGCTATTACGGTATTTTTTGGTTTTGTGTGCTTTTTGTTTTAGGTATTTCTTCTTGTAATTTTAATGTTTTTTTTTTCATTCTCTTAAAGAACTTAAAGTATGGACAAATCAAAAATTTTTAAGAGGAAAGAATTTAATTTATTTTCATTTGTATTATGTAATAAAATGTCTTAATAAGGATTTGACCACTGTTAGCTATGGTAGAATTTTATGTTGATCTCTGATTTTAAGTAGTATGAGCCACTATGCTCCCCTTCACTCCCAAAAACAACTCCTTCCCCCCACCCCCAACCCCACCGCCACCCCCACCCCTGGGATGGAGTCTTGCTGTGTCACCCAGGCAGACGGAAGGGCAGTGGCATGATCTCAGCTCTCTGCAAACTCCGCCTCCTGGGTTCAAGCGATTCTCTTGCCTCAGCCTCCTGAGTAGCTGGGATTACAGGCACACGCCACCACACCTAGCTAATTTTTTTTTCTTTTTGTTTGAGACAGAGTCTCACTCTGTCACCAGATTGGAGTGCAGTGGCGGGATCTCTGCCCACTGTTGAGTCTCTGCTCTGACACCCTGCTTCAAGCGATTCTTCTGCCTTAGCCTCCTGAGTAGCTGAGATTACAGGCATGCACCACCACGCCTGGCCAAGTTTTGTGTCTTTAGTAGAGACGGGGTTTCACCATGTTGGCTAGGATGGTCTCGATCTCCTGACCATTTGATCCGCCCGCCTTGGCCTCCCAAAGTGCTGGGATTACAGGCGTGAGCCATCATGCCTGGCCAACGACTCCTTTTTAAGAAGACACTTTGAACTGCATTTGATTTTGTTTGTACCATTGCATCTCAGCTGTTAGTTCAGATTCATGAAATAGGAACATCACTGAATGTATAGAAAAAAGTTATGTGGGCCAGTTATATGAGCACTGAATATGGATATATACAACTTACATAGTTTTCATTAATTAGTTATACTACTCAGTCAGTTACACTGACTTATACCAGTTATACTAATTATGTTAAATCAAAAATAGCCATAATAGTACAAGTATATGGTAAATAAGAGTCATAGTGTGTACCATTTCTTCTTTATTGATTTAGGTTGTTTGAATTCTGTCGATCAGGATTCTGAGGCCTCATGACAAAGAGGGGGATGGTCAACGAGTGATAGTGAATTTTCACACCTGTGTACACCAAGTTTTGGTCTTTCTCATTTTCTAAATACAAAATATAATCTTATATCTTTTTTCAGAATACTTTACATCCATAGCAACCTGTATGGATCTATTGCTATCTATATCATCTATCTATGTATATATATAAAGCCAGTAGATAACTTGTATTGTATATTAAGGGGAGGTTAATGTCAAATTTGGAGATCAGGGTTTTTTGTGTATGTGTTAGTGAAATGCACCCTTAAAAAAAACCTGAGTAGACTGTTTTATCCAGCTTCATGAAAGAATAGCACCATACGACATATGTTCAAAGAACTTTCTGATTTATCTCCATGTTCCTTTAGTAAGGGCAGGTACTAGTTATTTCTGCTTTGCAGGTGAGGAAATAGGCACGAAAGGTGCCTGCCTAAAGCAGCTAATCTAAATGTGCCCCGATGGATAGTCCAGTGTCCCCCACTGTGTGTAATTGTTCTCTCTTTAAGTGTTAGGTTATTTTATACAGCTTACTCAGTTTTGCCTTTTTCTCTTTTTGTGTTCATAGACTGGAAAAGTAAGAAGAGCTTTCCTGCCTTTTTAATTACCAAACTACTCTCAGTTTTCAGTGAATCAGTTCAAAGAAAGAATGCAGTCTTTCTATACCTGGTAAATATTTTCTGCTAAATAAAGCTATTAATTTAGTAGCATCTGATAAATCCAGGTGTTATGATGATTGCCTTTAATTTTGTGGAATGACTATTAAAATGACTTGTCAAATATATATATTTTTATTTTTCACTCTGAAATTTGTTTGATATTTATTGATATGAAGGAGTGATGCTTGGGATGCCTGTGACCCAGCCAGCAATGGAAAATAGTTTAGGATTGGCCCTAGTTCTTAGACACTGGTCTGTTTTGAAAAAGTTGTGAAATCAGTGGAAATAGGGTATATAAATAGATTTTTCATATCATCTTTATTCTGTGATAGTATGTCATTAGCATTAATCCCTGTATGGTAGTTGAATAGAAGCACTTTGTAAATAATAGTTTTATAAAATTAATGTAGTAATGAGAATATATAATCTACATTTTACCATTTTACAAATTACCTACGTGAAGATTAAAGAAGTAACTTGCGAAAGAAGTTCAGCTCGCTAGTGTAGAACTGAGATAGACTCCAGTTCAGAATCTACATCTGACTCCTAGACTAGTGCCTTTTTCATATTTTTGTTTTTAAGTACTTTAAGTGTAAATGTACATGCCTAAGACAATAAACAAACCATAGTGATGTTTTTTCTTTTGGTATAGCTTACAGTGTTACTATTAACAATATTAACAGCCATTAATTAACTGGTATATGCCTTTGAAACTTTCATATGTATTATTTTATTTAAGCCTACGAAGAACTCTTGAGAGTATTGTCCGTTTTACAGATGAAAAAACTGAGGCTCAGAAAGGCAGTCATACAGCTCAATATGCTAGAACTGGAGTTTAAACCTAGTTCTGTGTTATTTCAAAGCACGTTACTAAACTGTTTAGCCTGCTTATTTTTTAAATTAAAATTTGTGTGATCACAAATTCAACCCATCTCATGTTAACTAACACTGATTATGGAGTCATTTCCTCTCTTAATTGACCTATACAAAAATTTCAACATTTTAGAGAGAGATGAGGTAGTGTTGAGAAACCATATATTCCTCTGTAATGATTTTAACAAAGGGAATCATACAATTTTTATAATGTAATTCAAAGATATGAATCTTATCCCACTTTAAAAATGTTATGAAATATTTGTATATCATAAACTATGTTGAAGTTCAAGTAAACGAATTTGGACAAGTCCAAAGGGATATTTTGTGTGACTGAACATTCATCTCATGTTTTCACTTTTTATGGTTGATAAGCAATAATTTATTTTTGCAAGACATTTTAAAAACACTTTTCAAAATTAGCTGACACCTTTAATGAAAAAAAATTGATGTTATAGAAGAGTATTATTCAGAAATTAATATAACATTTCACATCTGACTGGCCTGGGGGTAAATAAAGGCTTATTATCAAGAATGAAACTGTAGTGATGAAAAGTATAGAGAAAATTTCTTCTTAGTAAAATAGCCAGAATGTCTGAGTTTGCCAAAACCAGGAGAATCTTTGCTTTAAAACCTGTCCTCATTCCCTGAGGTTCACCTTTCCTCAGGAATCTTTCATTAAGTTACTACCGCCACCTGGCTGGCCCGAAGAGGGTGGGGACACAGAGAATGTAGGCTATATATATATATATATATACACACACATATATATTTAAACGGGATCTCTCTCTGTTGCCCAGGCTGGAGTGCAGTGGTGAGATCTCCACTCACTGCAGCCTCCGCCTCCCAGGCTCACGTGATCCTCCCACCTCAGCCTCCTGAGTAGCTGGTATTACAGGCATACACCACCATGCCTAGCTAATTTGTTTGTTTGTTTGTTTGTTTTATAGAGACGGGTTTGTGCCATGTTGCCCAGGCTGGTCTCAAACTCCTGAGCTCAGGCAGTCTGTCCGCCTCGGCCTCTCAAAGTGCAGGGATTACAGGCATGCGCCACTGCACCCAGCTGAATGTGATATTTAAAATATCTCTTTTAATAGCTTATGTCATGTAACAGTTTATTCCTGGTAAGGTGTGGAGATCTTATAGCAAATAATTTTTACTTACATGCATTTTAACCTATGCTATTCAAAATGAGAAATAAGGTGCATTTGATTGCCTAGTGCCTTTCTGTTTTGGGCAGTCATATTTAGGGCTTTATACAAGGTGAGAAGCATTGACAGATAGTACTTTGATATTACTTTTTAGCAAAACTCTTTCATCTAAAGCTTGATGTGAAATTTATTGAGATTATCTGTCATTATGGAAAGATTACAAAATTGATTACCCTAAGAACACTTCTACCACTCATCCTGTGAGTAGAAGGGCAGAATGGTGGGGCAGGGCTGGAGCAACTAACAGTTCCTGGAATTCCTACTCTGTTGGGCGTATGCTAGACATGCTCACATGTATTCTTTTATTTTTAGTATACATAGAAGTGTAGAAGTATAGGAAGTAGGGCAAAAAGAAGAAAAGCGTTGTGCATGGAATTATTCCCTCCTTTTTTGTTTGAACTTGTTAACCCTCCACATTCTTTCTTCATCTGCTTTTGGCAGCACCAGATACAGTTGATTGTTTCCAGTCTCTGAATCATAACTGCCTGGGATTGCTGTATAGTGTTCACCTGGCCAGAGGTGCTTCTTTCTTAAGTTTTCAGAAGACAACATTTATACTTCAAATGTTATTTGAGGATTAAAACATGAGGACAAAAAGAAGAAAAAGAAAACCTCTAGTACTTCAGACGTGTTGAGATAGTCCTAACACTATTAAGACTTTATTCTTAACTGTGTACAGTAAAGATGATTTTCTGGCCTGTGGATTGAAAGTCAGTTAAAAAGCATGGAAATATGCCGGGCGCGGTGGCTCACGCCTGTAATCCCAGCACTTTGGGAGGCCGAGGCGGGCGGATCACGAGGTCAGGACATCGAGACCATCCTGGCTAACACGGTGAAACCCCGTCTCTACTAAAAATGCAAAAAATTTGCCGGGCGAGGCGGCGGGCGCCTGTAGTCCCAGCTACTCGGGAGGCTGAGGCAGGAGAATGGCGTGAACCCGGGAGGCGGAGCTTGCAGTGAGCCGAGATCGCGCCATTGCACTCCAGCCTGGGCGACTAAGCGAGACTCTGTCTCAAAAAAAAAAAAAAAAAAAAAAAAAAAGCATGGAAATACTCAAAAGCATCACTTAAATTTTTTTCTTGTACTAGGAGAAAATGTTTGACAGTTGTATTTATTAAATATTTGTCAAGATACAATACCGTTATTTTTCTAATTCCTGATTAGTTTAAAAACATATTATCTTAATTTTAAGGATAACCTTGGGAGACAGCATAATTATTCTCATTTTTCAAATGAGAAAATTAAGGTTCAGATGTTAGATTAGGTTTTTAGTAATGCCATAACAGGGTACTACAAACAACAGAAATTTATTGTCTCTCAGTTCTGGAGGCTAGAAGTCTAGAATAAGGTATTAGTAGGTTTGGTTCTTTCTGAGGGTTGTGAAGCAGAATCTGTTCCATCCCTCTCTTGTCTTCATTTGTTCTATGTCTGTCTCTGTTCAAATTTCCCCTTTATATAAGGACAGTAGTCATACTGGATTAGGGCCAGTCCTACTGACCAGATCTTAATATTTGCAAAGGCCTATTTCTCACTAAAGTCGTATTTACAGGTACAAAGGGTGTAGACTTTAACGTCTTTTGGGGGAAGACACAGTTCAATCCATAACAATATAAGTCCTTTCCTCTCTTAAATAGTGTCTCATAAGTAGGAAAGTTCGACATAGCACGTTGTAGTGCCACTAAAATGATAGTTTTAAAAGAACATGACAATATATTTATAATACCACATTTAAATTTCATTTTCTAATATTATGTCTGGGGAGATTTTATTTTAAATTAACCAAGTTTCTAAAATATTAATAGAATTTTGGGTTGTAATGGTTTTCAAACCTTTTCTTCAAATAATAAGTGATGACACCAACTATGTAAAGTTATTCAAAACCCAGTGCTTAGATCTGGCTTTAAGTCTGAACTTCCATTAATAAAATTAGACCTTTAAAATGTGGACTCCTCCACAATATCTTGAAATGTCCATCAGAATACTGTTTAAATTGTTGCAAGAGCAATCTGACAGTGGAATATCTGTACATTTCATATTTATGTAAAAATTGTGGTTTTACCAGTGTTAATACACATCTTGTGATTAGGGATTTCTGAGTGTTGGAGAGGTCAAAGCTACACTAGGATAACCAAAAAAAACTGTATAGTGATTTGTTCATCTGCTACCTTTTTCTTTCTTTGCTTTTTTTTTTTTAATTTCAAAATAATTTCAGAAGTACTGAAAAAATGAAAGAACAGTGCAAATAACTCATCCCTGGAACTTTTTGAGAGTAAGTTACTGACTTGATGCTCTGTCACCCCCAAATACTTTAGTGTTCCTACAAATAAGGACATTCTTCTTCATAGCAACAATACAAACATAAAACTCAGGAAATTAACACTGACAGATTACTATTGACTAATCTGTAGACCCTGTTCACATTTTGCCACTTGTCCCCAAAATGTCCCTTACACCAAAATAATCCAGTCCAAGACTGTGCATTGGATTTAGTTGTCATATCTCTTTACTGTTGTTCAATCTGGAATGGTTCCGTAAGTCTTTTTGATTTCTAGGGTCATGGCACTTTAGAAGAATACATTTTGTGGAGTGTTTTTGAATTTAGGTTTACCTGATGGTTCCGCATGATTAGATTCAAATCATGCCATGCATGTTTGGCAGGAGGGTCACAGAGTGATGCTGTATTCTTATTGCATCCTTTCAGGTGGTGCAAAATTTTTATTTGTTTCTTTTTTTTTTTTTTTTGACAGAGTCTTTCTCTGTCATCCAGGCTGGAGTGCAGTGACGTGATCTCGGCTCACTGCAGCCTCTGCCACCCAGGTTCAAGCAATTATCCTGTCTCAGCCTTCCGAGTAGCTGGAACTACAGGTGCACACCACCATGCCCGGCTAATTTTTCTATTTTTAATAGAGATGGGGTTTCACTATATTGGTGATGCTGGTCTCGAACTCCCAACCTCAGGTGATCAGCCTGCCTCGACCTCCCAAAGTGCTGGGATTACTGGCCTGAGCCACTGCACCTGGCCCGTTTTTTGACTGATTGCGTTACCTTTGATCACTTAGGGTGATGTTTTTCAGTCTTCTCTTCTGTAAAGTTGTGCTTCTCTTTGTAATTAATAATTATTTTATGGGGAAACTGTAAATTTTCATCACCAAGTTTTCATTTACTAGATTTAATAGTGGTTCTCCCTCCCTCCCTCCCTCTCTCCATCCCTTCCTTCCTCCCAGATCTCACTCTGTCACCCAAGCTGGAGTACAGTGGCATAATCATAGCTCACTGAAGCTTCAAACTCCTGGGCTTAAGAGATACTCCCACCTCAGCTTCTTGAGCAGCTGAGACTACAGGTGCATGCCACCGCACCTGGCTGACTTTTAAATTTTTTATAGAGACAGGATCTCACTCTGTTGTTCAGGCTGATCTCAAACTCCTGCACTCAAGTAATCTGTCTGCCTAGGCCTCCTAAAGTGCTGGGATTACAGGCATGAACCACCGTACCTGGCCTTTTGTTATTTTTTAACTGAACTAATTACTGTGATGGTTTTCAAATATTGATTTCCTAATTATATTGTTCTACATTATTTGGCATTCTACTATAAGGAAAAGCTTTCTCTTCTCTATATTTATTTATATCTGTATGGACTCCTGAATTCCTTTAAGTAATAGTTATAATTCACTCATTTTTTTTCTTGTCCAGATTGTCTAAAATTTGGCTAATGGGAATCCCTTCAAACTGGTCTTGTATCTTTTTCACATATTCCAATAGTTTTTAAAAGTACTTCCACTAATAGTTTTTTTGTTGTTTTTGTTTTTGTTTTGAGAATCCCTGTTTTATTAATGGTAGAAAGTAGCGTTTAGAAATCAAGATGTGGGTGCCAAGTATGCTTATTGCTGTAGGGGTATTATTGCCCCCAGGCACTCCATGGACAGAACTAGAGAATAGAATATATGTATATGTGTGTGTATTTTACTTAAAGCTGTGTTTATTTCTGCATTTATATATTTTGAAAACCATTGACTTTATACCAAAACCTCTAATTCCAATTTGGTATTGTAGAGTTGATTCTAGTTTTTTCTCTGTTTAAGGTTTTAGTTCCTTTCCCCAACAGTGGTACACTTAACTCTCATTATCCTTAAAATACTTACTACAGTTTCTCTCTCCATATAACCATTTTCCTCGTTGCTGCTCCCTGCTCACTTTCCTAAGCTTGGATGCCTGCCTTGCTCAGCCCCATCTAATGACTTTTGGACTGAATTATGAAAAAAAGTTCATTTTTTAAATGACAAATATTAAATTGGACAAATTCGCTTCTACTACACCACCTTTGGTTAATTTGCTTCCTCTATTCTTATTTATTTTTAATTTGGAACCCTATTAGTTCCATGTTGATGGAAATTCTTTGAGATTTTTTTAAATTAAGCTTAATTAGGCATTTTATATTATCTTAATCTTACTCTTAGGAGCTGTTACATTTAAGGTGTTAAAGATAATTAGCTGGCTAACTAGAGATGCTCTGAACATTGATTATTTTTAATTTCAAGGCATATAATCAGTTTAAAATGAATTGCTTTCATTATATGAAAACATTCCATCATTTATGAAGAACAATAAGGACTTTTTAATGTTTTTAAGTCAATTCTGGTCTCATTTGCCTCAGCTCTAAATTCTTTTCATAGAACATTATTTATGAACAAGTAATGCCAGAAAATAAGATAAATTCCAAAAAACTCAAGGAGTAGTACTATATGTATGAAGATGATTTCTGTGCAGATTTTTTCTTACTAGAATGGTCTAGGGATAGTGATTAACTTTAGAATTTGTTAGCAAAATATAAATAGCAAATATAAAAAGAGTATTTAACTTCTAAACTGTTAGGGGAAGAAAGAGGAATGAAGAAATTACATTTGATATTAAAAACCAGGAAAGAAGGAGAAGGGAGATCCACAACAAATAACAGCTAAAGTAAATAAAAACTGTAAAATGACATGATGGGAAAAGGCCAAATATCTCAGTAATCACAAAGGAAGTAGTAAATGGGTTAAACAAACTTCTACTCAGATTGGATTTTTAAAAAATGAAATGAAAATCCTGTCTATTTCTTTTCATAAGTGACACACCTAAAACCAAATGACACAGAAAAGATGATTAATGAATCTATGGAGCTATACCAGTCAAATAGTATAAAAACAAAAGAACTGTTATACAGTAAATTCTGAGGCCAAAAAAGGGAGGGAGGTAGATAAAGGAAGATAATTTTGAAGTGACAAAGGAATAGTTTACCAAGCAGAAATGTCCATGTACATAAAAATGTTTAATATAAAATGCCTAATCAATAGACATAATTACCACGATGACAGAGATGTTAGGATTATCTGACAGGATTTTAAAGCAGCTGTCATAAAAATGCTTCAATGAGTAATTATGGACATGCTTGAAACAAATGAAAAAAATATGAAGTCTGAGTAAAGAAATAGGCCTCAGTAAATAGAAAATATAAAGAAAAACTAAATAGAAATTTTTGAACAGCTACAATATCTGTACTAAAACTCACTGTGTAGGCTCACAGCAGAATGGAGGAGACAGAGTGAACTGGAAGATGGAACAATAGAAATTACCCAATCTGAACAAGAAAGAGAAAAGAGAACAAATAATCAATGGACCCTCAGGGACCATTAGGACTAAAGCAAAAAGATCTACAACAAAAGTTCTAACTTTCATCTGAGTACTGGGAGAAGAGGAGAAAGAGGGTGGGGCTGAAAAGTACTTTCAGAACACTGAAAACTCCCCAAATTTGGTAGAAGACATATACCCGTATGGATTTAAGAAACTGAGCAAATTTCAAGCAAAAAATTTTCACCAAAAAAAAAAAAAAAATCTGCAAGACACATTTTTAATAAAACTTACATAAACTGGAGACAAAGGAAAAATCTTGAAAACAGAGAGAAATGACATCTTACCTATGGGAAAAACAATTCCAGGGATAGTGGATTTCTTAGCAGAAACCATGGAGGCCAGGAGGCCAAGGCATAGTATTTTTCAGGTAGAGAGAGAGCTCAAACTCCCCCAAATCTATATCTAGCAAAAATATCCTTCAGGAATGAAGGGGAAATCAAGACATTGTTAGGTGAAGGAAAAGAAAGAAAATTTACCTCCAGCAGACCTATCCTAAAAGAATGACTACCATAGTTTATAATGGAACTGAAAAGTTCCTATCGTTTGGTGATGTCTTGATGATTCTGGCCCTGTGTAGGCCTAGTCTAGTTTGAGTCTTAGTTTTTAACAAAAAAATATTTTAAATAGAAAAAACTCATAGAAAGGATGTAAAGAAAGAAAATATTTTTGTGCAGCTATACAACATCTTTGTATCTCCAGTGTTGGAGGTGGGGCCTAGTGGGAAGTGTTTGGATTATGGGGGTGGATCCCTCATAGCTTGGTGCAGTCTTCTTGATAGTGAGTTCTCATGCGATCTGGTCATTTTAAAGTGTGTGGCAACCACCCTCCCAAATCTCTGTCTCTCTTACTCCTGCTTTTGCCGTATGGCATGCCTGCTCCTGCCTTCACCTACTACCATGATTGTAAGCCTCCTGAGGTCTCCTCGAAAGCAGATGCTGCTATGCTTCCTATACAGCCTGCAGAACCTGACCCAATTAAACCTCTTTTCTTATACATTACCCAGCCTCAGGCATTTCTTTATAGCAATGCAAGAATGCCCTAATACATACATACACCCTATGCACTAGCAGTCTCACTTCTGTGCATTTATCGCAGAGAAATAAAAAATTATGTTCACATAAAAATATGTATACAGATGTGCTTTACATATTATATATAAGAGTCCTGTATCAGAAATGTGCTTTGTAAATATTTTCCCTCAGTGTGGACTTGTCATCCTCTGTACATCCTGTGTACGAATGTTTACAGCAGGTTTATTTTAATAGCCTAAAACTTAGAAACAGCCAAAAAGTCCCTCAATAAGTAAATGCTGAGCAAACAGTGGGGTATTGTTGAGCGTGGTGCCTCATGCCTGTAATCCCAGCTACTTGGGAGACAAAAAAGTGGGATGATGGCTCGTTCAAGACCAGCCTGAGCAACATAGTGAGAACTTGTCTCTAAAAAAAAATTTTTTTTTTTTTTTTTTTTTTTTTAATTAGCCAGGTGTGGTGACGTACTAGTAGTCCTAGCTACTTGGGAGGCTAAGGTGGGATGATCAATTGAGCCCAGGAGTTCGAGGCTGCAGTGAACTATGATTACACTACAGCACTCCAGTCTGGGCAACAGAGAGATACCCCATCTCTTAAAAATAAATAAATGAATAAACCCTGAAATTAAAAAGCAAACTATGGGACATCTGTACCATGGAATACTTAATATTCAGCAAGAAAAAGGAATAACTATTGATACACACAAAAGCTTGGTTGGATCTCAAAGGCATACATAATGCCGAGTAAAAAATGCCAATCTCAAATGGTCATGTTACGTATGTTTCCACTTGTATAACGTTACCAAAATGACCAGCTATAAAGGTAGATAGTAGATTAGTGGTTGTCAGGGATTAGAAATAGCCTGAGGGATAGGAGTTGGTGTGACTGTCATGGGGTAGCAGGACAGAACTCTGTGTGATGAAATAGTTCTGTATCTTGATTGCAATGATAGTTACAGGAACCTGCACATGTGACCTTAAAATGAAGTAGAAGTATACTTTATATGAAGATCAGTTGTTTGGATTTAATATATGTAGTTACATAAGACGTAACCAGTGGAGAAATTAATGAATGGTACATGGGATCCATCTTTGAAGATTCCTTTGCATTTCTAATAATTTCAAAATAAAAAGTTAAAAGCAAAAGAGAGGGATATAATAATTGCTATAGGATTTCAGAGAAAGAAATAGTTCCTTAATAACTAGGAGAATGAGGGAAGACCTGAGGCCATAGCTTTTGAATAGTTTTTGTAGGATAGGTAAACTTTTCATGAAACAATACAGGGAAAAGAAGGGTATTTTGGACAGATTGAGGTTAATAAATGTTTATAGAATGACTACCACTATATTATTATTAAGAAATGTTAATAACATCTGATTAGGCTGAAAAAACTTTAATTAATTGGGTGTATCTTCAGATTTCATATCTGATATAGAACTCTGGGATATTTGTTACCCTTGTGTTGTCACACAGATTCTGGAAGCCTGAGTGTAACAGATAGAGAGAAAACATAAATTACCAGTATCAGAAATGAAACGGAACAGTTCAAAAAATGTATGGAAATAATCAAAGCTGCCTGGGTTTTAAGCAAAACAAGGCTTATTTTTTCATGGATTTATGAAATTGAATCAGAGAAGAAGTCACATTTTATTTGTTGAAATAGGAGAACTCTAATATTATTTTTATTTTTTGAGATGAAGTCTCACTCTGTCACCCAGGCTGGAGTGCAGTGTCACGGTCTAGGCTCACTGCAACTTCTGCCTCTTGGGTTCAGGCAATTCTCGTGCCTCAGCCTCCTGAGTAGCTGGAACTGTAGGTGCACACCACCACAGGTGACTAAATTTTTGTATATTTAGTAGAGATGGGGTTTCACCATGTTGGCCCGGCTGGTCTTGAACTGCTGACTTCAGGTGATCTTCCTGCCTTCGCCTCTCAAAGTGCTGGGATTAGAGGCATGAGCCACCACGCCTGGCTAGAACTCTAATACTAGACAACAATGTCAAGACAACTTACTGTATAGGCCTGTGTTAAAACTCCATAGTGACCTATTCTTTTTCTCCCTGGAATGTTCACAGTTTGTAATTACACATTTTGGTGATTGCTTAATATTTCTATTATTCAATTACAAACTTTCTGAAGCTTGTCCTTGCCGAGACCAGTGGAGACCCTAACCCAGCAGCACCAGAGGAATTAAAGACACACACACAGAAATACAGAGTGTGGAGCGGGAATCAGGGGGCTGACAGCCTTCAGAGCTAAGAGCCACGAACAGAGTTTTACCCACATATTTGTTGACAGCAAGCCAGTGATAAGCGTTGTTTCTATAGATTATAGATTAACTAAAACAAAGGGATGGGAAACAAAGGGATGGGCTCTGGCTAGTTATCTGCAGCAGGAACCTGTCCTTAAGGCACAGATCGCTCATACTATTGTTTTTGGTTCAGGAACACCTTAAGTGGTTTTCTGCCCTGGGTAGGCCAAGTGTTCCTTGCCCTCATTCTGGTAAACCAGCAACCTTCAGGGTGGGTGTCATAGCCATCAAGAGCATGTCACAGTGCTGCAGAGATTTTGTTTATGGCCATTTTGGGGGCCTGTTTATGGCCAGATTTGGGGACCTGTTCCCAACACATTCTTGTCTTCCCAATTCCTATCCCTGTGCCTGAAAACACTTAGTAAATACTTGTTGAATCTATTAATGATTGAAATCAATGACTTGGCAAAACACTTTAAACTAGAATGAAAGAAATACAGTCATGGAAGTAAAGAAACAGTATGGTAGGATAGGATCATGTAGGATAGGATAGACAGATAAGTTTAGTGAAATGGTAAAACTTTAATAGAGCTACACAGAGATTTAAGCTTTTACAACCAAGAAATTCAGGATTGGATTTTGTAATAGGTTTAAAGAATGCCAGATTGTTAGAGTGAACAGTAGATGAGCTATGTATATAGGTGTAAAAATGTAATATAGCACAGGTTAAAAGAGACCAGAAACGTGTCATTTCAAACTGCTTTCCACTAGTTTGGTAGCTTTCTCAGTGAACCACCACTTAAATGACTTGATGAGATTAACTGACAGCCCATTCCTGTTTGAAGCACTGATTCCCTATATAGCATGCTGAAGACTTACTTCATGGTATGTCTACCAGTTGAGTTGTAAAGTTATCAAGAACCATTTACTTGTTTGAGCTCCCAATACTGTTCATGCTAGTTGTACTAATTTTAATCACACTATTTATTTATTATTTATTATTATTATTTGGGATCCAAATTCAAAGGAAAGGTGTTGGCCCCCAAAATTGGTGAATGAATGCATATTTGTATGCTTTGGGTTAAAATACAATGATTATGTATATGTGTTTATGATATTTAGGTTGACTGTTTTGTTCAATCAGCCAACCAACTACTGATCGGAGTCTCATGGGATAAGAATTTTTACCCATTTTATTTTATTTGTCTTCCTCTCATGCCTCCGTAGTGTGCCTGAGTCCCCAACCCCCACCATACCTCGGCTCTGTGTTTATTAACTAGGCCTCAGTTTACTTTTTATGAAGATTGTCCTTCAGATTGCTTGTTATGAATAGCCACGTTGATAAAGTACATTTCTTTCATGGTATCTGCCCATCTAGATTTTTAGTAAATGATAGAAATTCCATTAAGTATTTTAAAAGATTTTTTTAGGGGGGAGGGGACACTGAGAGCCCCATAATGTAACCTTCGAGGGTATCATTTACATAGTCTGTGATGTAGTTGACAAGAATGGTGGCAGTGCCAATACCTGTCACTTGATTCTGAGTCTAAAATTTTCAAATCCTGAAATGTTCTTTCATATTTGGTGGGCATTAGTAAAATGATTTTAGGCTGTACATGTGTGATGGCTTTTTTGGACTTTTTTTGTAAATAATTGTTGATAATATTTGAGGTACTAAGTATTTTTATTAGTGAGTGTTGAAATATTGTTTTCTGTAAGTTAATAGGACGCTAAATTATTGGTAGATTGGAAAAGAGACAAAGGTTGGAAAAGATAATGGTGTACTGTTGAGATTGCCTGGGGTGAAACCTGTGGAACTAAAAGATACAGACACCCCCCATGATACAGAAAGGAGGTAACAGGGAATAATTGTTGAGTCAGACATTTCTACTTGTTCAACTAGGTAGACGGTTAGTACAGAATAGAGGGTACAAATGGCTGTTCATATAGAACATGACCAGGCTGGATGTTAATGATTTAGTAAGATAAGAGTATAGGCCAATGTCAGTTCACTCTCACATAAAAAGTGTGTTTCAAAACACTAGTTTGTGATTTAGTTGTCATTGCCCTCAATTTCATTTCTAATGATACCTACACTGGCCCATAAGATCATGAGTGTAAAAATATTTTAATACTAGTAGTGTTGGCTGGGCATGGTGGTTCACGCCTGTAATCCCAGCACTTTGGGAGGCCGAGGCGGGCGAATCACGAGGTGAGGAGTTTGAGACCAGCCTGGCTAACATGGTGAAACCCCGTCTCTACTAAAAATACAAAAATTAGCCTGACTTGGTGGCAGGCACCTGTAATCCCAGCTACTTGGGAGGCTGAGGCAGGAGAATTGCTTGAAACCAGAAGGCTGAGGTTGCAGTAAACCGAGATTGCACCGCTGCATTCTAGCACAGGCAAAAGAGCGAAACTCCGTCTCAAAAAAAAAAAAAAAAAAAAAAAAAAAAAAAACAAAAAAAAACTACCAGTTTCTGGGTCCTGGAAGAGCATTTGTCCCCTCTTTTAGGAGGAAAAAAAAAAAGCCTACATTTTAGGCATAGTTGTGAAATACATGAATTTGAATTTGCCCTTTCAGCTCCTTTTTATACTTCCATATGTTACTACTATTTCCTATTATTACTACCTTCTATGAACCCTTTGCCCCCATTACCCCACCCCCAATCCAGGTCCTCTAAATATCAGTTATTTTATTATTTATTGGTGTCTTCTCTAGTAGAAACTAGAGACTGTTCTCTAGTAGAAACATTGCCTCACTAATCAACTCCTAAACTAGGTGTTAAATGAAGCGGTGGGATTGGATTAATTCATGCTCAAGTGTGAATGACCAACAATCCCACAAACCTCTTAAAAATGGTTTTCCTTTGTACAAAGGGTGTTCTTTCTAGGTTAAGTTTTAATCTAATTGATTCTTTGCTATTATTTCAGACAGATGACCAAGTGAAACAGACATTTGAATTTTGTGGGAAAAGCTGTTATTTTCTTCTTTTGGACATAAATGTGCCATGGTTGGGGAGTACAGGCAAGAGATGGTGACCATCCCTCTCCCAATCCATCTATAGAGGCTTGGACAAGCTCCTGGTGTTTAAACTTCCCCTCTAAAATTAGTAAGGTACTTAGATCAAGAGTGGCAGAAAGGGACTTTTCTCGCCTTTCCTTCCCACTTTAGCAAAGCGAGCTTTTTTGTCTGGGTGAGCTTTGCAGTAGAGGGGAAGGGGGTCCCACTCTAGATAGTATCCTGTGTGGGCTGGTAAACTGCAGCCTCTCTGCTACAGGTCCTGTGGGCCTCTCTTAGCCTGAGGCTGTTTCACTAAGAAGGTGCCGCTCCTGTTGGGTACAGACACACCTCCTTTGTCAGCGATGACTGGCTCCAAGTCATCCTTAGCTAATATATGAAAGACCACACTGGCACTAGAAAGGTAGTTTAAAGATGTTATTACATAAAGTAGAAAAGAGCAGATGGTAAGTTGCAGAAATATCCCATAATAAATGCAAACAGTAAATTTAAAATTTTGTAAAGGCAGAACAGGAGGGAAATAAACATTTATTGATCTACTGTAATCTAGTCACATTCACCACTGCTTTTCATCTTTTCTCACCAAGGAGAATTTGTATAATCTAACATATTCTACCTTAAAAACTCATTTGAAATTTGTGTTCTCTTCTATAATGTATTCTTATTTTAATAAAAGTGCTGCGAAATATTAAATAAGATCGATGCTTTCAAAAGATGTACCGTGTTTATCCAATGATTTGATGTCTGCACTGGCACAACTGCATCACATTCCTCCAGTCCACGCTCTTGTCTGAGAAGCATGAAAAATTTATCTCACAATAACCTCATGAAAGGGATATCATCATTTTATAGATGAGAAAATTAAGGCTGGAAGAGGGAAGGAACTTAAACAGGTATTACAGGTACTAAATGGCCGTGTTAAGTTTCTCCCCCAAAGTCTCTCCTCTTAAGCATTTTGTGATTCTGTAAAACACTGAAACTGGTAATGCAGAGTGCTGATCCAAAAGTTTAAGGTTTTTGGTCCTCTACTGACTTGCAAGGGAATCTTTTTAAAGGCTCCTTATTAAAATCTGTCTTTCATTTCCTCATATGCATGTTGAGTTTAATTTCAACCTTAATGTTGGGAAAAGGTGCATACATATTTTTGAAATCAGACATTTGATATTCTTGAAGACTAGTTCTAAATAAAAGCAGTTATTAATGGGATGACACCTTTGAGAACTCTCCTCAAATCTAGTGCACTCTTCTGTGTATCTGTACACACCTGACTTGTAAACACAATGTCTTTGCCGCCATTTACTGGTTTCTTCACTACACTGAAAACAAACCATTCAGTCTGCTGCTTTACCACCTCCCAGCAATTCCCTACATGTGTAACTCATCCATAATGCATAGGAATAGCCAAGAGCATAGATTCTGATGTCAGAAAATTCTAGTTTTAAATCCTGACTCCAAATTACTGGTGTGACATTGGATAAAGTGTTTTAGTTCTCTGTGCCTCAGTTTTCTTACTTTAATAATATTTAAGGAAAGAAAGGGGTAATAATGCTTATTACTCCATGGAGGTTTTGTAAATCTTCTCCTGAATTGTCTGTGATGATTAGACTGTTGTCATTGTAATACCTGAAAAATTTTGGGTAGATGACTTACCTAGTAAATGTACAAGGTACAAATGTACAAACATATAGTTTAGTAAGGATTATATATGTGTGTATGTTCATTAAGTGAAATTTATTTCAGAATACCAAGTAATTCCACAATTAACATGGCCCACCCTTTGACAATAGAGATTCTAAGTAACAAACTGTCTTCTTTCTACTTGAGATTTATTTCATGGGGAAAGGATACTGCATAATATGTAGCATTCAACTAATCTATTCTGCTAATTTGGTAGTATAAAAAGATTTGTAGATAATGAATTTCTATACTCTTTAAGATACACACCTTGCACTGCTTCTGGGTTTACTGTTGCCGTGTCTTAAAGTGGGACTTTCTCTTGACAGAAGTGTGTTAAGAATTGGAAAATTCCCTATCAGTAGACTAGCACCATCTTGACAGCCTTGTGTTCTGCTTCTACCTTGCTAATTGTTTCCTTGGGATTATTTGGATTGTGTAGAAAGCTTTTTGCAAATCCTCTTATTACTGAAGTCATTGTTGCCAGCAGGAATAAGATTAAAGGTGCTTAAGTCTGTAGAGTTGTTTCTAATTTGTACGTGTCATTTCAGTGGCATTTTAACAGAACTCTGTCTCCTGTATCTCCCTTCTCCCCCGGTACTATCTCCAGTTAGGTCCAAGAAGCCAGGCCATTGGAAGAAGCCTCATTTTATCCTCCTAATTATTATGCTGGCACTCAGGAGATAATTTTTCCCTTCATGCACTGCCAATTAATATGCAAATAACCTGATAAATATTTATGCAATGATTTAAATTATGCAGGGAGTGCTTTCAGTATATTCTGTAAATGAATTGTTCATGGACTTCAAAGTGCTGGCTGCTGTGCTAACGAGGAGAGATTTGCATAAGGCCCTAATCACGCGCATACTGATTAAGCTTCATTATGGAAACTGCCAGCTGCAATCTTTGTTTCTATTTTATTACAAAAAGAGGAACTTTTTCATGCTTCAGTTGCCTTGACAATGTCAGTCGTAGCTGGTAGGAGAGACTAAAACTCCTCTGAGCAACTGAAGTTTCCTTATTCAGTTGAAGATTGCTATGGTGTAACAGAAGTTGTATTTTGCTTTTCCCCTTAATCCACTTTCCACCCTACCCAACCCCCCTTTTTTCTTAAGAACATAGTGTAGATTTGTTAGAAATAGTAGTACCTTCTTTCCCCACCCCAAACTGCTACCTGTTTCTTCCTTGTTTGGACTCTCTGCTCCTCTAGAAGATTTCACAGCAATGCTGGACTGCAGTGACTATATTCTAGGTGGGTACCAGCACAGTTCTTTTCTTAGAAGCTTTAATATGGAAATAGCGTGTGTCGGGTTGACTATGCATAAATGCTTAATCGCATATGCAGCCTATGTGGGGGGAGGGGGAGAGTTGGACTGAGCAGGGAAGGAGGAAAGCATTTGCAAAGCACAAGCTTACTTGAATTTGCAGTAGGTCCCTCCTTGTGACTAGCTCTTCTGGTTCAGAGGGTATTGTTAGTAAATACAGTGAATTTAGAGTTCAGCTTGAATGAATATTTTTGCTTTTTGGAAATTCCTATTGAGAACATTTCACGTAGTTATAAAAACATCTTAAATCTGAAACAAGGCATAACTGTACATAGATATTAATATTAACATATTAATAAAAATGTTTTCCATACCTAATGAGAACATCTTGTACAAAAACCAAAATGCTCAGTGAAAAATAAGGTTGAGTCACAGTGCAGAATAGTTTTCATAAATGTTAATAAAGGGGGTAATTTATACCCTCTTTAAATTAGTTCTTTTGATCTATTTCCAGATTTTAGAAACTATTAACTGTTCTCAGATTTTTGCTAGGATTCGTTTTCTTTTTAATTTTTTTGAAATAAACTATATACTCTAGATAACTGCAATTTTAAATGTTGGAAAACCTTTTTAGAGTTTTCTCTATAGAACAGCAAGGCTTTTGGACTGGAAGGATGTCCAGCTTCAATTTATTAAAGCCATCGTTGGTGATGGAGATTTCAAATAAATCAAGGCACTTTGATTTTTAGATATATGGTGGCTAATGGTGGTCGTATTTTGTGTGGAGTTCTGTCTGTTTATATGCAGAATTATTGAGACTTTTTTTAGTTACTCTAGTCACCTGGAAAGTTAAAATGATATGAACTCCAGGACGTGGATATCTTACATTTAAAACTTTTGCAAACGACTTTTTTCCTATATTGTCATTTTCCGCACTTGAAAATTGAAGCTGCTCCTGTCACCTTCATAGTTGCCAAAGATAAAGTAAAATGATACTTCTGAAAATGTTTGAATTCTTGTGCAGAAGGCATGGCCTAAACCCAGGGTAGCAGTATCTGCCCAGCACAGTAAAAGCCACTATGTAAAGTTTGAGTGACAGAAACAACAAATTTATGTCAGGAATTCAGTCTTGTATTTACTCTTTGACATTTACTTAGTTAGGAATTCAAAAAAAGGAAAGAAAAATACCTTTTTGAAATATTTTTAACATTTCATTTTAGAATTAGAAATTACATCTCTTACTTTCAGTTAATAGTAAATATTATTTAAAGTCTTCCCATTGTTTTGCAATTCTACTTTTGTGTGTATGTGAAGTAATGTTTTATTTTTGTGTGTATGTGAGATAATTTTGTTAAATGCTTTTGAAGCTCTTGACAGTTCAGTAGAAGAATCTGAGAAGATTCATTTAAAACACATAATCTTTATTATCTGTGACATAATCTTTAATTTATAGATGGGAAAATCAGAATATGAATTATACAAGGTCAGGCTCATGACTTGTTAAGAATTATGCTGCTTTATTTCTGCAGTACCTACATATGTGAGAAAACTGTTAACTCCTTTTATGAATGTTAACTGATTGATCATTTTTTCCACTTTCCTTTAAAATTCATTTAAAGGAAGCATTGAGCAGTATGGATGCTAATGGTATATTCTGTTACATTTATTGTGATCTCTGTTGACTTTCATGAGATTTTGGTTGTCATTCAGAAAGCTGATTTTTCACTAAGTCGTACACCTGTTCCTTTCAAACCTTAGTATGCTTTCAGATGATATTTAAATTTCTCTGGACAGTGAGGAGAAGGAAGTTGTAGAACTGCCCTCATTTATGACCACAAACATATGAATTTTAACCCTTTGAACATCAGAAGACCAAACCAAAGTTATAACAGAACTGCCTTAGCCCATAAGACAAGCATCAGTTGCAGAAACTTACTGTATTAGAAAAGCTATTACACATCTTCTTGTTGGAAATGAAACTTATAAAAGAAAGACTCCTGATTTTTTTTTCCTCATCTATTGTGCATGGGGATAATTCCACTGTGAAGAACATGGTTGAGAATTCTATCTAGTGATTGTTTTGATTTCCTAGTTAGATGTTTAAGCAGATGACAAAATGTGCTCTTTGGACAAAAACACAATATAGTTTAAACATTTGTTCTCTGTTAATAACTAAAGTTAAATGATTCTTAACTTATTTAACCACTAAATAAGTTAATGGGGGGAAAGGCAGAACTTATTTGACAGTAAACTTGTTTGATTATAAATATTCTAAGTTTGAGTTTACAGTAGTAGAATAAGAGATACATTTATGTATATTCCGTTTCTTACCCTTTCAAAGAGTTAGAAGGAAAACAGAGTTCTTGTCTCTTCTCTTAATGTATTTTCTGGAATACCTAATATTGCTTGATGAAAACTTTTTACTGCAGAAATAAACCTTCATTAAATAGATAACCCAGAAATGATAAACCCAAATTAGCAGTTTCATTTAGGATATTGAGGTAGTATTACTTTAAGTGGGTGTGGTTGTGTTGCAGTTTTGAAATTATTAGATATATCTGTTACGCCTTATGGTACAACTTCTTGTGCAGGTTTATAGTTGAGGTATGAATTTAATATGTTCTCACTTTGACTTGTTTAGTTTAGTTAGGGAGGGGAGTAAATTTGGAGATAATTTATCTTAGACGTGTTTTCTTTTAGTTCATAGGTTGAGTTACTGTCCCATCTATTATCAAGATTACCAGTGGGTTGTTTTAGTTATAATGAATGAATATCATTGCATATAGAAAAAGATACTTTATTTGGGAATAACATTTTATTTTGTGAGGTGCTTCCCCCCTTTCCAGTTTTACTTCATGTTACAAAGCATTTATTCCTTGTACATATCAGACTTTCTAATTTTTTTCGGGTTACAGTTCTGCTGTCTTTCTTTAAAGAATCTTAAAATTCTTTAAAAAGAGTTTATTTGTGAATCCCTTCAGGGTCTGGGGAATTTTGAATTTCTTCCAGATAACCTTTTATTACACTTCCTAGTATTTTAGCCAGACATGTATACACCAGGTCTTCTTAAACTATATAACATTAGTTAACCCTTTTTTTGGCCACAGTTTTGCCTCCTCAATCCCATCTCCATCCCCAGTTTTTTAAAAACCTCATTCACCTCTGATTTATTGCAGACTCAAGAATGAACAATCCATCAGAAACCAGTAAACCATCTATGGAGAGTGGAGATGGCAACACAGGTAAGAGTTTTCTGATCTACCTTTTAATTAACTCTAGTAGAGCACAAAGAAGAAACTTTCCACGTAACTAGGACTCGTATTTGGCAAACACAGACCAATTTGATTATTGAGTTGTCAAATACGATTCAGTCCTTTAGGAACTGGGAGGGATTATGTTTGTTTAAGATTACCTAACTTCCTTCTGCAGGCAGCTTTGTTGTTTTTCTTCTGTCTATCAGGCAAACTGTGCAGATGTTAGGAAAATTGTCCTTTGGCTCAGATAGTTTTGGGTATGAAATATGGGTTTACCATTTACTAGCTATGTGACTTTAGCCAATTTCCCCAGTCTTTTTGAGACTTAATTTATTCAATTACAAAATGAGGATAATATATTTCAGGTCATTGTGAGTATTAAAGGAGATAATATATGTGGCATGTGAAGCAAAATGCCAGCTACACAGTAACCATTCAGTAAAATGTTATTTTTCTTACAGATGTTAATCAAAATAGTAAATTTTATCTGCCCTACCTTTGATATAAATTATATTAAAAGTTATGATAGTATCAGTAAGTAGTTATAAACACCCATTTCTAATACATTCTTTTATTTGGTAATTAAAAAAAATTATACTTCATTAAACCTTTTGTCAAGAGAAAATTATCATATAAATGAGAATACTGAGGCCCCATGTGAGAAAGGTAAATCCGTAAAAGATGGTTTGTCTCCACGGCTCATACTCTTGAGTCAGTATATTGCTTAGAGGGTGTAAGACTATGTATCTTTATCATCTGCCAGAGATGATACAGGGACTTCCCCGCTTCTCTGGTAAAGCCATAAATCAAAATATTAAACCAAATAAGACAGTTATGGGCAAGGATTCACAGAAAGTACTTGCTTCTAAAAACTAGGTTTTTCACTTGCAGAGAAGGATCCCTTTTGACTTATCATTTTAAAAATGCTTAACTATGGGCAATGGTAAGAATGAGAGGCACTCTTAATTTGTGGTAAATGGCTGAGTTGGACTAATGTAGCAGTTTTCCTGCCTACATGTCTTTCGCTGTAAACTGTCCTATACCTGGAGATGCTTATGTTAATCTCTAAACTGTACCTACCTCTTTATGTGAAACTGAGCTGTGGGGCTTCCATGTTCACCCCTGTTGTATTTAACATACTTCATAGTGCTCTTACTGAGGCTAGCCAAGTAAGACTTCTGTAGTATCTCTTGAGAAGGGAAAGGGCAGCATTGTATTCTGTCTGAATTGTCAGCCACAGTCTCCTTTTTGTTATTTCTCTGTCCCCTGTTTGGACTCCATCTTTCTTTCTTGTTTAGCACTGGTTCCTATGCCAGTGCCAGTGCTTCAGCCAGCTAGCTTAGGTGTGGGAAATGTTTGCAGAGAGAAATAGGGCAGCAGATCCCCCTGAGAGACTAGGGGGCGGGGTGGTGGGCAGGACACCTTTGCCTAAAGAATAGCTTCAAAGAAGAAACATACTTTTTTTTCCCCTAAGGGAAGAGAAGCAGAATGATTGGAAAACACTGAAAATACTAATTACATCAGACTCCATGGACATCCGTGTATCTACTTTTATGCTACTGCTATAATAGCAGTTTCAGCAGTTACCATTTATTGAGCAACTACAACACTTTTTTTTTTTTTTGGAAGTGGCGTTTTGCTCTTGTTGCCCAGGCTGGAGTGCAATGATGCGGTCTCAGCTCACCACAACGTCTGCCTCCCAGGTTCAAGTGATTCTCCTGCCTCAGCCTCCGGAGTAGCTGGGATTGCAGGCACCAGCCACCATGCCCAGCTAATTTTTTGTATTTTAGTAGAGATGGGGTTTCACCATGTTGGCCAGGCTGGTCTTGAACTCTGTGTGCGTTACCTGATTTCAAGTTAAATTATTTTGACAAGTTAGATACCATTATTTCAAATGATAGGAAATTGAGGCACAAAACTAGCCAGGAAATAAAGGCAGGTTTAGGATTCACAGCCCACATGTAAGTTTCCCCATGAAGTGCAATAAAATAAAACTGAAAATTTAAGCAACATGTATATGTCCAGACCTGTATAAGGTAAGTTCTGACTGGAGCACTTGTAACAGTCTTGTATTTCTTGCCTTGTTTTAATATAGAATGTGTGGCAGACTGGTTCCTATCATAGACTTTGCATATTTGCTTACCATGTTTGATATATTAGATATAAAATTACAGTTTATTTAGATAATTACATGCTTACAAATTGATTTTTATTTAAGCATATAACAAATGAATCTGCAGACTCTTGAATTGTTAGTTAACTATTCTTTTCTTGGTAGTTTATGAAAGCAAGTAAAATGTTTAAGGGAAAGAACCCTTAGCATTATAATAAAACTGAAGCCTCACAATTTCTGCATTCAGAATACATTTGTGTAGATCATTTTTTTCTGAAATGTTTACAGTTGTAATAATTTTGATTTGTGAGACTTTAAGGAGAATGATATTGTAAAATTAAATGTTAAGATTGTGTTGATACGTTAATTCTGTGCCTTTCTTTTGTCAGTGATTTATTTGAGAAGCAAAATCAAATGATGCACTTTTTGTCAAATATGTTTGCAGAAAATCTATAGTTTAGGTTTTTAAAAAATGTATTCAGTAAGTGTCTGTTCTATGTATAAAGTACTATAATCAGTGTTATTAGGATGTACAATGCAAATAGATGAAATAACCCTCACTCTTTAAGGAGTTAACAATTCATTAAGAGATAAGACAGATAAATAACTGATGCTGGATAGATTATGGTAAAGAATTCAAGAGGAGGTACAGAAAAGTGCCATAGTGGTGTTAATTAGGAGTTTCTTTGAGGAAATTTGAGTGTGTTTATAGGTCAGGTGGAAGGACCCATCAGGGAGCAAGAGAGTGGAGAAAGAAATACAATTAATTGAACCAAGGTAGGGCTGGAGGTCTAGGATCAGAAGTGCAGAATGAAGGGTTGACTCTGAACATGAAAAGAGACTACCCCGTGTCTCTAAAATTGGGAAGAAGCAGCAAATGTTATACAATAACGGAGAAAATTGAAGTGGAAGGGAGAAGCAAAACAGCAATCATTCACATCAGATTGCTTTATTTTTCTCATTAAAGTAGTTGAGGCAGTCATCTGAGAGGAAGGCAGGGATAATAGTAATAATAATGGCAGCAGCTGCTGTTTTTTGAATTCTTACTGTAGGTGTGTGGCTAGCCACTTTATTATATATACTTTATGTCATAATTGTTAAAGTACTCTTATAAGGTTAAGTGGATTTATAAAAAGGATTGATAAGCCTGTTGAGGATCAGGCTTAAAGAAAATAAATGTATTAGTTTATTCAGCCAACATAGTTATACAGCTGATCCTTGAATAACATGGATTTGAGCTGCATGGCTCCACTTATATGCAAATATTTTTCATTAAATATGTTGGAATTTTTTTGAGATTTGCAACAATTTGGAAAAACTTACAAATGAATTGTGAAATATTTAGAAATATTGAAAAAAATTAAAAGGTATGTAATTAATGCATTAAATATATGTAGATAATATGCTGTTTTATCATTTATTACTGTGAAATACCACAAATCTATTAAAATTATAAAAACTTAAAATGTATCAAAACTTATGCATACAAACACTAGAAGATCGCATACATGGCACCATTCACAGTCTAGATAAATAGAAACAAATGTAAACAATGCAGTATTAAATCATAATTGGATAAAATTAACTGCATTACCTACTATACTACTGTAATAATTTTGTAGCCACCTCTTGTTGCTATTGCAATGATCTCAAGTATTGTGAGTATCCATTTAAAATGCCATGTGACCCTAATCACATCACAGAGAACAGTTCATCCAGTAAATTGCGTATTGTAGTAAAAAGTGATCTCTCTATGTTCTTGAGTATTTTGCATCCTGTTTAGTGCAATAACCTAAACCTTAAATAATGCCGTAAGACCTATACAAAGTGCCACTGGTGGTGCTGGAAGTGCTCCCCAAAGCAGAGGCAAGTCATGACGTTACAGGAAAAATTTGAATTACTTGATGAGTACTACAGATTGAGGTCTGCAATTACAGTTGCCCTCCATTTCAAGATAAATAAATTAAGTGTAAGGCCCATTATTTAAAAAAAAAAAAAAGAAAGAAAGAAAGAAAGAAAGAAAAGGAAATTCCTGAAGCCTTCACTGCAGCTACACCAGCAGACATGAAAAGCTTGAACTTTTTGCTAAATACTTTTTTATTTCATTGAAAATACAGGCCTGGTGCAGTAGCTCACGCCTGTAATCCCAGCACTTTGGGAGGTCGAGGCGGGCAAATTGCTTGAGCCCAGGAGTTTGAGACCAGCATGGGCAACATGGTGAAACCCTGCCTCTACTAAAAATATAAAAAATTAAGCCGAGTGCTGTGGCTCATGCCTGTAATCCCAGCACTTTGGGAGGCTGAGGTGGGCAGATCACCTGAGGTCAGGAGTTTGAGACCAGCCTGACCAACATGGTGAAACCCCGTCTCTACTAAAAATACAAAAAAAAAAAAATTAGCCAGGCGTGGTGTAGCTGTAATCCCAGCCACTTGGGAGGCTGAGGCAGGAGAATTGTTTGACCCTTGGAGGTGGAGGTTGCAGTGAGCCGAGACTGGGCCTTTGCACTCCAACCTGGGCAACAAGACAAAACTCCGTCTCAAAAAAAAAAAAAAAAAAAAAAGCCAGGTGTAGTGGTGCACACCTGTAGTCCCAGCTGGTTGGGGGAAGAGGTGGAAGAATCACCTGAGCTTGGGCAGCCAAGGATACAGTGAGCTGAGATCACACCACTGCAGTCCAGCCTGGGTGACAGAATGAGACCTTGTCTCGAAAAAAGAAAATGCAGCTTTTATGTGGGTGCAGGATTGCTATAAGAAAGACATACCTTCGGATTCTAATGTGATTTGAGAGGAAGCACAGTCATTATATGACAACTTAAAAGGCAGGTGAAGGATCTAAAGCTGGAGAATTTAATGCCAGCAAAGGATGGTTTGATAATTTTAGAAAGATTTTTGGCTTTAAAAATGTCAGGATAATGGAAGAAGCAGCTTCTGCCAAAGAAGAGGCAGCAGACCTCAAGTTCTCGGATGCTGTGGAGAAAATCAATGAAGGCTGTCTGTGGTGGCTCACACCTGCAATTGCACCATAGCTGGACCCCCATCTCTACCCACCCCCTGCCCCGCAAAAAAAAAAAAAAAAAAAAAAAGAAGGAAAATCATTGAAGAGAAAGGATATCTGCCTGATCATATTTTTAATGCAGACAAAAGTACCCTATTCTGAGAGGAAAAAAATGCCACAAAGGACATTTATTAGTAAGGAAAGACATGAAAGTACACCAAGATTTAAAGCAGGAAGGAATAGGCTAACAGTACTGTTTTGTGCAGATGCAATCAGGTTTATGATCAGGACAGCCCTATCTATATCCTATTAAAGACTGCTTTTTGCCTTCTTTTACAGCATGGACCCTTTTATGATATGGGCACTGAAACTAAAGCACATGGTGGAAGAAGGATTGGTAGCATATAGAAACATTTTTAAACAAATGAAAAAGCAAAAAAGTCAGAAATTGCAGTGTATTTCCATAAAGTTACACCAAGTGTGCCTGCCTCTCCTGCCTCCCCTTCCAGCTTTTTGTCTTCTGCCATTTCTGAGTCCGCAAGACCCCTCCTGTTCCTCCTTCTCAGCCTACTCAGCATGAAGACAAGGATGAAGATCTTTGTGATGATCCACTTCCACTTAATGAATAGTAAATATATTTTATCTCACTTAGGATTTTCTTTAGCTTACTTTACTGTAAGAATACAGTATATACTACATATACAAATATGTTTTAGTCAACTGTTTATGGTATCAGCAAGGCTTCTGGTCAACAGTAGGCTATTAGTATTTGAGTTTTGTGGGAGTCAAATGTTACATGCAGATTTTCAACTGTTTGTGGGGTTGACACCCATGACTCCGTTGTTCAGGGTTCAACTGTATAACCTTTCTGTAGCCTAGATCAGCAGTCCAAACTCAGGAATGAAGAAAATGGGACATTGGATTATTTTACCAAAATAATATCCTATCACCAAAAAAGAAAGAGATAGGGAGTGGTAATATTTTTTATAACATAGTTGTTTGCACAAGGATACTCCCCTTGGGAAAGATGGTATTTCCCCATTCCTCCCTGTCCTCAACCTTTGGTAAACTCTATTCTATGTTTTCAAGGTTATTCCATGTTGTAGCATATATCAAAACTTTATTTTTTTATATGATGTTCCATTGTGTGTATATACTACATTTTGTTTATGCATTCATCTGTTAATGGACAGCTGGATTGTTTTTACCGTTTGGCTATTATGAATAATGTTGCAATGAACTTTGGTGTACAAGTATCTGAGTCCCAGTTTTCAATTATTTGGGATATATACCTAGGAGTAGAATTGCTTGGGTAAAACAAAACACAAACTTATTATCTTACAGTTTGGGAGGTCAGAGTCCTAAAATTAGAGTGTTGTAAGTGCTTTATTTCTTCTAGAGGTACTATGGAAAGTCCATTTCCTTCTCTTTTCCTGCTTCTGGAGACCACCTGCACTCCTTGGCTTGTGGCCCCTTCCTCCATCTTCAAAGTCAGATATATAGCATCGTCAAATCTGTTTACCTCCCTCCCTTTCCTGTCCCCCTCCTCCCCTCAACCCTGCTTCCATCATCGTATTTCCTTCTCTAATTCTCCTGTCCCCATCTTTTCTTTGAAGGACACTTACTATCCTGAACTTCATTCAATTTGCAAAATCGCTTTTGCTGTGTAAGGTAACAAATTCACAGCTTCCAGGGATTAGGATGATTATTAGGCCCATCTTTGATGGGCTGTTGTTCTGCTTTAGCACAAGATTTTTTCCGAAATTCAACCTTATCAACTCTATTTTAGATGATAGTTGGAAAAGTAAAAAAGTTGTTTAAAGTTTTACAAGGTTTGGTAGGAAAAACAAACAATTATTTTGATGTAAAGAAATATTGAGGGAAAAAGGAATATTGGACAAATATTAAAGTTTTGCTCACTTTTAACTCAAAGGACAGACCTCTTTTATCAGTACTCCTGACAGATGGTTATCTGCCCTGTGCCTGGGTTCATGCACTGACACAGAACACAGTACTTCCTGATGTTACCTGTTCTCTGGTTATACAACTCTGTTCTCTACATTCTTTTGAATTTTGCCCTTAGGAGTTCCTCATCTTTTAAGAAATTAAAGCTCTTCTGGAAGTCACTGTCACATTTTAACTCTTTTCCATTCATTTGACAATTTATTACAAATTAATTTACTATAAAGTAGTAATTTATTATAAAACAATTTGTTATAATCATTTGTGCTAGAATATGATGACAGTGGCTAGCATTTATTATTTACTCGATTTAAACATTTTACATAGATAATCTCATTTAATCCTTATAAAAACCTCATGAAACATTATTTTTCTTTTTTTTATAAATGAGGGTCTTTTTTTTTTTTAATAAATAAGGGAGTTGAGGCTCAGAGATGTTTAGTCGCTTGTTGAAGGTCACACAGATGGCTATAAAGGGGAGCAAAACCATTCTTTTTTTTTTTTGAGATGGAGTTTCGCTCTTGCTGCCCAGGCTGGCGTGCAATGGCCCTATCTTGGCTCACTGCAACCTGCGCCTCCCGAGGTCAAGCAATTCTCCTACCTCAGCCTCCCAAGTAGCTAGGTTTACAGGCATGCGCCAACATGCCTGACTAATTTTGTATTTTTAGTAGAGACGGGGTTTCTTCATGTTGGTCAGGCTGGTCTCAAACTCCTGACCTCAGGTGATCCGCCCACCTTGGCTTCCCAAAGTGCTGGGATTAGAGGTATGAGCAACTGTACCCAGCCCAGAACCATTCTTTTACCCTTTGAGCTATGTTGTTTCTTTTTTTTTTTTTTTGAGACAGAGTCTCACTCTGTTGTCCAGGCTGGAGTGCACTGGTATGATCTCAGCTCACTGCAACCTCCGCCTCCTGTATTCATGCAGTTCTCCTGCCTCAGCCTCCCAAGTAGCCGGGATTACAGGTGTGCGCCACCACACTCAGCTAATTTTTGTATTTTTAATAGAGACTGGGTTTCACCATATTGGCCAAGCTGATCTTGAACTCCTGGCCTCAAGTGATCCACCTACCTTGGCCTCCTGCTGGGATTGTAGGCGTGAGCCACCATGCCTGGCCTGTCGTTTTTGTCTCCAATGTGCAAGATACAGTACTAAGTAACATCAGTGAAGTTGAATAAAATGCTGATTTTGTTCTCAATAAATTTTTCTTACAGAGAAAACATACATGAAAATGTAATATAACAGAAATCGAGAAGATTCATGAGAAGTATATGTGAACCCATGAGAATTCAGTATAGGGGAAAAGTATTTCTAGCTGGGAGGATCAGAGAAGGCTTTGGAGAAGGTGGAACTGAAATTGTATCTTACAGGCTGGGTAGGGTTTAAATCATTATGATGCTAGGCAATATATGTTCAGTATGAAGAAACAGTCAAAACTGAGATGGGGGAAGAACTCTGTCCTAATGTCTCTAATTCCTTTACAAGCTTTCCATTATGTCATCTGATTTCTAGATCCTTTATCTTTTAGTCATTCACAGAATTAGACAGTATTCCAGTTCTTCAGACTCCACTGCAGCCATTACCATTACCTTTTGTTTATTACTATCTTTGAAAACTTACCATTGGCTTATTATAATTATTTTTTATAATGAAGGTAAAAAGGATAGATATTTAAATACTATATTTTAATATAAATGTTAATATATTTAATAAGATTTTCTGATTTGTAATGTGAAAAATTGTTTTCTTTTAAAGCAGCTGACTCATCTGTTGTAATGAATTTACAGTCCGTCAGCTGTCTTTTTTCATCTGAATTATGATAGATAGATCCAAAGCTTCCCTATCCTTTCCTTTTTCACTTGCTTTTTTCATTTGAATTGAAAGGGGAGAGTTCCCTGACCCCCCTTGCAGGACACGTGACAGGGAGTGGCTTGTATGTTTGGCTGCCACACGCTCAGACCTGTTAGAGGAAGGGGAGCACACAGACTGGCAGGTGCAGGAGTTGGTAAGCACTTTTTGGGCTCCGGCCACATGGTAGTGTCTAGGGGTGGGTGTCTGCAACTCCCGAAGCCCAAGTGGGCACTTGTTTCAGTGCACTCTTTTTAGCCTTGCCATCCACAGACAGCTTAAGTGTTAGCTCAGTGATCCTCTTGGTACCCAAGTCCTTGTGTGGCATCCAGGAAGAATCAGGTCACACATGGACTTGAAGGATGAATTCAGGGGTTTCGTTGAGTGATGGAGGTGGCTCTTAGCAGGATGGTTGGGGAGCTGGAAGGCGAATGGAATGGGAAGACGATCTTTCCCTGGAATTTGGCCATCCAGCGGCTGGTATCTCCTCTTCGACTGCCGCCAGCTGAATTCCTCTCAACATTCAGACATTCCTTCTTTTCTCTCTGCCGCACTATTCTGCTATTCTTCTGCTCTACTGTTCATGTCCTCTGGAGCCCGGGGTCTGGGGGTTATATGGAGACACGATAGCAGGGCATGGCAGGCCAAAAGGCAACTTTTGGGTGCAAAAATAGGAATGCCTGTTCCCATTTAGGACCACAGGTTTCCAGCCTTGAGGGTGGGGCCTTTGCTGGGGAACCACCCTCTTCTACCCAGTATTCCCGTCTCCTGTTCATACCAAAATGATTTTTCCCCAGGATAATATCACCATATTTCAGGCAAATGAGAAGTCAGAAGGAATTTATTAATGTAACCTAATATACATAAATACAATAGCATTTTTGGAATACTATTTATGGACTAGTATTCCAAAAATATTGTCATCCAAAGCTCCTAGTAACCAGTGATGTTATTAATTCTATGGGATTTACTAGTGCTATGGCTGGTATTAGGACATTATATTCATAAAAGAGCATGGTCAGATATCATTTCCTCCAAGATTGAGTGAGAGAATCCTGAAAGACCAGGGTACCAGTGAATATACTTACTATTCTTCATAGTAATCTAACAACTTGATGCCTTGAACCAGCACTAGTTTTGGAAATAATTTCCAGATAAAATACCAGTGCTTTCCAGAGAAGCCTCAAAATAGGCCTCAATATAGTTCTTGTTAAACCAGAATAGAGCATTTACAAATTTCAGACACTTAAGGATTATTTTCCTTTTGAACTTACGTTTATCCAGAAGCCATTTTTAATACTTACTGCTTTTATTATTATTTTAAAATTTATTACATATTTTATTGTGTAGACTACATTCTGCACTGGCCAAGACGCTCTTACAAGCCTGAGAGTAGAAATACTGATTTTTTTTTTTTTTTTTTTTTGGAGTACCTTCATAGCAGATTTTTAATTAGTGGGTCATTGAAAGTGGCTGAAGCATTTCCAGAGAGCCTCAGGAGCTCAGTGAGGGATCTTGGTGGTTTAGGAGGAAATATCAAACACCTGTAGGAAAGATAGACCTCCCTCTAGTGTTTGATTTGATAGATGTCAGTTACAGGATATGGCGTCTACAAGAATCTGATCAGTACATGTTAAGAAACTTGCCCTGGCTCTGCCCACTGGTGCACATGGGGATTTTAAAACTTTAGGTCGGGGTGGGGGTCAAGGGAAAGAAGGGTGCTATAATTACTCAAGCTGTGAGAATAGGAAGTGACATCTGAATTAAGATTATACTTTCGTTAAATGACTGAATGAGCAATTGATCTTTTTGCCATGAGATAACCCAGTAACAAATTTAGAATTTTAAAGGTAGCATCCATTTCTGTTCATTACTAATAGAAATTCAGAACAGTAAAGGGAGGATTTGTTTCTAAAATGCTGCTTTAGGCACAGATTATTAGAGATTGTCTATAATTTTCTCCCTTAGAGAGCAGGTTAGTTTTATGTCGTGTTACTTTTTTCATTTTTTTTCTAACAGATATTAAAGAATTTTTGGTATAAAAGAATTTTCCAGCCATATTATACTTTACATCTTGCTTGAAGCCAAAAACTAGACTCCATTATTCTTTCAATTAGATCCATTATATAGCATCCTGGCCTAGAGCAGTGGCAATAGAAGCTAGGGGTCAAATTTAATGAGCCATTGAAGGGAAGAGGAGAAGAGATTGAGAGGGAGTTTTTTTTCGTAGTTTTTTGTGGGTTTTTTTTTTTTTTTTTTTTTTTTTAAAGGAAGGAAGGAAAGGGAGTAATTTAAAATGAATACTTGTATTTGCCTCGGGGCTGGAAGAGATGTGATACCATCCTCTGAGTAGGAACTGTACTGTTGGGGAGTAGACTTGACAATGAGGTGATGAAACATTTCAGTTCTGAAAATGTTGTACTTGGGGTGCCTTCTGGTGCTTGTAGGTGAAGATGTGGGCAATTGAAGATAGAGATAGGTTCCTGAGGAGAGGTATAAGGTCCTTAACAGGGAGATGTTTAGGAGAGAGATGCTGGGAGGAGAGTGGAATCAGCCAAGAGGACCAAGGACGGAGCTCTTCTGCAGTGTTGAAAGGGCTGGCAGAGGAAGAAGAGTCCATACCTTCGTTGTCCAGTAGAATGGACACTGACTGCATGTGGCTCTTTAAATTTAAATTAAAATAAATTAATTCAATTCCTCAATCATACTAACCGCATTTCTAGTGTTCAGTAGCCACATGTAGTTAGTAGCTACCATATTGGCCAGTACATATAATAGAACATTTCCATTATCACAGAAAGGTCTATTGGACAGTGCTTAAGTAGACTAAGAAATAACAACCATGGAGATCAGATGTGAATCAGACCAGTGAGCTCATGGAGTTAGCATTCAGTGTGATCAAGTCCTGCCATAGGAGCCTTAAAATGTGACCCTCGAGTTTGACAATTAGTAGTTACTGGGGGCCTTTTAACAATTTTAGTTAAGTGATTTGGAAAGAAATTGCTGTGGTTAAGAAAGTGAATGGTTGTGTAAAGGGAATGATAAATGTAGGCAACTCTTTTAGTGGAAGCTGTATATGGGGCTATGTATCATAGTGGTTAAGAGCTCAGACCCTGAAATCAAACCACATGGATTCATATCCTGCTCCTTTCACTTGCTAGTTGTGTTACCTTGGGCAAGTTACTTTTTTCATGTCAGTTTTTCTTAGCTGTAAGATGGAGATAAGTAATAATCCATCTAATAGTATTGATGTATACACAGAAAGCAAGTAGATATATGGGTCAGTCCATTCACCATCAGTGTTAGCTATCTATTAGGAGGAAGGGGGGGGATGATAGAGAAGAAAAGAATGGGAGGGGAGATTAGAAGGGCCTCCTAGTGAAGCATTTTGAATATGTTTAGATGCTAAGGGAGAAGAGCCAGTGTAGGAGGGCAGTTGCAAAGAAAGAACAGATGATGCAGCCATAAAAAGGAATGAGATCATGTCCTTTGCAGGGACATGAATGAAGCTGGAAGCCATCATCCTCAGCAAACTAACACAGGAACAGAAAACAAAACACCACATTTTCTCACGCATAAGTGGGAGTTGAACAATGAGAACACATGGACACAGGGAAGGGAACATCACACACCAGGGGTGAGGGTGAGGGGAGGGAACTTAGAGGACGGGTCAATAGGTGCAGCAAACCACAGTGGTACACGTGTACCTTTGTAAGAAACCTGCATGTTTTATGTATCTCAGAACTTAAAGTAAATAAATAAGAAAGAACAGATAAATCAGGGATCCAGTTTTAAGGAAAGGGAAGGTGTTGGGTTTCAGAGCACCTGGTGGCTGAAGTAGCCTAAAGTAGAAGATTCCTTTTTTTGTTGTTTTTTAAGTGAGAAATGGGAGAGTGAAAGAGGTAAAGACAGATTCAGAGAGTAAGTTTTTAGGTAGAAGGGAATGTAAGAAAGCAGTCTAGAGAGGATTAGGAACAGTCAATTAGGGATTTCTTTGTGATACAGGGAAAACAAAACTGGGAATAGAATGTAATAAAGAAGTCTAGGATTAACATAAACAGTATCAGCAGGATTTGTAGCAAAGTGTCATAATCCAAGCTAGGAACGCTGACATCAGATAAACTCAGAAGGTAAGGAGCATTCATTGTGTTTCTGAGGAAGACAGGAAGCTGCTACCAATTAACTGGCTCACATCTTACAGGGAAAGATGAGCAAGGGAGCCTTTGACTAGGTTGAGAGGTGGAACAGAGGTGGAGCAGGGTCAATGTTTGGTAATTTTCTCCACCAACAAAAATATTAATAAGATTTTAGGATATTAAAGTCTTACTTTCTATTTTCTTGGTATTCAAATATATTTCATTTATGTTCAATATTTAAGTTATTTGAAAGAAAAACAGTCTCAACAGCTGGTAAGTCATAAGACATTTATTTTTCTACAATTAAGAAGAAAGTTAAGAGCCTGGAACAGTGGCTCACACCTGTAACCCCAGCACTTTGGGACACTAAGGCATGAGGATTCCTTGAGCCCAGGAGTTCAAGACTAGCCTGGGCAACATAGTAAGACTCCCATCTCTACAAAAATAAATAAATAAATAAACTTAAAAAAATAATTAACTGGGCATGGTGGCACATGCCTGTGGTCCCAGCTACTTGGGAGGCTAAGGGAGGAGGATCGCTTGAATCTAGGAGGTCAAGGCTGCAGTGAACCATGATCGTGCCACTGCACTCCAGCCTGGGCGACAGAGTGAGACCCTGGATGTTTTTTAAGGAAAAGAATAATGTTAATGAAAATCTGTTTCAACTGAGTCTTTCATCCAGATAGACTTAACAATTTAACAGCCACCTATAGAAATCTTGTCATGCATCACTGATAATGCATTCATATCTAAGGTGATGTGTAAAAGTAATTTTAAAAATACACAACTATTATTACTTAGGAAGTAAAGGATATACAATCCAATCATTACCGTCAAGTACAATCACTGTGGAGATTTTTAGCAGATAGGTAATACCCATCCATTCTATACATCATCAGTCCCCAACCTTTTTGGCCTCAGCGACTGGTTTCATAGAAGACAGTTTTTCCACGGACAGGGGATAGGGGATGGTGTGAGGGATGAAACTGTTTCACCTCACATCATCAGGCATTAGATTCTCATAAGGAGTGCACCACCTAGATCCTGCACATACACAGTTCACATCAAGGTTCACGTGCCTGTGAGAATCTAGTGCCACCACTGATCTGACAGGAGGCAGCGCTCAGGCAATAGCACTCGCTTGCCCACCACTCACCTCCTGCTGTGCAGCCTGTTCCTAGCAGGCCACAGACTGGCACTGGTCTTCAACCCAGGGGTTGGGGACCCCTGTTATAGATGATCTGTGTCATGAATTTTGACTATGCTTCTTACTTTTGTGGTGGCTTAGAATCTTTCTGTGGTTTTGTTTCTGTGATAAGTGATTCTCTTTCGGGATTTCCATTATCCCAGATTCTTCCCATTTTATGGCTGCTCAAGATGGAAGAAACGCTCTTCACACAAACATGCTAAAAAATGAGTAGTAGCTAAGTTTTCCTAAAAGATCTTTTAGCTATTATTTATGTCCTGTGGTTGCTTGACTTTCTGTGAACTTCATTTGGAATTTGTCCTTGCTTATCAAGGTGATGTAGTGACGGGCACAGATATTGTCATTATTTCCTATAGGGTGTCTGAAATTTAGGCTATTGGTAATTTTGCCTCGACTGCCTTAAATTTACTTGTAAATAGAAATATGTGAATAATGTACTTTTCCTCTTTATTATGTAGGTTTAATTGAAGTATGATTTTCATTACACATTAAAATGTAGTATAGTACTGTCTAAAACATAACTGCTGGGTGATGAAAAATAGCCTTCACAAACTCATGTTCTAAAATCTCTCAGGCCCTCATTCAAGAAATTGTTAATCTTATTTTCATGTGCAATTCCAACAGGGGTGCATTTCATAACAGATAATCAGCAGCCATTTATACAGATGAGGCTGGCTGCTCTAGGAAAGTAAGCCAATAGAGCAGAAACTCTCAGATTTATACCAGAACTGCAGAGTCTTTTATTTTCTTTTTTAGATTGAGGTGAAATGCGTAACGTAAAATTAACTATTTTAAAATGAACAATTCAGTGGCATTTAGTGTCTTCACAGTGTTGTGCAGCTGCCACTGTGTCCAGTTCCAAAACATTTTCATCAACCCCAAAGGAAACCCTATACCCCTTAAGTAGTTGCTGTCCATTTTCCCCTCTCCCCAGCCCCTGACAACCACCAACCTATAGTTTGTCTCTATCAATTTACCTATTCTAGGTATTTCATATAAATGGAGTCATACGGTATGTGACCCTTTGTGTATGGGCTTCTTTAACTGAGTATAATGTTTTCAAGTTTCATACATGTGGGGCTGGGCACAGTGGCTCAAGCCTGTAATCCCAGCACTTTGGGAGGCCGAGACGGGTGGATCACGAGGTCAGGAGATCGAGACCATCCTGGCTAACACGGTGAAACCCCATCTCTACTAAAAAATGCAAAAAACTAGCCGGGCGAGGTGGCGGGCGCCTGTAGTCCCAGCTACTCGGGAGGCTGAGGCTGGAGAATGGCGTGAACCCAGGAGGTGGAGCTTGCTGAGTTCCGGCCACTGCACTCCAGCCTGGGCGACAGAGTGAGACTCCGTCTCAAAAAAAAAAAAAAAAGAAAAAGAAAATGCACATAAGCAAACATAATTGTTTCTTTCAAAATAGGAGATGATTCAGTCATAAGTCTTGTATAATAGGCATAATAATTTTATCCAAAGCCATTTCTTATAAAGGTAAAACTGTTCATTCAAGGGAAGAGAAATTTCTGGATTGTAAACATGAACACATCAATCGGCTAAGATTTAAGAAAACAGCAGAATATTTTTATATTCATATTTCAAGTCGTCATTGCTTTGGAGTAGATTAAAAATAAAGATTGTGTAGGGTTTCAGGTGAGTTTTGATTCACAAGAAAAGATTACATACACATCAAGTTAGATTAAGTTCCCAATAAGCCAATGATACTAAGTATTATTGGGAAGCAAAGTCATTTCAGAACAGGTGTACTATGCTTAATGTAGTTTCCCTTGCCCCCTGCAAGTAGGGTCATATCAGATCAGAGAATAAAAAGAGCACCTTGCCTTTTTACATATTCAGGATTTTGGTCTCCATTGAGAATGAATCTTTTTTGTTCTTTTGTTGGAAATCGGCTATTTACAAATATTTTCCAGGGTTCCAGAAAATTCAGTTCTCTGCAGCCAACTTTCTTGTCTGAGACCTGTAGTAACAAATGTATTTCCATGCATTTAGCTAAAGAACCTGGGGAACTGACATTGCAAAAGACAGATTTTTTTCTTTTTAAAGTGTAATGATTTCCTTCAGATGTAGCTGGGTCCTGAACAGATGAGGCAGGAGAATTGCTTGAACCCGAGAGGTAGAGGTTGCAGTGAGCCAAGATCTTGCCACTGCACTTCAGCCTGGGCAACAGAGCAAGACTCCTTCTCAAAAAAAAGAAAAAGAAAATGTATTATCTGTGTTAGGCTGGGCATGGTGGCTCACGCCTGTAATCCTAGCACTTTGGGAGGCCGAGGTGGGCAGATCACCTGAGGTCGGGAGTTTGAGACCAGCTTGACCAACATGGAGAAACCCCGTCTCTACTAAAAATACAAAATTAGCCAGGCATGGTGGTGCATGCCTGTAATCTCCGCTACTCAGGAGGCTGAGGCAGGAGAATCGCTTGAACCCAGGAGGCCAAGGTTGCAGTCAGCCGAGATCATGCCGTTGCACTCCAGCCTGGGCAACAAAAGCGAAACTCTGTCTCAAAAAACAAGTATTATCTGTGTTTTAATTTCTGGGCTCGAAGGGATTAATGTTGGCCAGGCATGGTGGCTCACACCTGTAATCCCAGCACTTTGGGAGGCTGAGGTGGGTGGATCATCTAAGGTCAGGACTTCTAGACCAGCCTCGCCAACATGGTGAAACCCCATCCCTACTAAAAATACAAAAAATTAGCCGGGTGTGGTGGCACATGCCTGTAATCCCAGCTCCTCAGGAGGCTGAGACAGGAGAATCGCTTGAACCTGGGAGGTGGAGGTTGCAGTGAGCTGAAATTGTGCCACTGCACTCCATCTTGGGCAACAAGAACGAAACTGTGTCTCAAACAAAAAACAAAATTAGCTGGACATGGTGGCACATGCCTGTAATCTCAGCTACTTGGGAGGCTGAGGCAGGAGAATCACTTGAACCTGGGAGGCGGAGGTTGCAGTGAGCCGAGATCGCGCCACTGCACTCCAGCCTGGTTAATGAGAACAAAACACCGTCTTAAAAAAAAAAGAAAAGAAACTATTAATGTTATATCTTAAGTAATAATTAAACATCCTAAGAAAAACTAGATTTTATAGGAGTTAAGATTTGGGAATTATTATTTATAGTTAGGCTGGCCCTTAAAGTCTTCTTGAAGAAAGTAGATTCCAGGCTGGATGTTGCATAATGACTCGGACTTTCATAGTTAGAGAGGAGGGTGAAGGATATCTGCATTTTCATCCTATTTGAGGGTTTCACCTTAGCTTTCTCCCTGACTCGACTGTCCTCCCTCCCACCTCTTCTTTTCTCCTTCTTTCCCTAATGTGTTATGTTTCCTCTCTCATTTATACATTTTAAAATTAATGTTCATAGGATATAGATTTCCATTGTCATTTGTGGAGAAATGACAACAGGAATAAGATAAAGGAGAGGACTGTCCTCCCACTGTAAAAATAAGTGCACACCTGGGCAGAATTCAAACAGCAGAAATGTGTCTCTTTTAAGAGACTGGAGAGACACATCGCTGTGGAGATGACACTGAAGGATAAATTGAAAGGATGCCCATTTGAGGAAAATTTTAGCAATAAAAATTTAAACTGTTATCACAACTTAATGGTAATACTCATCATGGTACAGAATTTGAAAAATACAGAATAATGTATTCACTATTAACATTTTGATGCATTTCCTGTTTGCAGACATTTTTTGACGGAGTTCTCCTTTATAAAATGTAGTATTTCTTGTGGGCTATAAAATTTGATTTGATTCTTTTTTAAAAACTTTATTTTAATGTAAAAGAAATATAGTTGAAGTAGCTAGCTGTGAGGTAGATACCAAAGGCCCAGAATTCTACTACTTTATCATCTTATGTCCCCTTATGAGCCTGATCATGGCCTCAATTACTGATTTATCACTTAGTTAATATTTGTGAATGAGCATTGAATTGGAGTCCTTGGTCATTGGATGGTTTAGTAGAAAGAGCAGTTGGGAGAGAGCTGGGGGCAGGGTTGCTAGACAGATCCATGGAAGGTTTGGAATTTCAGTCTGAGCTCCATTACTACCCAGCTTGGTTATTTCAGTGGAAGTCTTTCTGTATATTAGAAAAAATTTCTTATATGTAAAACAAGGAGCTTGGTTAGTTCTTTTTAATGTCCCTTTCAGCTTTACCATTTCCAAAATATGAAATAAATAGAATCATATGGATGTACCCTTTGAATCTGACTGCTTTTACTTAGTATAGTGGGCTTGAGATTCATATTCATCTGTGTCATGTGTACTTTAGCTCAATTTTATTTCTTCCCTCACTCCCAAAAAATGTTGAGGAAGTATCAAATGTGTTTTCATAGTAAGAAGGTTTAGATTATTGCTTTTGGGTTAGAGAGATGGGAAACATGAAAGAAAGTAGCATTTGAGCTGAGCACTGAAAGACATTTAAATGCCTGAATCCTGTGCAAAGCTGAGTAATATGAACTGTTCATGAAGGGAAGAAACCTTTGCCTATTTGACCCTTGACTGCTGGCTATGAAGAGAGAAACAGAACTTTCTGGGAGATGAGGACTCTCCAATGCTTGAAGTTAATAATAAATCCAACTGTCTCTCAACTGGGTCTTCCCTGTCACTGGTGCTAACCTTGGATTCACCTCTAATTTATTCCCTGTCACATTTTTCATTGCATATTTCCAATCTTTTTTATTTCTGTTTTGCTCTTTCGTTTTCTGAAAATATCTGCCTTTTGATTACTGAAAAAATTGTAGTTGTCTGAGTTGAGCCTCAACACCTCCCTCTTCAATACTTTACATTTTTCTGTTTTTACCTACCTTCTCCTTTTCTTTTGCATCTAACAAAGAAATATCTCTCTTTCCCCCCACCACCTCCATTATTTGAATTGTAGTCTTCTTGTACCTTTCAGGTTCCTGCCCTATCTTTTAACCTGCTATTTTTCTTACCTCTTCAGCATATCCCTTCCCACAGACTCTTTTAGTCTTTAAGTTTGCTCAGGTTTCATCAACCTCCAGTCTTTCCTTCCACCCTGTCTACCCCTTTGAATTATCATCCTCACACTGTCCCACCAATACCTGACTTATGAAAGAAACGATCCTCACTCACCACCTTGGCTTCATTATTTCCTGCTTTTGCCTTTATTCCTTGCAATCTGGATGTGTACCTAAAATTTTGTTGCATGGGTTTTTTATTGTTGATTCTTTTACGATTTTATGCAAAAGTAATTGTAAAAACTTGTATGTAAACATGAATGTAGTGTTTAAGCACTCATATCTACCACTGTGGCCATAAGGTAGAATGTTACCGTTCCTCAGAAAGCTTCTATAGGCCCACCATGAGCATATTCCATTCTTCTGCACAAAAATAACCACCATCCTGAAGTTAGCATTAATGGTGACATTGCTTTTCACTCAAAATATTTTTCCATCTACATATTTATCCTCAAATAACACATTACTTAGATTTGCCTCTTTCCATAATGTAAATTGAATTACACCGTACCATGGATATTTTATTACTGGTTTCTTTTGCTCAACATTATGTGTTTGAGATTCATCCATGTTAGTACATATGCCTTATAATTGATTTTCAGTTGATATAATATCCCACTGTATACATTAGAGTGTTTCTGTTTATTCCGTTGTTGATGGACATTTGGGTTATTTCTAGGCTTTTGCTATTACAAATAATACGGCTGTAAATGACTTTGTACTTATCTCTTGATACATATATGTGAAAAAGTCCCCAGAGTATTTTATTTATTCTTATTATTTTTTATTTTTTTTGACAGAATCTCACTCTGTCACCCAGGCTGGAGTGCAGTGGCGTGATCTCAGCTCACTGCAACCTCTGCCTCGCAAGTTCAAGCAATTCTCCTGCCTCAGTCTCCCTAGTAGCTGGGATTTCAGGCACCCTCCACGACGCTTGGCTAATTTTTATATTTTTAGTAAAGACAGGGTTTCACCATGTTGGCCAGGCTGGTCTCAAACTCCTGACCTGATCTGCCCATCTCCATCTCCCAAAGTGCTGGGATTACAGACATGAGCCACTGCACCTAGAGTCTTTTCTTAGTAGTGTTATTGCTGAACTTGTTCTAATGTTACTTAGTACTGCCAGCCAGTTTTCCAAAGCATTTGTACTGTTTTACACTGCTACTAATAGCGGCTGGGATTAACCAACTTTGCAATTTTAGCCAGTTTATCAGGTATAAAATGGTATCTAATTGGGGTTTTAATTTGCATTTCCATAGTTTCCAAGCAGATTTAACATCTTTTTCTGTGTTTATGGGCCATCTGTGTTTCTTCTTTGTTGAATTCCTATTCATTTATTTTGCCTGTTTTTTCTATTGAGTTGACTTTTTCTTATTGACTCAGAGGAGTTCTTTGTGTATTCTCATTACTAATCCTTTGTTGTTTGTATGGATTGTAAATATTTTCTTTTTTTAATTCACTTTATGTAGCCCTTTGATGAGCTTTTAATTTTAAAGTAAATTTATGTGTTTTCATCTTTTGGTTCTTGATAAAGAAATTCTTCACTTTCCCAAGGTTAGAATGATATTCTTTTATGTTATCTTCTAAGAATGTTACAGTTTCGCATTTCACATTTTGGCTTTCAATCCTTCTGAAATTTTGTCTTTTTTTTTTTAGTACAGTGTAATGTGTCTAGTTTTTTTTTGTTGTTGTTGTTTGTTTTTCAAATAGATACCCAGCTACCCCTTTGTTGAAAACTCCACCTTTCCTCATTGACCTGTCATGTTTCATCCTTTCCTCACCTCTGTCATGTTTCAAGTGTTCATAGGTGTGTGTACCTCTGTCTCTAGACTCTCTGCACTGGTATATGTGTTGATCCCTACACTAATACCACCCTGCCCCAATTATTATTGCTCTGTAAATGTTAATATCTTGATGATTCACGTCTACATGTTTTAAAGAACATCTTGGCCCCATGCCATTCTATGTAAATTTTAGAATCAGCTTGTTAAGTTCTACCCCTCCGCTCCAAAAAAAAAAAGACAGAGAGAAAACAATTTCTTGAGATTTTGATGTGAAGTTACTTTGAATCCATAGGTAAGTTTAGGGAGAACTGACATTTTTACAATATTGAGCTGGCATCTGTCTATACAACTGGCATACTATAGTAACTGCACATTTTTAATTACTGGTTTTTTTTCACTATGTTTCTCAAGCTGGTGTCAAACTCCTGGCCTTAAGCGATCCTCCCACCTCTCAAATCTCTGGGATTATAAGTGTGAGCCTCCATGCCCAGCCATGTCTTTGTTTTTAAATAAAGTTTTATAATTTTCTATCTATGGAACTTGCTACATTTTGATAGATTTATTTTCAGGACTTTATGTCTTTTAAGTGTTTATAAATAAAATCTTTAAAAATTGTTTTCATTTGGAATATACAAAGACAATTTTGTTATTATTATTTTTTGAGACAGAGTCTCACTTTGTTGCCCACACTGGAGTGCATTGGCAGGATCACAGCTCACTGCAGCCTCGACTTCCCACAGCTCAGGTGATCTTCCCACCTCAGCCTTCTAAGTAGCTTGGACTATTGATGCATCCCACTATGCCTAGCTAACTTTTTTTTTTTTTTTTTTTGGTAGAGACAGGGTTTCACCATGTTGCCCCAGGCTGGTCTCCGACTCCTGGGCTCAAGGGCTCTGCCCACCTTGGCTCACGCCTGCTGGGATTACAGGTGTGAGCCACCCCGCCCAGCCACAAAGGCAATTTTAAAGTAGATTTTGTGTGCTGCAGCCTCATTAAACTCTCTTATTCTAATGATAAATTATTAGATTCCTTAGACTATTCTGTACACACAGTCAAATCACCTGGAAAGGGTTTTATTTTGGTTTTTCCAACTCAGATGTTTCCTTTTTTGTCTTGTTTTGCTGGATAGGCCTTGGTGTATGATAGACGTAGTAGTAGTGTTACCAGTGGCAAATATCCACGTTTTACAGCATCAAATGTATTACCGTAAAAGGTATTTCAGTTACTGGTGGCAAATATGTATGGGTCTGCAGCAACTTCAATTCTTGCCTCCTCAGAAGAAAGAATTCGATTGAGGGGCGTAAGGCAGAAGAAGAGACCAAGGTGAGTTTCAGAGCATGAGTGGAAGTTTATTTAAAAAGGCTTTAGAACAGGAAAGAAAGGAAAGCACACTTAGAAGAGTCCCAAGCAGGCACCGAGGTCAAGTGCAGTGTTTAACCTTGATCCTGGGACTTTATAGGCTGGCCCCTTTCCCATGGTTCTTCCCTTGAGATGGGCTGTGTAGTGCTCTCCTTACCCTTGGGAGGGGAGCATGCACAATGTGTTTAGGAAGTTGTAGGCATGCCTGTCTGAGGCTTTCTTCCCTTTTCTGGTGGTGTGCCCCCAGAAGGTCATACTCCGCCATTTTGTCTTTTAATGCACATGCCCAAGAAATTCTCCCTGGTGCCTGCCTTCAGTTACCACTTTAGTGCAACAAGTGTGGACCATTAGGAAATGGCCTCTCCCTGAAGCTAGCTGCCAATTTATCACTTAGAGAGGCAATATGAAAACTTCCAGACCATCACCCAACATTCTTAGTGGGTGGGGGAAGAGCCCTCTGCCCTGCTCATGCCTGTCTACCTACTGTAACAATAACTGGCCCCCTTATCTTGTTCTCAATCTTAAAGGAAATGCTTTTAATTTTTCACCATAAACTATGATATTTATTTCTTTATTTTAATGCTTATTCTTTATCAAGTTAAAGAAACATTCCTATGCCAAGATTGCCCCTTCCCCCTCCCCCGCCCCTCCCCACTTCTTTTTGAGACAGGATCTCACTTTGTTCCCCAGGCAGGAGTGCAGTGGCATGAGGTGGGCTCACTGTGACCTCAACCTTCTGGGTTCAAGCAATCCTCCGACCTCAGCCCAAGTTGCTGGGACTACAGGTGTGTACCACCATGCCTGGCTGATTTTTGTATTTGGTAAAGATGGGGTTTCGTCACGTCGCCCAGGCTTGTCTCAAACTCCAGAGCTCAAATAATCCACCTGCCTCAGTCTCCCAAAATACTAGGATTACAGGCGTGAACCAGCACACCCAGTCCCAATGCCAAGAATTTTTATCATAAGTGGATATTGAATTTATCTAAGGGCTTTATGCATCTTTTGAGATTTCTATGTGATTCCCCCCCCTTCCCCGCCCTTTATTGAACTTGATGAATCCTATTAATTTTTTGTTTGTTTGTTTTGAGACGGAGTCTTACTCTGTCTCCAGGCTGGAGTGCAATCGCGCTATCTCGGCTCACTGCAACCTCTGCTTCCTGGGTTCAAGTAATTCCCCTGCCTCCTCAGCCTCCTGAGTAGCTGGGACTACAGGCGCGCGCCACTACACCCAACTACTTTTTGTATTTTTAGTAGACATGGGATTTCACCACGTTGGCCAGGATGGTCTCGATCTCTTGACCTCGTGATCCTCCCGTCTCGGCCTCCCAAAGTGTTGGGATTACAGGCATGAGCCACCACACCTGACCTAATTGATCTTTTTTCTTTTTTTGTTGCCCAGGCTGGAGTGCAGTGGCGCGATCTCGGCTCACTGCAACCTCTGCCCACCATGTTCAAGTGATTCTCCTACCTCAGACTCCCTAGATCTACCTTAGCCATAATATTTTATCTTAGTAGATTAGGTTTGCTATTATTATTTAGTGTTTTTTCATATACGTTTATGAATGAAACTGGCTTGTATTTATATTTTTCACACTTTATCAGGTTATGGTATCAAGGTTATACTGGTCTCATAAAATGAGTTAGAAGTGTTTCTGGTTTTGTTGTTCTCTGGAAACGTTTGTGGAAGATTGGAATTATTCTTTGAATTTTTGGAAGCACTTGGGTAAAATCAACAAGGCTTTTTATTCTCTTCTTGGGAAGATTTTTACTTACCTACTAATTCAGTTTCCTTAAATGCTGTGAGACTCTACGGATTTTCTGTTTCTTCTTGAGTCAGTCTTGATAAGTTATATTTTCTATAGAGTTATTCATTTTTAAGTTTTAATTTTATTGACATGAAATGCTTCACAATATATTCTTAATCTTTTTATTATCTGCAGCATTTTTTTCTCTGTTTTTTTTGAGACAGGTTCTGACTGTGCTGCTCAGGCTCATCTTGAACTCCTGGCGTCAAGCAGGTCTCCTTGCTTCAGCCTCTCTAGAGTGCTGGAATACAGGCTTGAGCTACTGCACCTGACCTGCAATAGTTTTTGATAAGCCTTTTTTGTTACACTTAAATTATTTGCTTGCTCCTTCTCTCTTGTTTTCTTGTTCCATCTTACCAGAAGTTTGTAAGTTACAATGTGACAGGATTCTTTTGAAAGAACCAAGTTGGTGTTTCTATTATGTGGAAGTTTTTTAATGGTATTCATTATTGGTCTTACCTTTATTATTACCTTTCCTCTAGTTTCTTTGGATTTATTTCCCAGTGCTCTTATCCTTATCTTCTCTGTACCATTTAATAGTATTAAACCACTTCAACCTTGTAGCTTTCTCATCCCTGGCTCCTGAAACACGCTAGTCTTGGTTTTAAAAAAACTGGTTTTAGATGTAGGGGGTAAACGCACAGGTTTGTTACATGGGTATATTGCCTGATGCTGAGGTTTGGGATTTTAATGATTCTGTCACCCAAGTAGCAAACCTAGGACCTGTAGGTATTTTTTTTAGCCCTTGCCTTCTCCTTCCCTTCCCAGTTTTGGAATCCCTAGTGTCTGTTTCCATCTTTGTATCTTATGTGTTTAACTCCCACTTAAATGTGAGAATATGTGGTATTTGGTTTTCTGTTCCTGTGTTAATTCACTTAATGGCCTCCGGCTGCATCCGTATTACTGCATGGATTTCGTTCGTTTATGGCTGCACAGTATTCCATGGTGCATATGTACCATATTTTCTTTATCCAATCCACTGTTTTGGGCACCTGGGTAATGCAGGTGTCTTTTGGGTAGAATGATTTATTTTTCTTTAGGTATATATCCAGTAATGGGATTGCTAGGTCAAATGGTAGTGCTGTTTTTAATTCTTTGAGAAGTTGCCAAACTGCTGTCCACAAAGACTGAACTGATTTGCATTCCCACCAACAGTGTGTATGTGTTTTTTTTTTTTCAGCCTTGTCAACATTTGTGGGTTTTTTTTTTCTTTTACTTTTTAATAATAGTCTGCCTAGTATGAGATGGTATCTCATTGTTACTTTGATTTGCATTTCTGATGATTAGTGATGTTGAGCATTTTTTCATGTTTGTTGACTGCTTGTATGTATTCTTTTGAGACATGTCTTCTTTTGCCACGTGTCTGTCTTTGCCTGCTTTTTAATGAAGTTTTTTTTTTTCTTGTTGATTTAAGTTCCTTATAGATTTTGGATATTAGTCCGTTTTTGGATGCATAGTTTGCTAATATTTTCTCCTATTCTGTAGGTTGTTTATTCTGTTGATAGTTTCTTTTGATAGTTGGTTTTGGCCCCCAGTGTACCTATCTCCTCAGTCCTGTCTCTTTAATTAAATCCCAGTTGTCCATTTTTATTTTTGTTGCATTTGCTTTTGAGTACTTAGTCATAAATTCTTTGCTTAGGCCAATGTTTACAAGAGTATCTCCTAGGTTTTCTTCTAGGGTTTTTATAGTTTGAGGTCTTACATGGAAGTATTTAATCCATCTTGAGTTAATTTTTGTATGTAATGAGAGGTAGGGGTCCAGTTTCATTCTTCTGCATGTGGTTAGCCAGTTTTCCCAGCACCATTATAGGATGCCTGTTTCCCATTGTTTATTTTTGTTGACTGTGTCAAGGATCAATTGGGTGTAGGTGTGGGGCTTTATTTTAGAGGTCTTTACTCTGTTATATTAGTCTGTGTATCTGTTTTTGTACCCATACCATGCTGTTTCATTACAGTAGCCTTGTAGTATAGCTTGAAGTCAGGTAATGTGATACTTCTGGCTTTATTCTTTTTTGCTTAGGATTGCCTTGGCTATTCAGGCTCTTTTAGGTTCTATATGAATTTTAGAATAGTTTCTTTCTAATTATGTAAAAAAATTTATGTTGGTAGTTTGATAAGACTAGTGTTGAATCTGTAGATTGCTTTGAGCAGTATAGACATTTTAATGGTACTGATTTTTCCAACCCTTGCACATGGAATTATTTTCTATTTGTTTGTGTTGTCTGTGATTTCTTTTAACAGTGTTTTTATGTAGTTCTCATAGATATCTTTCACCTCCTTGGTTAGATGTATTCCTAGCTGTTTTTATTTTATTTTATTTTATTTTATTTTTATTTTTATTTTTATTTTAATGGCTGTTGTAAATGGGATTGTATTCTTGATTTGGTTTTCAACTTGAACATTATTGATATATAGGAATGCTACTGATTTTTGTACATTGATTTCGTATCCTGGGTCCGCTGAAGTCATTTATCAGGTCTAGGAGTCTTTGAGCACAATCTTTAGATAATTGTACTTCCGCTTTTCCTGTTTAGATGCTGTTTATTTGTTTCTCTTGCCTGATTGCTCTGGCAAGGACTTCCAGTACTATGTTGAATAGCAGTGGTGAGAGTGGACATCCTTGCCTTGTTCTTAGGGGAAGTGCTTTCAACTTTTGACTGTTTCATATGATACTGGCTATGAGTTTATCATAGATGGCTCTTATTATTTTGAGGTATGTTCCTTCAATGCCTAGTTTATTAGGAGTTTTTATTATACAGGGATGTTGGATTTTATTGAATGCTTTTTTCTGGTTCTATTGTGATGATCATATGGTTTTTATTTTCATTCTGTTTACATAGTTAATCACGTACTGATTTATATATGTTGAACCACCCTAGCATCCCTGGAATAAAGCCCCTTGATCATGAGGAATTGACTTTTTGATGTGCTGCTGGATTTGGATTACTAGTATTTTGTTGAGGATTTTTGCATCTATGTTCATCAGGGATGTTGGCCTGTAGTTTTCTATTTTTGTTGTATCATTGCCAGATTTAGGTATCAAGATGATGCTGGTTTCATAGAATAAGTTAGGGAGGAGTTCCTCCTACTTGATTTTTGGGGGATAGTTTCAGTAAAATTGGTACCAGCTCTTTGTACAGCTGGTAAAATTTGACTGTGAATCTATCTGGTCCAGGGATTTTTTGGTTAAGTTTTTTGTTACTAATTTCGTTTAACTCGCTACTGATCTGTTCAGGATTTCTGTAAACACGCGAGTCTTGAAGGGTTTTTTTCTACTTTTCTAACTCCTCCTTCTGTTTCTCTGTGTCTTCACATCTCCTAATATAGGTGCTCCTATTATGTCTCCTAATGTAGAGTGCTCCTTTTCTCCCAGGCACACAAAACCAAGTGCTATTTGGTTTTGGCCCCCAATGTACCTACCTCCACATTTCTATCTCATACTTAACTCCCAATTGGGGTATGTGTGTGTATCTGTTTCTCTCTCCTTTCCTTTTAGTTCAATTTAGGTCTTTATGTTTTACAAGAATAATTTCCATGTAATAACTACTTTCTTCTACTCCTCACCTCCCAATGGAGCCTCAGTTGCTACAGTAAAAGAGGTTAACCTGCCTTAGCACCTTAAATTCCTCTATTTATCTGAGTAGTTGTCTAAGTATTCTTTTTACCTTACTACCTTTGAATACTGTTTCGTGTTCTGTTATGAGGTGGTAAGTCCACTGTGGCCACAACGGGAGACATAAGAAAAGCTCAGAAAAACAAAGTTTATTATACTCACAGGTCCTAGAGACAGGAGGCACGGCGCACCATGCAGGGCCACATGGGAGAAGACACCAGAGTGGTGAGGGGGCAGAATAGAGGAGTGAGTGGAAGGTTTAGGCCACTACCTTTCCTGGGGTTTTTAAGGGGAATAGTTAGGCTGTCACCTTTTTGCAGTGGCATGATCGTAGCTGGTTGCAGCCTCGAACTCATGGGCTCAAAGGATCCTTCCTGCCTCAGCCTCTGAGTAGCTGGAATTAGAGGGGAAAGCCACCCACTGGCTCTAGGCCACTACCTTTGTTGGAGTTTCTGTGGGAAAGTCAGGACAGAGTAAGCAGTTTAGGATTGGCTAACTTCAGTAATTTTGGAGGGCTTTGGGACCACCTAGGGGTGGTCTCTAGTTGCCTGGTACCTGGCCCTAGGATGAAGGCAGAATATTGCCTCTAGAATCTGATTGAGGAAATTTGGCTCTAGATTGGTTAGTTTGTGTATCAAAGACATGCTCCTGGCTGGGCCCTTTGCTGTCTCCAAGAATTGACTAAACCTGGGAGGGGCAGTCTCTCCCCAGCCAGAAAGGTTTTTAACTCCTCCTTCTGTTTCTTTGTGTCTGTTTCTGTTTTAACTCCTCCTTCTGTTTCTGTTTCTCTGTTCAGGTTTTTATGATGTCAAAATATCATTTATTAAAAATGTAAGAACATTTTACAATACAGAGACCATGCCTTCAGCTCATCCTCCCCCCAGAGGCAGAACCAGGGCACTTAAATACTATTACCAGTAGACCATTGTACCAGGGATACTAGACATCAGTCTCTCTGTATTATTTAGTGCTTTGTGACTTATAAGCAGCTTTGATAGCATTTTTATGCAACTTGAAAGTGGAACCAGTATACAGAATTTCCACAGACTCCATGAGAGTGAAATATTTGGTTCTCGAAGACCTCCTATTAGTACTGTGTTAATCTTTTAAGTGCTTGTCTATGTTTTTCAAAATCTCATATTCTTTTAGCCTTGTTGATTTATTTAATATATCTTGAGCATGTTTCTCTAATGGTGAACAGTCTCTTTTTCCTCCAGTTTTATTGAGGTATGATTGACAAAATAATACAATGCCGTACTATCTTAAAATCTCCGCAAAGGTACTGATAATCCTGCATAGGGATAGAGATAGCAACTAATGACAAACGCACAACTTTGAAATAGTGAAACTTCTACGTGTAGCTTATGGAAGTGACTCTACTTGACTAGAATGTCGTCGTGGAAAAAAATAAGAAAAAATAAAGGAGGTGACTCTAATTACATTTTATTTTCATGCAAGTTTTCAATTACTTGACACAAGCCTGCACTCAATTTTACTAACTATGTATGTCTAAGTAGTTCTATAGTTTTCTATTTGTGGAAGACTTTAGGAAAAAATAGAAGAAGCGATTTTATGAATTTTTAGAAAGTGAAATATTTATACATATCTTTTATAATTATCTCAAGGAAACAAATAGGGCTCTGGTTCGTGTGCTATACCTAATTATTCATTCTTATTTAAGTAATACATCTGCCAGAAATTAGGGTGTGTATATTGGCAGACGTTAGCACTGTCTTAGAAATACTGCTGTAAGGTTCTAACTTTGTGCTCTTCTGACTGGTCTGCTCTGGATGTGTGTGCACACACAGGTGTAAGGATGGGAAGATGGGGTATTTGAGTGGTAGGAAATGGAAGTATAGAACCATATCCATGGTCTAGACAATTCTTACAGATACCTGTGGTCTGTTATATTTTATTCAGTACATGATGTTCTGACTTTTTCTAAATAATAACCAGATATAGTAATTTGAAAACAATGTATTATAATACCTTAGAAAATATTTCTGGGTGTTAGGGTGGCCTATCTTTCCATAAATTAGCCCTATTCTAATATCAGATCACAGCAAAAGTGGTTAAAAAGCGCTCGCATAACACTTTTATTTTCTTTCTTTCTTTTTTTCTTTCTTTTTTTTTTTTTTTTGAGACAAGTTGTACCTCTGTCACCCAGGCTGGAGTGCAGTGGCGTGATCTTGGCTCACTGCAACCTCCGTCTTCTGGGCTCAAGCCATTCTCGCTCGGCCTCCAGAGTAGCCGGGACTTCAGGCGCGCACCACCACACACCACACACCTGGCTGATATTTTATAGAGACGGGGTTTCACCATGCCGCCCAGGCTGGTCTCGAACTCATAAGCTCAAGCCATCTACCCACCTCGGCCTCCCAAAGTGCTGGGATTACAGGCATGAGCCATCACACCCAGCCTCGCATAACGTTTTGAAAAATATAATTATAGCAGGGCCCTTGCTAATGAGATACATGCAGCAATCTGTTGTTTAGGATTAAAGGAATTAGTACAGCTATTGTTTTCTTTATGCTTATCATGGAAAAGGTTGCTTTTTGCCATCAGATTGCTATTCATTAAAGTGTTTGGAGTTAATAATAAGTCTTTCTTGCTCTTGGCAAAGTCACCAGTGAATTTCTTCTGTCTAGCCACATATCAAGTAAGCTGAAAATAGAAGAGAGCCTCAGGGTCTCTTTGAACTCTGTTCCTATGCTAGCTGCTCCGGTCGCTGCATTCACATCTGAATTTTCACACACTATCTTATGATTGTAATTTATTATTTATATTTTTGTTTCTGTTTCTTAAGCTTATCAGTGTTTGTGTACTTGTCATGCAGTCCTGCTTTTAGAAGATAAACCATTTTACTGTGTTTCCTTTCTTTTGAATCCCTTCTCCTTGGAGGTATTTAGGAAAGTACTTATGCAAAATAGGTGCCTGATGAATGTTGGTAACTGAAATCTAGTGCTTTATTTCATTTATTTCTTTTAATAGTTGTAATTATTTTGCTTGCTTTCTAGGCACACAAACCAATGGTCTGGACTTTCAGAAGCAGCCTGTGCCTGTAGGAGGAGCAATCTCAACAGCCCAGGCGCAGGCTTTCCTTGGACATCTCCATCAGGTAGGAATGTTCTGCTCAACCATCAGTGAGAGTGCAAGATAGAGGCATAAAATACTGGGGCCTGAGGAAGTTATTTCAGAATGTGGAACCTTTTAACTTATTTAAAGCCTAGTGCTAATTATGTGTAATTGTGTCATTCTATTTGGTTAGTATGAAATCCTATAGTTTAGTTGAGTGTAGAGTCATTGACTCCACAGGTGTGTGGGAAACAAAGGAATTCCTTGTTGTGAATGGAATGTGTATAGTAACTGGTTTGCTGTTTTTGTAAGTGGGTATCTGTGGCGGCTGCCTGATGGTAGAAATTATCAAAATCATCCAAAAAGATGTAGCTACCATTGCCTGAGACCTGCTGTAAAAGGCTCTGAGCTGCAAGCTTATTTCTGTCCTCTAAAACAGTTCCAGACCATGATAGTTGATTTGGGCAACTACTCAGAGGCTTTTGCTTGCCCCGCCCCCTAGTTTGAGGTTCAAAAGACTCTGCCTCAACTTTGTTAGCCTGTGTCACAACATTTTTTCCCTGGGTCTAAAACAGACCATGAATTCTGTTGATTCATGTTTAAGCTATAATGTAGAGGGAACGGGAATAAAAAAAACAAACACTGGTACTCAATAGTTTTGGGATATGGAAGCTGATTAAAAATGGTAAACAGTGAAAACAGTTGGGAGCTAGACTATCAGAGTATCTCAACCCCTTGACTCATGTTCACAATTATATATTAGAGCAATATTTTGGTGGTCTACATGTGTTGATAGTGATGGTGCTAGTGATGATGCCTAATGATGGTGATGGTAGTGATTCAGTGAAAAATCCGTATGGTCATAAGACCTCCCAGGTTACATATTAACATATTAAGTTGCTGAGCACTGAATATATACATCTTACTAAAGTCTTTTCATCAAAATATTTCATCAGACCACCTAAACTATAAAAGAAATTCTTCTACTTGAAAACAGGTAAAATCCTGGAAAGCTGTTCTAAAGCCCATTTATTTGTTCACAGACTCAAAGGGATATCCTGTAGGCAGCAGTTATCATCTTCTATTAGAGTGAGGCCTAATGGAACACTTTTGCTCAGGCACATAGCTTTGTTTGTATCTTTGAAATGGAAAAACTTTGACATTAACTTTCAGATAAAATATTAAGATAAATCAACATCTAAAATGGATTTTAAAATATTTTAAATATATCCTAGAAGAAAAAAATGTTTTCATGTTGATTTTTTTTCTAAGAACATATTCAAGCCTCCACTAATTTTTCTGGGTTCCTAAGAGGAATAGCATTTTTGACAGAATTTAGTCAATTGTTTGGACCTAGTAAGCATCTTTATCTGGCTTAAATATGTGATGGTCCAAATGTATTAAAGACTCCCTGAGGGCACACAGATGATGTGCAGTTTTCTCCCCACTGGGTCCAAATTCCGAGATGATTGCAACTCTCCCTGTACCAGCTCCGAGACCTCTAGATCTGGCCACTGATTACCAAAGTCATAGACCCTTCAATACCACCCAGACCACAGGACTGCAAACCAAAGAATTTTACTTGAAATTGCGACACCATTAAATCTCCCATCAAGACACAAGTCCTTGCATCTGATTAGATACATAATTAACAGTGTGACACTTGCCTTCTATTTCCAGCTCCCTTTTTGAGAGAATTAGCACCTTGAACCTTTCCTTACCATAATTATAATATACATACACAAAATAGATGGTTTTAGGTCTGTTGCCCCATTGACTATAAGTTCCATAAAAATGGAAACCTTTTGTTGTTTACCTGTGTCCCAGCATTTACCAAAGAACCCCATGATACAACAGGTGTTCAGTAATTATTTGTTGAATAAATTCATAGATGACTAAATGGTCAAGTATGAGACTACTGAGGAAGAAATGATTAGCTTAACCTGTACAGTCTAAGACATTTCTCTCAGGGTGATTTTTGAGCTGAGTCTTGAAGGGTGTTAGAAACTAGCTAAATGGAGTTGGTAAAGGAATGCTCTCTCTTTATTTTTAACTTCCTATTTTTAAAAAGCTTTCAAATCTATAAGAGTTACAACAATAGAACAGTGTTCATCTGAAAGCCCTTCCCCTAGAATCACCAGTTGTTACTATTTTACCATATTTGCTTTATACCATATGTGTATATGTATGTATGTACACAAATTTTTTTTTGAGATGAGGTCTTATTATGTTGCCCAGGTTGATCTCCAACTCCTGAGTGATCTTCCTGCCTCCTATACAACTATGATTATAGGCGTATACCATGGCACCGAGCCAAAAAAAATTTTTTTTTGCTAAGTCCTTTGAAAGTTGCAGACATTGTAACCATTTACTTCTAAATACTTCAGCATGTTTTTCATAAAAACAGCATTCTCTTACAAAACTACAGTGCAAATTTCAAATTCCAGAAACTTAACATTGATGCGATATCATTTTCCAATATTGGCCCATATTTATATACTTCCTGCCCACAATCCAGTCCATACTTTGCATTTAGCTGTCATGTCTGTTAAGTCTCTTTAATCCAGAACAATTCCTCAGCATGTCTTTGTCTTTCATGATATTGGCATTTTTGAAGAATAGAGGCCAGCTGTTTTATAGAATGCCCCTTTAACTTGAATGTGTTTGATTGTTCCCTCAATGGCTGAATTCAAGTTACGCATTTTTGAAAGGAATACAAGAGAAATGATGCTGAGTCCTTCTCGGTGCATTCAGAAGCCATATCATATTGCTTTGTCCCATTATTGTGATATTAAGTTTGATTATTTTATTAAGGTAGTGTTGATCAGATTTGTCCACTGTAAATACGTTTTTTTGCCTCCTGGTAGGTAATACTCTGTGAGGCAGTACTTTAAAGACTGTATAAATATCCCGTTCCTCAACAAACTTTTACCCTGAAACATAATAAGTAAAAACCACATAAAATTTTTATCTTCTTCAAATCTTTGTACCTGAAGCTCTTTCCTTGGGCTCTTTGACTTCTTAGCCTTTAGGCCTTAAACATATTATCTCTTCAGGTAGGCCTCTCCTGATTACACTGTATTTTAAATGTGTTCTACATATGTCTTCAGATTTGGTTTTTTTTGTTTTTGTGTTCGAGGGTTCTCATCTACTAACAGGACTAGCAGTTTCAAATAAAGGACATAGTAGTCAATGCATTTTAGCTCTTAACTCTTTACTGAGCTCCATACCAACATTTATATTTAATCTCAGGACATCTTGATGCTATGTGGTATATACAAAATGAAACTCATTATCTTCTCTGTCCCTGTTAGTGGTACTAACATTTTCCATTTGCCCAGATTTGAACCCTGGAATAATGTATGACTCTCTTCTTTTCATCTAAATCCAGGCAGGATCCTTATGTAGTACATTGCAAAGACTTGCATGTTTCCTACTTTTTATTCCCACTGCCACCATTCTAGTTTAGTTTTCCATTTATTCTAGCCTAGTTTATATTCTCTTTCTCCCTTCTCAGTCTTTCTTTGTTTCAGGACAGCAGTATACACCAGTTATTTTGTAGTGTTTCTCAGTTTGGGTTTGTCTGATTTTCATCGTGATTAGATTCAGATTCTATACTTTTGTTAGGAATGCAGCATAAGCAATGCTGTATTCCTCTCAGTGCATCATAGCAGAAGGCATGTGTCTCCTTCCTGATGACTCTTGTTTGTGCTCACTTGATTATTTGCCAGGTTTCTCCAATGAAAAGACACTATTTTACCCTTTGTAAGTATTAAGTATCATTGGAGACATAGTTGAGAATATGTAAATATCCTGTTACTCCTCAGATTTCTCACCCATCAGTTATCCATTGATGACTCTGCCTAAATCATAGTTCTTATCATAGTTGCCAAATTATGGTTTTCTAATTCCATGTGTATCCTTATTTTCACATAACCATGATTTGAACTTCCTGAATGTATGAAATGTTTTGACAGACATTTATGTGTGGTTTATAGGATAGATTTCTTATTTCGGCTAAGAGTTTTAAGTTATGATTATAAATGTTTTAAGGACTGGGCTGTGTGGGTGTGTAAATATATTTCTACTCTGGCGTATACATGGGACATTTGAAATTAAAATAAGTAGATGGTTCTGATTGTTTCTAATAATAAATAATGTATATAGATAGCTTATTATATGTTCTTTAACACAATGTGGAAGATTAATTAAATTTTTAGAATCTAAGCATTCTATGAATACAAACAGAATGTTATATAAGGAACATTCAATACAAGTGTGGCATGGCTGATAGTGTTCATTTAGTGTGGGAAAACGTCTTCAAAAAAAGATTAACAGCATTTTTCTGTGGGACCGGTGGCAGTGGGGTAGGGTGGGTTGAGAAGGGACTTAGCTTGTTCATAAAGTTTTAACTCAGTAAGACAGACCTCTTTGTCTTCTCAGTTCTAGCTCGGTGACACATAGTAGACTTAAAATATTTAGTGATGACAACCCCTTGTGATGAATGTCAACAGTATTAAACTAGAATTTCCCCTGATTACTTATAGGTCCAACTCGCTGGAACAAGTTTACAGGCTGCTGCTCAGTCTTTAAATGTACAGGTAAACTGGGACCTGGGATTATGGATCAATCTTTTATTTATTTTTTCTTAAATTTTTCTAATTTTCTATAGTGAGCATATATTTTATGATAGAAAATGCTTAGAAGTATTACCTTTTTAAAATTAGTGAATCTCGTGAAGATTCAAATAATGATAATTATTACCATTAATGAAAATCAATTTTATATTCTGCTACTGTGCATGAACGAGAGATGGACAGGAAAAGTCTGCTTTCCAAGTTTTATGTGTAAGTTCAGTAAAAATGTTTCTAAGTTATACTGCTATAACACATACCTAAACGCACAGCCTGAAAGTTCTCTTAAATGCCAGTTTGTTTCCAAAAGGCTTGTTATTTATCATTTTTGATGTCTTAGGGAGACCTTATAGGGCAGAGGAAAGAACACTGGACTGTTCACAAAAGTGTTCACAAAAACAGTTTGACCAGGTTTGCATTCTCATTCTGCCACTGACTAGCTGTCTGACCTTTGGCAAGTCACATAACCTCCTTGGGTTCAGTTTTTCTCATCTGTACTTAAGTGGGGACATTTATAAGATTGCCAGGGTTCCTCTCCACCCTAAAATATTAGGTTTCTAATAATTGTAATTAAACCTGTTCATAGATATTGGTGGACAGACAGTCAAAATGTTAAAACAAATCTGGCCACTTTCCTTCTTTGAACCATATGGCAAAACATACAAAGTTCAAGTGTTAGGCAGTGCTCTCTAACATTTCTATCAACCTGCTGGTTCCTTTCATTATAGTGTTTAGGTAACTAGCAGTCAAGAGAGAAAGACAGTATTATGGAAGATTGATTTCAGTGTTGCTAATGACTAAAGACCTTGGGTTGAGCATTTCATGAAACCCAGTTGAATATGGACCTAGTAACACGTGGGAACAAGGAGAGAAAAGAAAAAGAGATAATATGACTTTACTTTCTGAGGGAGAGGAGGCGGAAAATTGCCTTGGTTGCCATGGTAAACTTTCATCCCTTAGAGAGATGTTGGCAAACAGGCTGTATCTCCAGTGCAGAATGTTTACAGTCCTGCACTGTAATTATCTCTCAATGACTGGCAGAATTAATCAGAGCATTTATGTTAATTAGCCTTGCTGCAGTCCCTAAAACAGGTGGTGGGAAATATGCAAATCTATGCAGAATTTTAATGCTTTGCATAACCAGTTTTAATTACCATAAAATTTTCTCTTCATGCCCCTCTCTCTTGACTGCAGCATTTTCTCTCTGAGCTTGTGTGTTAGTTGATGGGAGTTGCTAGATTTACCGTTCTGTAAAATATTAGGTGGAAAGTTCTGTGGATCAAGCGATCATTCTCTGAGGTGGTATATGGAGAAGTTTCAGACTGACCACCAGGTGTGTTAAAATATTGGTATGGAAGGTCTAATGTAGAGGTGAATTGAAAATGTGTTCTTCCCTTTACCCCCTATTTCTAGAGTTGAGGAACTGGGGGCTATGAAAAATAATCTATAAATTGGTGGGGGATGACTATTTATTTTTAAAAATTATAGTAGCAGCTTTGCTGGCATTGAAATTAAAAAGTCTAAAAACTTAGTATGTGAAACTAGGAAGATACAAAGAAAAGAAAGGAGGTAAACCAGAACTCATGACTGAGTAAGTCCATGGTTTAAAGAATTCCTAAAAGATGGGGTTTTAAGTACATTTCTTTTAATCAACTGTTTGCAATCTTTTATTTCCTACCCCACTCCACCTCAGTCTAAATCTAATGAAGACTCGGGGGATTCACAGCAGCCAAGCCAGCCTTCCCAGCAGCCTTCAGTGCAGGCAGCCATTCCCCAGACCCAGCTTATGCTAGCTGGAGGACAGATAACTGGGGTAAGTGTTCACTGAGAGAATTATAATAAACTTTTTCTGTGTCAGAACTGCCATTGGCCAATATCTGATTAGAATTTTTCACCATAGCTGGCAGTAACATGGCTATGCCTGGCACTATTGTGTCTTTAAGGAACTTCCTACACTGTACGTAGCTCTGAAAAAGGAATTATCTTTGTCATAAGTTTTCAGGATATCTCTTGTTAGAATTGTGGATGCTCTGGATAAATTACAACTTTATTAAACCCGCGTTTCAGGTGTTGCTTCATCTTGCAATGGAGTAATTATCATATAGTTGAGATCATTACACTGAAAATGGCAGTTGTCCATTTGGCGTTAAGACATCACTGCAGGGTAGAAGTTAAAGAATGGATTAGTACCTGCAAAAGAAAAACTTTTTTCTTTAAGTTACTGTGTAATGGTCTAAAATAAAACATGTGGCTTCATATCCTAACTCTGCAACTTACCGTGTGCCTAATTACTTCATTTTCCTCTACCTCAGTTTTCCTTCTGTTAAATGGAGATACTAATAATACCCATCTTACATTATGTTGTGAAGATTGGAGATAATACTATAAAGCTTATAGAACAGTGCTTTGCATGTAGCATTCAACAAATGTTGTTTATTTTTATTCTTGATCTTAGCCAAAAGGCTGAGGTCTGTCATTTATTTTTTATTGTTAATAAATTGACCTGTGTGACTATATTAAGCTTTTAAGTTTTCAGCTGTCTTTTCTCTAAGGCACCATTCAAAATATTTTTCCAATGTTGAAAATTTGTGTATTAAATTATCTTTGTGGGGATTGGTTTAGGGCAATAGTAAGGAATAGTTATTATTCAATTCACATCGCATTAACTCCCAAGAATTTTCTGGGTTTTTTTTTTTCTGTTTCTTTTTTTTTTTTTTTTTTTTCCAGTTGTGTATTTTGTCAGTGGACAACTGTTTTAAGAACTGTTGCAAAATTGTTTACAAAAATCCCATCAGTAAAGATGTATGTATGTATATATGTTATATAAAAATTAAAGATATATCTATACTTTATATATACACATATCCCTTAAAGGGTTTTGAGTTTTTGAATGGTTTGGTTTTGAGCCTTATGTTTCTAATGCACAAATTGTGTTTGAATTCTTTTAGAGGAGGTTGTGGCACTAAGTGACTGTACATATACTTCAGAAAATTATGGTTCCATCTTATTTGATCAATCAGAACATGTCACCAAAAGAAAAGTAGAACACACTTACTATGATTTAAGTGTGTTTGAAATAAGTTGCATTATGAAAGCAAGTTTAAATATGCTGTAAATACATTTCCTACTTTACTATTTGGGTCTTGTTTTGGTGACTAGTGTCTACAATAGTAAGAGGGAGTTGGGATTCTAAGTTCCTGTGGCTGGAGCTTCTATTAAACCTGGGCATTCGGGTTCATTTGCATGTAAAGAGAACAGCTATCACCACCTGTTTCATAGAGATAATGTGTTGGGAAGGAGATGTAAAGTTGCAGAGACTCAATGCTTTCAATAACAGAAAAGATTGTATTAGGGAGGGGCCTGTAGGGAGACTTGTAAAAGAAACAAATGGAGCTCATATTCTTTAGTCATATCTTTGGACTTAATGGAAATGATGGAATATGGCAGGGATTCATGCTAATAGGAAGCAGCTGGGCCTTATCAGTTCTTTCCTTGGTTATATCCAGCATCCTTGTTCCTCATTCATCTGACTAATCACTTGCTGTTGGGTTGGGTGTAAATTTCTTTTCATATCCTGTCAGCGGTGATTCTTTTTTTTTTTTTTTTTTTTTCTTGCTTACTAGTTAATTACTTCTTGACCAAACCCTAGGGCCCTGGACAAGCTTGAATGATTAAGTCCAGAGTGGGGACCACCATTTTAATTTAAATGTTCTGCTAGTAATGGTAGTTTGATCACTGATGAACATTTTAGCTGTCTGCTAAGCATGTGAAGTGGGGTCACTGGGGACTAATATCATTTGAGTTACCTATTACAAAGCAGTTGACTCGCATTGGGAGACTTTCTCCTTCAACACTTTCCCATTATGTGTTCTGATTTTGTTTAGCTTACTTTGACGCCTGCCCAGCAACAGTTACTACTCCAGCAGGCACAGGCACAGGCACAGCTGCTGGCCGCTGCAGTGCAGCAGCACTCCGCCAGCCAGCAGCACAGTGCTGCTGGGGCCACCATCTCCGCCTCTGCTGCCACGCCCATGACGCAGATCCCCCTGTCTCAGCCCATACAGATCGCACAGGTGAGTAAGGAACTCCAATAGCGGGAGCAGCAAGTGAGGAATAAAGTGGCAGGTTTTATTTAATGTTAAATTAACTTTTTGATTGTTAGTGTGGGGCCTTAACTGCCTGAGGAGCTCTGGATCAGTGAGGTAAGTGGTACCCTTCCTTACCACTGAATTAGAAATAATGTTTGTTTGCTTATTGTAGTTGATATTATAAACATATAGCTGATTATTTGAATAACTATTTATATTGACAATTCTTGAATAATTAGCTGGCATATTTTTGAAGCAGGGGATTACTGTATTTATTTTAATTAGCTAATTACAGCAGACATGAATTTTTTTCATGTGCTCTGCGGTGAATGTTGCCACCCATGTATCAGAGAAACAGTGAGTAATCTCTGCTATGGAGTGATTAACATTGTGGAGAACATGATTGCATTAGAATGTTGTTTGGTTTCAGTTTTCACATTTTAGGGCAAAGTATCTAGAGATAATAAAAATTTATTTAAGAAGCGCTGGACATGGTGCCTCACACCTGTAATCCCAGCACTTTGGGAGGCTGAGGCCGGCAGATCTCGAGGTCAGGAGATCGAGACCATCGTGGCTAACACAATGAAACCCCGTCTCTACTAAAAATATAAAAAACTAGCCGGGCGTGGAGGCAGGCACCTGTAGTTCCAGCTACTCAGGAGGCTGAGGCAGGAGAATGGCATGAACCCAGGAGGCGGAGCTTGCAGTGAGCCGAGATCGCGCCACTACGCTCCAGCCTGGGTGACAGAGTGAGACTCCATCTCAAAAAAAAAAAAATTTTATTTAAGAAGCATACACAATAGTACCAAGGAGGAAAATAAATAAAATCTTTTATCTCAGGAAGAGGAAAAAGGTATAAGTAGTTGTATCAGTAAAATATATGAAGAGTTATGGGTCTAATTGTTAGACAGCTGTCTTTATGCCTGTCAGAAAAGACTCAGAAATGGACTTAACTTGTAGCAAGAGTTTGACTAACCATTTAAAAAGAACTAACTATAAGAGTAGAGATATCAGACTAGTCTTTATACAGTCTTTATCAAGATAATGTTTTGATTTTGGCCACTTTCTCATCACCAGATAAATGTTTTTAGTGCCAGCTGTGAGACCTTATATGAACATTAGTCTAAATAAGATAACGTACATGAAACACTTTGAAAATTATAAAATAGTAGGCCAATGTAAGGTGCTATTGTTGTTAGGGATCAAATTTTTATATGGATAGCTATTTTTTGTTTTAAAAAATTGAATACTTTAGAACATGTGGAAAAGGGCAAAAAAATTGAATACTGATTTTTTCAGTTAAGTTAGATAAGCTGTTGTCAAATGTCATAAGTCATTATAGGCCTTTTATTGATGGAAATTCAGATATAATGTGAGTAATTTTTATTTAAGAGAATATCAAATATTTAAAAACTATTTTCTCACTTGATTTTTAAAACTAGTCTTTATGTGATAAAAAACAGAAGTATATTTGTTCTGAGGGAATTTTAAAGAACCTTTGAAAATTAGGCTTATCATAACAATATATGTCAGTCCACAAAAATAGTAAGTAAGTTGCAGAGGCTCCAGGTTGCTTCACATGCTTTGTCAAGCACACACACAGCATACCCTGTTTGGAATATGAAAGCATGCCAAGTATTTACTTTTCTTTATTTGGAGGTGACAGAAATCATCAGCTGGAAGCCTTATAATTAAGTGAACTTTTATTTCAGAATCTCCAATCCATGTTTTAATTCCAATTTTTCAGGATCTTCAACAACTGCAACAGCTTCAACAGCAGAATCTCAACCTGCAACAGTTTGTGTTGGTGCATCCAACCACCAATTTGCAGCCAGCGCAGTTTATCATCTCACAGACGCCCCAGGGCCAGCAGGGTGAGCTCCTCCTCAGAGCTAATTAGTGATATACCAAGGCTGTTCACTGAATGTTACACATGCATGAACTACTGTCATTTTGGCCCTGAAACTATTAGAACAATGTTTTTTATTAAATTTTGGTTGATTATAAACTTTTGTTTAAGAAAAATATATATATATATTTTTTGGTCATAAATACCACATTATTGAAGGTTGTCCTGAACTGCCATTCATCTGCTTAATCACTAAGGAAGAACCAAGAGTTTGGCCAAAAGTCTAAGTGAAATTATTCAACATGCCAAACATAAATTGGATAAGTTGCTGCTAGTGTTTTAATTGTTTTTCATGGAAGTGTATTCAAAGAATATAGACTGAGTATTGAAAGTATGTGCTTCTAACCATTGTTTTTTAATTTAAGGAGGAAAGGCTTATAATAGAAACTACAAATTTTGTGAGTTATAAAAAACATCTTTGAGTCCTTTGAGTGGTAAATATTATATAATTAATATATCAAACAACCAATCGTGTGTAAGTCGGTTAATGTAATCAGGGTGGAGAGTGTTGAGAGTATCAAGGCTTCAACCCAAGGAACATTAGTGCATCACTACTGATTCTTTATTATTTCTAAGTGGGTTTTTTTTTTCTTTTGCCTTTTTTCTTCTTATTCATTCCAAAGTCTTTTGTCGTGAAATAATTATTCTAGCATATGTTCAGGGTTCAAAGATGAGTAATTCAGTGTTTACTTGCAGAGAGTTCACAATTTGGTGACAGGGAAACAGACCTAAATTGTGTTAGACTTGATATGCACAGAATGCTATGGGAACCAAGCAAAGAGACCCCTGTAACTTTGTGCTCAGATAAGTCTTCACAGTGAATTTGGGAAAATGCATTCATAGGCTTACAAAAGGGAGAATGTCAGTCTTGGAAAATGAACAGCATTTGCAAAGCTTAGAAACATGGGGGAAAAATCAATAAGCTGTGTTAGAGAACTATAAGTAGTGCCTTACAATGGCAGAAGAAGTTTGCATATACAGGTAATAGTGAAATTTGAGCTCAGAAAGATTAGCAGAGACCAGATCATTAAAGAACCTTAGATAAGTTTCCAGGAGTTTGACCTTAAATCCTATAGCTTAGTGCTTCCTAAGATTGATATATTTAAGAGTCACTTGGTGGCCAGGCGTGGTAGCTCATACCTGTAATCCTAGCACTTTGTGAGGCCAAGACAGGCAGATCATGAGGTCAGGAGATTGAGACCATCCTGGCTAACACGATGAAGCCCCATCTCTACTAAAAATACAAAAAAATTAGCCGGGCGTGGTGGCAGGTGCCTGTAGTCCCAGCTACTCAGGAGACTGAGGCAGGAGAATGGCGTGAACCCAGGAGGCGAAGCTTGCAGTGAGCCAAGATCGAACCACTGTACTCCAGCCTGGGCAACAGAGAGAGACTCCGTCTCAAAAAAAAAAAAAAAAAAGTCACTTGAGGGATTAGAAAAGTTTCCTGAGCCCTAACCCCAACCCCCCAATTATTTTTATTCTTATTTTTAAACTTTTAGGTTCAGGGTTACACTCAGGTTTGTTACATAGATAAATTACATGTCATAGGGATTTGGTGTACAGATTTTTTCATCACCCAGGTAATAAGCATATAATACCTGATAGGTAGTTTTTTCAGTTCTCACCCTCCTCCCACCCTCTACCCTCAGGTAGACCCTGGTGTCTGTTGTTCCCTTCTTTGTGTCCGCAGGTACTCAAAGTTTTTATGGCTGTGTAGTATTCCATTGTGTATATGCACCACATTTTTTTAAATCCAGTCTAGTGTTGATGGATATTTAGGTTGATTCCATGTCTTTGCTATTGTGAATAGTGCTGCAATGAATATACGCACGGGTATGTCTTTATGGCAGAAAAATTTATATTACTTTGGGTATATATCCAATAATGGGATTGCTCTATCAAATGGCAATTCTAAGTTATTTGAGAAATCACCAAACTGCTTTCCACAATGGCTTAACTAATTTACATTCCCACCAGCAGTGTATAAGCGTTCCCTTTTCTCCACAACCTTGCCAGCATCTGTTATTTTTTGAGTTTTGTTTTTTGTTTTTTGGGATTTTAAGAGACGGAGTTTCACTCTTATTGCCCAGGCTGGAGTGCAATGGCACGATCTCAGCTCACCGCAACCTCCGCCTCCTGGGTTCAAGCAATTCTCCTGCCTCAGCCTCCCAAGTAGCTGGGATTACATGCGCCCCATGCCCAGCTAAATTTTTTTTTTTTTTTTTTTTTTTTTGAGACATAGTTTCACTCGTTGCCCAGGCTGGAGTGCAGCAGTGCAATTTCAGCTCACTGCAACATCCACCTCCTGGGTTCAAGCGAGTCTCCTGTCTCGGCCTCCTGAATAGCTAGGATTATACGCGCCTGCCACTATCCCAGGCTAAGTTTTGGTTTTTAGTAGAGATGGGGTTTCACCATGTTGGCCAGGCTGGTCTCAAACTCCTGACCTCAGGTGATCTGCTCACCTCAGCCTCCCAGAGTGCCAGGATTACAGGCATGAGCCACCACTTTTTTTTTTTTTTATTTTTTTGAGATGGAATAAATAGGAAATTGATTCACAGGCTCCTCGTTCTTGCTTTATTTGGTTTGTTTGTTTGTTTTTGAGATGGAGTTCAATGGCATGATCTTGGTTCACTGCAACCTCTGCCTCCCGGATTCAAGCAGTTCTCCCTCAGCCTCCCAAGTAGCTGGGATTACAGGCATGCGCCACCACACCCAGCTAATTTTGACAATTTTTTTTTTGAGACAGTCTTGCTCTGTCAACCAGGCTGGAGTGCAGTCCACAATCATGGCTCACTGCAGTCCCAGCCTCTTGGGATCAATCAGTCCTCCCACCTTAACCTTCAGAGCAGCTGGGACTGGTGTGTACTCTCTCACCTAGCTAATTTAAAAAAAAAAAAAAAAAATTTTTTTTTTGTAGAGACACGTCTTGCTGCGGTTGCCCAGACTGATCTTGAACTCCTGGGTTCAAGCAATCCTCGTGCATCAGCCTCCCAAAGTGCTGAGTTTCTAGGCATGAGCCACTGTATCTGGACTCACTTTGAGGAGTCTAATGTGAATGGCCCAATATCTTCCAGTACGAAAGTCTTCTGTAAACTTTGCTAAACCACAGATTTAATCAGAAAAGTGGCATTTCCAAGTTTGTATTTAATAAAGTTCGTGTTGAAACTTGGGTAGGAAAAACTGGTAAATAAGAAGGTAGAGGGGACAGGACCTGGTGGCCAGTTATATTTGATTAATGATAGGAAAGAGGTATCTAGGTATAATGCCTGGGTTTTTAGGAAACTACGAGGGTTGATAGGTTCAGAGGAAATATAATATATGTAGTATTAGAAGAGCCTTGGTGAAACCAACCTTTTAGGTATAAAGGATTAAGTAGATTCAAAAGATACTGCATTTTCAGAAGTCAAAAACTGGTGGAGAGTGGTAGTCGCAATGGAAGAAAATTCCAAGAGGGAAGGAGAAAGTGACCTAGATGAGAAAGACTTAGGAAGGGCAATGCTAAGTGTGTTTATTAGATTTGTTAGATTTGTTAAGATGGAATGAGATTGCCTTCATTCACTTGCAGCAAAGCCAAGAGCATTGTCTTTCCCTTTTCAAATCTGGGACCTCATTTTATTTCAATTTTATTTGTCTCAAATTAAGATAGTAGAAATAATGAATGACTGTTCATTCTGATTTTTTGGTATTTGCAAAGGTATATATATGTTTTTAAACCCTCCCCCAACTTCCAGACTTTTATAAGATTGGGAAAATAGCACAGATAATTGCTATGATTATATAACTGTAACTGTCTAGAATTTAATTTCAAGCAAGGGAAATCTAAGCCTTTTCCTCAACTGTTTTTCATGGGAAAATTCTTACTGACAGACTACTGAACTTGAGTCGTAATTTATTGGTGATCTTATTCCGCCCTATCTACTCTCACAACTAATTATGAAAATAATCAAAGAAATGTTCTTGGTTAGAAAACTGTTCATTTGAGTTTTGTTTGGGTTTTTGTTGTTTAGGTAAGGGAAGGTGGCAAGCATTGTTTCTTGTTTTTTGTTTTTTGTTTTTGAGACAGAGTCTCGCTGTGTCGCCCAGGCTGGAGTGCAGTGGCGTGATCTCGGCTCACCACAACCTCTGCCTCCAGGGTTAGAAGGATTCTCCTGCCTCAGCCTCCCAAGTAGCTGAGACTACAGGCGCCCGCCACCACACCTGACTAATTTTTTTGTATTTTTAGTAGAGACGGGGTTTCACTGTGTTAGCCAGGATGGTCTCCATCCCCTGACCTCATGATCCACCTGCCTCAGCCTCCAAAAGTGCTGGGATTACAGGCGTGAGCCATGGTGCCTGGCCAAGCATTGGTTTTTTAAAAGTTCTAAACCTCTATGGGCCCTTTCAGCCTTTTCAGCTGACCTTGTTTGGGGGTAAAACGTAAGGTTTGAATTTGTTTACATATCTGCTTTTGTCTCTTACAGATTAAACTAACTTTCATTGTTAAACTTTAAAGAAACTCCTATGTTGAAATAGCCTATGTTTAATAATGGGACTTCATTTCTGACCTTTGTGCTCTCTACTCTTTTTTTTTATTTATTTGAGAGGGAGTCTCGTTTTTTCACCCAGGCTGGAGTGCAGTGACCCAGTCTTGTCTCACCACCACCTCTGCCTCCTGGGTTCAAGCGATTCTCTTGCCTCACCTCCCAAGTAGCTGGGATTATAGGTGTGTGCCACCACCCCCGGCTAAATTTTGTATTTTTGGTGGAGATGGGTTTCACCATGTTGGCCAGGCTGGTCTTGAATTCATGACCTCAAGTGATCTGCCCGCCTCGGCCTCCCAAAGTGCTGGGATTACATGCATGAGCCACCATGCCTGGCCTTCTCTTTCATTTTTTATTATTGTTTTTGAATATTCTTTAGTCTTTAGCCTTTTCAAAACAGTTTTACTTAATTAGTTTTAATCGTTAACATAAAATACAGTTTTGTTTTTTTCTCTAGACTACCCTTCAGTATTTTACAAACCAGTAAAGTTTGATATTTTAATTAATTCACTCAAAAAATTAGTTGAGTGTCTGCTGTGTCATATAGTGCTCTAACAGTTAGGGATGTATTTTGAACAAGATGCAGGTTCTGCCCTCATTAAGAAACGTCAACTAGTAAACATGTAAACAAATGGTTTAGATAACAATTAGTACTAGTCAGGTAGCAGATCATAATCTAGTAATGGTTAACCTGAAGAAGAATGGGCGTATGGTCTGGAAAAGCCTCTCTGGAGAAGCAATATTTGAATTGGGAACTGATGAGGAAGGATGAGGGGGAGGTTACCACACCTAGAATCTGAATGAAGAGTCTTGTAGGCAAAGAAATGTAAAACACCTGAGATGGGAACAGCTTGACCTGATCTAGGAAAAGAAAAGCCAGAGTAGCTGGAGTTGAGTGAGTCAAAGGAAGTGGTAGAAGTTGAGACATGAGAGCTAGACAGGGCCAGATACCTAGGGCTGCATAGATTTTATTCTAATTCTAATACAAGGCCATGACAGCGTTTTAATTGGGAAATGATATGATTATAAAGATCACCCTAACTATTATATGGAGATTGAACTATAGGGAGACACTTGGGGAAGCAGGATGGTCATTTAAACTTCCATAAGCCTGCCTTTTAAGAAATGTTTGTAGTAATATATACTGAATTTTATTTAATCATATTTGCTTCAATATGTATTTCACTTGCCCCAGGACCGGCAAAAGTCAGGATTCTTTAGAAAAGTTCAAACCTATTTAATATATTTATCTTATTTGTGACCTACATTATGAAATAAATATTAGTATTTTTTGATAGCTTAAATTTAGGCAGTGCTTAGTTACTTATAAATAAATGACAAATTATGTGGCTAATCTCTGGCAGGCTTAAGTGTTCTGGCTGTTTGTCCTACATATTCCAACATTTAATATATCCAAATTTAGTAACCTAAGGAAATCATAATTAGGAAGGTGTTGCCTCAGATAATCTTATCACATGTTAAAAAAAATGGTAAAATCCCTTTTGTTTGGTGTGCTTTGTTGAATACTTTCTACCATTGCTGTTATCACAGCAAACATAATCTTGTATTTAGTATTTTAGCAACAGCATTTTATCTGAAACTCTGTGGGTTAAATCCTTAAATACAGACATTCTGGGTTGGTCCTCTATCAGGTTCTGAAAATAAAAAGCCATGTATGTATTCGAGTAATTGAGCATCTTCTACAAACAGAGAGTTTGTATTTCTCCTTTGAATGTCAGTTTGTCATTATGAAGCATTGGTGGCATTACATTATCAATTGTTTGAAACTAAGATAGTTCAGTGTTAGTGCAGATATTAATAGAATATTTTACATTTCAACTTTATTATCACCAACAGACAAATGTTTGATAAAGAGAACTTGAAATGCTTCTTTTCCTCTGGTCCAACATATGCTGGCAGTTTCTAATGGATTCTAGGTTAAGAAGTTGAGCTCTTTTTGGAATTTCCAACTCTTTCTATCTAGAGTAGTTTTTTACTTTCATCCCACTCTTTCCTAAAATAAAGGATTGACCTATCACAGAGCTTATTCGGATTATGCTAAAGACATACCAGTTTTAATTTAATGTTTTATATCTTCTCTTCCAAATTGTAAAACAAGATTGAATGTAAGGCAAATAAGATAAATAAGAGTTTTGATACCAGTAACACTACCAGAGATCAACTGAAAATTTTCAGCTCATTTTCTAATTCTTCCTTTCTTTTGCCATGTGTTCAAAGAAATCTTTAATGTTTCTGGATAACATGTTTTTCTTCTACAGGTCTCCTGCAAGCGCAAAATCTTCTAACGCAACTACCTCAGCAAAGCCAAGCCAACCTCCTACAGTCGCAACCAAGCATCACCCTCACCTCCCAGGTCAGTTTTCTTCTATGGGGGCCGCTTTCTCTTATCATGTTGTCTGGGGAGATATTTGGACTTTTAATTTTTTTTAAATCTAATAAATCTAATAATTCAGTCTTTGAAAACTGACCAGAAAATCCAAGCTAGGCTTAATCAGCTTAATAAAGCAATGCCAGCAAATCAATATAGTCTTTGAAAATCTTCAGAGTTTCTGTTTTCGTCTATGCTCATAAAGAATAACTGTGTTAGCAGTAAATGAGTAATGAGTTATAGCCATGTGACATCTCCCCTCACCATACTTGGCAGTAGATATTACCACTTAAACTGGAAACCTAGTTAGCCTCAGTTAAAATCCATTGTTACCCTTTACTCTTTCTCAGAAAGTGCAAAGAAATTTTGATCTCTGTATTTTCTTTTTTCTCAATGCTTTTATGGCTCTTTAACTCATTTCTACTAGACCATATAAACACTATAATTATATAAAAACAAATCTTAGGCATAAAGAGGTTTAAATTATAGACCTAGTTCCACTTCTTATCTAGCTGTTGCTTTGAACATGTCACTTTACCTCTCTGGACCTCAGTCTTCTCATCTATAAATTAGGTGACTGGACTGGCTGATCCTGAATTTCCTAGCTCGGACTTTCTTTGTCTGCAGTACGGAAGTTATCACTTAATACTAACACATTACCAGATGTGACAGAATTCAGCATCCATTTATGATAAGAACTCTTGCAAACTAGATATAGAGGGTAACTTTCTTAGCCTGGTATACAGCATGTACAAAAAAAAAAAGAAAAAAAACCAATATCATACCTAACGAAAAACTGAATACTTTCCCCTAAGATCAGAAACAAGACAAAGTGACCAGTTGCCGCTTTTATTCCACATTATACTGAAGGTGCTAGTAATGCAATAAGACAATAAAATGAAATATTAATAAATGACATAGATTAGAAAGGAAGAAGTAAAACTGTCTGAGCTGCTAGATGACATGATTGTCTATTTAGAAAATCCTAAGGAATCTACCAAAGAAAGCTACTGGAATAAGTGAGCTTAGCAAGTATGATACAAAGTCAATACATAAAAATCATTTACATTTCGATACACTAGCAGTGAGCATTTGGAAATTGAAATTTAGAAAAAGAAATTTACAGTACTTAGGGATAAACTTAACAAAATATTTGTAAGGCCTATACGTTGAAAACTGTAGAACATTACTGCATAAAATTAAAGACCTATAAAATAGAAAGAAGTAATGTGTTCATGAATCAGAAGACTTAAGTCAGGTTTTCCCAAATTGACCTCTAGATTTAACACAGACTCAACCAATACCTAGCAGCCTTTTTTCGTAGAAATTTGCATACTGTTTCTAACATTTGTATAGAACTGTAGAAAACACACCAAACGACTTTGAGAAGAAAATTGAAGGACTACCTGATGTCAAGAATAATTATAAAACTCCAGTAATGAAGACAGTGTAATACTGGCATATGGATAGAAATAGAGACCAGTGGAACAGAATAGAAGGTCCAGTAGACCCACACGTATATGGCCAACTGATTTGCCAAAGGTACCAAAGAATTTCAGTGGGAAAAAAAAAAGTCATTTTAAAAAATGCTGCAGAAACAAGGGGGGGGGGGTGGGAAACCTTGACTATTATTTCACACCATATACAAAGATTTGTTTGATGGGTGTAGACCTAAACTTACAGAAAAAAACTTGGAAAAAAATCTTTGTGTCCTTGCCTAACCCAAGGATTTCTTAAATAGGACACAAAAAGCACCATAAAATAAAAAACTGATAAATTTAATTTCATAAAAATTAAAAGCTTCTCTCAAGTGAATGAAAAGAAAACCACAGATGGGGAGAAAATATTTTTATGAAACATATCTGATAAAAGATTTGTGTTCAGAATGTCTAAAGAACTCATTCAAGTTAATAATAAGACAATCTGATTTAAGGGAATGGGCAGCAAAAAATTTGGAGATACTTCACCAAAGAAGACATGTGAATGTCCAGCAGGCATATGAAAAGATGCTCAAAAACCGTTGGTCATCAGGAAAATTTAAATGAAATATCACTACACACTCACTAGAATAAGCAAAATTTAAAAGGCTATGACAAAACGAAGTGTTGGCAAGAAGATAAAGCAACTAGAGTTCTCATGCATTGCTTAGTGGTGTTGCAAAATGGTACACACAACTTTGGAAATTATTTTGGCAGTGTCTTTTTTTGGGGGTGAGGGGGAGGCAAGGTCTTACTCTGTCACCCAGGCTGGAGTGCAGTGGCACAATCACAGCCCACTCTAGCAGCGTGACCTCCTAAGCTCAAGTGATCCTCCTACATCAGCTTCCTGAGTAACTGGTACTACAGGCGTACACCACCACGCCCAGCTATTTTTTGTAGAGGTGAGGTTTTGCCATGTTGCCTAGGCTGGTCTTGAACTCCTGGGCTCAAGCAATCTGCCTGTCTTGTCCTCCCAAAGTGTTGAGATGACAGGTGTGAGCCACTGCACCAGGCTGGCAGTATCTTATAAAATTAAATGTCCATGTACCTCGTGACCCAGCAGTTCTATCCCTAGAAATGAAAGCATACGTCCACACAAAGACTTGTACGTGAATGTTTATAGCAGCTTTATTCACCTCGAACTGGAAACAACCTAAACATACATCAGCTGGTGACTAGGTAACATAAGCTTTACGCATATCCATATGATGGAATGCTACTTAGCAATAAAAAAAAAAAAAGTGATTCTGATACATGCAGCTCCTGTGAATCTCAAAAGCATTATACTACATGAAAGAAGACATAAAAGACTGCATAGAGTATAATTCAATGCACATGGCGTTTTAGAAAACACAAAAGTAAGGTACATAAAACATATTAATGGTTGCCAAGGACTGGGGGCTAATGATGGGGATTAACTACAAAGGGAACAAGGGAACTTTTGGGAGTGATGAGAATGTTCTGTATCTACTACTATCTATATAGTAACTGCTACTGCAATTAGTAGCAGTTGTATGACTGTATGTAGAGAGTGAGGTTGGGCTTTTTGAAAAAAGTCTATATCAGAGACTCCTTCCTGGCCTGCATGCTCTGCATATGGTGGCAGGGCTGTTGTGGCTTCATCCTGACTGCTGCTCACTGAATTCTACTCTGCCATTTCTAGATCTGGCCCAGTCCAGCCTGAGGTTTCTGGAGTTGGGGTAACTTATCTGTAACCACCCCATCTAAAGGTACCCAAGCTATTTTTAGTCCTTTATTATTTGAGAATGGGGCTACTTCAACCCCGGAGATGAAGTAACAATGTGATAGTTAAGACTCACCTCTAACTGTCAACCAGTTTCGCTGTGAGAAGTGTACAGCCACATGGGAGTCTACTATGGTTGTTGGTGGTTTTGGGTACTCCAGAATGGTCAGGTTGAAAATTACGCAGTGTCAGCATAACATAGAAATGAACTTTGTTGTTGTCATTGAAACAGGATGATAAGAGAGGAACTTAACTCCAGTTGTCGCCTGTGTAATGCTTATTCTGTAGTTTTCTGGGACAGTTAGTTCCTTTGGAGGAAGCCTTGACTCATAAGGTAAAGGTCAGGGTTATATAACTTATCTCAATTTGAAGAAGAAAAATTCACAGCCACAGACTTTATCTGTAATCCTGGTTTATAATTGCTCACCTGGGCTACTGTTCACAGGAGGGGTCAACTGAGCAACTAAGATGCAGTGAGGCAGCACCTCCCGCTAGTGAGGTGTGTTCCACTCAGGGCTTGTGAATAGAACAGAATAACCTTATGTTTGTGTGATAAGAAAGTTGAGTATTTTCTTTTTAAAAAGAGACTATATCCTCATGTCCCAAAATAAACTATACATGGATTTAAATAATCAAATATTCAACAACACATAGAAGAAGCTAGCAGATTACAAGGAATTTTATCAATGTTAGAAATAAGTGAAGCTTTCTCAGATTTGAAGTAACAGGATATATTAGAAAGGAAAATTAAAAGCTAACCCAAATGACAAATTAAAGGTTTATGTACACTAAAAAATAAAAGAAAGAAAGCAAATTGGAAAAAGCGTTTGCGTTAATATGACAAAGCTTACTCTATAAAATTTGAGGATCTCTCTAAGGATAAGGATGAGAATAAGGGTATCATTAATATATAAATTGGTTAAGGACATAAATCCAATTCACATCCAAGGAAATACAGATAACAGTTGACACATGGGAAAATTTTGACATTGAGTAGTAAGAGAAATGCAAATTAAAGCAGCAGGGAACTACCATTTACTTCTTGAATTAGCAAAACATTTTTTTAAACTGCTAACCAAGTCATGTGGAAGAGTGTTGCAAAGTGGGAACCAACCTTATGATATGTATCAAAAGCCGTGAAATTGTTTATCTAGTTGCCAGAAAAGCCCTTGAGAATTTATCTTAAAAGAACTAATTACACACATAGGTGGAAAAAATAACTAATATGCATGAAGTTTTTCATTGTGTTATCTGTGTTAGTGAAAACATGAAAACTGTCTAGCGATTAAGAACTGGTTAAGTAAATTATCAGAGTATTGCCTTAGTTTTTAAAAAGGATAATTATGAAGACTGAAATACTATAGAAAAAAGTTAAAACAATCTTAAATGAGAAAAGCAGAGAGTAAAATTATGTATACCATAATTACAGTAAAGGTTTAAAAATATAGGTCCTTGGGGAAAAAACTGGAACAGATATACAAAAGTGAAACCTGTTATAAGATATTTAAACTACAGGTGGTTTACTTTTCCCCCTTAAAATAGTTTTAATGATCTTGAATACTATTTTTATAATACTGTGTCACAGGTTGGAGATGTAATAGTGATAAACAAGACTCTACTACTTTGACAGTTGAAGTGCTAGACTTATGAAATAGATTTTTTGAAATAAAGAGTAATTATTAAAAGACATAAGATATATGTCTTCAGACCATTTGAAAACCCAGTTATAATAGATTTCGTTTTTGTGTATTCATGTTTTTTCTATAGAATTATGTGCTTAACCTTACTTGTAATTACCGCATACGTAGTTTCACTGTCTGCTTTGCTCACTGAACATTATGTTGCACATTCTGTAGTGTTACATGGTCTTCATTGTTCTCCATAAATGTGGCTGTTTCCTTCAATTGTTTACTTGGAGTAAGCCTAAATATCTCTTCCCATGTTTTTCCTCATTGTTTTATTCTTTCTCTAACAGCCAGCAACCCCAACACGCACAATAGCAGCAACCCCAATTCAGACACTTCCACAGAGCCAGTCAACACCAAAGCGAATTGATACTCCCAGCTTGGAGGAGCCCAGTGACCTTGAGGAGCTTGAGCAGTTTGCCAAGACCTTCAAACAAAGACGAATCAAACTTGGATTCACTCAGGTAGGGTGAATTGGCCTTACATTGATTGCCCTCCTTGGCTGGGTCCAAATTCGGTTGGCTCTCTGTATTCATGGATTCCACATCTGTGGATTCAGCCAGTCTAAAATATTTGGGGCAGGGGATGAAAAATGATGGTCATGTCTGTACTGAACATGTGTAGACTTTTTTCCTTGCCATTATTTCCTAAGCAATACAATGATTTACATAGTGTTTATATATTAAGTATTATAAGTAACCTACAGATGATTTAAGGTATATGGGAGGATACACATATGTTATATAAAAATATGCATTTTATAATTTTGAGTACTTGAGCATCAGTGGATTTTGGTATCCAAGGGATGTCCCGAAACCAATCCGCTGTGCATACCAAGGGACAGCTGTATTTGCTTTACATGTCCAAAGAGGCGTCTAAGATACAATATATTCCTCAGCCATGTTGTTTTTTGGTTTTAAACTGTACCTTTTTGTTAGCCTTTTGCTGCATTTTTAATGTATGGTTTAATGTTAGTCTAGAAGCTTTATGATTCCTTTCAGAACACAGGCCTCTGAAATCATAATTATATCAGTAAATTGTGAAGAGTTTAAAAGATTATGTTGGAGGATATTTTGACTATACTGAGGATTTTGTTATTGAAGAATATCTGGTAGTAGACCTTAGTGCTTCATATGTAAGATGAAGACCTTAGTGCTTCATATGTAAGATGAAGAGAGAGTAAAGATTACAGGGTGTATTTTAGTAGCTAAAAGGGGAAAAGTTTAGAAGGCTTATTTAAAAACATTTTTTTGTAGTGGGTTGCAGTAGCTCTCATCTGTAATCCCAGCACTTTGGGAGACTGAGGTGGGAGGATTGCTTGAGCCCAGGAGATGGAGACCAGCCTGGTCTCTGGTGGGAGGGACCCTGTCTCTCCAAAAAGTAAATAAAAAATGTAACTGGGTGTGGTGGCACATGCCTGTAGTCCAAGCTATCAGGAGGCTGAAGTGGGAGGATTGCTTGAACCTGGGAGGTCGAGGCTGCAGTGAGCCATTATTGCTCCATTGCACTCCAGCCTGAGTGACAGAGCAAAACACTGTCTCCAAAAAGATAAAAATTAATAAAAATTAAAAATAAAAATAACTTTTTGAAAGAGAAAGGGTGAAGACAGGCATGCAGGCACAGGCACACACACTCTCTAAGCCTATGCTAAAACCAGTTAATCAAGCAAGAATCTATAGAAGATGAAAACCCCAAATTAGCCAATATCCAAATTAATTTTCTACAATTTGTCAGCTAACCGAGGACTTTTAAAGAAGAGTGAATATATTTAATAAATTATTTAAACAGTTGTCTGGATACATGGCATTTTTGTTTGTTCTAAGCACTACCACTGACTCTTTGATTAACCTGTCATAAATAATACATGTTTTTTAGAGACAGGGTCTCACTATGTTGGCCAGGTTGGTCTTGAACTCTTGGCCTCAAGCAACCCTCCTGCCTTGGCCTCCCAAAGTGCTAGGATTACAGGTGTGAGCCACTGTGCCCAGCCTGTAAATAATAATTTTAAAGCAGGCAAAGAATTAAAACTGAATGAAATTTATGTAAAATGGTATAAGATCATTAGGTTAAAAAAAAAAAAAGCGAAAGTATGGATTAGATTGGGTGCTTTTATGGAATCAGGAAAAATCTGATATTTTCTTTCCAGGGAATATAATTACTATTTGAAGTGTTTAAGCCACTACTTAAATATTACTCAAATTACTTTGTGTTTAAAGTACAGTAATGCTCCACCTGGCCTGGAAGGTCAAAATCCAAGGATAGCATCCTGCATGTACTATGGGTGTTTTTAAGAACACATTTATATATATCTTTATATATATCTTTTTTTTTTTTTTTTTTTTTTGAGACAGGGCCTTGATCTGTCACCCAGGCTGGAGTACAGTATCATGATCACGGCTCACTACAGCCTTAACCTCCAGGGGTCAAGGGATTCTCCCGCTTCCGTCTCCTGAGTAGCTGGGACTCAGGCACACCATCACACCCAGCTAATTTTTGTATTTTTTGTAGAGACGAGGTTTTGTCATGTTGCCCAGGCTGGTCTCAAACTCCTGGGCTCAACCAAATCCATCCACGTCAGCTTCCCAAAGTGCTGAGATTACAGGTGTGAGCCACCACGCCCAGCCCAGGCTTATATTTCTTTGGGAATTCATTTTTGCTCAAAGAAATCAGTTGTGTTTGAGAATATAAAATGATTTTTTAAATAGGCATGATTTTAGAGGAAATACAGTTACATTTGTGAGGAGTTTTGAGTTACGAATAAGCAAATTATCCAGAAACATTTTAATCCTTTCAAAGCATCTTAAATGATCTGACTTGTTTTAAAAAGAAAGCTAGGCCAGGCACGGTGACTCACACCTGTAATCCCAGCACTTTGGGAGGCCGAGGCAGGTGGATCACCTGAGGTCAGGAGTTCAAGACCAGCCTCACCAACATGGCGAAACCCGATCTCTACTGAAAAATACAAAAATTAGCCGGGCGTGATGGCGGATGCCTGTAATCCCAGCTAATCAGGAGGCTGCGGCAGGGAGAATTGCTTCAACCTGGGAGGTAGAGATTACAGTGAGCCGAGATCACACCACTGCACTCTAGCCTGGGTGACAGAGTGAGACTCTGTCTCAAAAAAAAAAGAAAGCTAAACATAAAACTAGATTGATATGAGTAAGTTAGGACGCTGAAATAAGTATACAGTTAGCATATTTAGCAGTGCCTCAAGGTTTGAACTATCAGCACAGTATACTCTTGGGTTCCCTGAGAGATTGTTGTCTAAGTGATATGCCAAAGATGTTAAGGCTTTTAAAAATCTTTAGCTTTTACTCAAATAGTGGTTTGCCTTTCTGCATTTGATCCAGCATATTGCCAGTGTTATGTTTTTCTCTGCCTCCGCACATCCCTCCAGGTAAAGGAGCTTCTCTATGGTCTGGTGTTTTGTTTTATGGTTTTATCCTATTTTTTGGCATGACCATTCCTTATTTTTCAAAATGACTTTGAGACAGCAGTGGCAGTGGTTCACAAACTTGGACTATGTGGGTTAAAGTACATACTACTGCCGCAGAATGGAAAATCAGTCTATCAACTTCTGTTTGTAAGTCAGATACTTTAATTTTAGTTATTTGAAGGTTGTTCTGTGTCCAATTTATTTATGTACACACATAAAGAGAAAGTTTTAGCCATTAAAGTTATTTACTGAAATAAAAAAAGCTCTATTCTCTGTGTAAGTATGCATATTATTAGATGTTTTAAACAGTTATTTTCTAATTACATAATTGCTTATTAAAGGATTACTATGGCTGTCTTTGCATAGTTAGAAAGCGGGTTATAGTATAATACATTTATCACATGTGATACATTCATTATTTACCAGTCCCGGTTTTTGTTCCTTTTTTGTTTTGTTCTTTTTAAAAATATCAAAGGGATATAATATAGTTAAGATTGTATATGAATCTACTACTTAAGACGTTTACTTTTGTGAGTGATAACCCAAGATGGTTGTGAGTTGGATTGTCATGAAAGCATTAAACCAAGCCTGTACCAAATTAATGAAAATTAGTATGTTAACTGAGGAGCCTGTTGCTTTTTATTCAATTAAGCAATTTAAATGTGAAATAAAACATATTATTAATAAATGATAAAGTGAGTTTATTATCATGGTTCTAGTTAGTTAATGGCATAGCTTTATTTCCAGCCACCACCTTAAGGTATCAATTCTTATAATTACTGTCATGATTTTTTAATATATATTTTATTTACCTTTTTTTTTTTTTTTTTTTTAGAGAGAGGGTATCACTCTGTTGGCTCTGGCTGGAGTGCAGTGGCACAATTATATCTCACTGCAGCCTCAAACTTCTGGGGTCAAGTGATCCTCCCACCTCAACCTTCCAAGTAGCTGGGACTACAGACACACGCACCACACCCAACTAATATTTTTGTGTTTGGTAGAGATGGGGTCTTGTGTTTCCTAGGCTGTTGATTTATTTTTTACTTGTTAAATTGTTACTTTTATATACTTTTATAATAAGATAGAAGTTTGTGAAAATTTATAGCTTAAAATGGGGTTTTAAAAATATGTTATTTTTTTAACCCAACTAGCACCTATTGTGCCAGAAAACGCTTATTGCCATCTAACGGCTATGTAAGTTCTTATACTCAAAGAATTACAAGGTTTAATTGGCACCAGCTAGAATCTAAACAAGGTGACCATGACATGAATATATGTGATACACAATGCATAAGTTCAGTGCTTGACATATAGTAGGCACTTAGTGAATATTTGATTGAAGTAACATTTTATTTTATTTTCTTCTATTTATTTTTTTGAGAGAGTCTCACTCTGTCACCCAGGCTGGAGTGCAGTAGCCTGATCTCGGCTCACTGCAACCTCCGCCTCCCGGGTTTCAAGCAGTTCTCATGCCTCAGCCTCCTGAGTAGCTGGGATTACAGGGGTGCGACACCACACCCGACTAATTTTTGTATTTTTAGTAGAAACAGGGGTTTCGCCATGTTGGCCAGGCTGGTCTTGAACTCCTGACCTCAAGTAATCCACCTGCCTTGGCCTCTTAAAGTGCTGGGATTACGGGTGTGAGCCACTGTGCCCTGCCTGAATGAAGTAACATTTAATAAAAATACAGCGATGTAAGTGTAGATAAACATAATCATCTATATCTTTAGACATATTTGTATACAGTATAATGGATAGCACTTATGCCCTGCTCACCACTAATTCTGGTTCTTTCCATTTTACTGTAATTGGAAGGAAATTAATAAACAGTCTACTTCAGTATGTTCAGAACTGTCATTAAAACTTTCTGTGATTATGGGATGTTCTGTATTTGTGTTATCCAGTACAATAGCCACTGTCTACTTATGGCTATTGAGCACTTGGAAGGGCTAGTGGTGCTGAGGAACTGAATTTTTAATTTATTGGATTTTAATTAATTTAAATAGCCACATGTGGCTGGTGGCTATATGGGAAGGCAGAGGATATCAGTCACTTGAAGTTCAGGTATTCTGTGTGCCTCATTTTGTCTTACATTTCAATATTTCTCACTGTTAAACTTTTTGTCAGAAGTAGCTCACCAAAAAGAAAATGGGGTTTTAAAAATATGTTATTTTTTGTAACCCAACTACCACCTAATGTAGGTGCTAATAAAAAATGTATTTTTGGGACAGTATTGAACATTCAAAAGATGGATTAGGGGTAGGGAGGAATCAAAGGACTGGGATAATCCCAGTTCAAAATAAGTGTTGCCGGGATAGTTGAGAGTTGGCTGTCTCATAGTAGGATTAGTTGTATAGTACTTTGGACCAGAAATAATGTTGCCTTTCTGCCCTGTCACTAAACTAATTGAAATGAATGGGTGAATCATTTAAACTCCGTGAGCTTCTGTTTCCTGTATATAAAGTAACTATTAAAATACCCTTTTTCTCCAGCTTGAACAAGAGAGATTCAGCAAGAAGAAAAGCTCTGTATACATTTCAAAGGTTATAGGCTTATAGAGAAAGACATCTTTTGTAATATATTCAGGGCATCATTGTTCTATTGCTATAAGGTTACCAAGTTTCCAGTGCCCATGAAGGTTTGACTAAATGGGTCAAACCTCTCTACTGTGAATTTCTATTTCTATGATGGTTACAAAAGTAGTCTTTTAGAATACCTGTTTTTTGTAACTAACTTTGAAATCCAAACTAGGAGTGAAAATAGATTCTTTTTTTCACTGCTTCCAGAAATACTTGATAGAGAAAAGAAGAAAGAGATGATTTCTAATTTTTAAACTGATTTTTGGGAAGTTTGGTTAGTTCAGGAATATCTTGGGTTATCTAGAGAGTTATACATAATTAGGTGATACAGATAAATTTATTTTTCTTTTTATTAATTTTTTTTCTTTTTTTGAGACAGGGTCTTGCTCTGTCACCCAGACTGGAGTGCAGTGGCACGATAACAGCTTGCTACAGCCTTGACCTCCTGGGCTCAAACGATCCTTCCACCTCAGCCTCCCAAATGGCTAGGACTACAGGCACAAGCCACCACGCCTGGCTGATATTTGTTTTTTTTTTTTTTTTTTTTAGATGTTTTGCCACGTTCCCCCAGGCTGGTCTGGAAATCCTGGGCTCAAGTAATCCACCCATGTAGGCCTAGGCCTCCCAAAATGCTGGGATTAAAGGTGTGAGCCACTGCGCCCAGACCAGATAAATACATTTTTAAAGATTACTTAAATCACTTTGGTTGTATCATTTAAGGGGCTTGTTAGAATATTAGCACTATTTTTGATACCTAGTTGAAATTTTGGTATCTCCATGATTACATAAGGTGGCAAGAAGAGATTCAAAATGGGAAAGTATGTGGGACGGTATTGAACATTATAATGATCAGGCCTGACAGAGTCCTCACAGTAACACTGTGACTGGCTTAGGACTGGAGTTTATGTGGAACCCCGTAAGTGGAATAATTATTGACTCTTTGTCTAAAGCAGTTACTGGAGCAACACCCCAGAGTGAAGGCTTTAAGCATTGGTGAGATGACTCTGTCTTTCCTCTCCTCTTCTCCTGCTCTGTATTGTGTGTAGGGTGATGTTGGGCTCGCTATGGGGAAACTATATGGAAATGACTTCAGCCAAACTACCATCTCTCGCTTTGAAGCCTTGAACCTCAGCTTTAAGAACATGTGCAAGTTGAAGCCACTTTTAGAGAAGTGGCTAAATGATGCAGGTAAGTGACTGTATAAGACATTTCTTTGTCATTCATTGAAATTTTACAGGGGGATTGTTATATAAATTGGGGTTTATATTTCTTACTCTATTTTTGTTATTACGGAACCTTGAAGCTTACTAATCCTGGGAGGATCATTATGAATTATGGTGATATAAATCAGAAAGCTGATTCATTTAAATATTCTAGTAATTACAGTGTAAATAATTAGCAATAATTTTTAGCCTGAAATACTTCTTGTATTTGAGCCAGGAAAGGAACACACACACACACACAGTTGAAGGAATAGGATAAGAAGGCTTTTGTATTTAGGTAAGCTTGAAGGAGAAGCTTATTGTGTCTTCCTTGATGAATTATCATAGAACTTGTTCTTGCAATATTTCTGCTTTTGTTATTTCAGATGACCACACATATCATTCAGAAAAGTTAGACTACTAGCTTAGTCTTACGTTTTTTTGTTTTGAGAGTTCCTTTTGGAAGATTGGACTTTTGAGTCACAGTATCATAAACTATGAAAGCTGTAGGAGTCATATAGATCCCTTAAACTATAGTTCTTATTGTAGATAGGAACAAAAATTAGGCCTTTGGAAAAGACAAACCTGAAACACGCATCCTTGGACAGTTTTATTCAGTAGCTGTGGATGAGGCCTAGGCATCTGTTTCCAGAGTCCACAGATAAGAACCACTGGTTTACTCCTTCCATCTTATTTTACATGTAGCAGAAACAAACTCAGTTGTGTATGACATGCCCAAGGTTATTAAACTGTGAAATTACAGAACCCTGTGATTTAACTTCAGAGAATTTATAAATATTTCATTTGTTTCTTTTCTTTTTACCCTAGATTATACCAGTAAAATGAGAGGCCATTTACAAGATAAATATTAAACGTTCAGTAATTTCCAAGAAACTTTCTTCCTTTTATCCCCAGAACTTATAAACAAACAGAACTGGAGACATAGAGCTGAGTTTAAGGATAGAAATAGTAAACCTCTTTTTTCTCAGAAACAGAAATCCAAAAGTAGTGGTAATATTGTCAACATCCTAGGACAAAGAATGCCAATAAGGGCAGCAGAAATATCCATGGTAGTAAATATATATTTTTTGGGGGGGGCGGGGGAGCAGGTAGAGGGAGCCATGGTCTCACTGTGTTGCCCAGGCTGGAGTGCAGTGAGATGATCTCAGTTCACTGCAACCTCCGCCTCCCAGATTCAAGTGATTCTCCTGCCTCGGCCTCCCAAGTAACTGGGACCACTGGTGCACGCCACCGTGCCCAGCTAATTTTTGTATTTTTGATAGAGATGGGGTTTCACCACGTTAGCCAGGCTGGTCTTGAACTCCTGACCTCAAGTGATCCTCCCGCCTCAGCTTCCCAAAGTGCTGGGTTTACAGGTGTGAACCACTGTGCCCGGCCAATAAGCAATATTGTAATGTAGGTTATGTGAAAACCTTTTCATACTTGCATGTAGCTTATTTTGTCAGTTTTGTTAATATGCATATTGTGCATATGAATCACTGTGCTCAGCTAATTTTATTTCTGTATTTTCTTCATTCTTACAGAGAACCTCTCATCTGATTCGTCCCTTTCCAGCCCAAGTGCCCTGAATTCTCCAGGAATTGAGGGCTTGAGCCGTAGGAGGAAGAAACGCACCAGCATAGAGACCAACATCCGTGTGGCCTTAGAGAAGAGTTTCTTGGAGGTCAGTGAGGATTTTACTTTTCTGTACATGGGATTGTCTGTGTGGTACTTAACATTAGTACTTAGTAGAAACTGTAGGTGGTAAAAGATGACATGTCAGCCTCTGCCCTTATGGATGATTATAAATAGGTGAAGTAAGTAAGTTACTAACATAGGAGACAGAAGCAGAGTTCTGCAGGGTTCAGGAGACACCAGAATCACATCCATGTGAGCGCTCAGTATGAGAGAGGTGGCAGCTAACATATGATACATAGGAATTAATTCCACAGACTACAAAAGGTGGGGGGAAAGTACTTTAGCAGAGGAAGCACATGAGCATTTCCCCCTCAGAGTGGGGGAGAAACACTGAAGTGAGGGAAACCATAGGGTGTATCAGGAGACACTCTAGTAGATTGGTTGGTTAAATTGTAGTGTCTGTATGCCTGGAATAGTAGTTTGGGATTGGAACACTAGAGACCTTGAGTGTTAGGCTATGGAGCTTAAATTAATGCAAGAGATATTTGGCAATTATTTTTTTTTTTAACCAGGTAATATCATAACAAAGCTTTTAAGAAAATTTTGACTTCTCTAATTCAGAAAAGACTTGAGCACATTGGGAGAACACTGAATTAGGAATTTTTATCAGCTCTGCCCCTGATTGGGCAAATCACATGATTTCTTTAAGCTGAAGGTCCTTCATCTGTGAAACACCTGCCTTTCCTACTGTGAGGTCCAAATTAGATAGCGTGAAGTGTGGAGAAAGGTTAAATTCCTGCTAATACATATGGTTGTACTGGTATTTTGTTAATTTCATTCACAATTAATAGATCTTAAAAATGAAAAACTATAGATATTCAAGGATAACTTATTCTAAGTTAATATGAATAAGTTTAGTAGGCGTATGTTCATTAGAACTTCTATCTACAGAATCTCTTTGTTGAAAGTGGCCCAATATGGATGGTTGTATGTGTCCCAGCTTCATTTTCTAACCTGTCCCTCCTCATTTTTTATTTATATACTGATGTGATTATGCCAGTAGTTCAAAAAGTTATTCCAAAGGATAGTTATTCCAAAGGATTTTTTCACCCTGCAGAATCAAAAGCCTACCTCGGAAGAGATCACTATGATTGCTGATCAGCTCAATATGGAAAAAGAGGTGATTCGTGTTTGGTTCTGTAACCGCCGCCAGAAAGAAAAAAGAATAAACCCACCAAGCAGTGGTGGGACCAGCAGCTCACCTATCAAAGCAATTTTCCCCAGCCCAACTTCACTGGTAAGAATGAAAAAATGCAAGCTCAAGGGCTAATTTTCACAATTTTACAAATGACCTGTTAAATCAGTTTATTTCATAATAGTAATTTAATGAATAAATACATCAAGTAAATGCATATAAATGTATATTTTAGACATTATCAAGGTAATGAAATTCTCATGCTCGCATGCACGCTCTCTCTCTCTCTGCTGAGGTCACTGGTCTTAAGGTGCCCCTGCATGGAGGGTGAAATCTCATGTTGTTATTAACCCAAGAACTTCTTGGTCTATCTTATTTTTTATTTATTTTTCTATTTATTGTATTGTATTGTATTGTATTGAGACAGAGTCTCACTCCATCACCCAGGCTGGAGTACAATGGTACGATCTCGGCTCACTGCAACCTCCGCCTCCTGGGTTCAAGTGATTCTTGTACCTCAGCCTCCCGAGTAACTGGGATTACAGATGTACCCCACAGATGTACCACCATTCCCGGCTAATTTTTTGTACTTTTGATAGAAGCAGGGTTTCACCATGTTGGCCAGGCTGGTCTTGAACTCCAGACCTCAAGTGATCCACCGCCTCGGCCTCGGCCTCCCAAAGTGCTGGGATTACAGGTGTGAGCTACCGTTCCCAGTCTATCTTTTTTTTTTTTTTTTTTTTTTTTGAGACAGAGTTTCACTCTTGTTGTCCAGGCTGGAGTGCAATGGTACGATCTCAATTCACTGCAACCTCTGCCTCCTGAGTTCAAAAGATTCTCCTGCCTCAGCCTCCCAAAGTAGCTGGGATTACAGGCACCCGCCACAAGGCCCAGCTAATTTTTTTGTATTTTTAGTTGAGACCGGGGTTTCACCATGTTCTCCAGGCTGGTCTTAAACTCCTGACCTCAGATGATCCACCTGCCTCAGCCTCCCAAAGTGCTGGGATTACAGGTGTGAACCACCGCGCCCAGCCCACCTATCTTATTTTTTAAAGTATACAATTCTAATTCTTTCATTGCATTTCCATCATACTCTTCTCAGGTATAGTTCATTAGATTACTGTGTAACCATGGGAGTAAATTTGCTACTGATTCCAGCTATCTCAGAAAATCTTTAGTTACTTTTTATTCGTGTTGAGTCCTAAAGCCCAATTTATTAAACTTACACTCACATGATTAAGTGACGGCAAATTACCAGATAACTTTCAGCTCTGAACTTGTATTAAGACAATCATCTCAGATCTTTTACTTTCAAACAACATATGATCCTTTTCTATGAAGCCTCATTGAGTAACTTCTGCTGTTTGCATTACTCCTAGACTGAAGAGACATACAGTGGTCGTGTGACTCCCTTGATTTTTAAGATGATTATAAATTTGACTTCTACATTGTCAGGATTCAAAAGATGGGAATATTGTTAAGTTTGCATTTCTGTTCTTTTTAAATTTGGTTTTATTTTATTTGAATGTCATTCCATACTGGCAGGCTTTTTAAACTAAAGTCAGCATTAAAAGCACATGTTAGTTTATTGAAGGTTGTAGTTGTTAAATGGTGGGTCTGTAGTCATAAAGTTATGAGATAGTTATGAAAAAGATAATTATTAAACAACAATTTTGTTTTGTAAAGGTGATGTTTATGTTGATTTGTGCTAGAAGAAAGACAGTATCTCTTGCAAAACTAGAATTTTTTGTTATTTCAAAACGAATCAGTTTTTTAAAAAGTTTGCTTCACATTATTTTCATAATTTTATTTTATTAAAACCAAACATAAGGCAATACTGCCCCCCCACAGGGTCAAAAGTAAAAATAACACGTACCCCAGATTCCCTGATCCTGTCAAATAGTTTTCTTATTTAAGTAAAGTTGATAATTAGTATAATGTTTCTTACCGACTTAGAGTATATCTGTCTCAACACTATTGAAATTTAGGAACTTTTTATTATTTATTTTTAAAACCCGGGCAGAGCTATTTGTGGTATCAGTGAACAACTATCTTCCAATAGCAGTTTTCCAACATAGGATGTTAAGTGTCTCAATTCCAAGATCAAAGAGTGACTATAAAATCATTTCCTCTTTAAGTTTTGATTTTAAGTGCTTTGTCCATGTTTTCATTTCTGACCTCAAGGTGGCGACCACACCAAGCCTTGTGACTAGCAGTGCAGCAACTACCCTCACAGTCAGCCCTGTCCTCCCCCTGACCAGTGCTGCTGTGACAAATCTTTCAGTTACAGGTAAGCAGCTGCCATGCAACGCACCTGCTGAGCACATTGGAGGCCCATGATGGGTTATTATAAGAATCTGCCATTAAATTGTGAATTAAGGCTCTAACTAAAGATAGGTGTTGCTCATAAACATCAATTTTCTTTAATTCCTTTCCTTAAAAACCTTCAATAGCGTGCCTTTTTGCATTCAGAAAAACATGCAAGTTTGTCAATTCATGAAGGTTATTTCCGGTCTGAACCTGATCTCCCACTCGTCTTTTGCCTCCCCTACCCTCAACACACAGGAGGGCTCCATCCATACCTTTGTAAACATCCCTACACTGGAAATGTCCATCTTAGCCTGCAGTTCTTCATCTGTTATTGATAAAACTATACCAGCTTGTATGTCAGTTTTTCTTGGAAATATTCTTTAGCTTCTCCAGGAAACTATTCATTTCCACGTATCTGTATTATAAATAATTTTATTTTCACACACCTGTCTTTCCCAATAGACTGCACTTCTCAAAAGATTTGAGTGTTCTTTTTGAACTCTTGATGCCTAGCTCAGTGTGTGACATACTCTGTAAAATGAATGGGTTTTTTTTTTCCCTTTGGCCTCCTTTCAGTAGCAAATTTTCCAGATAAATTTAAAATCACTTAGCACTGTCATCAGATGTTTTTTTAGTGATACATAGTGCATAACATGCTATAATTATTCACCAGGTTGGTTATTTGCTAGTAAATCATTGGGTAGATTAATGATATTTCTTATTGAAGCTTAATTTAACCTAGAGGTGGGAATTTTTATTTTTCTCACTTATGTTTTAAATTTATAATGCCTCCTTGGCTCTGTGACCTACCCATGATGTAAAAATTGAATAAATGGCTTTATATTATATTAAATTTCTACATTATTAGAACATTTTTATTTTTTTCTGCATCCAGTCATCCATTAATTTTTGCTTATGTTAAACAGTGTTTCTTGACCTCTTCTGGATGTTGGACCTTTTTAAGAATTTGAAAGCTACAGACTTTTCCTCACACAAAATAGACATATACACAATTTTTAGTAAAATTTAAAGTTTATAAATGACAACTCCCATCAACCTCCGATCCCAAGGCTATTTGTGGATACCTACAGGTTCCAGTTTTAAGAACCTTGGTTCAAGAATATATTTAAGAACCCTGGTTAAAAATATATAAAATATGGAGCCCTTTTACTTAATAAGCAAACTGTTAGTGATTGATTGGCATTGTGGCAGGCACCAAGAACATGAAGTCCCATCTCTGAGGACCTTGTTGTCCAAATTGACTGCCAGTCACCCGGTAAATTATGAACTGAATCTTACCTTCCCAACAAGTTATGTTGCTTTAGGTCTAAAAACACCTGTCTTTTACAGAAAATTTTTTTAATAGTTTACACATTAAGAACAAATAGCTTTGCAGTTTTCTTAAAATATGGGGAAAATCAAAGTAATTTTAGAGAGATTTTAATACTCAAAACTAGCTAAAAATTTGCATCAGTTTTTGATACTTCTTACCGGCCACATTTTCATGAACTCACTCACTCAGCCTGTTTATGTGGATCTAATTGTGATTTTTTTTCTGACATGTTGATAATTTTTCCTGGAATTAATTTTTTTTTTATTATTAAGAAACAACATTACTAGGAAATTGAAACAGGAAAAACAATCACAAGTACTATTTTTATTTTCTCTTTAAATCTTTTTTATATGTACATGTATGTACAGTTTCAGTAGTATTTGTACAGTAGAGTATTTGATTGCAGCCTTATGAAACTCTAAGCAGAGGACTCAGGCTCTGCCTGCACACCTGACCCACAAAACCTATGAGATGATAAATTGTGTTGATGTAAGCTGCTGAATTTGTGTCATTGCTCCTTGAAAGAGAAGAAGAGTCAGTGTCAAGTGAATTTTCTTTTCTTACTCTTTTTATCAGCCATTGCTCAAAACCATGCCCCCTTTTAATTTCTTTTTCCTCTTTGGACTATAACTTTCTTGTACAGCCTCTTTTCCTCTGATACTTTTATACTGCCTTCTTTTCTCTGTTGAGAAAAGTAGCATGTGTCTTTATCATGTTCTTTATTAAAGATAGCCAGTGTCTTAATCATACAACTTATCTAATGCAGTCTGCTTTCTTCCTGAAGACTTTCTTCTTGGGATTTCTATGATTGCTTATTTTAAATTGTTTTCCTGAGTTAAATCCAATGTTTCTCAGATCCCCTGTCTTCCTCTTTGATTCCTTTTTGTCTGGAGCACGTTCTCAAGTAATTTTATGTAGAAAGGTTACATGGGAGGTAAAATTTCAAAATACAGGTATAACTGAGAAGTATTTATTTTGCCTTCACAGTTTTTTTTTTTTTTTTTTTGGAGTTTGTCCAGTTACAAAAGTATTTTTCCTTTGAATTTTGTTGTGTTTTAGCATCTAGTGTTGCTAATGAAAAGTCTGATTTCAATCTCTTTTTCCTTGTTTTTTCTCTCTATAAACCTTAAGGATTTTTTTTTTTTTAATCTTATACTGTTCTAAAATTTCACTACAAGATTTCAAAGAAGGGACCTTTTAAAACTTGCCCTCATTGGCCTTCAGCAAGCATTTTCAATGTGAACTAATGTCTTTCTTGAACTCTGGTAATTTATCTTTTTTTGTAAGTTAGAGTTTTTTGGCATTCACTCTGTTTATTCATTTTGTGCCATTTGTAATGTGCTGTTGGCTTTTTTCATTGTCTGGTGATTTTTGGTTATTTATTCATAGTGACGAATGCAAGATTACATTACTTAATATCAGTAGCTTGCAAGGGTGTTTCCTGACATTGTGTAGCTTCTGTTACTCAAGAGTCCCCTGCCCTGAATGGAAGGGTTTGCAGTGAGCTGTGAATGTGAATAAAAAACTGCCAGACTTTATTTCAGCATATAAACAGGAAGCACGCAGGCAAGCGAGGCTTTCTCTCATACTTTTCCAAAATGAGGGGTATCTTTACTCATGCGTGCAAGTGCCTACACTAGAATCCTTAGCGTTCCATAGTCAGATTTTATTTTCTTTGAAGAGTAGGTGACATTGGTTCTGTTCATCTGAGAGGTCTGGTAGAAGGAGGGAAAGACCCACTGTGAGAGCTATCATGTGAATAGTCCTTGAATCACCCTGTTCTCTGACCCTGTTTCCATCTACCTCAGTATCTGACAAATAACTCTGAGCTGGGACTCTCTGTAAGGCTCCATCAGAGTGAATAATTTTCTCCTCTATCATAGTCTTCTCCTTTGCCCTTCTGGACTATGGTTGATTTCTCCACCATCCAGCTTCATCCTTTTTCTCATTTCTGCAAATCTGTCTGAATCTCAAAACCTCTGATATCTGTCACCAGAGCTCTTTTTCCCTTTTGTATCTCTTTATTATTATTTGGAATAGGATTTTAGAAATGAAAGGAAAAACCATATCCTCAGTACTATCTTCTAAGAAAAATCATGTTTGATTGATGTGGTCGTCTTATTTTCCCATAGGTACCTTTGACACATAATAGGTCCTTGGTAAACATTCTAAAATAGATGCAAGAGTGATCATTGCCATACTCCTCCAGAAAGACAAGTGTTCCATTGTGTCTCAAAAACTTGTAAAAATTCCACAGCCCTTAATAATCTCAACCAAACATGCCCTGCCCCCAATTCATTTTCCAAAACATTTTTCATAATGACAAAATTGTTCATTCCTCAGGAAGATATAGCAACTATAATTATATAGCCACCTAACAACAAAGGCCCAAGATACAGTAAACAAAAAGGAATAAAATTCAAAGAAGAAACAGACAATTCAACAATAATAGTTTCAGACATATTATTTATTTGAGCCATGTTTTAAAAAAAAAAAATTTCAGGCCATGTGCAGTGGCTTATGCTTATAAAACCCAGCGCTTTTGTAGGCCAGGGTGGAAGGATCGCTTGAGTCCAGGAGTTCAAAACCTGCCTGGGCAACATAGTAAGACCTTGTCTCTACAAAAAAAAAAAAAAGAACAAAATTAGCCAGGTGTGGTGGCACATGCCTGTAGTCCTAGCTACTCGGGAGGCTGAGGCAGGACGGTCACTTGAGTCTGGGAAGTTGAGGCTGCAATAAGCTGAAATTGTACCACTGCACTCCAGCCTGAGAACAGAGCAAGACCCTGTTTGTTTAAAAAAAAAAAAAAAAAAAAAAGTCGTGAAGGATATACAAGATTTGAGCACTATCAACCAACTTGTTCTAACTGCCATCTGCAGGACACTTGGTCCAGCAACAGCAGAAAACACATCCTTTTCATGTACACATGGAACATCCATCTCCCAGGATACTTTTAGCCATAAAACAAGTTTCAGTAAATTAAAAAGGATTAAAATCATACAAAGTGTGTTGTCTGATGACAACTGAGATAAACTAGAAATTAACAATAGAAATAAATTTGGGAAGTCCCCATGTATTTGGAAATTAAAACATGGATCAAAGAAATAACATTCCTCCTGTATTTTCCTATCAGGCCAGCATTACCCAGATACCCAAGCTTAGATAAATATCACAAGAAAAAAAATTACAAACTCATATTCCTCGGGAAAATATAAACCAAAACTCTCAAAAGAATCTTAGCAAGTCAAATCCAGCAACATACTGAAAAAAATCAAACAATTATATACATCATGGCCAAGGAGGTTTTATCTCCCAGGAATGTATGGTTAGTCCAATAACTGAACATCAATTAATGTAACACATAATAGTAGAAGAAAGGATAGAAACCACATAATTATCTCCGTGGGTACAGAAAATATATTTGTAAAAATCCAAACCCCATTCATGATAAAAACTGAAATACAAAGGAACTGCCTCACCTGATAAAGAGCACTTACTAATACTCTCCAGCAAAGAGAATACTTAATGGCAAAAGACCGAATACTTTCCCCACTAAGACTGGGAGTTAGGTAAGAGTGTTTGCTTTTGTGGACTTCTGATTAACATTGTCCTGGAGAGTATAGCCTCCAGTAAAGGACAGCAAAAAAATGAAAGACAGTTTGTAAAGGAAGAAGTTAAACTGCTTCTATTTGCATTATTCTATATGCATAAAAGTACCAAGGAATTCACCAAAAAAGAAAGATATCTAGGACTAGTCAGTAAATTCAGTATTGTTGCAGAATACAAGATTGATATATAAAAATCAATTACATTTGTATATACTATCAATGGACAGTTCAAAAATGAAATTTAGGAAATAACTTGTATGTAACAGTATCAAAAGAATAAAATACTTAGGAATAAACTTAAGAAGTGTAAGACTTGAACAATGAAAACTACAATTTGCTGAAAGAAGTTAAAAGAAGTCTAAATAAAGAGACATTTCATATTCCACATTCATGTTTTGGAAAACGAGGCATTCTTAATTTGACAGTTTTTCTCCAGCTTGAGGTATGTGTGCATATCTCTCTCTCTCTGATTTCAGGGTTTATCCACATTATAACACAAATATATATTTTTTATTTTATTTATTTTATATATATATATAATTAGTTATATATATATATATATATATATATATATATATATATATAAAATTTGTTTTCTGTTTTCTAGACAGGGTATTGCCCTATCACAGTGGCACAATCACAGTTCACTGCAGCCTCAACTTCCCAAGCTTAAGCGATCCTCCCATTTCAGCCTCCCCAGTAGCTGGGACTATAGCCACATGCCACCTGCCCAGCTCATTTTTGTATTTTTTGCAGAGATGGGGTTTTGCCGTATTGCCCAGGCTGGTCTCGAACTCCTGGGCTCAAGCAATTCACCCACCTTGGCCTCCCAAAGTGCTAGGATTACAGGCATGAGCCACCATGCTCAGTCTTCCAGCTTGATTTATAGATTCAACAAAATCATAGTAAAAATTCCAACAGGTTTTTTTTGTTTTGTTTTAAATCAATAAACTCTTTCGAAAATATACATGGAAGGGACCCAGAATAGCCAAAACAATTTTGAAAAAGAATGAAATTAGAGGATTTTCATATCCTGATTTCAAGGTTTACTGTAAAGCAACAATAAAGCAGTATATTACTGGCGTACATATAGATATATACATTAAATGGAACTAAATTAAGAGTCCAGAAGCAAAACTTTGAATTTATGCTTTATTGATATTTGACAGAGGTGCCAAGGCAATTCAATAGGGAAAGGATAGTCTTCAACAAATGGTTCTAGGACAACTGGATATCCGTACGCAGAAAGAGGAATTTAGATACTTACCTTACACCGTGCATAAAAATTAACTGAAATGGATCAAAGGCCTAAATATAAGAGCTGAAACTATAAAGCTTCTAGTAAATTAGGTGGGACAAAATCTTTGTGACCTTGGGTTAAGCAAAGAGTTCATAGACACAGCACCAAGAGAATAATCCATAAAAGAAAAAATATATTAGTAAATTCAACTTCATCAAAGTAAAATCTTTTGTGCTTTTTGAAGCACAAAAGCCACAGACTGAGAGAAAACATTTGCAGATCACATATCCAATAAAGAAATTGTGTCTAGAATGTATAAACAACTCTTACAACTCAATAGTAAGAATATAAACAACTCAGATTTTTAAATGGACAAATATAAGTATACATTTTACCAAGGAAGATATAGGAGTGACTAGTAAGCACATGGAGAGATGTGTAACGTTAGCATTACTTATTAGGGAAATGCAGATTAAAACCATAATGAGATACTACTTTGTACTCACCAGAATGGCTATAATCAAAAAGACCCAAGATGATGAACGTTGGGAAGGATGTGGAGAAACTGGAACTTTGATGCATTGCTTGTAGGAGTGTAGAATGATACAACTTCAGAAAACACCTTGGCAGTTCTTTTAAACATAAATTTAGCATCCTACCCAGCAATTTCCCCAAGAGAAATGAAGACATTTCCACACAAAAACTTTAATGTGAGTGTTCATATAGCAGTCTTATTTATAATACCCAAAAACTGGAAACAAACCAGTGCTCATCAACTGGTGAATGAATAAACAAAATGTGTCGTATCTACATAGTGGAATATTATTCAGCCATAAAAATTAATGAGGTATTGATTTGTGCTACAATGTGGATGAACCTTGAAAACAGAATACTAAGTAAAAGAAGCCAGATGCAAGAGACTACATATTGTATGATTCCATTTGTGTGGACATTTGTGTGAAATGTCCACAAAAATCTATTACAGAGACAAAAAGCAAATAACTAGGTAGGAGTGTGACATGATTACAAACAGGCACAAGGGATCTTTTTTGGGAGTGGAAATGTCATAATCTGGGTTGGGATGATGGTTGTATAACTCTGTAAGTTGATTAAAAGTAATCAAATTTTAAAACTGGATGAATTTTCATGTGCTTACTAGTCACTCCTATATCTTCCTTGGTAAAATGTATACTAACATTTGTCCATTTAAAAATCTGAGTTGTCTATATTCTTACTATTGAGTTGTAAGAGTTGTTTATACATTCTAGACACAATTTCTTTATTGGATATGTGATCTGCAAATGTTTTCTCTCAGTCTGTGGCTTTTGAAGCACAAAAGATTTTACTTTTGATGAAGTTGAATTTACTGATTTATTTTTTTCTTCTATGGATCGTTCTCTTGGTGCTGTGTCTATGAACTCTTTGCTTAACCCAGGGTCACAAAGATTTTGTCCTACTTTATTTACTAGAAGCTTTATAGTTTCAGTTCTTATATTTAGGCCTTTGATCCATTTTAGTTAATTTTTATGCATGGTATAAGGTAAGGATTGAAATTCCTCTTTCTGCATATGGATATCCAATTTATAAATTGTACCTCAATAAAAGCTGTTTGAGAAAAGACAAGACAGGATGGGAAGCACAGGGAAGTACGAGGTACTATATACACACCTTGGCTATAGCTTCCTACTGCCCCTCTGAGGTGGGTGGTGGCATCTTATTTTGCCGTTGAGGACATTGAGGCTCAGCAACACTTAAGTTCACCAGTGAAAGTTACCCAAGTAATTAAATTGCCAAGTTGCCAAGAATTTACAGTCAGTAAATACATACATTGATTAAAACGACTTACTGGCTGGGATAATTAATTTAAAGATAATTTTAAGTTGTTATACCATAATGCTTATATGACTTATATTGGAGACACCTAGAACAATTTTGAATGGTTCTGGAGTCATCATCTCCTGGCCTAGATTAAATTCACTGATAAAATTTGACTGGAATTTTCTTTGTAAACTTAAGGGATTTAAGAAAACAGTTGGTGAATGATTTGAAGGTGGCCAGAGAGTAAAAAAATAACTATTTTAAGCCTTTTGAGCTCAAGATATTAGGACTTATAAAAATAGGCAATTTCAATTTCAGAACTTTGAAAGGCAAGTAGTACCCATAGGTAAAATCAGGTTAGATAAGGTGATAAATTGGTCAAAAAAAGATTGAAAGTACATTGAAATTGCTTAGCGTGGAAGAGAAATAAGAAAAGATGTTCACCTTACTATACAACAGGGGGCATGTCTTAAGAGAAGATTAAAGTGAAAAAGGGTATATGAATCTGCCTAACACAGGACCCTACACAGCATCCAATGTTCAGTGGTAGATTGTTCTGAGAGATTTAGAACCAAAGAAGTAATGAACGAAAATAGAATTCATAGTATCTACAAAGGTGTAATGATACTTAGGGGCAGTGGCAATAAAAATAAATCATTTATATTTTTCAGAAAGGTAGACAGAGGAAGAAAACCTTCCTTTTTATTTACCAATAAGAACATTATGTCCTCATTCATTTGGCAACCGTTTTTGCACAGCTTTATAGGAGGTGGAGAAAGTAGTCAGTGCTGAAATAGATGATGTCTGAGTCTCTCCCAACCCTGTGACATGTGATAAAAACTGAAGAGTGGAAATGAGAAGAGAGTTCAATTCTCGGTGTTCTTAGTACAGACCAGAGGAAGGTTTTAAAACAGATTTGGGAAGGACAAAATTGCCTGAATTTGTAATAAGGTTGTTATGAAAGAAGAGCATGTTCTGAAGCTTGGTAAAAGATTTCATCACCAAAAAATGTTGTTATTTTATATATATATATATATTTTTTAATGGAGTCTTGCTTCGTCACCCAGGCTGGAATGCAACGGCGTGATCTCAGCTCAATGCTACCTCCACCTCCTGGGTTCAAGCAGTTCTCCTGCCTCAGCCTCCCAAGTAGCTGAAATTATAGGCTCCCACCACCACGCCTGGCTAATTTTTGTATTTTTAATAGAGACAGTGTTTCACCACATTCGCCAGGCTGGTTTCAAACTCCTGACCTCAAATGATCCACTCACCTCGGCCTCCCAAAGTGGTGGGATCACAGGTGTGAGCCACCACACCCGGCCTTGTCTTACCATTTTCAGTGGGGCTACTAGAAATGTTTAAATTACGTATGTCTTGTATTTCTGTTAGACAACGCTGATCTCAAACATTAAATAATCCTAGCGAATGTGTTTTAGTGTTTAGTAATGATGTATTTAATGTCAGTTAGTCATTTATATCCAAATGTTCATTCTCCTTAAACCAAGAGCATAGGCACTTTTTTCTAAAAAGTGCCTAACAATTTCTTCCTTGAGACAGAGTCTTGCTCTGTCACCAGGCTGGAGTGCAGTGACGTGATCTCAGCTCACTGCAACCTCTGCCTCCCAGGTTCAAGCAATTCTCCTGCCTCAGCCTCCTGAGTAGCTGGGACTACAGGCGCCCGCCACCACACCCAGCTAATTTTTGTATTTTTAGTAGAGATGGGGGTTTCACCATGTTCGCCAGGATGGTCTCGATCTCTTGACCTCGTGATCCGCCCACCTAAGCCTCCTAAAGTGCTGGGATTACAGGTGTGAGCCACCATGCCCGGCCTACAAATAATAATTTCTTAGATCTTAATTTTTATGCTAGCTTTTATGAGATTCATAGTATCATTGTGTGTTGTTGTTGTTTTTACCACAGTGGACTTTTTGAGAGCTAATTTTTATTACAGAATAGTTGTTTGAATGTAGAGAAGGCATGTAGTCATTTTTATACTATGTTGTTGTTGATACTGAATTCTTAGAAAAGTATATAACTTTCTGTTTTTCTTCTCCTTGTTTTGATTTTTCTGAGGAGACCACTAAGGAGATTTCTGAATGAAAAGAGCTTTACAGAAGTTTTTCTTCTTTTGCTTTCTTTTTCTTCCCCAGAGCAGTTGTATTCCATAATTAGAGCTTGTATGATTCTTTTGTTTCTTGAATAGGAAATAGGCAATGGAAAACTTCTCTGTTTCTTCCATTGCTCATATCTCTTAAAGTAGGGTTCCTAGCTGTGATTCTAAAATGTTTGGTTTTGTAGTTAATTTCCATAGAAGCACTAAACTAGGTCATTAAAGAACAAATTTACAAGGTGGTAGGTTAATTATTCCATTGATTATAGAGTTTAGCTGAGTAAAGCCACCATTCTTCCAAAACCATTTACAAAAGGTCATCTTCTAATCTGTTTCTCTTTTCAGGCACTTCAGACACCACCTCCAACAACACAGCAACCGTGATTTCCACAGCACCTCCAGCTTCCTCAGCAGTCACATCCCCCTCTCTGAGTCCCTCCCCTTCTGCCTCAGCCTCCACCTCCGAGGCATCCAGTGCCAGTGAGACCAGCACAACACAGACCACCTCCACTCCTTTGTCCTCCCCTCTTGGGACCAGCCAGGTGATGGTGACAGCGTCAGGTTTGCAAACAGCAGCAGCTGCTGCCCTTCAAGGAGCTGCACAGTTGCCAGCAAATGCCAGTCTTGCTGCCATGGCAGCTGCTGCAGGACTAAACCCAAGCCTGATGGCACCCTCACAGTTTGCGGCTGGGTAAGGCGCTTTCTCATCTCATTGACATCTGAGGTGGAGGTCATCCCTGGAATTACTCATAGGGTAGACTTTGCATCACTGACTTAAATGGGGAAAAAATGTCTTTAAAGCAGTACTCTCTTTGAAGTGGGCTGTTTTGTGATCATACAAGGACCTTGATTATGGTTTAAGTTTCTTAACACCCTGGGAAGGGCAGTAGTCATACCTTTGTTTACAGATGAAGACCCAAAATATCAGGTCACTAATTACCTTAGTGACAGGGCCAAGAAGAAAGCCCAGAATTCTTAACTCTTATTTTCCCCATTAAACTCTCTCAACTGCCTACTTCCTAATTCTCAAGCATAGATGAGAGATGTAATGGGAGTCTCAATTTTATACTGTTATTGTCACACATAAGAATTATCTTGTAAATATATCTTTTTCTCTAGAATGTTTCTTTCATTTTGGAAAAAAAGAGAAATAAGTCATTCAAAGAAGGGTCAAAATGACTGTAAAAGTTTTACATTTTGTGCTGATCATAACCTCGTTTGTACAAGTAAGCCTCCAGGAAAGCAGTAACTGAGAAACACAAACCATAGAAGAGTAAAGAAAAGTAAATATTTCCACCTGTTTCCCCAGCTGGATTTTCCTTTTGTAAGTTCCCTTTGGTGTGTTGTCAAAATGAGACCTGCATCTCCATGGTAATAAAGTGACTCCTCTTTTGGACTTGCAGAGGTGCCTTACTCAGTCTGAATCCAGGGACCCTGAGCGGTGCTCTCAGCCCAGCTCTAATGAGCAACAGTACACTGGCAACTATTCAAGGTCAGTAGAAGCCTTTTTCTTTCTTTGGTGGCATGCACACATGTACACGTGTGTGTGTGTGTGTGTGCGCGCTTGAGAGAGAGAGACACACAGAGAGATGGAGGAAGTCTGCTTTGCTAGAGGTAAAAGTGATGGGAAAGATAGTCAAATGCTGACTAACGTGTTGTTGAGAACTAAGAAAATGTCCTCATTAAAAAGCTTTGTAAGAAAAGTACAGGTGTTAGTATGTGAGTAAAAGCAGGAAATATACTTAGTTTGGTATATGGTAAGAAACCAGAACTTTTATGCCAATATTGATCTTATGTGAATAGACTTGAAGCCAGATTTTTTTTCCCCTGATAAGTTTATCCGAAGTATTAATTCAAAACCCATCTCAAGGCAAACTTGACCAAGTAAGACTCTCCAGTCCCCATCCCCACTCCTGAGAAAGCTGTGCATGGGAAAGTCCTATGATGAATGAACATTGGAACACATCAGGTGGACCTCAGGAGTGCTTTTAATTCTCATTAGGTTCTGCTCTTTTTATATCACCATTAGTGTAGAACATATATTCTCTTGGATTATAATGTCTCTTTTCCAAGTTCAGCTGGGTTCCTTTTACCTTTTAGCATGTTACCCAGGGCAATATTCATTCCATATAGTGAAGGGTTCCACTTGTTTAGTACCTAAGCTTTCTGTCTAAAAATGTTTACTGTTATGTGATGCAGCGAGACAATCTGAGAGACATCACTAATGAATTAGAATTTTTTTTCTTAAAATAGTTTTGATGAGAGGCTGAGGCAGGGGGTCACTTGAGGCCATGAGTTCAAGACTGCAGTGTGCCATGATCATGCCTGTGAATAACCATTGCACCCCAGCTTGGGCAACACAGTGAGACCCTGTTTCTTTAAAAAAAAAAAAAAAAAAAAACCAACGTGGTTTGTGCGTAAATGAGAGTTCTCAGGGCCAAAAATAGCTATTAGCCAACCTAAATTAAGATGAAGATTTCACAGGTGATGTCTCTGACAGTGTACTAGACAATGTTAATTACAGACAAAACCACGCCCCGGCCTAGATTACCTTACATTATATTGACTTTCTGATTGACTAAATCATACCTGAATTGGTTAGCTCTAAAGCTTTGGTTATAGAGTAATATATATATATTTTTTTTTTGCAGTAGAATTTGTGATAAATCACTTTTTCCTCTGCTTTATTGAATGTTTCTGTGCTGTGGGGATCCTACAAAGGCAAAATGTCTTCCCCAGGGCATGATTGACACTCTGAAAAGATCTGGAACTAGTCTATGACCCTAAGTTTGGAATCTCAGAAAAACTTCCAGCTGCACTAATTCTCACTGTTTTGTACTATTTGTATGAACAAGGCCAAAGTCAGAGGCATTCCCTTCAGCTATATTTTATGTAAGAAATCAACCAAATGTGTAATGCCGTTAGAAAATCCCTCAAATCTACATGTAGGAGTGAGGTTATATGGGTAGGGAGATTTAGGAATGTTGCCAGACAACAGGTTGAGATATTAAATTAGAGTCTCAATTATTTTAAATAAAATGTTGATGATGTCTTCTTTGGGGGAGGCAACAGCATCATAGAAAATTTCTCACCCATTTAAGCACATCCTAGCCTTAGATCACCCACATGTGGCCACCTACATCATTATGTCTGATTTCCTGCTATAATAGATTCATCATTCTCCTTTGCACAAGTCATAGAAATCAAATGTTTAGCCTCAGGAAGTGAGAAATTAATTATACCTTTTCCTTTATTTGGTGATACATAATTTATTTTAGAACTAAAGCCTTTTTGCAAGATGGTTTTCATCTTGTGTATCGTAATATAAAGCAGTGGTCCCCAACCGTTTTGGCACCAGGGACGGGTTTTGTGGAAGACAATTTTTCCACAGCCACAGTGCGGTGGGGTGGTTTCTGGATGGCACCGTTTCCACTTCCGATTTTGCTCTGTGAGAATCTAATGCCGCCACTGATCTAACAGGAGGCAGGCCCACCACTCACCTCCTATTGTTAATGTTTTAATCACTTTAGCTAGTTTGTCTTTTGAACAGAGGTAGTTTAAAATCAGCAGTCTTCATTAAAGACAAAATTATTGGATTTATCAAATATGTCTAGGTAAATGAAATAAACTGGTGATTTCAACACAGAAACGTGACTAATTCATTAGACAGTTATTAACTGTCTTCTGCCCCTGCTCGTGCCCATTAAATTAGACATTTCAGTCTTTCAGGCTCTTCAAAATTATAAATAAACTACAATTGGTATCAGTGTAGCACTGCGTTTGAGGAAAAAGGGCTACACTTTTTCCTAGTGAGTTGTAGCAAAATGATAGACTTTTGGTGTGTTATTTGGCTTCTCCAGGATGATGTTAATGTTCTCATTCCTGCCTGTTTTGGGGGTTTTTGTCTGTAGCTCTTGCTTCTGGTGGCTCTCTTCCAATAACATCACTTGATGCAACTGGGAACCTGGTATTTGCCAATGCGGGAGGAGCCCCCAACATCGTGACTGCCCCTCTGTTCCTGAACCCTCAGAACCTCTCTCTGCTCACCAGCAACCCTGTTAGCTTGGTCTCTGCCGCCGCAGCCTCTGCAGGGAACTCTGCACCTGTAGCCAGCCTTCATGCCACCTCCACCTCCGCTGAATCCATCCAGAACTCTCTCTTCACAGTGGCCTCTGCCAGCGGGGCTGCATCCACCACCACCACCGCCTCCAAGGCACAGTGAGCTGGGCGGAGCTGGGCTGCCAGAAGCCTTTTTCACTCTGCAGTGTGATTGGACTGCCAGCCAGGTTAATAAACTGAAAAATGTGATTGGCTTCCTCTCGCCGTGTTGTGAGGGCAAAGGAGAGAAGGGAGAAAAAAAAACCACACACACACACACACACACACATCAGAAAAAGAAAGAAAGGATGGAGACGGGACATTTGCCTAATTTTGTAATAAAACACTGTCTTTTCAGGATTGCTTCATGGATTGGAGAACTTTCTAACCAAAAATTTAAAAAAAAAAGAAACAAAAAATCAAAAACAAACAAAAATAAGTGAAAGGACTACTTATCATTTCCAGCAGTCATGATGACAAGTTAAGGTGGGTTACCAATTCCAATATAGGAAGGGGATTTCTCGTTTGTCTAAATTTCTTTTTTTCTTAAAAAAATCATTTTTATGGGTCTGTTGTACAGGCCATTAAGTCATAACAAGGTGTTTATAATCGTATCAATTGTGTTGGGGGTTCCTTTCTTAACTGGTACAATTTAGGCAGGCCTGTATTACTGTATCTCTATTATTATTGTTGTTGTTATTGTTTTATATATATATACATATATATATATATATATATATATAGTTTGGACATGTTTATTATCTCTTGCTCCTGGATCCTATTTCAGTGAGCTCCCACACTGTGGGGAGGGAGGGTTTTGGGGTAAGGGGAGACTTCTGTTCTTAACTGCGGGGAATGTTCTTGCTGGTTTCCTTATCCTTGATGACTCTTACAGAGGTGCTAGAAAATTATTTTCTTTTGCCACTTATGCAAGAGGCTTGGTGCAGAAGCTGAAGGCAGTGTGTGCAAACACTCCCATTCCACACACGCCCCTTCCCCTCCCCACATCAGGTGGTGCCTTTGGAGCACTTTTGTGTAGGAAGGAATTCCTGCTGAACTGTAGCTCTCACTCACCCCCAAATCATTGAATGACCCTGAGGCCCAGATCCTGTGGTGCAACAGTGCTGCTTTCTGCTACTTTCAATGGGAACAGCTGTACATGTTGCAGGGCAGGATTTGGTTCCGAAGAGCAAAGACTACTGCAGACACCTGACTTGGTGGTTCTCCTGATTTCTTATCTCCTGAAAAATGCTCCTACTGTTGGTGTGTTTGTTTGTTTGTTCATTTTGTGGAAGTTTTTCATCCAAACTTTAACTTGGCAAAGAAAAAAAACTGACTTATTGAAATTGGGAAACTTTTCCCGTCTTTTATTTTCTAAAGGAATTCTACTAGACTATTTTCCATTGATAATATATACAAAAGAGGTGTGATGAGAAGAGTGTAAGGTTACCACCTTTTCCTCTAGAGAGCCACAGACTTCCTTTCCACTGGATGGCTTATAAATTCCTCTAACCCTGAGATTCTTCTTGGTTCTCTGACTAAAGGAGGCACTTATTAGCCAGGCTGGGATCTGTAGAACCTTTGAAGAAGGACTTTGAGCAGGAACTTTGCACACACCTTAAGTGTCTCCTTGGTTTGTTCGTGATGCTCCTGCTAGGTAGGTCTAAATGGCAATACACATCTCTTTATTCAATGTAGAAAGTAATTAGCTCCTGTAATTATTTTCAGGGTGTTTCTAGACTATATAAATGAGCCCATTGAAAAGGAAGAGCTTGTGAAAGTGGATGAAGAGGAATAAGGATAACTTGGAGATTAAATTCCCCTTTTTGTCAATGTACTGTTATTATGCCATCTTTACCAAAAAATTTTCCAAAAGACTGGATCACTGCAGTGCAGCTCATCTAAGTTCCCCTTCTTATTGGAGTTAAAGGTTCCCATTTGGTGGCTGTGGGTGCTTGCTTAAATCTCTGGTGGTCCCAAGACTGCACTTTTTCTCCCTTTCGAGCTGGGGATGTAGAGAGAACTTACAGGTGATTTTTATTCTGATTGCTTTTGTGTCCACAAGGGAGCTTGGATTCTGTGTACTTGTCTCTCTTTACCATTGTCCAGAAAGGCGGTAAATACAGACACATTGTGTACTTTTGTGTGATTCAAGTGGGAGACAGTCTGTTAAAAGGTCAGAAACATTTTAGTCCCCTTTTAAATTTTTGTTTTAGTTTTTTTCTATCTTGTTTTGTTTCACAAATATTTAATTACCACCCCTAAATTTCCTCCTCTTACCCTTCACCTTCCCTAAAATCCTTCCAAAATCAGTGAACTGCAAGCAGGGAAACTAACAAATGTCCATTCACCCTTTTTGTGTGGTGTGTTTTTTTATGTTTTGTTTTGTTTTTTAACTAAGCTTGAACCAAAGTCAATTTTTAGCAAGCTGCTGTACTAATGGACTAGTTGATAACGTGCAGTTCAGACACATCGAGGAGATAGATGCTACTGACAATTTCTTTTTCATTTGTCTTTATTAATTTTATATAAAAGTTGCTGCTTGTTTTTAATCTTTTATGTTGGTAAATTGTAATATCCTCTGGGCAGACATTAACTTGATGTTTAACTAGTTTATTAGGTTGGTGTGTAAATAGAATGACAATGTCAATTACTAATTTCTCTCCTCTCCATTCACTTTTTCTCTGTTGTAGTTAAATGTAATCTTCTATCCTGACTTGACATCTCTACCTTTAGTCTGTGCAAATGATTTTAGGGCTATCAGTAATGCTCTAGCTGCCCACAGTAATGAGTCCCTCCCTTGGGAGTGGTGAAACTTAGACGGAAGGATTCAGGGAAGGAAATGCTGATACCCACTATACTGGATTAGAAGTTACAGCATTAATTTCTCAAAATTGCTACCAAAGGAAGTGTGGAGTCCCAAGGGACTCAAGCTCAGTGAGGTAAGACAAAGGGCAAGGAAAGACTGTTTGGGTGTTTTTTCTTTTCCCCCACGTATGGTTTAGAAAATGATCCCTTTCCCAAATAAAACTCACCAACAGACTTTAATATTAGAAAAGATACTAAGCTTTAAATGTCAATACAATGGTCTTTTATTCCCTGCCCTGTCTATATTTTCTACTCAATTTGGGATAAGGGGATTCTGCCTTTTTTATGTGAAGCACTTGATGAGGGTAGACCAGCATAGAAAATCTGTTGAAAAGAAGAAATAATCTTCAGGCAAAGATAAATCTTTAGATAAAAATATAATTTTTTCTCTTTTTTTACTTATTTAAAAATAAGTTGTGAAATGAAAGGTACATTTACATATGTACTCACGAAACACTAATATAGCTTTTTGGTGGTTGTTTAGTTTGAAATCAACTCCCTATCCATCATCCCTAGATACTTTACTTATATTGCTTCATGAACACCTTAGTCATTTTTTACTTTATATATATATCTTTTTATCATCTCAAGAAATGCATTTTGAATTGAATGAACTATCTTCTGAGCTAAGGTACTCAAACTTAACTTTTAGCCACCTTATATGGGAGAGCCTGGAAACTAAAGGGGGCCAGGGACCATTTGACCAAAAAGAGGTGTTTGGTGGAGTTTCTGCATTTCAAAGAAGAAAGGCCAGATAGGTCATCACAATTCATTGTATTATTCTTTTTTTCCCCTTAATGGTTATGCAAATTTTACTTTATATTTCTGAATTTGGTTAGCACATACTAAGCCAAAGACTATTCTAAATGCATTTATAGTGAATACTATATATGCCCATGGTAATGGGTCCTCCCTAAGGAGTAGTGAATGTAATTGTGTGAATCCTGCTTATCACAAGTGGTGCAATTTGGTCATAAATTTTATTTATACCCTGTATACATCTGAATAACAGAGCAGAAAGACCTAAAAAAGGGCTTCTCACAGGAACAATATTACTATGTTGTTCTAAGAAAAAATGAGTGCTGTATTTAAGTGTTTCTGAAGTTCTATAGGCAGCATTTTAGAATTAAGAAAAACATTGTGTATATCCATTAACTGATATAATTCACATGTCCTTTTCTTTGTTATCAGAAAGATCAATACTATCCCAATTTATTCAACTTGTTACCCAAGAAATGGAACCAAAGGAATCCAACTTTCATTTTGTGCAGAATCATACCTATTTATACTTAATGCTAGCACTGTAAGAAATAAATCTTTTTTGTTTAAAAAAGGGAAGATAAGATTAAAGATTCTTAGTGAGATCATCTTGCCAATTTGTTGTACATCTCTCATTCATTGTTGGGGGAAAAAAAGCACAACTATACCTCTTTAATGTTATTTTCTTCCATTATCCCTCATTTATTTGGGAAGATAAGGGAAACCTTGTCTGTATTATTCAGAAGCACAGATATTTGCTTGACACAATATTTAAATTCAGCCGAATCTTTAACATTAAAAAATTTTCTTTTTAACTTGCTGGAAAAATCCGATACATTGGCAAATATAGGGAATTCATGTCAATTTTTTTTTTGCGGGGGGAGGTCTTTGTTGCCTAGGCTGGAATGCAATGGCACAATCTTGGCTCACTGCAGCCTCTGCCTCCTGGGTTCAAGCGATTCTGCTGCCTCAGCCTCCCAAGTAGCTGGGATTACAGGCACCCACCACCGCACCTGGCTAATTTTTGTATTTTTAGTAGAGACAGGGTTTCACCATGTTGGCCAGGCTGGTTTTGAACTCCTGACCTCAGGTGATCCGCCCGCCTCGGCCTCCCAAAGTGCTGGGATAACAGGCGTGAGCCACCGCGCCCATCCTCATGTCAATTTTTAAAGTGATAAATCCTGATATTATACATTGCAATTAGTGTAGAAGAAACGCTTGGCTTATAGAACTCTCTGTTCTTAGTCTAAAGCTGTTCCCAAACCAGGTCATCCTCACGGAACATTCTTGACCAAGAAAAAAGATAAGGTCATTGAGACAGGAAGACAGAGGAAAAGCCTCTTGTTTTTGTTTCTTCCCAAGAAAGGAGAAGCCCTGCCAGGGAGAAGTCACTAGTATCACTGACTCCCCCTATCACTGAGTGTAGGGTGTGGTAGCAAGGAGGAGGCAGAGAATTCACGCTGACAGGTGACTCTGGCCTGGCTCTTGGGGGCTCTTCCGAAGACCAGTCTGCAGTTTGAGGAAGGGTCCCAGCAATTCATTTAGAGAGCTTGGCCAAATATTTTCTCATTAATCAGCATCTAAACTTGATGAGCTTAAAGTTTGTTTATTAGAGTTTAAAACATTAAAAGATGATTAATACTAATGGTAGAAAAATACTAAGGACGCAAAATTTAAAATTTTCCAAAGTAGACAAGAATTGATGGGTTAATTTGCTCATAACTGATATGAGTTTGCTTTTATGTGTGTGTGGAAAGCATTTAATGTGTGATGCTGTTCATAGTCCTGGCTATTTGATATCATTTTCAGTTTTACAACATTTTGAGGATGACAAAATGGTAAATCTTTCTGAGCGTTTACAAACTTCACTTTCAAGAAGTGAAGGGAAAAATCCTTCTTTGCTATTTCTGTAAGAAGAATAACTAAGATCAGCTATTATATAGGTTTGCATGGATGGTGTACACAATACAAATGTAAACTTGGATAGGAATAGGATAAATAAATTGCTTTCATCATAAAGGCCAATCATCCATTTCTTATTCCAAAGAGATTAAATATAAATAGGACACCCCTGAGATTTCCAGTAAGGTATTTGAAAGGATTCCACTGGGAGGGCAGGGAATATATTTTTTCTCAGAGTCGTCTAGTTTGTACCCGGTTTTCTATATGGTTTGTGAACTGTAGCTTTAAAAAAATAATAATTTTTTTTTGTAGTTTTCTTCTAACCTTATTCATTAAGTCGTTCCTTGTTTTGGCCCTTCTACTCTTGGCCTTAGCTAAAAGCAGTAAATGTGAGTGAATTTTATGTTGATTATGTCATCTGGATCTCCTTTCCTTCCCTTCTTTTTCTCGTTGAATGGTGGTACCTTAATTTGGGTAACAGCTAGCTTCTGGCACCTTCATAAAATACCTCAGAATAGCTTAGCATTGTTGCAAAACTGGTTTTAAACTAAAAACCAAACAAATAAAAGAAAAAACTTTATAAATAGTGGAAATAATTCTAGCTGTAGCATTTAGTCAAACTAATGTTTATTATGATCGATAAACATGATTGATGCTGTATGTATTTGGGATCCTGTTTATAGGTTACAATTTATAGGGTTAGGGAGGGTTGGGTGGGGGAAGAGGAGAAGTTGATTATGTTAGAAGGAAAACGTTGCTCGTGTGTGTGTGTGTGTTTTCTTATATCTGTCTTGCCAAAGGAAACTTGATTTTCCCTGTGATTGGCTTTGGCCTCTCTGTGGTCTGATCTGCAGCGGTGTGTGGTGGCATGCAGATAACATATGGGGTGTCCAGTAGGTTCAGGGACCCTGAGGGTGCATTTACATCCCTTCCTATGGTTGCCCATGCCCCCCAGACCCTGCCATCCTCTCTTAATGATTCATTACCTCTGTACATAGCAAAAGCATAGGCAAAGGATGAATGTGTGAATGCCTGGATGTGCAGTTGAGAAATAGAGGCAGAAATAGACATGCACCAATTAATTTGGAGACAAGAGGTGAGTGATTGATGTGTCTTAAATCTAGGAAGGTTAAAGTGAAACAGGTTATTTGTGTTGCCCTCTGTCATGTTACTGAATGTTGTGCTAATAACACAACATTTTAAAACCTTACTTTTCTCATACCAAGGCTAGCTCTGTCTAGACTAAAAACACAAACAGGATAAAAAGCAAACCAAGAAGTTGAAAGCTAACCTGCCCACCTCACCCCTGTGATATAAAGTGTGACCCTTAAGGATTGGTTGGTGGGATTGAGGAGAGAATTATTCTTGGTGGGAACGTGAATGAGAAATGATGCTGGCTTAGAAAAAATTACAAGGCCTTTCTGCCCATACTCTGGGACAAACTTTCTTGGCTCCCTGAGTTTCAATATAGACTGTATCTCCAGAAAGGCTATTTTTTTAAATAAATGATCTCACAGAACTTAAGTGGGATTTGGTTTAGATACCAAAGACACTGCTAATGTCATTGCTTATCCTTAGGTTTTCAAAACAGGCAGAGGGAATAGGAGCAAAAAGCCAAAATTTGGAAAAGCTTTACTTTATCTCTTTCCTTCCCTTTTCCCCTTTTCCCAGTCCCCTGCTTTTTGAAGGAAGTCTTCTTGGTTGTCCTGGCTTTGGAAAAGAGATTTATTTTGTTTTGCTCTGCTGGCTCTGTAAAGATGGATCATTGCTCAGTGTAGCAGTGATGTTCTTGGAATTGCTGAGAAATTTGGGGAGGGCAAAAGATAGGGGTAGAATTTTTTCATTATTTCCCTTTATCTAATACTTTTAAATAGAACCAGTATAGCCTATATGAGTTCAGACAATATTTAAATGTGGTATCTCCATCTGTCTCCTGTAAAAGATAAGAATTTTCAAAACAGGATTATGTAGAAAACCAAAAGATCTTCCCTTACTCTCCTGTAAATGTTTTGTTCCAAAATGTTTTTATATACGGGCTCTAGGGAGCCAAGTAGTTCATTGTTTCGGTGTACTATTGGTAGGACACAGAAAGGGAGAGAGGGTAAAGAAATATATCGCTGTCTGAATATTGCATCAAAAATGATCAGGTTGCAGAACTTCATGAAAGCTTTGCTAATAATCTTATTGTTCTGACATTATGTAAAGGTGGTATTAATATTGTATGACTTTTCAAAGTGCTAGATAGGTTTATAAGTAGGTAATAGGGATGTTGAAGATTAGAGCACTTGAAACAGAAGTTCTGGGAAAATAAGGTGTGTGTAATGGAATACCGCTTTGAGCACAGAAACAAAGGTCTGTTGGGCCTGGGAGAGAAGATGTGATTTATGATTGTTTCTGTGTCCCTGTATCTGCCCACCCTGCACAGGGCTCCACCACCCAGGGCCACCTGGTTTAAACCCAGGACACTGTCAAAAAGTTAAGACCCCGAAACTAATTTACTGTAAAAAACAAACATTGAGGACTGCTGCAAAGTTTTCCCATTTTCTTTGTGTACTTGTTCATCTTTGTATAAGTTAGCCACAGCCTCCTCACAAGAGCGGCTTAAGGCTTCTTTCATAAATTGACTGTGGCATTGAGTTCTCAAACATTATATCCCAAAATCTGCAGGCAGAAGCTGGATACAGCGCTGTGTATAAAATGAGACGTCCACACACTTGAGTTTCTTAAGATTGGGATCTCTTTCAAATGAAAAAGGACAGAGCCAAGTAGAGAAAATACTTGGTGCTCCCACCCAGCCTTAATGAGTCTCATGGTCTAAAAGCATAGGAAGAAATGAAATGCACTTTCAGAAGCTAAAATGACAGTGTCTGCTACAAAAGACTGTAGTTGTAGGCAGTCGGGGATGCCATGTCCTTGGTTCCATTTCTGCGTGAGTCTGCAGAAGGCACACACTTTGTAAGAGCAGAATGGACTAGTGCCAGCCTGAATAAGTTTAAAACTGCAAACAGTTGGAGAACATGGAACAGGCTGGTGCAGGGAGCCTAAGATTTTGCAATCATATTATAACATTGGCTTTTGACAACACAAATAGTGTATCTTCCCTAAAGTCAGGTCGGGAAAGAAAGACTTCCAGCTGCTTACCTCTGCACGCGTGGCCACGTGTGCATTGCTCAGTCCGCGGGAGCTCTCACTCCGCAGGAAACGCTCTCCTCCCACATTAGTCTGTACTTCCATCCCCTCATCTGTGGTAGTAGTGAAGGCTAGGTGAGTAAGCGTGGGCTGTTCTACCCACCAGAAGTCCAGGAGCTGTTGTATACCTCATTTCTAACTCGTGACCGAGTGACTTGCTTTAACTTTCTCGAAACCCTACAGAGTTGCCAAGTCTGCCCTCCCTCCTCTCAGTCATGTTAAACTCTGGCCTATAGCATCATGGGACCTGTAGCCTAGGGTGGGACCCCCTAAAGCCTCTGAATGTTGCTGCTTAAAAGCTACTGCAAACTGAGGGCAAATTGCAATCTTCTATTCCTTTTTGTTGCAAGGGGTCTTCACAGGTCTCTTAACATCTACTTTCCCTGCCACCCTGCCTTTAGGGGCTGGCCAGCTATCCACACCCCTAACCCACCCTGTGTTTCTGACAGCTGGCCACACATCAACTTCTGTACTTGCCTTTTCCTTGGTGGGGTAGAGGCCAACCCCTTCTCCTCCGAGGCCTCAGGGTTCTGTTTCTCTTCAGGACTTTGGGTAGAAGGGAAGACACCAAAGGCTCCTTTAAGCTGACTGCTGCATACACATTTCACTTTTTTTCCTTTGACATGACCAAAAATATCCAAATATTTAAGTTTATTATTATTATTAATATTATTATTATTTGACAATCTTATATCCAATGGGCTCTCTAGAAGCTGCATCCCCAGCCCTTTCACCTTTTCTTTGAATGTAGTTCCCAACCTTCAATTCCCACCCCTAATGCTGACAAAAAGCTTAGCCAGGTCATGATACTGCTGCTATAAGCCAGGGGAGGGTGGTTTCTTTGTTTTGTTTTGTTTTGTTTTGTTTTTTAAATTTCCAGCCAAAACCAAAGATTTCTTAATGATTGTATAAACTCAAAACAAACAAAAGAACCAAAGAAAAGGGAAGTCTTCAGCATCAGTCCAGTCTGTGGTGTCCTGGCACTTAGAAGAGTGAGGCCAGGGAAGGCGGGGCGGGAGGACCCTCTGACCAGATCAGAAAGGGCAGGCAAGCTGTTTTCCACCTTCCAGGGTCCAGCACAGGTACGTGCCCGTGGCTTTGGCCCTCACAAACTTGTGAGCATGCCCTGAAACAAATTGGCATTTCAGATTTTCCAAAACAAAAGTCAAAAAACCCCATCACCACCATCAGCCACCCTACACCAACCAGGGTCACTATGGGGACTTAGCACAGGGCCTAGGGAGGGTGGGAGCTGCTGCTGGACTGGCCCGAGGACTCCACAGAGTGGGGGACGTTGAAGACACTGGCGCACGATTGGCTGCTCTGCTGGGTGCTTTAACCTCTGGGGCTGGGCGAATGCACGCCAAGGTGCCCTTCTGAGCCTTTTTTCTCTTTTCCTGTACTGGAACTGCTTGGAAGTGGCTGTCCTGTTTGTGAGAAAACATGCAGAAAGATTATCAAGCTTTTCATTTCTCTTTATTGTAGTTTTGTTTCCTTTTTGCAGCACCACTGTGCAACTATGCATTGTACTTCACAACCTTTTGTGCTAGGTAGATGCCTGTGACTTTTTAACTTGGGGGGTGGGGGGATTGCAAATGAAGGAACTTTTTACATGGATCTTTTTAATCTCAGTTGATTGGGGGAGGGGGGTACTTGGTTCTTGGGTCATACAAGCTCTATCCCAAAGCAAAATCCAAATGTTAATAATATTAGCCTGATGCAGATACCAAAGATAATTTCTTTCCTGCAGAACCTTAGACTCGTGTATTAAGTACGATTACCCAGCACTTGCATTAGTCTAACCTCAGTAATTCCAAAGCTTAGATGTATATTTTGGTATATTTCTGGGATATTAAAAAAAAAAAAATGTCGTTTAACTTCTTGTTTGTTTCAGTGTAATGCTCTTAAAGTCATAGCATGAAAATAATTGAACTGTCCTATTCTTAGTAGTTTGAAATAATAGTATTTTTGTATGTTTTGGGTGTGTCTATGTATGTATTAACATAACAGTTTTCACTGCCTAGGTGTTCATAATAAAAAAGAAAATGAAAAAAGTTCTGAGTGTACATAATATTCAATAATAATCTCCCACCTGGTGTCAATTTAGATTGCATATTCCTCATTGCTGTTCCCGACTGGGATTTTGTTTTCTTTTAAAGAGACAGTGATCGTGTTTTTCTAAAGATGTTTTCTTTCTCTCTTTCAATATCTTAACTCACTTTTCCTTTTCTTCCTTTTTTGTCTTAATTATTAATTCAGGGGTGTTTGTCCACTGTTGTCAAGGGAGGGGCACAAGGGGAATTGGCCCCTTGGCCTCCTAGAACTTTTTGTTTTATGTACTTTAAAATGTGAGTTTGAGTTCTTCTTTGTGGAAACTTAAGATGTGGTGTAAATGATTCTTTCCAAAATTGTCCAGCAGCTTTAATGAGGCAGTGACAATTCTGAGGTGGTTTATTAGAGTCCTTCTACATTTCTCTTAGATAACTCTGCACTCTGGGTGGCTATTGTGTAGCCTTACTGCCCCAGAGCGCCTGTTAGCCAAATATTTCCCCTCTGATAGGAATATTTTCTAAGAATCAGCTGATAACTTGCGTGCTGGACCTTGTTATCTGTGCCCCTGGGAGACACACGTTTTCTTGGTTTTGAAAACCTGAAACACAGGCAACTTTACATTTTGGGGAATTAGCTGATGCCTCCTGAGGCCTGAGGAGGTGGTGGGGAATATGAGCGGTGCTGTCTCTCTCAAAGTGCCCTTTAGATGATTCCCCCTCCTAGGGCTGCCTGCAGGGGCTGTAGGCTCGGGAGAGATTGTGTAGGTGACAGTGAATCAGAATGAAATGGTAGATTTTGTGTAGATGCATTTGTCTGCTGTAATTTTTTATATATATATTAAACTTACTGTAACTGTACAGTTCATTTCTGTTGTAAAACATCATTAAACCATTTTCCAAGTGTTTTCACATTGTTGGAGTTTCTTTGAAATTGCTGTGTTGGTATTCTGGATGCTTCACATACACATTCTCAGACTCTGCGTAATTCAGCTTCCAAATTATTTTTTCCAAGTGCTCTCAGGAACCCCAGAATCACCACAAGCACCGTGGTTCCTGCCCCGCTCCACCCTTCCTCCTGCACTCCAGGGGGAGCTGTGGCCACTGCATTTCTCCCTGCCAGAACCTCAGTGTGGTTTCGTGGGACCCTGAGTAGCAGTAGTCTCCTTCAGGCCCAAGTACTTTGTGTGATCAAACATGCAGGCCCGTGATTGATCTTGCAAGGGAGCTCTTTGAAGCTCCATCTCACTGTGTATTTGACTGCAGAACTGGGACCAAACTCAACTTTTTCCAAATTTATTGTTGAAACTGCACTGCCCCTCTAGCATTTCTTGCCAAGTCCTGAACATTCATTGGGTGGGTGGCGGCGGCGGGAGGGGGGTCCTCCGAAGGAAGGTAACCCTGAACTTGGCATCTGGTCCTCCTCCTGTTGGAGGTTGCACAACTTAGCTTCTTCAGACTTACAAATACTACTTAACATTTAGTGTCTTACTACAGTTCATTTCATGAAAAGGAAAGTTTGAATTTTAAAATGAATTCCCCACAGTTCTTCAGCTTACTGAAGAACCTGGGAAAGTTGTCTATCACGTGCTGGCCATCTGACGGGCGTTCTTGAATTAGATGATGTGGAGAGCTGTTGTCGCAAGATGTGCTCACTCTCCTGGAAAATGATCAAAATGGGAAGACAAATGATGGGTCCTTTTCTCCCTGCTCCTTTATCATAGAATTTATATTTTTCCATTCCATTCCTTAGATATATGGCTTACATTTCAGCTTGTAGAGTTATTTTCTTAAAATAATGTCCAGTTTTTAACAGAAATCTTGTTTTTGAGATAGTGTCGTGCTCACTAACAAAGACTTAGCAAGCACAACTCATTTGTCATCTCCTAAGGCATGAGGATAAACCACTGATGAGATTCTGTTACCCTGTCGTTCTTTTTGAAGAAGTGGTTAAATTCTAACCCATTTCCAGGTTTGTATACAAAGCTGAATTATCTATGGCAGGATGTGAATAATATCTGCCCTTACTCTTTTCTTTTTGGAGGGACTTATATCTCTCCCCAAGACCCAGGTTGAAGTTAACAGGAAATCCAGTGTTAGGACTTAGTCATGAGTTCACAAAAGTAGTTGTTGATCAACAACTGAAATGTCCAGCACCAAGCAACCAAAACACATCACAGGTTATTCCTGGACAGATTGAGGCCTGTGGCTTAACAGCTGGCCAGATGGCAAGGCTTTAAATCACCCCGGAAGTTGTCCTCTTAGCCTAAATTGGTCATCTGCCCTTTTTTCTCTGCCAAGCCAGGCTTTGCAGCTTTGAGTATTTCTCTGTTTATAGGAACCTTGTAAACTAGTAACCTTGGATCTTATTCCAAGAATGACCTCGAATTAAACCCTAGGAAGAAAAGCAATCAGAAATATTCATATCTTATCTCTGAGTTTAGTGACATTTGAATAAAAGTCTGAAAAATATTGAAAGCTTCCATCTTTATATATATATGTGTTTCCTCAATATAAGGAAAATTCCGTATTTCGTTGATTCTAAGCACATCTTCACATTTTAACCCATGAAACAGATCTACATCTTACGATGGATATTTAGGGATTTTCCTCTTGAAATAAGTTGATACATCAATAACCAACAGTGTTTTTGGATGGAGGGAGTGCAGTTGTGCTGTGGAGAAGGCATTGCCAGACCTCAGGAAAGGCAGGAAGCCTGGCAGTTCCAGGGCTAGCCACTCTCCCTTCGGATTCAGGGCTTTCCTCTCTCAGAAACTGGTTTCTCAGCCCTGCTTCTGTGAGCACATCTCAGTTCTCCCCCAGCTTGCTGTCTGTGTGGTTACCTTGCATGTAGCCTCATGGCCCCCACCCCAGGTTCGTTGTAGCACCATAGCTCACTGCCCAGTGCAAGCTTTTCTCCTTGCCTCTTTAGACATATGTTATTAAAAATATTTATATGTGTGTGTGTGTGTGTGTATATATCTATGTGTGTGTGTGTATATATATGTGTGCGTGTATATATATGTGTGTGTGTGTATATATATATATGTGTGTGTATATATATGTGTGTGTATATATATGTGTATATATGTGTGTGTATATGTGTGTGTGTATATATGTGTGTGTGTATATATGTGTGTGTGTATATATATGTGTGTGTATATATGTGTGTGTGTGTATATGTGTGTGTGTATATATATATGTGTGTGTGTGTATATATATATATAAAAATATATATATATATATATATTTTTTTTTTTGAGATAGGGTCTCCCTCTGTTACCCAGGCTGGATTTCGGCTCACTGCAGCCTTGACCTCCTGGGCTCAAGCGATCCTGTAGCTTCAGCATCCTGAGTAGTGAGGAACACATGCACATGCCACCACGCCCGACTGTATTTTTTTCTAGAGACAGGGTTCTCCTGTGTTGCTGAGGCTGGTCTCAAACTCCCGGGCTCAAAGGTTCCTCCTTCCTCAGCCTCACAAAGTGCTGGGATTACAGGCATGAGCCACCATGCCTAGACTGAGACATATTCTTGACAGAATTGGGTCAACTCACTTTTTTCAAACTAGCCATCCAGGTCACACAGCCTGTATGTATAAGTCAGCTGACCTTGAAACTTGGTGTAGCACAAGCCCTCGGTATGAGTGGCACTCTCTTTCACTAATAGATGAACCAGACTTCAGTTTTAAAAGCCCAATGAGTAGCAGAATTCCCCTGAGGCTGTTACAAATCCAATGGCTTCTCTTTATGAGTTGCCTGTGAATTGTTAAATATGCCTAGCGATGATACGCTTGGCTCCTGTTGGAATCCCAAATTTTCAGGGACGTTTAACAGTCATGGTCTTGGATTTCTTTTTTGAAAAAGTCAAGGTACAGATTTCAGTCTTCACACAATATTAGTTGGTGGGCTTGTTGAATTGGGGCCTTAGATACAGCCACTGCAGTTAGAGGAAATACTGCTAGGAACGGGGCCACCTTTTGTTGACGGAAACACCTAAAAGACTTGTCCTCCATCCCTCCCTCAAACCCTTTGCACTGAGACATTCTGCACTGTGGTGTCAGCTGCTGTGCATAACTTCCGGTCACCTTCTGCTCACACACTGCCTATTCCAATGCCTGAGTGCCAGGCCGGTCTCTCGCGCTTGTTTTCCTGCACCCGACAAGCTGGTGCCGTGCTGCAGGGCTCCTTTCCCATAGCCCTCTCTGGTTCTGGGGCCATCCTGGCACATCTTATTGCACCGAGACCCACTCTCTCTAAGGCACAGCCACCCAGCCTGGACGCCCGGCCCACTTGCCCTGTGTGACACCACCCACATGGCGGCATTCCGGGCCACAGGATGCACCTGCGCTCATGTGCTGGTTCCCAGGAACTGTCCTGTTCTCTCCTGAGAGTCAGCAGTTCTGCTCCCCTCCTCCCACAAAGGCAACCTGCTGATTTACTGATGGCTGAATTGCCATTAGAAGCCTGACTGCTGAAATAAAGCTTAGAATAAAGCTGCATTTTCACTGAAGCATTTATTATGCAAAATAGGAAGGCTTTAGCATGCCAGTATAAATTAAAACAGTAGAAAAAAAGCAGAGCAGAGAGCGCTTTCCATCCATGGCCTGTGGCCTGTAATGACACAGCAGTGTCCTCGTACATTGACTGGGGTTTTTCCTGTCCTGCCACTGTCCGCTGGGCAGTTACAGGTCCCATGTGTTGGGTCTTCCTGCGAGGCCTTCACAATGATGATTTTGTCATTCACTGGAAGTGTGAGGTGAATCAAGGGCCTCCTCTTGCTCCCTGGCACTTTATTCACACGTGTAACCACACTGTTTTTTATGCCACTTTGTGCACAGCTCATCAAGGTCAGTCTGTTCATCTTCTGACCCCCGTAGCACGTGGTACAGTTCAATGATGCGGCACAGAGGCCCAAGGCAGGGAGGCTCCCGCTACCCTCGCAGGCCCTGGCGGACCCTGCCCTGCCCGCCCACCTTCCCATGCCCATGCAGCTCCCTGGGTGCACCTGGCCTAGGCTCCTTTCTATCTGCCCCTCTGCCCGGCCCTCTCACCAGGGAGGCGCAACATGGCCCAGTACAGTTACCTTGAAAGGAGGTGAAGGTGACAACAGAAGCCAAATTTACAGCAGGAGTGAAGCCACTCAGACACTGACAGAATGATACAGACATTAGGGCATGTGCTAGCATCTGCGCTTTCTCTGGGGACTTTACAAAACAGACTCAACAACTCAGCTGTGAGAGGCAGCGTGCCAGCCTCCCAGGGAGAATGAGGAACTGCCAGGAGACAGGTCTACCTACACCACTGGCAAACCAGAGGGCCCAAGGCCAGGGCCGTAAGCCCTGGGGGCGCACTCCCTTAAAAAGTGCAGGGACAACAGTCTGTGTGTGACGGTTTGGAGCTAAATATAACCAAAGCATCCTGTACATAAAAGGGAATACTTCAGTGGCTGAGAAGATGAGTGAACCGGGTTGTAAATGCTTTATCCTGTGTCTCATAATCTGGGCGTCTGCAGGTCTGGCCTTTGAGTGGTGAAATCCCCTGGCTGTTAGCGAGGGGGCAGGGTCTGCATGTGAAGGGCGTCGTAGGTGTCCTTGGTGGCTGTACTGAGCCCCTGGTGAAAGCAAATCAGAAAACAAAAGTGGGTCAGTAACCTGTGTGGGCAGGAGCCAATCCGGAGGCCAACAGGTGCCTCTGCAGCACAGCCCCGTGACCACCCACGCAGCCTCCAGAGGCCCAGGAAAAATCCCCCTGACCCCACGGGCGGGAGCCTTGGCTGCAACAGCTTCGTTGGTAGATGGGTTCTGTGCCCTGCTGGGAACGTCCCTGCAGCAACTCCTTTCCAGCTAAATTCTCACCCCTCTTCTCAGCTCCTCAAATGCTGTCCCTTACAGTGCTTGGGCGCCGCCAACTTCCTGTTGGACCTAAGAGAAAGGAGTCTCCCACCTCCCATACTGGACAGGAATCAGGGGGAAGGGCCCAGGCCTGCTCCAGAGAATCTGCTGTCCCTAATACCTGGGCCCAAAGGACTTGTCTCCCTGGACTTGTCACAGGGAGAAGAGGGACTCCTTGGCCTCAGCCCTCTGCGAGCCTCCCTCCCAGGCCCAGTGATTCTAGTATTTTCTTGGTCAGGAACAGGCCCACAAGGCTGGCCCCAAACCTGCTGGAATGCGTGTCCCCCTGGTCCGGGGGCCAGGAAGGAGACGGATCAACAGCAGCCACACACAGGTAAGTTTCTGGGGCCATTTTGATATCACTCAACTCAGGCAAGCTGGGCTGACACTGGAGTCAGAAGAGTGAGCTGTGAACAGCCCATGGGAGCCAGAAGGAGAGAAATGACAACCTGCTGGGGATCGTATTTGAGAGAAGTAGACCGTGCTTAGTTTACATAATTGCCTGCACTGATTTGCAAAAACCAGGCACCTAACTACATAACATTTTCTTTTTGAAGCTGCCATTTTTCTTAGCTTTTTTTTCCTTCAGTCTTCCCATCCAACCTCTCATCTTACAAGGCCTAAGGAAATGACACAGAGTGAGGGTTCTGCAAGAACCCAAAGAGGCAGGATAATCACTCGTGTGGTCCTTTGCCTCCATCTGCACCTGCGGGGAGGCCGCATACCCTCTGAACAGCTGCTGCTCTATCTGCCATGGCCAAGCAAGGCATGGTTGGAGCCAAGTAATTCGCTTGAATGGCTGAGTCCCAGCTGTGCTCTAGGGACTTATTGGCAGTGGCATTGCCGCTGGCCTAAATGGGTGCCCTGGGCTTGCCCTGCCCAGCTGTTGCCCACCAGCAGACAAAATGTGGGGGCCTTGATCTTGCCCCTTGTCAGGTGGTGCCCCTTCCGCAGAAGGGACGCCAGCAGCTCCTACCTGGTAAAGGCCATCGTGCCCCTTGCCCCTCCGGCGCTGGTTCTTTGGGAGTGAAATGAGAAAAGGATTAGAAAGTCAGGCAGTCAGTAGTGGCATTTCTGCTCAAGGGCCCCTTCCAAGGTACCCAGGAAGTCAGAGGTAACTGTCTCCCAGCAGCACCCCTGTCCCTGAGACAGAAGGATCCTCAGACCTTCATCTCTGCAGAGTAAGGTGAGGCCTGGCCACGATGGGGCTTGGGTTTGCTCCACCCCAGTCGGGTCCTCACAGACATCAGATTCCTGAGGTCCGGGGCCCACAGGACCTGTGCTGCCCACTGCTTGGATAAATGGGCTTCCCTTCAGCTCTTAAAGTTCTTGGCTAGTCGTTTTTGCTCACTGACAACCAGCTGTTTTGAGCAGTTATGAGCTCTGGCATAGTCAGTTCACTCACACGCCCCCCTTTAACAGCGAGAAGACCTTGGGTAAGGTCTTCTGCCTCCTTGTGCCTCGCAGGGCACATGTTTCTCATTGGGTTGTTGTGGGAATTAAATAAAACTACAGAGAACCCCTGCTTGGAAGGGGTCAATGCTTCACTCTCACCATTTTGAAATCCTTAATTGTTGATGAACAAGAGGGTCCCACATTTTCATGTTGCCCTGGGACCTGTGGTCCTGCGCACTGAATATGGCAGCACATATTAAGCACTCGATGCTTTCTATTATTAAAATGGACCTGCTCTTGCAAAGCTTAGGCTGTCATAGAATCTAGATTTGGTTTTCAGTCCTGAAAGAGCATCAGCCCTTCCTTAGTTCTTATGTTGTGCCCGACTGGGTGACTGCCAGGTTCGCCTTCACCTCTGATGGCCACCACATGGGCGTTTGCCGCTGGGATGAGAAGTGGATGGGAAAGGGGGCCTGCAGCAGGCATGTCTGGAGGGCCACGAGGAACTCCCTTGGGAATTAAGAAACAGCAACACTCACCTCGCCTTTCATCCCAATCTCACTGTAGGCCTCCGCCATCTTATCTTTCTGCAGTGCCTGTAGAACAGGGCATGGAACACTGATTTTTACCAACTAATGCAGAAAGCAGCAGGCTCCCCTACAAGAGGAAGATTCTTGATCCCCAAGTTGGCAGCAGTAGCAGGGAGGGAGGGCTCCCACAATCAAGGCTCCAAACTTTATGCACACAAACTTCTCTGCCCACAACCAGCTCCAGCCTACCCACCTTGTCCTCAGCCCTTTGGAGTCTCCTCTGAGCTGTCAGCTCTCTGCACTGAGCTGAGGAGCTAAGTTAGGCTCAAAAAGATAGGATGTGGAGCTCTAGACAAAGACATGGAGACTGGGCAAAACAAAGGCTCACCTGGAGCCCCAGAATCATTTATCTGAGCAAGTTGTCTCTTTACACAGACAAACGGGCTGTGGATCAACCCTCCCTCCCCGCGGGAGGAGTGGGCAGGCATCTCCCTAACAGGAGGCTGCCACCAGCAAGGGTGTCCTGCATGGCAAACCAGATCGACAATCAGGGTTCAGGGTCACACCCAGGAGTGTGAGGTTGACTTTCCTATAAGGGCAGACACTCAGAAGACTTCAGCACTCAGAACAGGAGCCCCTCGAAGGGGCCAGCCACCTTGTCCTTGCCTAGCTTGACCTTGCTGTGTCTCCCTACACCCCAGGCTGATCGACCTGGGAAATCCAGCAGAAGCGGTCAGGGAGGGAGGGAAGGGAGATTACTCGGCACTTTTTAGCTAAGGAGGCTTCCTAGAAGCAGGTGCTCCTGCAGGCCACAAGCAGGTGAGACATTACTCGACCCAAGAAGGGAAGGTCTGGACAAAGACCACAGAGTGTGGAGCAACTGCCTTCCTCCAGAGCCCTCCTCCAGCCCTTCCTCCAGCCCTTCCTCTGGAGCCCTCCTCCAGCCCTTCCTCCAGCCCTTCCTCTGGAGCCCTCCTCCAGTCCTTCCTCCAACTTTCCAAAGTCAAATGTGAGGTCTCCTCTACTCACATTGTACAGGCCTTCCTGAGGGTTCTTCCTTCTCTGCTAGGAAAGACAAAGGGAAGACGTTAGAGGGAGAGAAACACAAACCCAAGCCATGAAATTACAGCAAACTCCATCCTGCCCCCTGACCGCAGCTCCCTGGGGCTCTGCCCTCTGCCTCTCTCCTCCCTATGCTACCCAAGCCTTGCCTAGGCCACTGCTGGGGGCCTCATGGCTCATACTTGGTTACCCGCAGTTGGATATACACTTTGCTCTCCCAGAGGGGCCCACCCAACCCTAGCATTGCCCAGGGCAGGCCATGGGGACGCCTGCAGATTGTCCTTTTGCAGACAGAACACCACACACATCACAAGCTGACAAGTGGGACTTTTGACTGAAGACAAAAGGTGTCACATACCATCATTTGGAGCAGGGCCAGCCACTGGTAGTGAGGTCCTACTGAGAGGTGCCCTCCCTACACCCTCCTAGTCCAGATAAGAGGAGAGGAAGCAAGATAAGCTTGGATAGTTGGGGTGAGGAGTGGTCAATGAAATCAACAGCCTCTCTACTGCCCATTCACTCTAGCAACAACACAACCAGCACAGGGCTCAGCCTGGACAGGGGCTAGATGGACAGGTGTGATCACTGTCAGCATCTGGCAGCACTGCCCTTCCACCAAGACAGTCCTGGCCTTTGTCCTGAGCCCTGCTCTTAAGAGGACCCTAACAATCCAAATTTAACAACACATTAAAAGGATCATTCACTGTAGTCAAGTGGGATTTATCCCTGGGATGCAAGGATGGTTCAACAAATGAAATCAATAAACACGATACACCACATTAACAGAATGAAGAACAAAAATCATGATCATCTCACTAGATGCAGGAAAAGCATTTGACAAAATTTAACTTCCTTTCATGCTAAAAACTCTCAACAAATTAGATATAGAAGGAATGCGCCTCCACACAATAAAGGCCACATACATAAATCCACAGCTAACACCACACTCAGCAGGGAAAAGCTGAAGCCTTTCCTCTCTTTCTTCTAAGATCTGAAACAAGACAAAGATGCTCACACTCACTACTTCTATTCAATATAGTAACATAGGTCCCAGCCGAGCAATTAGCAAAAGATGCCAAGAATATACAATGGGAAATGAATGGTCTCTTCAATAAATGGTATGGGAAAAACTGGATATCCACATGCAAAAGAATGAAATTGGACCTTACCTCACACCATATACAAAAATCAACTCAAAATGGATTAAAGACTTAAACACAAGACCTGAAACTGTAAAACTTCGTATTAATAATAAATCATAGGTGAATAGACATTTCTCAAAAGAAGACATAAAAATGGGTAAGAGATCCATGAAAAAATGCTTAACATCACTAACCATTAGGGAGATAAAAGGTAAAACCACAATGAGATCACCTCATACCTGTTATGATGGGTATTACCAAAAAGACAAAAGACAACAATAGTTGATGATGATAGAGAGAAAAGGAAACCCTTGAACACTCTTGATGGAAATGTAAATTAATACAACCATTATGGAAAACAGCATTGAGGCTCCTCAAAATCTAAAAATAGAACTACCATATGACCCAACAATCACACTTCTGAGTATTGACCCAAAAGATTTGAAGTCTGTTTGTTGAAGAAATGTCTATACTCCCATGTTGATTGTAGCACTATTAACAATAAACAAGGCCAGGTGTGGTGGCTCACGCCTGGAATCCCAGCACTTTGGTTGGCTGAGGCGGGTGGATCACTTGAGGTCGAAAGTTCAATACCAGCCTGACCAACATGGAGAAACCCATCTCTACTAAAAAACTACAAAATTAGTCAAGCGTGGTGGTGCATGCCTGTAATCCCAGCTACTCGGGAGGCTGAGGCAGAATTGCTTGAACCCAGGAGGTGGAGGTTGTGGTGAACTAAGATTGCGCCATTGCACTACAGCCTGGGCAACAAAAGTGAAACGCCGTCAAAAAAAACAAAAACCAAACAAACAAAACAACCAAGTTACAGAATCAACCTAAGTGTCCATCAAAGAATGAACAGATAAAGAGACTGTGGAACATACACACAATAGAATACTATTCAGCTTTTAAAAAGGAAGAAATTCTGTCATTCACTCTAACATGGATGGATCTAGAGACCATTATGCTAAGTGAAATCAGCCAGGCACAGAAAGACAAACACTGCATGTTCTCACCTATATGTGCAATCTAAAACAGTTTAACTCACAGAAGCATGGATAAGTAGCATGATGTTTACCAGAAGCTGGGGAATGGGGGGATGGGGAATGGGGAGATGATAGTCACAGCGTACAAAGCCTCAATTAGATAGGAAGAGTAATTTATTTTTAGATCAGCAGCACAACATGCTGAATATAGCTAATACGTGAGTATTATACATTTTAATATCTCTAAGAGTAAATTGCTAATGTTCTCATCACAAAAAAGTTAAATATTTGAAGTGATAAATATGTTAATTAGCTTAATTTAATCATTTCACATGATATTCAAAAATCATAACAATACTTCGTACCCCATAAATATGTAGAACTATAATTTGTCAATATAAAACAAATAGAGAAAGAGGAAGGAAGGAAGGAAGGAAGGAAGGAAGGAAGGAAGGAAGGAAGGAAGGAAGAAACGAAGGAAGGAAGGAAGGAAATAAGGAAGGAAGGAAATCAGAATGAAGGAGAAAAAACAAAGAGGACCCTACCTTACTGTGGTCTCATCCAGCTGCTCCCCTACCCACAGGGTATAGTGTCTACAAAGCCAAAAGATCAGAGCCCCCCAGGGACCATACCCCAACTATACGTGGGTTATCCAGTGGTCTTGGGCCCTTCCTGTATGGACCTCTTCACCAGGTCTGTCCTCTTGGGGCAGATGGTGCCACCATGTGTGCATCTCAAGATGGCCAAGGAACAGTTTGAGGGGAAGTGGGTAGAGCTTAGACATGAGCAGTGGGTACCACTTCCGGGGATGCGGCCCCTTGAGATGCAGAATGGAGCCAAGGAGGAAGGAACAGGTTGCGGCAGCGAATGGGTCTCCATCTCTTCTCTTGTCCCGGGCCCACACGTGAGGGTCGAGTCTGGTTGCAGAGTGAGCTGAGGAACCCTCCCCTGTAGCCTGGGCTGAACCCCACCACACATGCAGGAACACACAGGAAGATAGAGGAACCCCTACCGGCTTTCCCCCCATCTCAGGGTCCCGGCCGCGTCTCTTGTCCAAAACATCGTACTCCTCTCTTCGTCCTAGATTGAGCTCCTACAACAGACAAGAAAGTGTCAGACACAGGACAGAGGAACCTCAGAAGGATGGGGCCAGCTGGTCTGGAGAGTATGGTTTCCCTCTCTGGGGTGGCTCACAAAAAGAGGGGCAGGGGCTGGGGAGGGGATGGTAACTGGTCTATCTGGAGACCATCATCCCAGAGGACCTCTCAGAGAACACGCATTAAGATGACGGTGGATGGGATCCCCAAAGGTCACCAAGAACTATATGCCGATCAGTCCAACGGGATAAGGAACAACATTCTCATGAGCAAATAGAGAAGCTGGGGCTCAGAGGTGGTAATCAATTCCACCACAGTCCCATTGCACAGGGAGTGTGAAATCGCTTTCCCCTCCTCTGGGAAGATTCTAATACACGCCTTCTCTTCCCCGTCTCTAGCCTTTGCAAATTGCTGATGGCTTGGGGGCTCACTAATGGCAGGCACTATACTAAGCTCTTTCCACGCATCAAGCCATTAAAGCATGTAATCTTTATGGCGCCCTTTGAGACAGGTACAATTACTACACCTGATTTACGGGTTAGACAACTGAGGTTAAACAAGTTGCAGCCGGGGTCGCAGAGGTGATAGCTGGGGACCAGACTTAAACCCGAGACTCTAGCGGGCATGTTCCCTAGGTCCGAGGAGGGGACTGCCCTTCCTTTCCAGAGGGTCTGCGGCGAGACTGACTTACGTTATAGAGCTGGTTCTGGCCCTGCTGGTACGCGGGGGCGTCTGCGCTCCTGCTGAACTGCAACACACAGAGCAAAGCGCGTTACTGCTCCGCGAGGGCGCGCAGGACTGCCGGGGTGCCAGGGCGCGCGGTGACCTGAGGGACAGCCCTACTCCGCTCCTTGGCAACTAACAATGCGTGCCCTGCCTCCTGGGGCTGAGCCCTTGCAGGGGCTGGGGCGTGGCAGCCCCTTTTTCTGAGCCCAACTGTCTTTCCTCCCGCCTGTGACACGTGCATCCATCACGCTGGCCCAGGACCCGCTGGCGTTTATTCTTCCTGGGCTAGCGCCCTCGCGCGTGCGCGCGCAGAGGTGTAAGGGTCTTGGTCTGCATCCCCAGGCACATGAGTATTCTCTAGGGTCCCTTCCTCCGGGGACTCTGAGGACAATCCAGGGTGGATGGTGGCTGGTCAAGGTCCCGCCTCCTATCTTGACCCCGGGGGCAGGGTGCTGTACGTGCATCACTCGCCCAGCCCTCAGCCATCGCCCGGCTGCACTGGTGTCCAGGAAGCCTAGCGTTCGCTTAGTGTCCTGAGCATCTGTTGGAAGCTGACATAGGCTCACTCTTGCTTCACTTCATGCCGCTTCAGGCGGGAGAAACTGCAATGTCTTACAGATCTAGAGCATTGGAAACAACCTTAGAAATCATCTAGGGCAGCATTTTCAAACTTAAAACAAGAAACTCAGTAAGATTTGGTTTTTCAAATAAAATACTATGCCAAAGTCCAAAATTCAAACAAGAAATGGGTTGGGGAGCACCGAAGTGATGACTGGGACTGGATCCACCCCTTTACTCCTAAATTCTTCCGCCCTCTGCCCACACCATGACCAGCCCCACAAAGAAATCCAGGGTCTGCAAGGCACCAAGTGAAAACCCAGGCTCTGTCCGCTCTCCCACTACAGGTGAGGAAAGAGCCTTTTCAAGAGAAAGGCTAACATGGCCTTCATTCACACTTGGACAGCAGGACCTCTGCCTAAGTGTAAGCCCCTTTGTCGCCAGCAGCATCGCCTTCCCTGGGATACTCTGATGTGCGCACATTTGTACAGCTTGTCATGGAGGCGCCTAGCACCAGGCTCTCCCTCCCACCCTGTCCATCTCAGCCAGCCACTGCCACCTCTTCCTCAGCCCACTCAAGGCACACACTTGGCTGGTCCCTGCTTTGCTCCTGGATACCAAGCCCCAGGCACCACCCAAGCTTGAGACTTTGCAAGACCAAGGCCCTTCTGAACATCCGTCAAGCGGAGGACCCTGTGCCCTCCTCCCAAAGCCCAGTGGTGCCCACCTTCACTCTCAGGAACAGGGCAGTGAGAATGACGCCATAGAGGAAGAGGATTCCATCCAGCAGGTAGCAGAGTTTGGGATCCAGCAGGCCGAAGCTCTGTGCCTCTGTGCCAAGAGAGAAAGCTGGTCAGCCAGGCCCAAGGTGACCAGAACACATCCCCATCATCCCAGGGTGGCACTAGGACTGACTGTGACCAACGAAATCATGACACGGAGACTATATCCAATCCCCATGCTTCAGCCTGATCACAACCCCCTCCCTCCCTCCCACCTCAATCAGTTCCTGGAAAACCTATTGTCACCAATGGTAGATGTGGCCCCTGTGGGGCCAAATAGCCTGGAGCAATATGGGGGAGGGGAGGTGGAAACAAGGCAGGCAGATGAGGCTGTTCTCTGTGCACAGAGCTCCTGCCTCAGCGGCAGAAGCCCAGCCATGTTAGCGCCTGTGTGAACCAAGAACTCTGGAAGCCTCTGGAAGCCTCTGGAAGGTGTTCACATCTGGATGAATGGTACTCCTGGCCTGAGGTGTGTGGCTCTGAGGCCTACCCATGGGAGACAACAGGTCAAATGATGGTCAAATGAGATCATTTCAATATCTAACAGTTAACTAGGACAGCAAGAATCTGGGTTAACTCTCCCCACACTCCCTACCTCCTCAGTACCAGGCACTCTCCCACCCAGGACAGTGGGATCTGGTGCTCAGCTTCCCTTCCCTGTGCCCTGAAGGGTTTCACGGGCAACAGACAGAGGTACCTTTGGTGCCCCTCCCCACCTAGGCCCAGCATCTCCCTGCCCCCCAGTCCCAGCTCCATGGCCTCAGCCTTCCCTGTCTCCCCTCCTCCCACTACACACACCACATTCCCAGGACATGCCTTGCTCTTCCGAACTATTTGCCCTGTGCCTTGCATGCACTGTTCCCTCTTGATGTGCCCTCCATTTCTCTCCCTGAAACCCTACTATTCGGTAACATTTGATGCATCCTACAAAATGCCGCTCAAAGGTCTCTTCTGTGTTAGCCTCTCCCACTGCAAATTTCCCAGGGGCCCCTAACTCCTAGTGCCATATTAACCTTTGTCAAGCTATAGTTAATGCACTTTTAGTTGGCACTGCCACTGGAGTACAATGGGCTGAAGAATGCAGATACAGTATACACTCTTGGTTAACTAAAAGTTTGCATTTTTGGGCCAGGTGCGGTGGCTCACGCCTGTAATCCAAGCACTTTGGGAAGCCAACACGGGTGGATCACTTGAGGTCAGGAGTTCAAGTCCAGCATGGTCAACGTGGTGAAACCCTGTCTCTACTAAAAATACAAAAATTAGCTGGGTGTGGTGGCAGGCACCTGTAATCACAGCCACTCTGGAGGCTGAGGCAGGAGAATTACTGGAACCTGGGAGGCGGAGGTTGCAGTGAGCCGAGATCATGCCACTGCACTTCAGCCTAGCACACAGAGTGAGGCTCCGTCTCAAAAAAAAAAAAAAAAAAGAAAAAAGAAAAAGAAAGAAAAAAAAAGTTAGCGGTTTTATTAGAAACATCACAGCCCTGTGAATGAGGAAACTTGGATTTTAGTCTGACCATACTTCCTACTAGGTAAATGTGCAGCAACTCAATCTGTAAAACAGGGCATGGTATCCATCTCACTCCACCGGTGCCTCCTAACTAGAGCAGAGGTCCCAGGCCAGCCCAGCCAGTGTCTGTCTCCCAAGGCCTGGGCGCCCTCTGGTGGCCTTTGGACCCAGATGCGGGCGGAGGGAGTGGAGGCCATATGTGGGAGTACTGTCATTCTTTCTGGCTGTGTGATTTGGGGCAGGTTATGTATGCTCTGTCAGCTGCCTCTTAGTTGAACAGGTGGAAACTAACATTTCTGCAGACACTGCCTTAAATGTAATCATCGTCAGATCCTCCTGCCACCCACCCTCTGACAGATGCACCGAGGATTCCGGTTCAGAGCACACAGTGACAGGCAGCCCAGGACTGACCCCTAGCAGCTCTCTCCCCCTTCCTGCCCCTGGGCCAGTCCTGCCTGCCCCTCCATACCAGCAACATTTTGGCCTCCCGACGAACTATGGAAGCAGATGATTCAAAGGCAACCGCCAGTGTTCCCACCCCCACCACCCTGAATCCCTCTGTCCCCAAGCTTTTGACTCCTAATTCAGGACCCCTCTTGCCCCCAGGCAGCTGATCTCTGCAAACTTCCCACAGACCCTGCCCAGAGACCCAGCCACTCGGATGAGAGTCCAGGCTCTTTGTCCAGCCATGTTAGGGCTCTGCCATAACAAGTCCAGGCCTGAAAAGATTACAGCTTTATGCCACCCTGTCCCTCTGCTCCTGTCTTTTATACCCCATTCTTCCTTGAACACACCCATATTTTTCTACCCCCTTGCCTGTTGAGCTAGATCCTCTTCCAGGCCTGTGTTATACCCCTCCACTCAACACCTGTTAAAATCAGACTATCCTACCACCTGAACCCCTGAGGAAAAAGTGAGAGGATGTCAGTTCAAGAGCCGATATCTCCCAAAGTGCTCTACAGACCCAACTCCTCAGGACTCAGATGCCCCTCCATCTAGGCTGCCAGCACCAGAGACCAATGGCTGCATCTTCATTGTTGCCTCTTCCTCCAGCCCCGGCATCAGAGTGCAGGGCACAGGGTAGACAATCACTCGATATCATGGAATGTTTCAGGGCTGAGCTTCAGTGATGAGGAAGATGCCGGGCCCAGCCCCAGGTGTGCCTGCCCTCTGACCCCCAAGGTATTGCTGGAAGTCCTCACTGACCTAGGGAGGATCTAAAGGCCTCTGGGGGACAAGCCAGCCCCCATGAAGGCCACCAAAGCTGGGGTGACTTTTTGCTGTTAGGACTGCAGAGGAGATAACTGTGGCGATTTATGGGACTGGTTGAGACTCAGAAGAAAAGCCAGGAGAAAATCACTCAGCTGCTTGTCACAGAAAATGAGAACAGAAAAATTACTGGACAGTAAATTTAGCACAAATAAGAAATATTTCTTTGTGTTGTGCAGACTCAGCACTGTAGAGGGGCAGGAGGATTGGGCACCTCCCTGAGATAAGTAATATGAACAAGTTTTCTTCCTTCCTTCCTTCGTTCCTTCCTTCGTTCATTCCTTCGTTCCTTCCCTCGTTCCTTCCTTCGTTCCTTCCTTCCTTCCTTCCTTCCTTCCTTCCTTCCTTCCTTCCTTCCTTCTTTTCTGCATAGTTTTATGACTGATGACAAGTGTGCTGTGTGTGGTTGGGTGGAGGAGGGGATATCAACCCCAATATAATTCCCTGTGTTGGATCCTCCTCTCGTCAGTCCCACTATGCCTGTGCTGGGAGAGATGGGCCTGAGGAAGACAGTCATGGCCCAGAAAGCTCCATGCAGGGATGCAGGACCTGATTCAGTAATGCGATTAATTAAATATTCATTGGGCATCTGCTCGTGTGGGGAACTATTGAAATGGAATGAACTCTGGATTGCGTGCAGGTGGGTTCGAGTACTTCCTCTGCCACTTACTAACTGTGTGGTCTTGGACAAGTAACTCCCCTCTCTGGGCCTCAGTTACCTCATCTGTTAAATGGAGGGTAATCATATCTACCTTAAGGGTTGTGATGAGAATCAAAAGACAATGATGTCTGATATTTGGGTCGAGTCTTCTGAGTCCCTACCTTCATGGGGCTTAAGGCTTAGCTCTTGAGGCCACATACGAGGTGCAGGGGCTTCCCTGGACAGCAGACAGTTTTGCAGGATGCCAGCTCAAAGGTACCGCATCGCCACTCTATTCTTGGTCCTGGCTTCTTCCCTGCACGCCCTCCTGCGGCTTCCTCATCTTTCTACCAATTCCATCCCAAAGGGACCAGCAGCTGCTTCCTAGGAGGTTTTGGGTTTTACATGGTAGCTACTTTTCTGTACAAGTGGAGAAGCTGTTTTATTTCATGTTCCTGATCCCTACCCAAGATTTACAGCACCCAGGAGAACCTCAGCATTTGCAAGGAGCCCCAGAGACTGACAGAGAGTTCTCACACAGACTCTCAATCCACTGCCCTCTCCCCTGAGGCTCTGACTTAAGTGGCCTGGAGTGGAACCTGAGCATGGGGACTTCATTGCATGGCCATGAATGGATTGAGATTCAGACCTGCATCATTACAGCGGCCAGAGCATGTGAGAGGGAAGCCCGGCCTTCCATAGAAATGCAGCTACACCCTACAACAAACGTAAATTTCTGTTAAACAGATAGAAGGAACAAAATTAAAGCTTTGGTCTTTCTTATACACTGTACTTCCGAACTGTGTATTATGGAACTTCTCTAAGCCTTGGTTTTCTCATCTGTAAAATGGGGATAACAATACAACCTGTCTCGTTAGATGGTGGTGAGGGTTAATTATGATACTTTTTTTTTTTTTGAGATGTAGTCTCACTCTGTTGCCCAGGCTGGAGTGCAATGGCATGACCTCAGCTCACTGCAACCACTGCCTCCCGGTTTCAAGTGATTCTCCTGCCTCAGCCTCCCAAGTGGCTGGGATTACAGGCATGCACCACCACACCCTGCTAATTTTTATAATTTTAGCAGAGACAGGGTTTCGCCATGTTGGCCAGGCTGGTCTCAAACTCCTGAACTCAAGTGATCCACCCCCCTCGGCCTCCCAAAGTGCTGGGATTACAGGCATGAGCCACCGTGCCTGGCCAAATACGATACTTCTTATGGAGTGAAGATCAAATAAAATAATTCTTATGGGGCGAAGGACCCCATAAGAGTATGTATTCCATTATGCCACCTATTGTTATTGCCATGATTTCTACTTTAAGCCCATGCACAAGAAGCTGGAACCTTCTTGCCCTGTAGCAAGATACCAGGAATAGGCCATGTGAGATGCTCAGAGGAGGCTGGGGGCAGCCAAAGAGGATCACAGAGTATCTAGGCATATGGGTCATTGTATCTAAGTGTTGTGAGTCTAATTAGTGACAGTGAGCCTCACCATCCCTTTATAGCCTTTTGTCATCTTCATAAAAGCCCTGAGTTCAGGAAGTCTCATGGCACTGACCATTAACAGGAAGATTCTGGGGCCCCAGAGTGCACCCTGGGGGAGACACACCTATCCTTACAGAATCTGGTTTCTCTAGGTGAGATTTACTTGAACTGTGTTGTCTCTGAGCCAGACTGTGAACTTCTGCTAACAGGGATCAGGCCTTAATCAACCTGGTCCTGCCATACCCTGAGGCTGCAAATACACACTGGTGCCCTCTTCCCCTCCAGTCATCCTCCTTCTCCAGCAAATCCTGTTTCGGAGCTGGGCATCTGCAGGACTCCCTCACATCCAACTAATAAGGATTCTTCTCATTCGAACCCTAATTTCTACTTTTAAACTGACTTCCTGTGTCTGATGGAGTTTGATTCTTATGAGTGCCAGGAGACAAACAGGGGGCTATTATTGGGCCCAATTCACAGGTGGATAAACTGAGATCAGAGAAATGAAGCAACTTCACCAAGGACACCTGCAGGTTAGTGGCAAAGCTGGAAGGGAATTCCTGGGTCTCCGGACTCCAGGTACTTGTCTTAGCCTTATGCCTTCGATGCACCTGACCTGTGGCACAGGACCCAGAGATTCCACCTACCTCTGAATTCACAGCCCTTGCCATTTTGCCCATTTTTGACACTTAGTCACAACGGCTTGTAAACGTTTCACTTCAAGTCCTCCCCCCACCACTGGCTCTGGCAAGCGCAGATGGTGCCATATAGTTTCATTTGCTCGTTTCCCCTCCTCACCAGCACAGGCTTAGAGAAGGGCAAAGAACATAAGCCTTCGAGTCAGAAAGACTCTAAGACTCAAATGTGGAATCTGCCCCATTATTGGCTTGTTTTGGAACAGCTTTCTTAACCTCTCTGAGCTTCAGTTCTCCTATCTGCAAAAGGGCTTTGATAAGACCGACTTCATGGGCGCGGAGCAATGAGGTACAGTTTTTGGGGTGCCCTGCACAGTGGCGCATGCTGAGAGGCTCTGCAGATACAAGCAGTGGCAGCAGGGGACGGCCCTCCGACCTCCCATCCCATAATGCCAGAGTTAGGGACAGAACCTGGCCAGGTTTCCCAGCTCAGGATGGGGATACCCACTCTTCAGGAGTGTGTGAAGATAAAAACAGATAATGGGGACCAGGCGTAGTGGCTCATGCCTGTAATCCCAGCACTTTGGAAGGCCAAGGCAGGCGGATCATGAGGTCAGGAGACCATCCTGGCTAACACGGTGAAACCCCGTCTCTACTAAAAATACAAAAAAAAAAAAAAATTAGCCGGGCGTGATGGCGGGTGCCTGTAGTCCCAGCGACTTGGGAGGCTGAGGCAGGAGAATGGCGTGAACCCAGGAGGTGGAGCTTGCAGTGAGCGGAGATCCCACCTCTACACTCCAGCCTGGGCAACAGAGTGAGACTCCGTCTCAAAAAAAACAAAAAAACAAAACAAAACAGATAATGGGTATGTACAAAGTGCCTGGCACACAGTAGGAGCTCAGTAGTGTGTAGACTTTCTGAGAACTCCTCACTTCACAAAAAGATAATGATGTAACGCATGCACCAAGCATACAGGTTAGAGAGCTCTTCGCACTTGCATGATCCGGCTTAATCCTCAGACCAACCTTGCACAATACGGGCAGAATTATTACCAATTCTATTGTGCAGACAATGACATTGCGGCTCAAATAGGTCACACAGCTAGAGATTTTCTGAGCGCATCTGATGCAAAGTCCCTTCTCTTATCCCAGTGCCTCTGGGGGTTCCTCTCATACAGAGGACCTCCCACGTCTTCCAGGAGCTTCTTTGGTAGCACTTCTGGCCTCCGCTTGAATATCTCTGGTGACAGGAAGCTCAGCACCCAGCAATCACTGGTGGAGAGCTCTAATTTTCAGAGTTAAAAAAAACTTTGAACCTAGTTCTGCCTTCAGAAGCACAAATCACACAGATCCTCCCATTTCTATTGGGCAGTCTTTCAAACCTCACCCCCATCCAGCTTGTTTCCACTTTGGTAGGAAGCCCGACAGGTAAGAATAAATCCTACGAAGGAGACAACTGCAATCCAAGTCCTGGCGTTGCTACTGTGCGATCCCTGAGTAATCACAGCGACCTCCCAGGGTGTGTGACACTCAAATGGGAAGGGCTTGGTACCTGCTAAGCGCTCAGTTGGTAGGTACTAATGGAATCAATATGAATCACAGTATCTCACGATCCAGGTAGGAGTGGCCAGCTTTCTACTCCCCCACCTTCCTTCCTTTGACCCCCTCAACTTTGAGTCCTGAGTCCTGCTGCTGCCCAGCTCCACCCCCAGGCTCAGGCACAACTGGTGATGACATTGCAGGGTAAGAACTTAGAAAACAGGAAGTCACTGTTCTTAGGAAGGCAGTGGCAGCAGCTATGGGGGCGCGGGGGTGGTGCCTGTGTTGGGCAGGGTGCTGAGTGTGATGCCAACCCACTGACCACAGCATTGAGGCACCCAGACCACCCCCATCAGCAGGTTACTCCCTTTCATTGAATAACTAACTTTCACTGCAGCAGAAAAGATACAGGATAGACACACAGAGTAATAATTATAACCACTGGTTGAAGATTTGTTCTGGTCCAGGAACCACATGTATGAGTTTCCTCATTCAGTCTTCACAGTGACTCTGATTTCACAGCTAGGGAAACTGAGGCTCAGAGAGGTTAGTAACATGCCTAATGTCTAGAGCCAGGGTTGAACCCAGGTACCTCTGGATCCATAGTCCAGGTCTTAACCACCACCTGGTACTGCCCTTGAATGACTTGCTGATCCTCAGAGCTGGGGAGAGGGGTCCTCACCAGGCTGTGGAGTCCTTCCTTCTCCGAGGATCGAACCATTATAGCAGGTCATATTCTTGACTCTACAATTAGCTTTCTTTCATTGAGGGCTGAGGGGCCTGGGGGGCTGATAGATACAGATGGCCTGCTACCAAATGTGAGGCCAGGACTCACACTGCCCAGTGCTCGTAGCAATGACCCACTAGAGATACCTCAATCACCCTGACCTGTGGAACAACTCCAGATAATTTAGTGGCACCATATAATGTTTTACTACTCTGTTTAATTTGCTACCAGCCTGGCCAACATGGTGAAACCATGTCTCTACTAAAAATACAAAAAAATTAGCCAGGTGTGGTGGTGGGCGCCTATAACAGCAGCTACTGGTGATGCTGAGGCAAGAGAATCACTTGAACCCAGGAGGCGGAAGTTGCAGTGAGCTGAGATTGCGCCACTGCACTCCAGCCTGGGTGATAGAGTGAGACTCTGTCTAAATAAATAAATAAATAAATAAATTTTTAAAAATCGCCACAGCCTCCTAAATTCTCTCCTCAGTGTTAGATTTCAAATATTCATGTTTCATTGTAAAATTGGATCGTTTGTTCAAAACTACCTACAAATTATGTATTCCTATAGACAAGGGTTCCCAGGGAAGAGGGAAGAACAGGGCTGTGTGGTTTCTTAGGGGTAGCACATTATGAGCAAATGTTTCCCTTCTTGTATTTTTATTTCCATTAAAGTTGTTATGTTTTGAGTGATACTTTGTGATTATTTTTCTTTTCTTTTCTTTTTGTTTTGTTTTTTAATTGAAACAGAGTCTCACTTTGTTCCCCAGGCTGGAGTGCAATGGCATGATCTTGGCTCACTACAACCTCCACCTCCCAGGTTCAAGCGATTCTCCTGCCTCAGCCTCCCAGGCAGCTATGATTACAGGGACCCGACACCATGCCTGGCTAATTTTTTGTATTTTTAGTAGAGATGGGGTTTCATCATGTTGGCCAGGCTGTTCTCAAACTCCTGACCTCAGGTAATCCACCCGCCTTGGCCTCCCAAAATGCTGGGATTACAGGCGTGAGCCACTGAGCCAAGCCCTTGTGATCATTTTGCTTTCTATTTTCAAGTAAATCAACTTAATATAAAAGTGCAGAAAAGTTGGAAAAAATCAAAGTTGCCCATAATACCACTTTCAAACACAGCCATTATTAATATGATGGCAGATGGCCGTCCAAAGTCTTTATTTATAAACTGTAATCATTTTACATAAAATTTTTTCCCGGCCAGGTGCAGTGGCTCACGCCTGTAATCCCAGTACTTTGGGAGGCCGAGGTGGGCGGATCGCCTGAGGTCAGGAGTTTGAGACCAGCCTGGCCAACATGGTGAAACCCTATCTCTACTAAAAGTATGAAAATTAGCCAGGCATGGTGGCACATGCCTGTTATCCCAGCTACTTGGGAGGCTGAGGCAGGAGAACCACTTCAACTTGGGAGGCGGAGGCTGCAGTGAGCCAAGATCGCATCATTACATGCCAGCCTGGGTGACAAAGCGAGATTCCGTCTCAAAAAAAAAAAATTTCCTGAAGAATCATTTTTTTCATTTAGTATTATGTTATAATCTAAGACTTCATGTTATTTCATATATTTGTATTTCATGTTACTTTGTCATTTTACTATTAATAAATATCCTTTTTAATGGTTGCCTAATAAGCTTTCCACTGTCTACATAATCATTCCCCATTGGTGGTCATTTGTTTCCAATTTTTCGCCATTGTAAATAATTCTGAGATGAATAGCTTCATTCCTAAAGCTTTTTACAGGTTTGGAATTCAGTCAATAATAGCTTGAAAAATGGGCCAGATGCAGTGGCTCAGGCCTGTAATCCCAACATGTGAGGAGGCCGAGCTAGCAGGACTGCTTGAGCCAAGAAGTTAGAGACCAGCCTGGGCAACATGGCAAGACCCAACCTCTACAAAAAATAAAAAATTAGCTGGGCATGATGGTGCATGCCTTAGTCCCAGCTACTCAGAGGCTGAGGTGCGAGGATCACTTGAGCCCAAGGAGGTCAAAACTCAGTGAGTCCGGACCGCGTCACTGCACTCCAGCCTGGGTTACAGAGTGAGACCCTGTCTCCAAAAAAAAAATAAGTGAATAAATAATAATACTTTGAAAATGAAAGCTAAGACTAATAGTCCAAGAGATACATCAGCGAAAGACATAAATAGGCAATTCTCAAAGACAGAAAAACAGATTACTTACAAACATATAAAAAGACACACTAGGCACAGTGGCTCATGTCAGATATCGCAGCACTTTGGGAGGCCGAGGTGAGCAGATCACTAGGTCAGGAGTTCGAGACCAGTCTAGCCAATATGGTGAAACCCCATCTCTACTAAAAATACAAAAATTAGTAAGGCATGGTAGCATGCGCCCATAGTCCCAGCTGCTCATGAGGTTGAGGCAGGAGAATCGCTTAAACCCAGGAGGCAGAGGTTGCAGTGAGCTGAGATCGAGCCACTGCAATCCTGCCTGGGTGACACAGCGAGCATGTGTCTCAAAAAAAAAAAAAAAAAAAAAAAGACATTCAGTCTTAATGCTAGCCCAGAAATGAAAGTATGAAGTGACAAAGAGATGGCTCCTGGTTTTCACAGGTGGTCAGAGGCAAGGAGGGGTGTGGCCAGGGTAGCATGAATGAGGGGAAGTTCTAGGAGACCAGGAAAGAGGGCGACAAGCGGGTGGGGGTGTTAGGTAGAACTTCCTTGACCAGTGGCTTTTCCTCTGAATGAGATAGGCAACAGTTGCAGGGTTTTCTCTTTTGACAAGAACATATTATCTTTTTATTTAAAATATGGTAATAACATTTCAAAGAAAAAAATTAAAGCCAGTTGGAACAAGGCAAGGTTCACAGCTGCCTTGGGCCCCTACTCTAGCTGGAGATGCCCTGGCGAGCCCCAGGACAGGCTTCAAATCAGCCCTAAAATCCAGGCTATACTGCCAGCCTCCATTATCTGTCTGCATTCAGCCAAACGTAGTCATCTTCATCTCTTCTTCCCCTAGCCCCCAAAACCAAGCTCTTCCTACTCTTGCCCCACAAACCACCCAGAAAGTGGTTGTTTGTCCTGAAGGTGTGAAACCCATTCACTCTTTTGTTCCTTCCTCATCCATTAACACATAATAATCGCTAAACCTCAGTTTCTGTTACGGGCTGAATTTTGTCCCCTGAAATTCTTATGTTGAAATCCTAACTCCCAATACCTCAGAATGTAACTGTATTTGGAGAAAAGGTCTTGAAAGAGGTCACTAAGGCCGGGCGCGGTGGCTCAAGCCTGTAATCCCAGCACTTTGGGAGGCCGAGACAGGCGAATCACTAGGTCAGGAGATCGAGACCATCCTGGCTAACACAGTGAAACCCCGTCTCTATTAAAAAAAATACAAAAAACTAGCCGGGCGAGGTGGCGGGCGCCTATAGTCCCAGCTACTCGGGAGGCTAAGGCAGGAGAATGGCGTAAACCCGGGAGGCGGAGCTTGCAGTGAGCTGAGATCCAGCCACTGCACTCCAGCCTGGGTGACAGAGCCAGACTCCGTCTCAAAAAAAAAAAAAAAAAAAAAAAAAAAAAGAGGTCACTAAGTTAAAATGAGGTGATTAGTGTGGGCCCTGATCCAATATGACTCGTGTCCTTATAAGAAGACAAGATTAGGTTGGGCGAGGCGGCTCATGCCTGTAATCCCAGCACTTTGGGAGCAGAGGTGGGTAGATCACCTGAGGTCAGGAGTTCGAGACCAGCCTGACCAACATGGTAAACCCCATCTCGGCTGGGAGCGGTGGCTCATGCCTGTAATCCCAGCACTCTGGGAGGCTGAGGTGGGCGGATCACCTGAGGCCAGGAGTTTGAGACCAGCCTGGCCAACATGGTGAAGCCCCGTCTCTACTGAAAATACAAAAGAATGAGCCAGGTGTGGTGGTAGGCACTTGTAAACCCAGCTACTTAGAAGGCTGAGGCAGGAGAACTGCTTGAACCTGGGAGGCAGAGGTTGCAGCGAGCCGAGATCACGCCATTGCACTCCAGCCTGGGCAATAAGAGCGAAACTCCATCTCAGAATAAACCAAACCAAACCAAAACAAAAACCAGACATCTCTACTAAAAATATAAAAAATTAGCCAGGCATGGTGGTACACACCTATAGTCCCAGCTATTGAGGAGGCTGAGGTGGGAGAATCCCTTGAACCCAGGAGGCGGAGGCTGCAGTGAGCCGAGATTGTGCCACTGCACTCCAGCCTGGGCGAGAGAGCAAGACTCTATTAAAAAGAACAAATAAATAAAAAGATGAGATTAGGACACAGGCATGTAAAGAGGGAAGACACCGTGAAGATGATGTAAAGACATGGAGAGACAGCCACCTACAAGCCAAGGAGAGACGCCTCACGAGAGGTCATGTGGTGGCCATCCTTACTAGGAGAAAATGTCACACACTGTGCTGGTAGTGAGGGTGGAGGTGACAGACACAGATGTAACCTCCCAGTCAAGCAGACAGGTGGGCAAGGAAACGGATCATCCCACTAGAGAGGGGCACAGGGCACTAAGGAAACACGAGGGAGGGACGATGCCTGCAGTCACACTCTGTGAGTAAACAATGACAGGCAAGTGACCTCCTTTGGTGAGCAGGTTATATGTTTCAGTTCCCTCCGCTCATTCCACCCACAGCCCCCTAAGGCCAGCAGACAAGTCTCTCAGGTTAGCAGACAGCACTTGCTATATGCCAGGCACATAGAGTATAAGAGACACACAAACACACACTTGCGTACATATGTGTATATACACACACATAAATAGAACAATACAAACATATACGTATGCATGTGTATATATATACATAGAGAGTAATGTGTGTGTGTGTGTATATATACATAGAGAGCAATGTGTGTGTGTGTGTGTATATACATAGAGAGTAATGTGTGTGTGTATATATATACATAGAGAGTAATGTGTGTGTGTGTATATATACATAGAGAGTAATGTGTGTGTGTGTGTATATATATACATAGAGAGTAATGTGTGTGTGTGTGTATATATATGCATTATAGATATACAGAGAGAAAGACACTTACTCTTACCTCTTGATGCCAGCTTGGACATGTAGCTTTCTCTGGCTGACTCCAGGGACTGATGCTGTAACATCATGGTCTTACGAAACATTTGCTCCACACTTTCAGTTTACAAAATCCTTTTATATTTTTTATTTCATTTGATCCTAACAACAATTGAGTGAGGTAAGCTGGGCAGATCTTATTTGCTCCACTTTGCAGATAAAGAGACTGAAGGTCAGGGAGGTGAAGTGACTCTCCCGCAGTCACACAGCTCATGTGTCAGAGCCTGGACAAGAGGCCAGGTCTTGCCGGGCCTTTGTTCTTTCTCACACAGCACACTGCCCTCAAGTTTTGCTCTTGAAAATTAGCACCATTTCAAGCAAACCCCTTATGTCAAAATTCCAGGCAGGATTTTGCCATTTCTCTGAGAATTTAATTTTTTCTGAGGATAAACTCTCACAGTATACAGAGAAAATAATGTAAACGTCCATCAACGGGGAACCTGATAAATTTTGGCGTATTCATATATAACCGTTAAAAAAACACACACACAACAGATAATTCTATGTGTGCCACCATGAAAGATCTTCAAGATAATCAAGTTTTTAAAAAGGTGGCCAGATGCAGTGGCTCACGCCTGTAATCCTAGCACTTTAGGCTGAAGCTGGAGGATCGCTTGAGCTCAGGAGTTTGAGACATAGCAATACCCATCTCTGCAAATAATAACAATACAAAATTAGCTGGGTGCGGTGGCACACACCTGCAGCCCCAGCTCCTCCGGAGGCTTAGGTGGGAGGATTGCCTGTCCCGAGAGGTGGAGGCTGCTGTGAGCTGTGATGGTGTCACTGCCCTCCAACCTGGGCAACAGAGTGAGACCCCGTCTCAAAAAAAAAAAAAAAAAAAAAGCAAGCTCTAGATATTTGTGTATGAAAAAACACTATGTAAGCTGCGTATATACACAAAAATACATCTAGATGGAGTTTCTGTTTGGGATGGTGAAAATGTTCTGGAAATGGATAGTGGTGATGATTGTATAATATTGTGAATGTACTTCATGTCACTGAATTACACTTAAAAATGAAAATGGTAAATTTTATGTTATATTATTTTACAACAAGTAAAAACAGGTTAAAAATATATGTATATCTGGAGGGCCACACACACAAAAGTGTCATCCGCGGTGACTCTGCAGAAGAGCCAGGGGAGGGGGAGGCTGGGTGAATTTCACTTATTTTCCACCTTACACCCTTTTGTGGTGTTTGAAACTCTGACTATGACAGTATACAATATTTATAATACTAAACAACCAAAACAAAAACAAATAACATGAACCCTTAAATCAAAGGAGGTGTGTGCGGCAAGATTCCGGCAGGGCAGAAAGTGGAGGCACAGGGGCTGGCCCATTTAGCGAAGCGCTTTGCCCCCAGCCCTGGCTCAGTACATTTCTGGTGATGACCTGCCGGGGTTTGGAAGGACCTCAGCTATACAGAAACTTTCACGATAATGGTATTTGGTGAATATGGTTACATTTCTATATGAACACAAAAAACCAACTACTGCTGGTAAATAGCATGATCACTATTGTTATTATCCAATGCTGTAGGGACGAGATGCTTTCACCAGCAGACCAGTGAGATGAAAGCGGTTTTCCGATCCATCCTATCAGTCCCACTGCAACTGGAAGCTGCAGACCCTCTGGGCCTCGGGAGCTCAGGCTGCCTGGGCAACGCAAGGGAGGACAGCGGCGGAGGGGGAGCCAGGAGGGCCGCACCTGCCGCCCTCGCTGGTCGCCCTGGCTCTGGAAGCCGTCCCGCCGGCCCCAGGCTGTTGAGGGCGCCTCCTCAGAGGCCCTGGGGCCCCCGCAGCTTCCCCAGCAGAAACCCGTGCACCCATCCGCTAGCCCGAGCCGCCTCCGCCCGGAGCTCCCCGAGCCGGGGCCAGGCCTCTGCCCCTCGGTGCCCGCGCCTGGGCCCCTCCCGCTGCGGGTCGCCCGCCTGGGCACAAGGCACAGGAAGACGCCCCGCCAAGCCGCTGCCCACTGCACCAAGTTTTTCGGAGGCTGGGAGAGGAAATGCCACTTGGATTTTAAAACCGTCACCGATACGCTATAGATGAACATTTCACTAGGATTTTAAAGAGACGAGCCTGAGCCTGCCGAGCCACGCTCACGCCGCCCCTCCGCCCTGGCCTCCCCGCGTCCGGCTCGGGGTCGGGTCCCTCCCGGGTCAAAGCCACGCCGGGGGTGCTGCGGGCTGGGCAGCTCTCCCACCACGCCCAAAGCCCAGGCGGCCGGGACCGCCGTCCCAAAGTCACAAACCACACCCGTGAAGGACGCCCTCCGCAAGACAGAGAGGAGGCTGGGCCTGGGAAGGAACCTCCGGCCCTTCCTCCCGTGCAGCCAGGGTGGGCTCCCAGCCCCATGTCGCCGCCAGGCGCGGCTCTCGTGCGGTTACGGGAGCAGCAGCCCCGCCCCGCCGGCCCCCAGCTGGCTCCTCGCTCGAGGTTTCCTGTTGAGCGCTGCCATCCAGGGCCCGGGTTATCGCGCGTGATCTCCCATCTGAGCTGCTCACACGCTGCCGCCCGCCCCCACTTGCGGTCCCTTGCCCCCGAACCGCGCCCGCCCCCAGGCCCCCACGCTGAGAGGCAGGGGCGTGGATCTGCGCCGGGCTCGGGCGCTGGGGGCTGAGGGTCTGGTTTTTAGATATCAAAGGAGCCCGACACCAGCGTCTCCCCGAGAGGCAAGGAGAGGACCTGGCCTGAAGCCTGCCTTCGGTGGTAGGCACAGTGGCCAGGATCCGGCCTGGCTCCGGTTGGCCCGACACACGCGCACGACGACGGTGGCAAGGCTGGGAGGGCCGGCGCTGCCTCCTCTGGAAGCCCCGGAGAGACGCAACGCTGCGAGGCTGGGCCTCCCCACCCCCAGCCGCCTCCCCCTTCCTCAGAGAGCAGGGAGGAAGCGCCAGGGGTCTCTCTGTTCTCACACAGGGGGACTCCAAATGTCGTCAAACCTGCCACTCTCGGAATCAACAGCTGCTTTCATTTTGAGCCCTGTGAGCAAAAGTTTCAGGGCTTTCCTGGCACACATACCCAGTGCATGGAGAGCACCGAAGTTTACCTTCCCCTCTAGAGTGGGACATTCCTGTGTGGCGCTCCGGGAGTCCATGCCCACACTGCCTGTGCCTGGGGCTGTGTTGGCTCCCACCCAACCGCAGGAATGAGGGGCCACGGCTCCGAGGGAAGTGGCCGAGTTGACAGCCACTGATAGATAGGGTGGTGAGAGAATGATTGATTGATTAGTGGTCAGCCACTGATAGAGCTGTTTCTGGCTGTCTCTGGCTTGAGCTAACCAGGTTGCATGACAAAGTACTTATGAAAACTACAGATGCAGAGACTTTTGGACATTTTTAAAAGACGGGAAAAAAGGTGGCTGAGACAGAAAAAGGCAGTTCTGGAGTGAGAGGGGTTTCTTTTCTCTTAACTCACAGCAGAGGCCAAGTCCTTAGCGGTGTTTCCAGAGCAGGTGAATGAGACTCTCTGAAGGCCGGCCCAGGGGTCTGCCTTGTCACACGTTCCCCCAGCTTCTCATGTACACCACCACTCTTCGGGGACTACCACCTTCTAGGCTGGATGGGTCTGGAAGATTCTACGAATATATCCAGCCCTACCTGAGCATTTGCAGAAAGCCTGCTCTGTGAGGGAGGGCAGCCCCAAAGCTCTCTGCTGTAGACACAGAATCCAACAGGGACGACTGGTGCCACACTCTGTCTCTTCTGTCAGAGAAGCACCCGAGCGAGCCCTGACTCTGACACTGCATGGCCATCTAATGTTCATTCCTCAAATTTTGCCGTGTTAATGTGTACTCTTACAGCGACATCTTACCTAACACGGCTGCCTGAAGATCTGCTTCGTTTAGAATATGCTAATGAGGACAGTCCTGAAATTTCTTTGTCTCTTTCCAGCGCTGCTTTCTCTACCTCCAGTCGTTTTCTGAGGACCAGCTTGGTGGGTGCTGGCGTCTGCCTGGAAGACCTCACACCCACAGTGTCTTGGAAGATTCCGAAAGCAGTGTGAGGTACCAGCCTGCTTTAGGGCCAGGAGCTGGCACTGTGCGGGTCTCAGGCTGCATGCGCGCGTTCTCAGAGGTGCTTTTGCTTCTGAAATGGAGCCACAAGCTGCTCTGGGCCATTTAGAGACTGAGTGGTTTGCTCAGGGCTCTATGGAAGTGGGAGGTGGGGAACCTGGGCACTCTGTAGCATGCTTAGTCCCCCTGGCAGGGTTAGAGGTTAGCTGGCCAAAGACAATGAGTCCAGTTCCCAAACAGACCAGAATGACTAGCAAACGAGAAAAGAACAAGGACACATTGAAGCCAGAATGGAGCTAGAATCTTGCCTGTGTCCATCCTTCACTGGAGCTATCTTGGATGAAGAAGGAACCATATCACCGGCAAAGCCTGGAAGGGGAGCCCTGCCGTGAGCTGAGCCAGTAAGCCCGTGAGTTCAGGAGGGAGCACACGCTTGTCTGTCCGTCTGTTCATGGGCAGGCGCTCTTGAGTTTTCCTAAATATTGCCCAGAGCCCTCCATCCAGATACTGCCCTTTCCCTTCTTCTCCATTGATGGTCTCCAAGCCTTTCTCAGCTTTCATCTTCCCCTAAGGATTCCTTCTCCCAGAGCTCCAGCCCATTCCAATGTCAATTGCATTCGTTGTTTTTGTTACTCTCATTGTGTCAAATGGGTTATTTCCTGTGCAACTAGATTGCAGGTTGCTCCAAGGTAAACACTATGATTTCTAGTTCCTTTGTTTCTACCACTGCAGGACTGTAAGAAGCCCGGTTGTAGGCATCACTAGGACTCAGTAATTATACAATTGCTCGGATAGTTGAGAGAATGATTGATTGATTAGTGGTCATTAATGCCATAAAATGAATGAATTTTGCCCCTTACATTTCCAAGAACCTATGAGTTGGAAGAGACCTGAGAGAACATTTTTATGGGAGCCTACACCAGTGCTATCACCTAAAGTGTGTGACCTTAGGGAAGTTCCTTCACCCCTCGTTTCTGTGCCTCCAAAATACTGGTGTTAATACAGTAATTTCTGATTCCTTCCAGCTGTGCCCCGCTCAGCGATCCAGTGCTCAGGCTAGTCATCAGGAGAAAGCTACTTAGGATTTCCTAACAAGCAGCCACCACAGAGTGTCACATTCCCAAACATGCTCTTCACCGTCCCTGCTGTCCCGATGTGGCTGGCCCTGGTGTGGGCAGGAATGAGTGGGATTGGGATGTTTTCTCACAGGTCTTTCTCAGGTGAGGCCCCAGGCTGTGAGCAGGCCCCTGCCCTGCATGTGACACAGCCCTAGCCCCTGCTGGGGCAGGAACGCCACCCAGCACAGCGTCCTACTGGTGCCTGAATAAAGAACAGACTGAAGGTTCACCTGAAAGGGGCTGCCAGCCTTCTGGGGGCCAGCCAACTGCTCATAATGACCCTGTGTTCAACTCATATTACGATGAAATTTTTCAGCTTGACAAACTTTTACTCATCTGTCAAGGCTCGGCTCAAATGTTACTTTCTCTGGGAAAACTGCACTACTTTCAGCAAAATTCATTTCCCTTGGATGGGCATCTGTTTCTTTCTTTTCTTTCTTTTTTTTTTTTTTTTTTTTTTTTTTGAGACAGAGTCTCACTCCCTTGTCCAGGCTGCAGTGCAGTGGTGCAGTTTTGGCTCACTGAACCTTCACGATGGGCATCTGTTTCTGTTCTACAAAGTGACCTAAAAGTCAAAAATCATGGAGAAACTGGCTGGGAGCTGTGGCTCACGCCTGTAAATCCCAGCACTTTGGGAGGCTGAGCAGGCGGATCACTTGAGGCCAGGAGTTTGAGACCAGCCTGGCCAACATGGTGAAACCCTGTCTCTACTGAAAATACAAAAACAATTAGTTAGCTGAGCGTTGTGGTGTGCGCCTGTTATCCCAGCTACTCAGGAGGTTGAAGCACAAGAATTGCTGGAAGCTGGGAGGGGGAGGTTGCAGTGAGCGGAGATCGTGCTGCTGCACTCCAGCCTTGGTGACAAGATGAAACTGTGTCTCAAAAAAAAAAAAAAAAAAAAAAAATCATGGGGAGAATTTATTGTTAAACAGTATATTAGTTATATTTTCAAATAATATAGTCAATATGTTTTTCTATAACCTTTAGATACCTTTTCAGGTGAAGTACCTCTAAATGTAAAGAAATGGGTCCAATTGTTAATTTTTCTTTAAAAGTTCAAGAAATACACTACTTTCTCTGGCTTTTTTCTTGTACTTTTTTTTTTTTTTTTTTTTTTTTTTTGAGACGAAGTCTTGCTCTATCACCCAGGCTGGAGTGCAGTGGCGCAATCACAGCCCACTGCAACCTCCATCTCCCGGTTTCAAGCTATTCTCCTGCCTCAGCCTCCTGAGTAGCTGGGATTGCATGCGCACGTCACCACACCCGGCTAATTTTTGTATTTTTAGTAGAGACAGGATTTTGCCGTGGTGGCCAGGTTGGTCTCAAACTCCTGACTTCAGGTCATCCGCCCGCCTTAGCCTCTCAAAGTGCTGGGATTATAGGCTTGAGCCACTGTGCCCTGGCCTCTTGTACCTTTTTTACATTAACAACTGGACTCGCTTTAAATTTAGAGATACTTCCTGAAAAGGTGTGTGAAGGTTGAAGAAAAACATGAGCATATTATTGGAAAATGTGGCTAAAGTTCGATTTAAAAGTAAGTTTATGGTAATATTTCTAACTTTTTAGATCCTCTGTAGTTCTTGGCACATTTTTCACTAATTATTTGGTGACAGGTCTGTCTCCATTAAAAATTGAGAATTCCACAAAGTCTGGGATATCTTTTATCCTTCTTTGACTCTTCACTCCCCAGCTAATCACCATGCAGTAGCAATCATAAGGGTTTAATGAATGAATAATGATCAAGTCAGGTCGGTTCTCCCTGAATTCTTGTTTTGGGGGCTGAACCCATGGTGGGCTTCCTGGCATCATTCCTGTGTTTTCTACTCTGCCTCCCTAATCCTCTGAAAGTTTGACAAAAATAAGATTATGGGCCAGGTGTGGTGACTCACACCTGTAATCCCAGCACTTTGGAAGGCTGAGGTGGGAGGATGGCTTGAACCCAGGGGTTTGAGACTAGCCTGGGCAACATGGCAAAATCCCATCTCTACAAAAAATAGAAAAATTATCTGGGTGTGGTGGTGCACACCTGTAGTCCCAGCCACTTGGGAAGCTGAGGTGGGAGGATCACCTGAGCCCGAAGAGGTCCAGGCTGCAGTGAGCCAAGATCACATCACTGCACTCCAGCCTGAGTGACAGAGCGAGACCCTGTCTTAAAAAATAAAAATAAAAAAAAGAAATAAGATTATGACCAAGAGCCGTATGTCTCAGATGTTGAAGGGCAATATACCTGTGCTTCAGAAAAATCTGCCCCGTGTGCTGAAAGGTGCAAAAAGGAGAGCCAGCTTCTCAGCTGGCCCCATGCCCCTCTACTAACTACTCCCATGAACTCAGGGAGTTATTTCTTCTTTTTTTTTAAATTATACTTTAAGTTCTAGGGTACATGTGCACAACGTACAGGTTTGATACATAGGTATACGTGGGCCATGTTGGTTTGCTGCACCCATCAGCTCGTCATTTACATTCGATATTTCTCCTAATGCTATCCCTCCTCCAGCACCCCCACCCCACAACAGGCCCCTGGTGTGTGATGTTCCCCGCCTTATGTCCATGTATTCTCATTTTTCAACTCTCAGGGAGTTATTTCTGAGCTCCTGAGTCGGGGCTGGGAGACACCAGGGGGACAGGGCACACACCTTTGCAAGTCTCCTATTCAGGCCATGCTGTCCAGGTAGCCAGAATGAAGCCCAGCCAGAGCCAAAAGGCTTTCCTGGAGGTGTGTTTGTCAGTTTGGCAACCCTCGGTGTGCCCAGCCCACGCGCTGTGAGCATTCGCCTATGACGTACTTTGCGTGGATCAAAGGCCCCACAAAGTCTGCCGCGCCTGCAGCTGCCACGCTGGGGACATGCTGGGGACGTGGGCGATCGTGGGCTGAGAGCCAGACTGCTGGGCTGCCGCCTCCCATGGCAGCTTTCTCCCATGGGAAGGAGTTCACCTTGCGGCTTCCAAACTCAGCCTGGGCCGCCCCCAGGCATGCCACCTCTTCTCTTTCTCTCTCTGTTGTCCCATAATTTGGGTCCTCAGGACCTCTCACCTGGACCCAGGGATAAATGAGATTCACTATCAGAGCCAAGGGCAGCATCAGCAGCACGCTGGAGCTATTTCTACTTGTTCTAAATCTAGATTTATACTATGTGTAGACAGCTAGAAATACAGGTTTCACTGTAGAAAAGAGACTGAAAAAAATTACAGCACTTTGGGAGGCCGAGACGGGCGGATCACGAGGTCAGGAGATCGAGACCATCCTGGGTAACACAGTGAAACCCCGTCTCTACTAAAAATACAAAAACTTAGCCGGGCGAGGTGGCAGGCACCTGTAGTCCCAGCTACTCGGGAGGCTGAGGCAGAAGAATGGCGTGAACCCGGGAGGCGGAGCTTGCAGTGAGCTGAGATCCGGCCACTGCACTCCAGCCTGGGCGGCAGAGCGAGACTCCGTCTCAAAAAAAAAAAAAAAAAAAAAAAAAATTACAGCAACTGTTAGCAGTGGTTTCATATCTGGTTTGTGAAATTATGGGTGATTTAAATTTTCTTTATGCTTTCTCTTGTTTTCCAAGTTTTATAGTATATAAGAATATATAATTTTGAAATAAGAGAAAATAGTCAACCAGGTGTGGTGGCTCACGCCTGTAATCCCAGCACTTTAGGAGACCCAGGTGGGTGGATCACAAAGTCAGGAGTTCGAGACCACCCTGGCCAATATGGTGAGACCCTGTCTCTATCCCAGAAATACAAAAGTTAGCCAGGTGTGGTGGTGGGTGCCTGTAGTCCCAGCTACTCAGGAGGCTGAGGCAGGAGAATCGCTTGAACCCGGGAGGCAGAGGTTGCAGTGAGCCGAGATCACGACATTGCACTCCAGCCTGGGTGACAGGCTCAAAAAATAATAATAATAAAAAGAAAAAAGACAAAATAGTCAAAGTACATTTTTGATGCCTTGTATTAACCTCCCTTCTGTGACCCCCACCCCCAAACCTTAGTTGCACTTTAGGTCAATGAATATCTAAATCACTTTGCATTCTTTGGGCACACACCGGCAGGAGAGAGGTATGCCTGATATGATGCTGGATTAAAGATTGGTTCTGACCAATTCACAGAGTATAGGATGCCTGCAGGAGGCAAGCTGAATATTTAGTGTGGTGTAAGTCTCATGGGACTTGGCCACCATCACAGGCTAGCTAGTGCCCAACCTGCATGGAGCCCAGGCCCTGTCCCCACCTGGCTCTCTTCAAGCTTAGGAGGCTCCTCTTCCCACTCAGGGTTTCACAATCTCCTTTGATGTTCTAGGACGTGGACCAAGTTGGGATTTAGGATTGCTCTTGGGTTACCAGCCAGCATCCCTGAAGCCCCTCCCAAAATGCCGTCGGGGCCCTGTGACTATAGAAGAGGCCTTTGTGGGCCATGCAGTGAGTCCAGCGATGAAGCCGGACCAGTGTGGTTTACGGAACAGGCCGCAGCAATGGGCAGGAATGCTGGCAAAGCTGTGCCTCCTATGGCTCTCCTCGACACAGAAGTCACAACCCAGGTTGGGAACCTAGGCGTCTCTGCATGTGCTTGTGTAGGAGCCTGTGTGTGTAAACGAGTGTATCTACATACACGAGAACCCAAGGGAGAGAACTGCATAGGCGGCCTGCCCTGGTCTAAACCAGAAAAGGAGGAGAACTGTTCCTTTTAGGGGCCTATCCCTGCTCCCTGCTCGGAGAGGTGTGCCAGGGTTCCCCCCGCTGGGCCATTTCCCCCACCTGAGTTCTCTCTACAATGTCCAAAGAATGGGAGCAGTAAAAGGGGGCCAGGGCGATTCTCCCACCCCCTGGAGAAGCCTGCCCTCCCCCCCTGCAGGCCTGAAGCCCTTCCAGCCCTCCTCCCCCCCTTCTCCTGCGTCATCCCGTCTCCAGGCTGATACACTCCTTCCCTCTGGTTTTTCTCTCAGTTGTCTCTTCCTTGCATTTCCCTCCCTAAATCCCTCCCACTAGCCTTATTTTCGTCTCCTTCATCTGTGCTTGCTCTTCCATCTTTACTCTTGATAGCCTTACTGCCTGTCTCCTCAGATAGCCTTGGGTGCCAGGTTACCTGGCAGCCCTGGCCCTAAGAATTTGGGGACTACTTCTTTTGCTTGATCCAGCTCTCTCTGGAGGATGGACAGTCGCTGGGCCATCCCAGGAACCCTTCCTGGGTTCCGTGTGTGGCTTTTCTGCATTGCCACTTAGCATGGGTTGCTCTCAGCTGTTTACCATAGCAAGTCACACTATCTGTTCTGGTGCAGGAATCATCCAGGGAATTGCAGTCAAGTCTGCAACGTGACCTATGGCCTGGGGCTAGCAAGCCTTTCTTAATCTCCAGGCAGGCCAGGTACAGACAGCAAACCCATGATTACATTGGCTGTCTTTTATATTAGCACACCAGGATGCACCCAATTAGTAGTGCCCATTCCTGCCTCCCTTCTGACTTCAAATACCTAAAGCCCCTCATATCTGGAAGCGGAGACCTGAAAAAGTCATCATTTCTTTTTTTAAAAGGAGAAAGGGAGAGGGAGGCTAACACACATACACTTATTCACAAAAAATAAAAGATGGTTTCATGGAGTTAGTCTGCTGGGATATTTAGAATCCAGATTTGTAACTTGCGTCTCCTTTCTCTTGATCCTGCATTTCAGCCTCCAATTTACTGGGAACTTGAACTGAACCGTGCTAATTTATTAGTTGGGCACCAAAGAGTCATCGTTTTGTGGAGCAAAATTAACTTTGAACGTTGAAGAAAAAAGACCCCATTGCAACGATTGGTTAGAATTTGAGCTGGATCTACATAGATTCATTCTCTAAAACTATTAAATTAAGGAGAATGTCAACCTATTGCCTGAATTTAAATCAGCGATTCATTCGGCTAATGAATTTTCCTTTTTCTATGAGTACTATGTCCTACACATTTACAGGGGATGGTCAGAGAAACGGTGACAAAGAAAAGGAGGTTTGTTTGTTTTTCATGTTTTGTTTGCTGTCTTAAGAAGCACACAGCCCTGGAAATGGCCTTCTCATTTCTTGAGACAATAAAACATCCCAGAAATCCTGACACTGGCTAATAAGACACATGCCTTTAATAACAGCCTCAGAAAGATGGCCCTGTGGTGGATGTGTTGTGTGTTTGATCGTGCTAGTTTTACCACAGAATGTGCCAGTTGTGGCTGGAAGTAATTGTCTTTTCAGTGGACAACAATAAAACTGTTTTCAAGTTCTCTTCCTTTGTGAAGCCTAATTTATAAATGGAAATAAGAAATTTCCAATTTCCCCCAAGCAGATGCCACTCTCCTTGAACTAAAATCAGCTTGGGATTGCAACGGAGTCCAGCATGAGGATGCGCTTTTCCTGCGTTTCCAACTCGGGCTGACTGAAGGTGGCTTATTTGTTTCCCCAAACACTTGGCTCCAAATACAGAGGCCTCCCTGCTGAGTGACAGGTTCCTAAAAACCTCTGTTTTTCTCCAGGGGAAGATGGATTTAGTTCCAGTTCGGAACATCTCTGGGGGTGGCTTCCTCCAAGAATGGCTCAGAAATCGTCCCCTAAGGAAACTCTGTGGGGAGAAGCTTCCCTCAAACTCAGGACTGGCTGCTTCCTGCTTTGGACGAGGATACTGGCTCCTAAAACAGGGGCCAGTATCTTTTGAACTCTCAAAAGCTATTTTTATCATTCTCAGCCCCCACTCTTATTCTGAAACTAGAAAGCTAGTTTGTAACTTGCGTCTCCTTTCTCTTGATCCTGCATTTCAGCCTCCAATTTACTGGGAACTTGAACTGAACTGTGCTAGAAAGCTAGGGAAACAGCAGTGAGTAGAAGAAGAGGGGTACAAAAAGGATAATTTTGCCTGTAGTTGTTCTAACTTGAAATGCCTGGGGACGGAAGATGACAACACTGACTTGAAATTTCAATTGTCTCTGTTTTCAAGGCAAACACTTTTAATTAGACAAAAGCAAAGGGAAAGAAGAATAGAAGTACAGTTACCGAAAAGGCCCCAAGATTGCACTATTTATCTGCAGTGTGTGCTCTGTAAAAAAACAAAAACAACAACAAAAACCACAGCACCCTTTAGAGAGCCATGTAGTGTTATTCCAGCTCTTTCTTCCCCTCTCTCTCCATTTTACATTTATTTCCTTTTTATTGGTTTCACTATCTCTTGCTTTTTCTCTTCTCCCTCCAATACTCAATCTTCCTGTCCATATGTTTATTTCTTTCCTTCCTTCCCTACCTCCTTTCTTCTCTTTCAAAGACCTATCCAGACACAGAATCATGTGTTTACAAGCCTCACACACAGAGTTGTTGGAGAAGGTGCCCCCCGCCCCCCACCCTGCTAGGCCAACCTGCCACCAGTGGCCAGTCCCTTGTAAACCGGAGATCAGTGAGATACAAAGTCGCTCATAGATGCCTTCCACCTTCCTTTTTATTTTTGAGATGGAGTCCCATTCTGTTGCCCAGGCTGCTGGAGTGCAGTGGCGATCTCGGCTCACTGCAACCTCCGCCTCCCAGGTTCAAGTGATTCTCCTGCCTCAGGCTCCCAAGTAGCTGGATTGCAGGCTCCCGCCATCAGGCCTGGCTAATATTTTTTTTTGTATTTTTAGTAGAGACGGGGTTTCACCATGTTGGCCAGGCTGGTCTCGAACTCCTGACCTCAGGTGATCCATCTGCCTAGGCCTCCCAAAGTGCTGGGATTACAGGCATGAACCACTGCACCCAGCCCCTTTCTTCTTCACCTGTAGTGTTTCTCTAGTTTCTTGTAGCTCAGCGACTGGGAAGTGAAAAAATTTGTTTCCCTGAATTATTTGGGGGAATGTATTTATTTCACAGCAGCAGGAATTATTTATCTAGCCTAGGTTGCCAGAAACTTCTGAGCATCTAGTCATTTGGAGGTCATTGATGACTGGCCATGCCCTCTCCATATTTCTCTGGCTACAGTTAAAGCAGTTCTTTGAGCAGTCAACTGGGTGATATTAACTCACTATCTTTCTCCTCTGCTAATTTGAGTGTTCAGATGATGCATGGCCAGGCGCATGCACATACTCCTGACAGCAGTTGCCAGGGAATATTGCTTTTCTGGACTTTGACACCAGCTCCAACTTTGAGAGGAATTTAAGTGATATTTACTGCATAGAAATTCCTCTTTGGAGCTTTGCTCTTCTGGTTCAGTCTGCTGACAATACGTTAGATTTATTCTGGCATCAACTAGCTGCAGAGCCCAAGACTCAGACTTAATTAACTTCATCAGGGACTTGAGTTGCAGCTTTGGAGTTCGAGGCTCAGCACAGATCTCAGTATTCCTACCAATCACAGCACTTAGAAGTACCTAAAATCAAACAAATGCACAAACAGAAGAATTCCTCCCCCTTGCACAGTTTTCTATTTGCCAGTTAACTCTGACAGCCTTTAGAAAAAAATCAGTTTGTACTGATCCAAGCTGCTAGATGTTTTGTGTATTAAATTTAAGTCCATTTTAATATTATACCACGGTAGCCTTTTTTTTTTTTTTTTTTTTTTTTTTTTTTTTGAGACGGAGTCTTGCTCTGTCGCCCAGGCTGGAGTGCAGTGGCCGGATCTCAGCTCACTGCAAACTCCGTCTCCGGGGTCTACGCCATTCTCCTGCCTCAGCCTCCCGAGTAGCTGAGACTACAGGCGCCCGCCACCTCGCCCGGCTAGTTTTTTGTATTTTTTTGGTAGAGACGGGGTTTCACCGTGTTAGCCAGGCTGGTCTCGATCTCCTGACCTCGTGATCCGCCCGTCTCGGCCTCCCAAAGTGCTGGGATTACAGGCTTGAGCCACTGCGCCCGGCCAGCCTTTTTTTTAATATTAGAATTTAGAACTAATGTTATCGGGGAAATTTCCATTTTGAGATAAGCTACAGAATAATTATTGCCTTGTCCTGCTTTTTATCCCCAATTTTTCCCCTCAGTTTTTTTTTTTTTTTTTTTTTTTTTGGAGACCGAGTCTGGCTCTGTCGCCCAGGCTGGAGTGCAGTGGCCGGATCTCAGCTCACTGTAAGCTCTGCCTGCCGGGTTTATGCCATTCTCCTGCCTCAGCCTCCTGAGTAGCTGGGACTACAGGCGCCTGCCACCTCGCCTGACTAGTTTTTTGTATTTATTTGTAGAAACGGGGTTTCACCGTGTTAGCCAGGATGGTCTCGATCTCCTGACCTCGTGATCCTCCCGTTTCGGCCTCCCAAAGTGCTGGGATTACAGGCTTGAGCCACCGCGCCCGGCTCCCCTCAGTTTTAAGAGTCAACCGAATATTGAAAATAAAATTTAACCCTTATGAGGAAAAACGTGTGTATGTGTGTATATACATATGGATAGTACCTATGCAAATGTATTTTCATATGCACATATATATATATATACGTGTGTGTCATGAGTACCATGCAGCAATTTCAGTTTTCAAGAGTGGGGCCTGTAAGGAGTGAAGTGAGTAAATACCAGGCAATGTGAGCCCAACAGGCTGGAGCCCCTTGATTAGTTAGTTAATGTGCAAAGGCTTCAGGAGGCCCTGCTCCTGTTCTAGAAGTACTTTATCCTTTTCAGTCCCAGACCTGAACCAGGAGGCAACAGAAGATTTATTACAGATGCTCATTTCGGTGCCCTTTTAAAATTTATCGTGTTCTCCAAGCTTGTTAACAAAGATTTGCCATTCGCTCCTGGCTAATTTCAAGGTTAATCTGCTTTTCTGCCGCCCTCATGCAAACGCAGAGTCACCCTGACGCATGACACTGTGCCTCGCTTTCCCACCTGAAAACCATTTGGAATGTTCCAAGGACACAAATTCCAAAGGGGATTTTCTGTTCAACAGATAATTCTGTTGGATTGGATTATTACTACCTTCCAGCCTGCTTCTTTGCTTCGGTGACTCAGAAGATGAGCACTTTGCAGTTAAATAGAAAGCGCTGAAATGTTTATGTTCCCTCCCCAGGACACTAGGGCAGGTTGGTGCAGAGCACAGCCCTAAGTGCTGGGAGCTGGCTGTTAAGAGCAGCCTCTCCTTGGGCTGCTGGCTTTCACTCATCATTTTGGACAGTTCTGAGCTTCTGCTTTATTATCGGATTTATTTGTCTGTCTGCACATCCCCCGTCATGCTCTCCCCAGCCTCCTAACCCACCCACACGAACCCCAGCACAGTTGCTCATATGCCAGTGACCTAGGGCCTCCGTCTGGTCGCTTTAATAACGGTATGGTACTTCTGTGGGCTATTTCCCATCATGGACACTCTCTCATTCTAGACATTTGGTAACAAATAGAAGCATAAGAGGCATATTACATGCCAGAGTTCTCCAATCCCCTTAGCCAATTCATAATTGACTTTTAAATCATTTAGGCGAAAAAGCAAATAATAATAGCTTCAGTGTTCAGTGGCTAATAAATTCTAGCTCATGAAAACTGAGGGAGAAGGCTTAGACCATAAAAATTAAATATTTATGAAGATACTACACTCACACTGACATATAAATGCACATACACATACATTTTAGGCATAGCTATTTATTTTTAATTCCTTATGTGATATCCAATGAGAAAACATTTCCAGTAAAAAAAAAAAAAATGAGGGGAAGATTTATTGCCTCCAAATTAATATAAGAAAACGTCCCTGTAATAGCTATCCTCCTCCCCCAGTAAAGGAAAGAAAAAAGATACACAAATATTGAATTGACAAAATTATCTTTTCTCTATTGTGAGAAAGGCAAGTTAATGCCCATAAAGAACTTAGAGCTCCCTCAGTTGAAGGATGCTCTATAAATACAAAGCATCGTTATAATTTATTATTGAACAGAGTCAATTTTTTCTTCTGAATCATTTTTCAAACCTGTCATAGCTCAGGCCTCTCTGATGGGAGCTCTGACATGAAGCCAAAACACCTCTTCCAGACACGGAGAGACCATCAATCAGTCTAATTCGAAGACACCTCAAAGTCAGCCTCCTGGTAGCCCAGCAGGACCTGGTTTAGAGGCTTCTTCCTTCAGTTACACTCAGTGACTTACACAGAGAGCTCAGATCACCAGGCTCATCTCAGGAACTCACCAGACCCCTGGGAAGGGCTGGTATTTCCACCCTGGATACTTTGCTCCCAGTAAAGGGAAACCAAGGCTAAGAACCCTCACTTTTCTTTTCCCACCTTTGTTCTTAGCCCTGCCTTCTGCTACATTGTAACCAACAAATCCACAGTGGCTAAAATTCCCAGTTAGGCAGTCGCTCCTAGATAGAGATCTTCTCCTGGCTGACCTGTTGTGAATGAAGGGAACCAAAAAGTAAAGTGCTCTCTTGCCTTCCAAGCAGTGAAAGGAAGCTACATTCCCAAACACAGAGAAGAGCAAACTGCAACAAAAAAAACAGGAGTTCCTACCACTAAAAAATACACGATCTGTTTTGCTTTGTTTTGTTTTGTCTTTTTCCTGGAGTGCAGTGGCACAATCTCAGCTCTCTGCAACCTCCACCTCCTGGGTTCAAGTGATTCTCGTGCCTCAGCCACCTGAGTAGCTGGCACTACAGGTGTGTGCCACAATGCCTGGCTAATTTTTGTATTTTTAGTAGAGACAGGGTTTTACCATGTTGGCCAGGCTGGTCTCGAACTCCTGACCTCAAGTGATCTGCCCCCCCTCGGCCTTCCAAAGTGCTCCCAAAATGCAGCCTCCCGAAGTTTGGCAAGCAGGATTTATACATCTGTGGCGCTGAGTCCATTTAAATCGTCCAAATGTCCAGATCCACACCAAGAGCCCACAGGGCTAAGGAGTTGGGTTGGAAGATGGAGACGTATTTGATTTTCAGTTGTAAGATCCAGTTAAACAAGGGAATTCACTGGAGAAGGAAATCGAGTCTTTCCCTGTCCTCTGGCATTGGATTACTTCCCAATATGCTTAAGTGGTTCTTGTGGATGTTGGGACACTTACTACACTCATTAAGACAGTCACAGACATTGACTCTGCATTTTTTAATCTGACATTTTCTGTTTTCAAGCAATTTTATTTTCAAGAACAATGCATGTCTCCCCTCCTCACCCTTTTTTTTTCTTCCAATAATTAGGCCTGAAAGCAGAGTGAGAGATAAAGGAAAGTGTTCAAACAAGTGATCTGAGGTTCTAGAATAAATATGTCCTAGCCATTACAGAGCTGTTTGAAAGCCTGTGATCGGCCTCCTACAGTCACTGGGGCATAGCCTCCTTGGATGACATTTCTGCCTCTCCTAGATGTCTTGGAGAGAATCAAGAGTCAGGCCTTGGACCTCTTCTCTAATCTTCTTACACACTTCTTTTGTGATTTCATCTATTCATTCTCAGTACTTTATTTATTTTTATTTATTTATTTATTTATTTTTTGAGATGGAGTCTCACTCTTGTCACCGAGGCTGGAGTGCAATGGTATGATCTCAGCTCACTGCAACCTCTGCCTCCTGGGCTCAAGTGATTCTCCTCCCTCATTCTCCTGAGTAGCTGGGATTACAGGCGCATGCCATCATGCCCAGCTAATTTTTGTATTTTTAGTAGAGATGGGGTTTCACCATGTTGGCCAGGTTGGTCTCGAACTCCTGACCTCAGGTGACCGCCCATCTCAGCTTCCCAAAGTGGTGGGATTACAGGCCTGAGCCACCATGCCTGGCCTTTTCTCGGTACTTTAAAATATCATCCATATACTGTTGACCCCACCACTTAGATCTACAGCCCCAGTTCGCTCCTGAAATCCAGACTTGAACATTCATTCAATATCTAATGGACAACTCAGCTCTACTTGTCCTAAGTGGAACTCCTTATTTCTTCCCCAACAAACCTGCTCTTTCTGGGGTCATTGGGTAACATGAGGAAGAATTTGATTTCTCAATCCAAAACTGGGGACGATATTTTTTTCATTTCCTATATGGCTTTTGGGCTTACAGAAGTAAAAATGTTAATTGTAAAAACAAAACAAAACAAAACAAACAAACAAAAAAACAAGGAAAACACAGAAAAGTGTTGAAAAGAAAATAAAAATTAGCCAAAAACCAACCACTCAAACATAATCTTTAACATTTTGCTATATTTTCTTCTGTTTTTTTCTAATGCTTTCTTTTTTTCAAAATTAGGATCATATGTTAAGGTTTGTGCTTATTTGATTTTTCTTAGTATTACCTATTTTTTTACTATTTTGAGGTATTGTTATGTATAATAATTTACTCAGCCATGCCCTTATTGTTAGAAATACAGGTTATTGTTGATTTTTAGTATTATAGTGCTACAGTCAACATCCTTGAACATAAATATTTTATTCCACTGATTCCTTCTTTTTTTTTTTTTTTGAGATGGAGTCTCGCTCTGTCACCCAGGCTGGAGTGCAGTGGCACAATCTCTGCTCACTACAACCTCTACCTCCCGGGTTCACGCCATTCTCCTGCCTCAGCCTCCCGAGTAGCTGGAACTACAGGCACCCGCCACCACGCCCGGCTAATTTTTTGTAGTATTTTTAGTAGAGGTGGGTTTTCACCGTGCTAGCTAGGATGGTCTTGATGTTCTGACCTCTTGATCTGCCTGCCTCGGCTTCCCAAAGTGCTGGGATTATAGGCGTGAGCCACCGTGCCCAGCCTGATTATTTCTTCAGAATAAATTAAGACACATGGAAACATGTAGCCAAAAAGAAAAATATATTTTTCTGGAAAGTAACTGACCCCTAAATTTAAAGAAAATTGGCTCTATCTTTCTGGAAAGTAATTCAGCTCTAAATTTTCTGGGCTATTTAAACTTAGGGCTGACTTACTTTCCAGAAAGACAAAACCAATTTACATTCAGCAGTTTTCGAGAGACTCTAATTCATTGTGTTCTCACCACACTGGGTATTATCATTAAACAGATACACAGCAAACGAAACAACTCAACCTACCCAGTAAGCAAAAATAGTCTAATTTTAAAATTTGCATTTTTTTGAATAGTAGTAATGTTGAACATTTTTTTCATGTGTTTTCTTCACCCTGTGTATTTTCTATTTTATGAATTGTGTGGTGATGACTTTTGCTTATTTTTTGTTTATCTGTTTTAGAGACAGGGTCTCATTCTGTCTCCCAGGCTGGAGTCCAATGGTATGATCCTAACTTACTACAGCCTTGAACTCCTGGTCTCAAACGATCCTCCAGCCTCAGCCTCCAGGGTAGCTGGAACTACAGGAATGAGTCACCACACTCAGCTTTATTTTTCTTTTGATATACCCTCTTACAAAGTGATTTCTTTTTTTTTTTCTGTTTTTCTTTTTTGAGACGGAGTCTTGCTGTCGCCCAGGCTGGAGTACAGTGGTGCGATCTCAGCTCACTGCAACCTCTGCCTCCTGGGTTCAAGAGATTCTCCTGCCTCAGCCTCCCGAGTAGTGTGACCACCAACACACCCAACTAATTTTTTGTATGTTTAGTACAGATGGGGTTTCATCAAGTTGGCCAGGCTGGTCTCAAACTCCTGACCTCAGGTGATCTGCCTGCCTCAGCCTCTGAAAGTGCTGGGATTATAGGCATGAGCCAGTGTGCCCAGCCGTAAATGATTTCTAACAGTATGTTATATATTAAGGATTCACCCTTTTCCTATGGTATATATTGTGAATATTTTCCCTCTTTACCATCTACCTTTTATTTGGTGTCTTTGACACATAGAAATTGAAATTTAAGTCATCAAATTTTTGCTTTTACTCATATGCTTAGAAAATCTTTCCTCATTTTGAGATCAAAGATCATTCACTTATATTTTCTTGGGGGTACTATTTTCAATGTCTTGATAAAATGCTCACAATAAAAAATTAGGAAGTGTTTTAGACTGCAGTTCAGGTTGGCAGAATTATGCCTATGGCCAAATGTGTTTGTATGCACTCACACACAGTGTGTGCACGTGGGGGAAGGCAAGTCTAGCAAAATTTGTTTTATCTATTTAAATGCGTTACAATTAAGAAAGCGAAATGTAGATTTTTTTTTTCAAGGGGACAGTAACAACGAAGCCAGGAATTCTGTTTCATAGCTGTGTTAGGGAGGGTATTGCTGCACATCTAGTAGGATTCTGCTGGCTGTTGAAATCAGGTCCTCCTGCAGATTGTGTATTTATCGCAGTTTTCTTTAAAGAAGTAAAATCAAAGTGGGCAAAGGCATCTGTCAGAAGTGCTCTAAATATGCAGATATTCTTGAGGGAAACACAACATGACTCATCTTGTGTCTGACCCTCTTGTGTCTGATGCTGCCACTCTCACACACTGTGAGGGCCTGTTCGGTTTGGTGTCCTCATGGCTTAGTGACCTCCATGGCCTAGAGAGGATTTTTTGTGTGTCCACCCCTGTGCAGCCTGCATGAAGGATCAGTGAACATTTGCTAGTATGTGGAATTCCTTGGCCTTCCCGGCAGCCCTGCCCACCTGCTCCTCTGGCCTGACCACCTTTGCCCTCCAGTTCGCACAAGTATTCTACTGCTGGGGCCTTGAAGGATATCAGAGGTCTACTCCTTAGGTGTCTTCTTCAAGTTTTACACAGACACAGACACACACACACACCCCCCTCTGTAGTCTTACAGGGAGATCTATTCTGAGGCCTTTCCTGAAGAGCTGTGGTTCTATATTCAGACTCCCTCTTACACCCTCTGGGTGGTTCTATGACCTGAGATAGCCAGCTGTCCCGAGCCGCCCTCCACCGCCCAGGGGGCAAGTGTGGCTTCTCCTGCCCCCTGCTTGCCATCTCCTTCACTCTGGGCCTTTCTCCCCTCCGAGGCCCATCTGAGGGCAGCTGCAACCTGCATGTTGTTTCGAAAATAAGGTTGCTTCCTGCCTACCTGCAGACCACCCACGCCCACAGGATACTAGGAGAAATGTCATTTAGCCGCGCTTACAGCCAGTGATTCACGGAGCTTCTCGCCAACTCCTTCAACCCCAACTGCAGCTTGAGAATGAGGCGCTGTTATTATTCCCATTAGAAGAAAGATGGGAAGGAACAGCCCAGACCAAGTTCACACAGCTGGTGAATTCATGCAGAACTGGGAGTCCTAAGTCTTTTCTGCTCCGCCACAGGCAAGCCCACGTTCTCTCTTTGAGCCAATGGTCACTCTGTTCTGCAAGATGATGATGTGTGTCCGGTCAGGGTATAAAAACCCCTCTCCTAAGCATTCCTGACTGGAGACCTTCCAGACTTTGAGGAGCTCTCACTGTGAAGGGGAACTCCTTCCCGCACACTGCAGCCCCTCACTTCTTTGCTGGGGAGTTTTACTGGTCACCAGCCTCCTTGTCACACTGACACATGGATCTACTAGCTCTGGCCCTGGAAATTAACCACTACACTCTTGTCTTCTACTTGGTTGCACCTTGCGTATCTGATGGCTGCTCCTGGCCTGTGCCCCTTTGGTCTTCTATGCCGTTTTCATCTTGCACTTGTCTCTGGAGGGTTCTGCCTGCTCTGCTCACCCTCTCCCTTTGCCACCCCCGGAAGACTAGATAAAGCCATGTGAACCAGAGGTACCCCACTTCCTTCTCCCTAAATATTTCTCTCTGATTTCATTTGCAAGAGAAATCTGCCAAATTATAGATGGATAGAGATACTGTATAGTCTCACTGCCCTCCTTTTCTTCTCCCTGGCTCTGAGTCTGGGGGTGGGGCTGGGAAGGGGGAGCCAGCCTCAGGCAAAGTTACTGCCTGAGACTTTAAAGTGAGATTTTAATCTCCTTAATCTCCTTTCCCCTCCACCCACCCACCAGCACAGTCAACGCATCACTGAGACACCTGCTTGGGTAGGGGTGGGAGGGTGGCGGTAGTGGGGTTAGGGGGTGGCAGAGGCACACTTGTTTGGGGTGTGGGGAGAAAAATTTTGCTTCTGGCCACAGAACCTAACTGGAGGCTCAAAGAGATCTTTTTAGATAACAGTGGCCAGGCAGGAATGATGAGAGTTATGCCACAGAAAAGACTTTTAGTGAAAGACAAGAGCTCTACTTCAGAAAACTGGCTGAGCCCCGGGGTCTGGGGAGGAAATGCACAACAAATGGGACACCTTGGCCCACTGAAAGCACGGACACCAGCGAAGACTACTGGGTTCAGTTCAAAAAGTATTTGGGAGCCAGCTTGAAGAGGCTCCCACTGGCCAAAGATGGAACAACTTGAGCGTATAAGAGAAACGACTACCATGGGTTAAAACTGTCAATTTTTTTTTTCTTTTGATGGAGTCTTGCTCTGTCACCAAGGCTGGAGTGCAGTGGTGTGATCTCCACTCACTGCAACCTCTGTCTCCCGGGTTCAAGCGATTCTCCTGCCTCGGCCTCCCGAGTAGCTGGGGTTACAGGCGCCCACCACCATGCCCAGGTAAGTTTTGTATTTATAGTAGAGATGGATTTCACCAAGTTGGCCAGGCTGGTTTCAAACACCTGACCTCAGGTGATCCACCCGCCTCAGCCTCCCAAAGTGCTGGATTACAGATGTGAGCCACCACGCCCGCCAAAACTGTCAAATATTTTTATGTTCATACATTCATCACAACCCTAAAACCAATCAACCAACATATTTATTGCTCACCCTTGGAGGATGCTAAGGAACCAAATTATTACTTAATTTTTTCCTGGAAAAAAAAACCCACCATTTTTATTATAAAATGATCGAACACACGTAAGAGTGGAATCGTAGAATGAGCCTCTGTGCACCTGCTGCACAACATCGACTATCAGCTCATGGCTCTTCTTGTTTTTCTATATCCCCACCCGGTCCCCTCTCCCCTGGATTTATCACATCACAGGCATCATGTCATTTGATCTGTAAATAATAAATCATTATAAATAAAGGGAAGAAAATAAAGGGAACACTTATCCTGGGCATTTATCAGGATAACCAAAGAGTTGACAAGGGTAAGTTTCTCTCTATAGAAATATTCCAGCAAATAAATGAAAAAGAAAAGATAATCCCTAATGAAATAGAGGCTCTAGGCAATGATTATCAGTGGCTTTTTGTGTCACCAAAAGAAAGAGCAGGACACAAAGCCTCCTGAGGAAAGTACAATAACCACCTTAAAATGTTCTTGCTACATTAAACCTGAATCACATCAACCTCCAGATTCAACAGCCAGTTTATAAAAAACACAGGAGGCAGAGAAATACATTAAATGACACCACAGGGATGCAATCAGCAAAAATTCACACTGTGGGAGATTCTAGGGAACAAATAACCTAGTTTCCTCAACAAATACAGTTCAAAGAAAGAAAGAGAAGGGTCGGGCTGTGAGGGAAGGAATTCTAGATATGCAAGAGACAGAGAAACTGTCTCTGTTGGATAAAATGAACTGTGAAGTAGAAACGAAATACATGAGGCAATAAGATGAATTATTTCAACACCAACTTGATATTTGATGATACTAAGGAATTACTGAATTTTCTGTAGGAGGGATAATGGTAGTATAGTATTTTTTTTAAAGAGTGCTTATCTTTTGGAAATACATACTAAAGTATGTATATGTAGTTTATTATATTATTTTCTCTACTTTTCTACATGTTTGAAAAGGGAAGAGTTGCCCTGGAAAGTAATCCTGGGGTCTCCCTTCAGAAGAAAAGTAGTTGGTGAGAAGTGAAGCGCCACTGGCAACTATAACATTATGGGTTGAAATGGCACTTTTCTCGGGCTGCTGACACGTTCTCAGATTCTGCTGAGCTTCTCGAGGGTGGATTCTGAATCTTGGCTTCTCTTATACCCTCTGGAACACCAGGCCCAGGGATGGCCCACTGTGCACTCTCCCCAAGCCCTGCCGAGCAAATGGAATGAGCCTTTCAGAGAGCTCCTGACTGTGTCGCGTCTTACTTAGCTGCATACTTAATCTCTTCATTTTCTTTCTTTATCTATAAAATAGGACCAATGATTCTTAATTCACAGGATTTTTGTAAAGATAAAATAGTATAATATATGAGAATCTTCTCTGTGATTAAAATAACAATTCAGAGTAACAATAATAGCTAGCAGCCGGGCATGGTGGCTCACGCCTCTAATCCCAGCACTTTGGGAGGCCTAGGCGGGCAGATCACTTGAGCTGAGAAGTTTGAGACCAGCCTGTGCAACATAGTGAAACCCTATCTCTACAAAAAATAGAAAAATTAGCCAGGCGTGGTGGTACGTGCCTGTAGTCCCAGCTACTCGGGAGGCTGAGGTGGGAGGATCAGTTGAGCCAAGAGGTCAAAGCTGCAGTGAGTCATGATTGTGCACTGCACTCCAGCCTGGGCAAGAGTGAGACCCTGTCTCAAAATAATAATAATAATAATAATAATAATATCTAACACATATAGAAGGTTTATTATGTTTCACGTTCATTCTAAGGGCTTTCTATGCATTATCTCATTTGATTCTCATAAAACCCTATGCAGTATGTTTGATGATTAGCCTCATCTCACAAGTGTGGAAATTAGGGGGCAAAGATGTAAAGGTTACAGTGCCAAATATGTAGTATTTGTCCTTATCATACATAGATGGAAGAGGCTATTGGCCCCACTGTTGTAATTTGAGGGACAGCTGAAAGCTGTCCTCCTGCTGAAAATATTTTTAGCTAGAAGCATTTTGGAATCCAAGAGATTACTGTTAAAAGGGAAATTACTCTGAGAGGGGTGACACATTAAACCTCTGCCCTCCTGGAATGCCTTAATATGAAATTATCAGGTTACTCTCCCTCCTCTATCAGGACCCTTAGAGAAAATAGGAGTGGCTGGGCCAGGAGAAAGCAAAAGGGAAGAAGACATTAAGAACAAAGTCCATGACCTTGACAATTTTACCTGGAGCCTGCCTTGAGCCCAACCTCCAGTGGTCAGTGCCAGAAGAAAGACAAGCAAAGCTGCTTTTCTTTTTTCCAAACAGACCCAGAGATGGAAGATGGCCCTGACTTGAACGTGCCATCTGTGCAGTTCCAGTGTCCAGAGCTTCCTGCCTCACTGATCCCTCCTGTGGGCTTGGACTCTGGCACACTGGCTGTGAAGTGTTTTTTTGGTTTTTTTCTTGAGACAGGGTCTTGCTCTGTCACCCAGGAAGCTGGAGTACAGTGGTGGTCCAGCACAGCAGATCATAGCTCACTGTAGCCTCAACCTCCTGGGCTCAAGTGATCCTCCCGCCTCAGCCTCCCAAGTAGCTAGAACTACAGGTGTGCACCACCACTTCTGGCTAATGTTTTATTTTTTGTATATATGGGGTTTTGCTATGTCGGCCAGGCTGGTCTCAAACTCCTGACTTCAAGCAATTCCCCCACCTTGGCCTCCCAAGGTGCTGAGATGACAGGCGTGAGCCACTGGACCTGGCCTGGGTCTGAAGTCTTGATAATTTCTTGGTATATCTTAGTGCAAAACTTGGAAGCCATCTGGAGAAACGCTGGTGCTGAGGGGGCAACTGCTGGCCCTGCTGCCAGGGCCTTGGTCTCCCCCTCTGTCGTGATGACCATTTTGGTCCCCACCAGGATGTCATGAAAGTTCTTAGTCCAACTGTGCTAAAGCCCTTGGCAACTCTTCTTTTCTTCTGGGCTGCGCTCTGCAGACCAGGCAAAGAATCAACAGGCCAGACGAGCCAGACCATAGAGCTGTGAGGGGCTGAAGAATGTGGAGAAGCACTCTGTTCATTGCAGCACAGCTGCTATATGGAAAAGCCAATGCACCTCCGGCTACACTGACGGCTGTCTGATGTCTCTCACACACAGATGGAGAGGCTGGCCCCAGACTTCCTTGGGCAGGTTACACCACAGCCGTGCATTTGTTTCTAGCTACTCAGTTAATGGGACATAGAAGAACCAGACCTGCCTGAGTACCTAACATGGCAAAGGGCCTTCGGGACATGAAAAACAGCAGAGATAAGAATGTTAAGCCTAGAAAAGACTTGAGGACTTTAAAGCTGCTTTCCTATTTGAAAGGCTGTCTCATGGAAAAGAGATTGGACTTATGTATGTGTGTGTTTTTGGTGGGGGGCTTCGAGGGGTTGAACAAGGACTAGTGGAACACCGGTCAGATTGGTAGAAGGAAGCTTCACTAAAAACCAATTGGAGAGGCAGTATTGTGGACAGGAATGCAGAGTCTGGAGTCAGACTATTTGTCTCCAAATCCTACTTTCTGTGCCTCTTACCTTGTCTGTGAAAGCGAGATTAAAAATTTGCACTTATCTCAAAAAGTTGTTGTAAGGATTAAGTAAGTTAATACGGGTAAAATGCTTTGGATAGCTTGGTTCATGCTAAGTACCCAATAAATGTGAGGTGGAAATGGAAACGTCCATGATTTCATAAATAAAGTCAGCAAGATTCAAATTGTATATGGTGTAATTCCAATTTTGTTTTTAAAATGCACATTATTTTAGAAGAATACTCGAAGAAAATACCCCAAAATATTCACAGTGGTAATTTCTGAACAGTTGGATTATGGGTGATATAAAGCGTTACAGTTTTTAATATTGCATATTTTCTAGATAAGCATATATTACTTCATAATGGAAAAACATTTTTATTTTGCTATCTATTTAAAAAGGCATGGCATACCTAAAAGTGTAGTGAGATCCTAGTTACCAAAAAAGATAAACCATCCTGTTACTAAAAGTATTCAAACTCACACAGCTAATGGACAGTTGGATTATTCTTACTGTTTAATCCCAACCATATAAAGAAAGTAGCACGTAAAAATGCAGAATGCAGGGCAACAGGTGACACTGGTTATGGTTACTCTGGGGATGTGGATGAGAAATTGTTTGTTTCTGTATTCTTTTCTCGACTTTCAGAATTTTCTAAATTACATGTGTATTACTTTGAAAATGGAGGGGAGTGGTATTAATTGGAAATGGAAACTAAACTAAAAAGAAATTTTTAAAAAAGGAGTTCAGTCCAGATGAGCTTGAAGGCCCCCATAGACCTGCTAATCTAGGTTGCACGACCATGATTCTGTGACCACACAGCGTTGGCAATTGCATGATGTGACATATCCGCCTCCATCTGCTGCACACTACGGCCCAGTGGTGGTCATGCCTCCCCCTGTTCAAAAACCACCCCAGGAGTTCAGGTTTGTTTTTGGCATCACATCACAGACCTCCCCCCAGCATCATGTGGCTGTAGGGCCTCATATTCTGGTCAGCTCACTTTCCACCTGCGTCCCCAGTCCACATCTCTTCCATCCAGCCAGGTCCACCCCTCTGGGAACTCACTAACACCTACCCTCTCCCTGTCTGGACTGCCGCTGACGCCTAACTGGGGATGCCCCTTCCTCCTGCCAATCCACATTCTACCCATTGGTTGAAGATGCTCCAGGGGCACTGGGCTTCTGCAAATGCCAGCTCTTCGCCTGCACCAAATAATTTAGCACGACTGCATTCTTTACTGCTTCGTGCGTCTCCTCTTTGGCATGAGCTTCATGACTGCAGAGCCACATTTTCTACTTCTCTTTTGCCTCTTATGCCCCAAACCAAAACATCTAGCTTGCTGCTGAGAGCAGACTCAGAACCCAAAGCAGCACCGGCTGGATCACTGTTACTCAATGACCACTGCATATGATCTGATGCCCCATTCCAAAATCGGCCAAGAACCGATTGGGCCGACATTCTTTAGATCTGGAAGGATAGTAGACCTGTGAGTCAAAGGTGATTTGTCATGGCAGCCCCACAGTTAAGACACAATCCTGCCCTGCAGAGAAAGAAACAGTTTTCTTACTTTGAGCATTTCGTTTGGTTTAGAGAGCTGCAGAGGTCTCGGCAGGGCCACGAAAATGGGAAACCATTTAGAAAGTAGAATAAAAATAAAGAGAATAGGGTTAATTTAGTTGGAGAAGGAGTGGAGATGAGGCCACACCAGTCTTAAATACGCCAAGAAAAACTGAGGCAGCATGCATGCTACTGGTACTACTTCCGCTCTTAAGATCATCTCCTGTCCCCGGCCTGCCCCTGACACCCCCAGAGCTCTCCTCCTGCTCAACCAGCCCAGGAGCCTTCCAGCTAACAAGATCTCTTCCAGCTCCGAAAGGTTGTTTTGTAACTTCTTAAACCTGAAACTTCAGGCTGTGGAGCATGTAAACAAGAGTGACTGTGGGATATCCTGCTCAGATGATTTTAAAGAAAATAGGGACATATTTCGAAGGATGGTTTAAGCAAGACCTTTTAAACCCTTTTAACTCTTCAGCTCACCTTGCATTAAATCAAATGTGACAAAAAATGTTCATTAAACATTAAATATATATTTATTTTCCTATAAAAACAGTTGAAAGCATTTTTATAATTTTGCTTTTGAAATTATTTGGTTACAAGTAATTTGTTTAATTCATGACAAGCTACAATTTCTTGGCTTTTATTGTGTATTCTTGGGAACATTTGTGACGAGATAAAACTAACCTACAGCTTGTTTTCACATGTAAGATTTACATGTGAAACAACAAGACTGACGTATAGCACAATTATAACATTGTCTTAGACTTGGTTTCTAGTACATATATTGATTCTCAACCATTATCCATTAAGAGGTGTTGAGGTGGGTGTGGTGGCTCATGCCTGTGATCCCAGGACTTTGGGAGGCTGAGGTAGGTAGATTGCTGGAGTCTTGGAATTTGAGGTTAGCCTGGGCAACATGGTGAAACCCCATCTCTACAAAAAATACAGAAATTACCTGGGTGTGGTGGCATGTTCATGTGATCTCAGCTACTCACGAGGCTGAGGTGGGAGGATCACTTGAGCCTGAGAGGCAGAAGTTGCAGTGAGCTGAGATCACACCACTGCACTCCAGCCTGGGCAACAGAGAGAGACTCCCTCTCAAAAACAAACAAAAAGAGGCACTGAAAGAAAACTGTCATTTATAGTAGTTAGAATACTAAAACCTGGAAATAACTTACTTTCATTAGAACAGGTAGAGTCAAACCTATACCTATGTTAAAATCATTTTCACTCATTTGCTTTCCAAAAGATTTCATGACGCAGGGGAGAGAGTTGGGAGCAGGGGGAGGATGGGTTCATAGAAGCTCATGAGAAACATATATTTTGGTGCCATCTATAATGTGGGTGGGGGCGGAAAGAAAAACTCAGAATGACTGCTCTGATCATTTTGTGTGAAATGTCTTATTTCTTTTCTAAACCATACATGTCTTGAGGACAGATGCAGTAAGTTCATCACACGATCCAGCAGTGAGCACAAGGGGCTCATTGAATTGATTGGTGCACATGATACTCCAGATGGAGCCACACTGAAAATGGCACCACTGTCTCAATTTCCTCCGGGAAAAGCAGTGGTAGGGGGGTCACAGGACCATACCTGTCACTGCATTCAGTTCTGTGAGGGTGGCCAGGGACTCCTGTTTGCCCCATTTCAAAGGGGACACACTAAGGCCCAGGGCAGGCAGCGATGGAACCCAAGGTTGGGTGCTGAGTAGGACTCTAGGCCTCTGTCCAAGTTGATCTGGGGTCTTCTGCAGTAGGACCTGCCTGTATCTTTTACAGTGTGTTATCCCTGCCTAAGAACCTGCCCACTCCCTCCTCTGCCTCTCAACCAAGACTTCCTGGGGACCTTCCTTTTTACCCTCTGGACAACTCTTAGAAGGAGGCTCAGCCTCTGAACTGTCTAAGCATGAATGAGAGGTCTTCCAGGTCCTGTGAACAGTTCTCTGGCCTAAGGATGACCATGAACCACAGCAGGTTCAGCCCCCAACACCACCCAACTGCAGACAACGCCATCCCTGGGTGCTCTGGAATGAAGGGATCAATCTGGCATCTCCTTTCTCAGTGACCTTTCTGAGCCTAAAGCTACCAGGCCCATAAATTCCCCCCTGGTGCTCACAAGATTCTGATGATCAAGAAAGAAGGCGGGTCTTCCCCACCAACAGCCAAGAGGCTGCTTGACAGTCAAGGCAGCTTGTTCAGGGCTCCGCCTGGGTTTGTTTTGAACCTGCCCTGGCCTGTGTGGGGGTGGGTGGAGTAAACGTCTTTTCTCTCTGCGTGTCTTCCAAACACAGCTCTGCACTCGGGGCTGCCACTCCCTTCCTTTCTCTCCTCAGCCTCTCCAGAAGCAAAGCTCCTGCTGGCTCGGGCATGGGCTGACTTCTAAGAGTAGAGAACTGTGACTCCACAGCAGGGGAAACCTAGCTGCTATGAAAGCAACAACTTCTAGGGAGGCTGGGACCTCGGGCCTCCAGCACCATGGAGGACCATGGAGTGATCTTAAGGAATCCTTCTGGACACGTATCCAAAGGGCTGCGTGCCTCTTCACTTGACGGAGAGGCTTTGGGCTGCCCGTACCCTGAGAAGGGAAGATGAGGTGGGGGTAGTTTATCCGGCCCAAGCTACCACAGCCCATTAGGACAGAGCCCAGGCCTATTCAAGGATGGGTGAAAAACTAAAATGTGGGGAGGGAAAAGGCCTGGGTAAGCCCTTGTTTGGCTCATGGTTTTGGCCCTCTCTGAGGTACCTAATCTGATCCAGTAACCACACAGACTGGGCTGCAAAGGAGCTAACCAATATTCTTTTTTTTTTTTTTTTTTTTTGAGATGGAGTTTAGCTCTTGTTGCCCAGGCTGGAGTGCAATGGTGTGATCTCGGCTCACAGCAACCTCCACCTCCTGGGTTCAAGCGATTCTGCTGCCTCAGCCTCTCGAGTAGCTGGAATTACAGGCATGTGTCACCACAGCCGGCTAATTTTGTATTTTTAGTAGAGATGGGGTTTCTCCATGTTGGTCAGGCTGGTCTTGAACTCCTGACCTCAGGTGATCCACCCACCTCGGCCTCCCAAAGTGCTAGGATTACAGGCGTGAACCACCGCACCCAGCAAGCTAACCAATATTCTAATGACTTCATTTGATCAATCACAGTGTCCAGCGAAGAAAATCAGGGCTCTTCTCAGGGTTGTGGTGTCTAGACCCTAAAAATAGACTCCCTCCCCCTCCCTACCCTGCTTTCCCACCAACCTTGAAGATTCTGATTTTTTTTTTTGGATTCATGCTAGTTCTTCCCACAAGGGAGTTGGAATTTATTATCATCTCCTATGTTCCTAACACTGGTTATAAATGTTTATTTCATTTAATCCTCAGAACTGGCTCAGAAAATAGGCCACACTCTCCCTATCTCATAGAAGAGTCAGAGGCTCAGAGAGACTAACTTACTTGCCTGAGGTCACACAGTTAGTTGGTAGAGGAGCTCTTCCATAAGACAGGAAGACCACATCACCTGCAGGGCGGCACCTGCTCTGGGAGGTGGCACAATATGCCCAGTGATGGTGATGACAATGACTATGAAAGGATTTTATATTTGCACAGCACTTTGCAGCAGTGCCCCTCAGCTCTGAATCCAGGGCACTCACTGAGTCCAAGAAGGGGTGCCCCTCCCCACTCCCTCCCCAGCACACATCACCTTAGCCACTTCCGGAGGAACAGGAGAAATGGCTTGCCCACTTGGCTGGCTGCAGTGGTAGCAGGAGGCTTCCTGAACAGAGGCTGCCCAGACTGCCCACAGCAAGTGTCCCACTGCTCTGCCACCGCTGGTGCCCTGTGGGAGTCAGGGCTGGGGAACCTGAATGGTGGGCCAGGCCGGGGCCTGTGGGGTTCAGAGGCAGAGTGGAGAATACAAAATCGCAGGTGAGATCACAGCTCTCCTAAGCCTCATTCCCTGTGCCCCACACAGGCAGAGCCTTGAGTCCTCCCTTTGTTCCCTTCTTGTTTCTCTGGGGGTAATTTGGCCTTTTAGAGACCACTTCCTTTACCCCCAATCAGCAGACACCACCTGCTCCCTGCCCATCTTCCTTCCCTCTGTTTCCTCCTCTTCCCCACAAGCTGACTGTGTTGTGGGGGCTCCTTAAACCTCCATCTCAGTCACAAGGACAGCAGGAGCTTCTCCAGCTCCCTGAAGTCCCCTCTGTACACCCTTCCCCTCGGGGAACCCAGAGGCCGAGGTCAAGTTCCTGGAGGAGGAGGCACTGTCTGGAGTGCTCTGGCAGGAGCATTTTAAGAGCCACGTTCGACTGGGCACGGTGGCTCACGCCTATAATCCCAGCACTTTGGGAGGCCAAGGAGGGCAGATCACCTGAGGTCAGGAGTTCAAGACCAGCCTGGCCAACATGGTGAAACCCTGTCTCTACTAAAAATACAAAAATTAGCCTGGCATGGTGGTGTGTGCCCGTAATCCCAGTTACTCGGGAGGCTGAGGCAGGAGAATCGCTTGAAACCAGGAGGCAGAGGTTGCAGTGAGCAGAGATTGTGCCATTGCACTCCAGCCTGGGGGATGAGAGTGAGACTTTGTCTTAAAAAAAAAAAAAAAAGCCACGTTCTTTATTAATCCCCCGACCTGCTACCTTTACCACCCTAGGAAAATAAGTAAAGGTCTGGGTCTTGAAGGGAAGACGTCTCTGCCTGAGCTTCTGGGCCACCTGCAGATGACCCCAAGGTGGTGGTCAGTGGCCCAAGGGTGGTGCTGGGGACACCTGCCCCTTCCTACCTGCCATCCCCCACCTTGCATGACAGGATGGAAGCCCTACCACTTGTCGGATGATTTAGAATTTAAGAAAAGCTTAAAGGCCAGGCATGGTGGCTCATGCCTGTAATCCCAGCACTTTGGGAGGCCGAAGTGGGCAAATCACGAGGTCAAGAGACGGAGACCATCCTGACCAACATGGTGAAACTCCATCTCTACTAAAAATACAAAAATTAGCCGAGTGTGGTGGCGGGCGCCTGTAGTCCCAGCTACTCAGGAGGCTGAGGTAGGAGAATCACTTGAACCCGGGAGGCGGAGGTGGCAGTGAACTGAGATTGCACCACTGCACTCCAGCCTGGCAACAGAGCGAGATTCTGTCTCAAAAACAAAACAAAACAAAACAAAACAAAAAGAAGGGCTTGTGGAGGTTCACTTGTCTCTCACAACCTCAGAAGAAAACCGAGGCGGAATGACTCTCCAGCTGGGACTGAGGCGGAGGGACTGCCTGGTCCTTGGCTGTCCAGGGAGGGTCTCATTCCCTGCTGCTCTGCTGTCAGACTGTTCAAAAGTGAAGGCCTCACATTGGCAGAACCCAGGTATTTGGTATCTAGAGAACCCAGGAAATAACAGTCAGGCCAAATGCCGGCCCTCTCCTGAATCCTTTAGTCCCCATCCTTTAGCACCCCCCTGTGAGGGACAACCAGACACATCACACCCTTATGGATGCAGATGGCACGGACTCCTTCACTTGGTTACAACCCGCGCTCACCTGGGATCTTTTCTGCCTTCTGTGGACCTATCAGAAGATCTAAAGGGGACATTTGAAAGTGAAAAGGGAGCTTGCAGGGAGAGCAGCCAACTCAGCCCATCCAAGAGCAGACAGACCCCTGCACGCCCTGCTCACAGCTCTGTCCCTGTGCCACTGTGGCCTGGCACTGCGTCTGGGGAGCTCAGTAAATATTTGTTGAGTGAATGAATGAATGGGATGGCCTGACCACTTGGCATTGCAGAAGGAGAAGGACAAAGTGAAGAGGCTGAGGTTTGTTTTTGGGTGGGGAAGCTCCCACCTTGGATTGTAGTGGGGTGGAAGCAGCAGCAAAACCCCAGTCTAGGGTGTGGATTGAGGGAGACCCAGGAAAACAACCCATTCACATACCTGCCTTTCCTGAAAGGCTGAGAGCTGCCTGAGATTAGGGAGCTGCCTTACTCCTCCTTTTGTCAGCATGCTGGCTGCTGTGCTAGGCTCCCGTGGGGAGGGTACCCCGGCATGGCTTACTGGGTGGTTAACGCCAGGGCAGAGGGGAGGTAAATTAAGGGGTACAAGCTCAGGAATCCCTCCTTTCAGTCCTGTCACCAGCCCCACATCCAACCCACCACGAATGGTGGGTAAAATTCATCTTAACTATTTCCCACCAAAACAATATGAGTTTTACTCTCTGCCTCCTTCTGGCTGAGCTCTGAAGATACCAGGAGGGCTGTGGATGTTGGGGGTGGGGAAAGAAGCTATGGAGCTGCCCAGAAGGTTGAACAACCAGGTAATTAGCTGAAAGAAAACGACTGGAGGCTGGGGAGGGGAGGGTTAAGAGTCATTGTGGGCCGCCTTCCAGAAGCCTCCTTCCACAGTCCCCACTGCCATCCACATACCACTCTGACCCCTGCAAGGACACACCACCATGCTCTGAGGGGCAGGTGGCCTCAGCTCTGCTGCTCTCAAGACAGCAAGAGAAGAGGCATTGTCAGGCCAAAGAAATTAGCAACATGGAAAAGTGAGTGGAAAGAAAACATGTTTTCATCACAGCAAGATCAAGACACTGGTTTTGTTCTTGCACCAGCCCCCTCAGTTGTTAAATGAGAAGTCAAATTCAGAAGGGACACAGGACCTGCCTGAATCACCACAGCCAGAGAGAGGCAACTGTGGGGAAAGTGCCCTGGCCTTGGAGGGCGAGGAAGTGCTACGGGACGTGAGCAGGTCGCTTAACCTCTCAGAGCACTGGAGCAAAATCGAGGGATGGGACAACTTCGGAGTGTTGTTGTGAAAATCAGCTGAGACTGTTTATATGAAAACACTTTGTAAACTGAAAAAAATAAAACCAAAGAGTGTCAGCAGCAGAACTAGGACTAGAGCCCAGATGACCTCAGGCCCAGCCCCCGGTCCAGCGCCCGCCTTGAGTTTGTGGATAGCATGATTTGGCAGGCATGCCACCGACGGCAAGCAGATCTGTTTCCCACGCTTCAGAGGCCAGTTTCTGCTACCACATCCTTTCTCTCTGGCTTGTGGGGCTTGCTGCCTGCTTAGGGGTCAGCACAGAAACCCCTTGCAACCCCCAGGAAAGAGCTCTGGCCACTTACGCAGGCCACTGCAAGCTGCTCTGATACCTCTGTGTGAGTTGGAAAAGGCAGCTCTGGGTAGGCATGGTGGCTCATGCCTGTGTAATCCCAGCACTTTGGGAGACCAAGGCGGGTGGATCACCTTAGATCAGGAGTTCAAGACCAGCCTGGCCAAGATGGTGCAACCCTGTCTCTGCTAAAAATACAAAAATTAGCCAGGCGTGGTGGTGGGCGCCTGTAATCCCAGCTACTTGGGAGGCTGAGGCAGGAGAATCACTTGAACCCCGGAGATGGAGGTTGCAGTCAGCCGAGATCATGCCACTGTACTCCAGCCTGGGTGACAGAGCAAGACTCCATCTAAGAAAGAAAAGAAAGAAAGAAAGAAAGAAAGAAAGAAAGAAAGAAAGAAAGAAAGAAAGAAAGAAAGAAAGAAAGAAAGAAAGAAAGAAAGAAAGAAAGAAGAAGAAGAGAGAGAGAGAGAGAGAGAGAGAGAGAGAGAGAGAGAGAGAAAGAGAAAGAAGAAAGAAAGAAAGAAAGAAAGAAGGAAAGAAAGAAGGAAAGAAAGAAAGAAGAAAGAAAGAAAGAAGGAAAGAAGGAAAGAAGGAAAGAAGGAAAGAAGAAAGAAAGAAAGAAAGAAAGAAAGAAAGAAAGAAAGAAAGAAAGAAGAAAGAAAGAAAGAAAGGGAAAGAAAGAAAATGAGAAAATGCCCGGGTGCGGTGGCTCACACCTATAATCCCAGCACTTTTGGGAGGCTGAGGCGGGTGGATCACGGGGTCAGGAGTTCAAGACCAGCCTGGCCAAGATGGTGCAACCCCGTCTCTACTAAAAATACAAAAATTAGCAGGGCTTGGTGGCAGGCGCCTGTAATCCCAGCTACTTGGGAGGCTGAGGCAAATAATTGCTTTAACCCAGGAGGTGGAGCTTGCAGTGAGCTGAGATCACGCCACTGCACTCCAGCCTGGGCGACAGAGCAAGACTCCATCTCAAAAAAAAAGAAAGGAAGAAGAGGCAGCTCCATGGCTGGCAGGTTCAGGCCAGCTGATGCCCGTTCCTCCAGGTGGGCGTCCCTGAACCCACACTGCCAGGGAGCAAGTACAGGTGGGTCCCAGGACCCACTGGCAGCCTCAGCCTGGCACCTCCATCCAATGCTTAAACTGCAGAACCTTACTGGAGGCACTGACCAAAGTGGGCTCCGATCTCAGTCTATGAGGCAGGCACAACCCACCATTCCAACAACACTGTTTGAGTGCCACTTCATGACACACCAGCATGATCAAAAAGAATAAGCACCAGGCTAGCAGTGAGAAGTGTGGGTCCTAGTCCCACCATCCAACTTTGCTTTTTTTGAGACAGGGTCTCACTGTGTTGTCCAGGCTGGAGTGCAGTGGCACACGACCACTGTGCACTGTGGCCTCAAATTCCTGGGCTCAATCAATCCCTCTGCCTCAGCCTCCTGAGTAGCTGCGATTACAAGTATGTACCACCACATCTGACTAATTTATTTAAAAAAATTTTTTTTGTGTAGAGATGGGGGGGGTCTCACTCTGTTGCCCAGGTCAGTATCGAACTCATGGCCTCAAGCAATCTTCCCCACTCAGCCCCCAAAGGGCTGGGACTGCAAGCATGAGCCACTGTGCGCCAGCCCCACAATACAACTTTCTAGCTGTGTTCCCCTGAGGAACTCATTCAACCTCAGTTTCTCCAGCTGTCAAATGGAAATAACAATTGCTACCCCAAAAGGTTTGTTAAGAGGCACAAATGAGATGATAATATGAGTACTCTTTGTAAAGTGGAAATCAGGGTACAGCGATAAGAGATGATGATCATACATTCTAAGAAAATTTTACAGATAATTTTACTGCTAAGATGTGTTAAAGAAAAATAATTCAATGATACCTGTTAAAGCACAGTAAGGCAGACTTCATTCAAAACTGTCATGACAGGTATAAGGACGATTGCAATGGGGTCTTGCAGCAGGACGGAGAGATTGGGCTCAACTCCAAGTACAGCAAGTGGGCATTTATGCCAAGGAGCAGGGTAGGGGGTCAATGGATAGAAAATTACCAAAAGGAAATATCAGGAGTGAGAGGGATTCTGGCTAAACCAACTTAACAAGACTCTAGATGAACACAGGCCCGGGGGATCAGACCTCACTGGGGGGATGGAGGAGGATGAGGACCCTGATCTGACACTGAGGGGGACCAGATATTGAGGGTTGAGGGTCGTGAGCGAGTTGTGCTCAACTAACTTGGCAGAGTTCTTTGCTAAACCTGGATTTCGCAAGAAAGTACACGGATGGGCCTAGGAGAAAGTTTGGAAGCCTTAGTCAATCAGAGAATCTTTAGCAGTTGATATAATGACAATATTGAGATATTTTTGAAAAAAATATTCTCCCTGATGGAGCCAAACAAGTATTTCCCTTTCTGCACGTGCATGCGTGTTTTTATGCCACGTATGTGAATATGTTCTTGTAGCTCAGACAGCTCTGAATAAATAACCCAAGGAAGCAAGGGTGAGCTGAGCACAGGGGGGGCCTGCCAAGAGGATTTTCTGAAGGATGGCTGTGGGCCCAGCCTCTTCGGAGAGGGCTGAGGGCAGCTGCTTCCCTTGCCGTTTGATTCATTAGTCCACACCTCGTGGCGAGGCAACTTGAAAGGCAGCTCCGAGAAGCACATAATGGATTTGTGAGGTTTTAATACCCGACAGCAGACAAAAGACTAATAAAAATCCGGGGCAGGATTTTCCCGAGGGGGAAGTGTCACAGTGGAATAAAAATGAAAGAGATAAAGGAGAGTTCCTAGAAGGATCCAACCCCCCTTTCCCACCCCAAACTCTGCTTATAGGTTCTTATATGATAATTTAAACTATATATGATATTAAATTAGCACTCCAATAGCAAAAATAAGTGTTCCTACATCACCTTCTTTGAAAATATTTATTTAAATAGGATGAAATGTTATTAAGGGCTTTTGTGTCTAGAAACAGGGTTAATTAAAGATTTCCTGCCTGCTCTGTGGGTAGGTGACACTCTCATTGAGACAGCAGCAATGCCCTGTCTATTTAGTAGTCTCTTAGTTTTCTTTCTATTCATCTGGTTTGGTAGTGGAATTCCATGGGAAGTTTGACCCTATTCAGCGATGAGAGAAGTAAAATACTGTTGTTCACCTAGAGGCTGTTTGCTCAGAAAAACAGGGTGTCAGAGACGTGGGACGCAAACCCAGAGTGACATAGCGCAGGGACTTGGCTCTCTTTTCTGAGACCTGTAAAATGTGATGTGACTGGCTCTCAGAAAGGAGGCTGAAGGGTTCCTGCCCGATTGGTTTTCAAAGGGCAAGAGCCCCGCTGCTGAGGAGCTGCGGCTTTGTCAGACAAAAGCCCAGGGCAGCCCCCTCCTGGGCTCAGCGTTTTCCCCACCTCCCCCTTTCTCACAGGCGGTTTCCCTGAAATGAAAGAACTGTGATGCATTTGCACCTTCAAAAGCCATTTTTAAAATGCATTAAACCCAAGATTGAATACCACCCAGTTCGGCCTCTGACCTGTGCCCGCGCCAAGGTTTCTGGGCAGCCAGGCCCAGGGAGGAAGCTGGCCTTTTGGCCCCAGGAGGCAGACCCAGTTTAGCTGCCTGTGCCCCCCACCCCACCCCCTTTTTTGACCTTCTGGCCCAAATAGGGAACTGTGGAGCACTCATCTTTGTGTCCTTGCCTAGCACAGAGGCTCCCTGTGAAGGCAAGCAATGTCCCCAAGCAAATCCATATATCCGGACCTACGGCAGCAGAAAGATCAGGTGCATTAGGAAGGCGCGGGGCCTGGCCTCACATTTCCAAAAACAGTATTCCAGACGCTGCCTGCAAAGCTTCTCCACCTTCCCTGCCATCTGACCTCATCTTTCTTAATTTTTCTTCTCTCATTCTATCTTCCCCTCTCTATCTCCCTTTCTTCCTTATCTTTGAGGTCAGGCGCGGTGACTCACGCCTGTATGTCCAACACTTTGGGAGGCCGAGGCGGGTGGATCATGAGGTCAGGAGTTCGAGACCATCCTGGCCAACATGGTGAAACCCGGTCTGTACTAAAAATACAAAAAATAGCTGGGCATGGTGGTGCATGCCTATAGTCCCAGCTATTCAGGAAGCTGAGGCAGGAGAATTCCTTGAACCTGGGAGGTGGAGGTTGCAGTGAGGCAAGATCACGCCACTGCACTTCAGCCTGGGCAACAAGAGTGAGACTCCGTCTCAAAAAATAAAAATAAAATAAAATAAAATAAATTATTCTTGAAGGCCAGGCACGGTGACTCACGCCTGTAATCCCAGCCCTTTGGGAGGCTGAGGCGGGTGGATCACTTGAGGTCAGGAGTTCGAGACCAGCATGGCCAAAATGGTGAACTTTTGTCTCTACTGAAAATATAAAAATTAGCCTGCTGTGGTGGCAGGTGCCTATAATTCCAGCTACTCGGGAGGCTGAGGCAGAAGAATCGTTTGAACGTGGGAGGCCGAGGTTGCAGTGAGCTGAGATCGTGCCACTACACTCCAGCCTGGGTTGACAGAGCAAGGCTCCGTCTCAAAATAAATAAATAAATAGAAATTATCTTTGAAAGAACTTATATAAGCAGTCTAAAATTAATTTGTTAATTTGTCACATTTAAAATAGTCTATTTTATTCTGTATTTACAATTTTTGAAATCCTAGTTTTGGCATGTTTTGCTTCTTAAAAAATTTAGATCACCCCATACTCATTGAAATGGCTACTAGTTAAAAAAACAGAAAATCACAGGTGTTGGTGAGGATGTGGAGAAGGATCCGTGCACTGTGGGTGGAAAGGTAAAATGGTATAGCCATTGTGGAAAACAGTCTGGTGGTTCCTTAGAAAGTTAAAAATAGAACTACTGGCTGAGCGCAGTGGCTCACACCTGTAATCCCGGCATTTTGGGAGGCCGAGGCAAGCGGGTCACCTGAGGTCCAGAGTTCGAGACCAGCCTGACCAACATGGAGAAACCCCGTCTCTACTAAAAATACTAAATTAGCTGGGTGTGGTGGCGCATGCCTGTAATCCCAGCTACTTGGGAGGTTGAGGCAGGAGAATCGCTTGAACCCGGGAGGGGGAGGTTGCAGTGAGCCAAGATCGTGCCATTGCACTCCAGCCTGGGCAACAAGAGTGAAACTCCGTCTCAAAAAAAAAAAAAAACTAGAACTACCATATGATCTAGCAATTCTACTTCTGGTTATATACCCAAAGGAATTGAAAGCAGGGTCTTTAAGAGATATTTGTGCACCCATGTTTATAGCAGCACTGTTCACAATCACTAAAAGGTAGAAGCACCAAGCACTCATCGACAGATGGAAGGATGAGCAAAATGCAGCAGACACATACAGTGGAATACTATTTAGCCTTGAAAAGGAAGGAAATTCAGACACATGCTACAACATGGATGAAACTTGAGGGCATTAGGCTAAGTGAAATAAGCCAGACACAGAAAGAAAAATATGGTACGATTTCACGTATATGAGTTACTTAAAGTAGTTAAAATCATAGAGACAAAAAGTAGAATGGTGGTTGCCAGGGGCTAGGAGGAGGGGGAAATGGGAGTTATGGTTTAATGGGTACAGAGTTTCAGTTTCGCAAGATGAAAAGAATTCTAGAGACGGATGGTGGCGATGGTTGCACAACAATATTAATGTACTTAATACCACTCAACTGTGCACTTAAACATGGCTAAGAGGGTAAATTTTACGTTATGTGTATTTTACCAGGCAAAAAAACAAACAACCTGGAGGAAAAATCGGCAGCCTATGCTATGAAAATGATCTCAGGCGAAGACTGTCTTGGCAGTGTTGGAGCATGCTCACGGTTCGCATGTGTGAGGGGCCAGGAGAGCCGGAAGAGGTCAGCAGGCTCAGGGGTTGCTGTTAGGCTGCCTCACCAACAGAAAGGCTTAACCCCTGCGGTGCCAAGTAGACCAGGAGACCTGGCCTTTCTATTATTCTCCCACTGGCTGTTACTTATTTTTGTTAGTCCAACATTTTCCACTGCTCTCAGAGACAAAGGTAGGCAACAGTTTGCAAAATTTAGAAGCTTATGTGTGCACAAAGGAAAAAAAGAAGAAAGAAAGAAAACAACAGTCTGGTGAGCTTCTGTGAAGCTTCTTACCTAGCAGGGAGGGGAATTTTCCTTTCTGGTCACGTAGGCTGTTGTCTTCGGCTTCAATTCATAAACCACCTTCCCAGTCTCCCCATTAGCCCCAGGTAGGGGACATCCCATCCCCCTAAACCTCCTTCTTGAACTGACAGTTCACCCCTAGAAGGAGGTGGGAAACCACTCAGATCCATCTCAAAGGGATGCCTCCTGGGGTGGGTGTGTGGGAGGGAGGCTGAGATCGTGCTGTGTTCAGGGACCCCCCCAGAAGGTGTCAGCCTGGAAGAACATGTCCCACAGTTATAAAAGGCATCATTCCAGGAGCTACCATGGAGTCTGCCAGGGGCAGAGAGGAAGGGGTGGCAGGAAAGGGGCTGAGTATTTTGGGGGTGTATGCTTATCGTTCTACTTTTCTGTTGAAGTTATTGCTGTTTCTACCCTCAAATTTTTCCTGCCTTTTTCCACCCCCAATTTTGTCCTATTTTCCTTAATATTTTTCCTTTTTTTTTTTTTTTTGAGACGGAATGTTGCTCTGTCGCCCAAGCTGGAGTGCAGTGGTGTAATCTCGGCTCACTGCAACATCCACTGCCTGGGTTCAAGCGATTCTCCTGCCTCAGCCTCCTGAGTAGCTGGGATTACAGGTGCCTACCACTATGCCCAGCTAATTTTTGCATTTTTAGTAGAGACAGGGTTTCACCATGTTACCCAGGCTAGTCTCGAACTCCTGACTTCAGGCAATCCGCCAGCCTCGGCCTCCCAAAGTGCTGGGATTACAGGTGCGAGCCACCGCACCCAGTCAGTTTTTCTCCTTTTGTCCCATCTTTCTTTTTCCTTCTCCATCTGTTCCTTTCTGCTTCTCAGAATAAGCATCTCTATCCTCAGCTTCAAATCATAAACAACTTAGGAACAGCTACTTAGCTGAGCACTGTCTCTGTGCCAGGCCCTGTGCTGAGGGCTGACATGCATTGTATCTTTGGGTCCTCACAACAGCCATATGAGATAGGTGCTATTGTGCCCATTTTATAGATGGGGATACTGAGGCTTAGGAAAGATAAAGTAACTTGTCCAAGATCACATGGCTGGAATGTGGCAGAGCTAGGATTTGAACCTTGACAGTCTGGCTAGAAGGGACCTTACTGATCATCTCTGTCCAAATCCTCCATAATGTACAGAAGAAAACAGGACCAGAGGCATCAAGTGACGTGTTCGAGGCCCCACAGCTAGTTAGGGGCAGTGCTGAGAACCAGAAGCTGGCCTCCTAATTCCGAGATTCTTCTTATTTGAAGTGTTTTCCATAGGTGGGCATCTGCTAGGCTTCTCCATCTAGAATATTAATTCCAGTAAGCATGTGCCCTGGCCAGGCACAGAATCAGTAACCCCCCCTCCCCACACCCCCCAGAGACCAACAATATCCTATATGTTCTCACTGCTGCAGAATCTGTTGTGTCTGCAGGTGCAGCCTCAGGGACCCAGGACTTTCTTCCCAGGCCTCTGCTGGGTGGGGTGGGGGAGGCTGGAGGCTGCAAAAGGATGACAGAGCTTGGGGCTATGATCTGGACTGGGTCCCCAGAGCTAACAGGAGAAGAGGACAAGCAGGGGGAGAGAACTGAGTCAGGAGAGACTTTAGATGATGGAGGGCTGGGGGATGGAGGTGGCTCGTCAATAAAACACTTCTGAAGGGTCTTTGCTGCCTGTGTTGATGGCCACGATCAATTTGGATCCCCAGGGCCAGTTCAGGAAAACCTCTGCCAATAAATTGGGGATTTGTTTCATCTTTTCTGAAAGAGTCAGATGTTCTCCTAAATGAGGACTGGCCAGGTAATTGGAATGTTCTAGAGACTGTTGGGTTGACTTGGATTTGGGGTCAATAAACATAGCGGCTCCACTACACCACTGTGAGGAGGACCACGGGAGAAATTGCATAGCTCCCTGGGCTGCAGTTTTCCCGTCTGTGATATGGGGATAATGTCCTCACCCTGTCGACCTCACAGGGCTGCTGTGAGGGTCAGATTAGAAAATGGGTGGGGAGGTAATAATTAGTGAACAGCGCCGTTCAAAGCTATAGCGGTCTTGTTGCTGTGTTTTCCTAGTTTTATTTTGCACTGTGGCTTTACACAGCCCATGTCTCTGGATTGTTAAAAGGATCAAAAAAGATCATGAGTCATGCGTTCCTCAGAGGGTAGGGGCTTTGCTTTGCATTTTGTATCTCCTATAACTCCTGGATACAGATAAATGTTTATTAAAGAATGTGAAGGTCTCATCGAAAACCAAGCATGAGAGGCAAGACAATGATTACCTCAAATCACATACGCCTTGGATTTCAGAGCTGGAAAGAGGGGTAGAGACCTATTCCAGGGCTTTACAGCAAAGCAGTCTAGGTTCCAGAGAGCCCAGGTGACTTGCCTTGGTCGGGCTGGACTCTGTTCTCTCCCCGCCTGGACCTTGTGTCTGAGGAGCAGTGTTGGACCCTCAATTCAGATACAGTGGGAAGGCAGATCCCAAGAAGGGGAGGGCTGGCGGCCCAGGTGGCTTCCTGGAAGATATGATCACTTCTCATGCTGTCTTAGGCAAACTTTCAACGGCCAGCGTAAGAAAAAGTTTCCAGCAACAGCATTGTCATTAGTATTGCAGGCTTTGGAGTGAGACTGTCCTGGGTTTAAATCTTGGCTGTCTGCTTAGTATCTGTGTGGTTTACAATATGTTACATAATCTCTCTAAGCCTCAGTTTCTTCATCTGTAAAATGAGGACATCCTGGGGTTGTTACCTTACAGTTTGCTGAGAGGAATAAATGCAATAATGGATGGGTGTGCTCAGCCCAGAGCTTGGGACCGGGTAAGTACTCATTAATGACAGAGTGGGAGTAGTTGTTGCAGTGACCTACTGGAGGGAAGAAGAGTGAGCTCCTGTTTTATCCTTATCATGTATGCAGTGTTTGGCACATAGGAACGCAACAAATATTTCTTGAACAAACATCACTAAGTAATTCCTACTTCTGCCCTTATTCCCCCTCAGCATGTTCCTTGCCCAGCTGCTAGAATGATCCTGCCAAAACATACAATCATGTATCTTTTCTGCTCCCAGTCCTTGACCTCCACCTCCCTTACAGCAAAATATCCTTCAAGGCTGTTTGCAACTGTCATTCTCTCCCCCTCCCCCGAGAACTCTGTAGGTCTGACCTCACCTCCTGCTGGCCTTTCCCTTGCTCATACCACTTCTTTGCAGTTCCAGGAACACACCGGTCTGCACTGCCACCTCCACCCTCTCCAGGTTCCCACCTGCCTTGCTCACTCACTTCCTTCTGGGCTTGACTCGAATGCCACCATCTTAGCAAGGACATCCCTGCATACCCTACCCAAAACTGTATCCCCATGCCACCAGCCTGACACTTCCTATGCACCTTCTCTGTGTTATTTTTCTTCTCAGCATGTATCACAACTATATATTTTTCAATTTACCTCATTTATTCCCTGTCTCCGTCTTTAATTGTTAGTTCTATGGGATCTGGGATTTTGTTGTTGTTGTTGTTCAGTTTGTTCATGATTGTTTCCAAAGCAACTAGACTGTTCCTGCTGCATAGTAAATAGTAAGTATTGGTTGAATAAATAAATGAATGAATAGCATCAGTAGTGGTTTTTGTGTGTTTGTTTATTTTGTATGGCAAGAATTGTGAAATAAAGCAGAAGGAAGGAAGGAAGGAAGGAAGGAAGGAAGGAAGGAAGGAAGGAAGGAAGGAAGGAAGGAAGGAAGGAAGGTAGTGAGTAGCTCATCACAGTAGTGTTCCCAGAAGTCTGGATTTCCATTCATCAAAGAAGCTATTGAGTGTGAGTTCTGTTGGAAGAGAGGTTGGACTAGATGATTTTGTAGATATCACCAAATGTCTGACTGCTGCACCAGCTCCCGTCTGCTGGGGCCACACAAGAACCACTAGAGCCCTGCAACCCCCCTGCTCTTTGGGTCAGCACTTGAACCAGCGTGAGAGGGGATCTGCTCAAAAGCCGCAGCTTGTCCCCAGATCCTGAAGTGAGAAGGTTTTACATCTCTCTGGCCTCGAAGCTCTCCATCCTGTGGAGGGTCTGACTCTACAGAGCAGGCAGAGAGTAGGAAGAAAGAACCTAGACGATCTCTGACTGGCCGGGTCAAGAGAGAAATTAGCAAGGCCAGCTGACAAACTGGGTCTCCTGCATGGGGCTGAGAAGTGGGCAAGGGTTGGGAGGGAGAAGGGACATAACCAGGAATAAGGCAAGACAAGAAGTCTAATCAGGGACTGAGTTGGTTAGAAGTTTGAGGATTGTTCCTCACCGGTTATCAGCTCCATCTGTTGGACAGCAGGCTGGTGGCAGGGGTGTGGGTGATGTGCACCACATCACCGGGGAGATCTCCATCAGAAGGAGATAGTCCTAGAACTTAGGAATCTTTACGGTGGGGGGGCAGGTGATGCAAAAGGCAGGCCCTGGAGAGCAGGGACACTGACAGTGAGGGGAGACCTAGCAACCCCACTGCCAGGAGTGCATTCCAAAGAAATAGCCGCAAAGATGAGCACAGATGTATGCACAGGAATGTCCACAGTGACACAATTCATAACGCGTCAAAACGTGAAGCCATCTAAATGTCCGACAAATGACAGTGGTAAAATAAATTATGGCATTTTACAGGCACTAAAGTTGATGTAGAGACATATTTCATGACAGGGAGAGATGACCATGATTTATTGTTAAAGTAAAAAGAACAGTTACAAAATTAAATGTACATATCCAAGCCTAGAAGGACAGTCACCAACATGCTAATGAGACTTGGGGGTAACAATTTTTAAAATGATTTTTATTTTCTCTTTGTTCTTTTCTACCTTTTCCAAGTTTTACACAATAAGTATGCTTTGACCTTGTAAGATATGATAAATATCATCTTTTAAAGTGTGGTGTTTTAGGTTCTCAGAGCAGAAAATAAAGTCCATTTCAGTTTAAATAGGATACAGTGAAATTGCTGACTACAATCAGCAATTGTTTTGCCTGGTTCTCGTTTTCTTTCTTTCTTTTTTTTTTTTTTTTTTTTTGTTGTTGTTGTTGTTGTTGAGACCGAGTCTCACTCCGTCACCCAGGCTGGAGTGCAGTGGTGCAATCTCTGCTCACTGCAAGCTCCACCTCCTGGGTTCTCACCATTCTCCTGCCTCAGCCTCCTGAGTAGCTGGGACTACAAGCGCCTGCCACCATGCTCGGCTAATTTTGTTTTATATTTTTAGTAGAGACGGGGTTTCACCGTGTTAGCCAGGATGGTCTCGATCTCCTGACCTCGTGATCCGCCCGCCTCGGCCTCCCAAAATGCTGGGATTACAGGCATGAGCCATGGCGCCCAGCCAAATTCTCGTTTTCTTTAGTATTCTAAGGCAGGGCGGGCTTTCTTAGTGGCAAATTACTACTTTCAGGGGCAGCATTAAATAAATAAGAAAGTAAAGGTTGTAAATGTTGTTGGTATTTGATTTGGAAACAGTATGAGTTAAAATAAGATATAGGATGAGGAGGCATCCTGGCATAACAGAAAGAGCACTGGGCTGAGACTCAGTCCTGGGTTACAGAGCTAGAACCACAAATTCTCAACGGAACAAACTCAGTACTCCCTCTTCAAGCGAAACCCAACCCAATCCATAACCTGAATTCCACCTACAAACTTTCTGGCTCAGCCACCAGCTTTGTGATTCTGCCACCTCCTTTTTCAGGGCCAGTGAAACAAAGAAATCAAGGCAAAGGGGATCTCCAAGGTTCTTTACCAAGCACGGATTCCATGATGCCCAAGGGAGAAGAAAAAAGATGCCAAAAAAGCCTCTTTTATGGCTTGACCTCGGACTGTCCTGGCCATATAGTTTACTGAGGGTCTAGACCTTTCTCCCTGGTGCCTGCTACAGATCTTGCTGTAGATGGGTGATGGTGCCATAACTTGGTCTTGGGGACACTGGACTGTGGTGTCTTCTGCCAGTCCTGTTCTGTTGTGTCTCCTCCACTCCTGGCCAAAAGCAGTGGCTTCCGCTGCTGCTCAGGTCTAGAACTGCCTTCCTATCCTGCCCATGTGCTCACATTTCTATCACTGCTGCTCACAGACTTCGGTTGTCTTTCACATCCCAGGTAAGATCAACTGCTAAACCAACAATGCCTTGGCATACTTCTACATGAATCCACATCTTCCTAACATCTATTTTGGAATGCTCAGGTCCCTCAGGAGTCAGAGGAGCAGGGACACTGGGTGAGGCCAGGTGAAGAGGGCCTCAAGAGAGCTGAGGATGAGCATAGGCTTCAGGGACCATCAAAAGAGTCTTGCAGTCAACCACTGACAGACATGGCCACCGGCACCCTCCTCCATGGAGATGCCTCAGGCACTCTATTGGGCCTTTCTACCTTTCCATTCAGGCATTCATTCTTTTAAAATTTATAGTAATCGAAAACATTTATTACAGTGCTGCTATGGGCCTAGCTCCATCTGGGCCCGTAACACACATTGTCTCTAAATCTCCCAATGACCCTGCAAGGTAGGTAATCTTTTTATAAAGAAGAAGACAGTTTCAGAGAGGACAAGAAACTTGCCCAAGATCACACTGCTGGGTAGTGATAAAGCCAAAACTTTAATTTAGGTCTGATTGCCTCATGAATCTATGCTCTTTTTACTTTCTGCTGAAACTGACCTCCCTCAACCTTACCATCTAGACAAAAATGCAGATGGCAGACACAAGAGGCACTTGCAAACCAGGGACACCCAGAGTCAAGTGGTTGCTTTCCATGGTTTATGGCTGTCCTCCTTGGGAAGAACCATCCCAAAACCCATGCTCACATGGGGTCCCTAAGGACATCATTTCAGCTGTGTCAGGAAAGTGCTTAGCAATGGATCAATTGCCAGCCTTCTGGTCAACTTAATGAGCAAAATAAAGTCAGCCTGAATTGTCCATCATAGCCTAATCATCATGAAGTGACTGATCAACTCAAATGATGACTCCAATCCACTGGTTCTCAACCAGGAGCAGATTTTGCCCCCAGGAAACATTTGGCAAAGTCTTAAGATATTTTGAGTTGTCACAACTTGGGAAGTGCTACTGTCATCTAGTGGGTAGAGGTCAGGAATTCTGCTAAACATTCTACAATGCACAGAACAGCCTCCCCGGTACCCACGGCCACAGAGAATTATCTGGCCCCAAATGTTTTAGTACAGAGCTCGAGAAACCCTGCTGCAAACATTCGATCAAGAGGGACTTGACCCAACCGGAGACTAACCAAATATCAGAAAGAGCAGCGGTTTTATTTCTGGGAAATTGTTCCTAGGGTTAAACTGTACAGATTTAGCCATGACTGAAGGTGTCCACCCCCTGTGAAGCTAGATGGTGGGCACTGTGTATTTTTTTCCAGCTGCCCTTATTCGAGAGTGGCCCCTGGAATTTACTTAGCCTTTCTTTGGGTTAAAATCAAGAATGGAAAATTTAACCTCTAAGAGGAAAACAAACAGAAAATGAAAAGTATGTGTAATAATGGAAGCTTAGGTGCAAATTTATTGCAGGGTATTCCTTCCTGTAAGGTTACTCACCCACTCCTCCAGGCCACAGATATGCATGCACAGCCTGCCCACATGTAACTGTGCAGAGGGCGAGCTTGGATTTGAACCCAGAAGAATGGAATTCAAACCCCAACTCTACTGATAACCAATCTTGAGCAAATCACTTGCCTTCCTGAAGCTTTAGTTCCTCCATCAGTAACAGAGGCTATACCCACACATCGCAGAGGGCTGTGGATTTTTCATAAAGTCATTTACATAAAAGCATTGGCAAAACTACAAAGTGTGCCATAACTGCTCACCTGACAACAATCACACACACAGAGGGCTTCTCCTCTCTGGGGTATGTGGGTTCTCTTTATTAGAGTTTTCCACATTATCACTGCCTATGTAAAGCTTCTCCTGGGTGATATTCTATTTCTTATGCTGCACTGGAGAAATATTCTCTAGATCATGAAACGAAAACACTGAACCCAACTTATTTTACTCACGACCCAAAGGAGGTTATTGCTTCCAAGAGGACAATACATCGCACTAAAATGAGAATGCCCAGGATGATTAGGTGGAGAGCATTTATGATGCAGCTTTCCATTCTCCATGTGATGAAAACTTGACATGACCCAATGCTTTACTGTACTACAGTAATTCCTGTTGCTTTTATCCAGACTCATGTTGCTCTTTAATTCTAGCCTGTTTTCATCTTTCCTTAACAGGACGTCGGATCTTTGCTTTCACAATCAACACAGTTTCAAAGGTTATTTACAAAATAGCTTAAAATAAAATATGCCATGCTTTGATTACAACCAGCACTTCTGGTATGAATTAGAGGGGTGGCCTGTACACGTACGTGTTATTTATTAGCTTTTATCTGATGATCTCAAAGAACTGACAGCAATTCCAACACACATGGTTTCTTATAATTGCCACCCCCCACACATACACAGCCGTTTATGCAGGACAGAATTATTTTGAGGACAAATGAGCTATGTATTGCGATGTGCTGTGAGTTTCTGAGAATAGAAACTCCTATGACTAAACTCTCCATGAACAGAGCGAATCAGAGAATAACAACAAATGCTTTTATCGCTCAGGCAGCTCAATCACATTTGGTTTTCCATTTCACTCTAGTAAGAGGGTTATCGGCCTTGAGAATACCCCCCAAGAAATGTGTGTGATTTTTGTTTTAAGCTCAGCCCCTGTACCATCTGCTCACTGAGGCCAACTTCCCACCCCAGCTCTGTGGCTGCCTAAGTCAGCCTGGTGCTATGGGATGGGAACAGGCAGAGGTAGGCAGAGGCTTATAGACAGACTTCTTTTCAAGCACAGAGATGGAAAACTGAGAGGTGGAGGTATACATGGACCCAGCCATCTGACTTCTGATCCTATTGTTCTTTTTTTTTTTTGAGATGGAGTTTTGCTCTTGTTGCCCAGGCTGGAGTGCAATGTGCAATGGCGCAATCTTGGCTCACTGCAACTTCCGCCTTCCAGGTTCAAGCTATTCTCCTGCCTCAGCCTCCCGAGTAGCTGGGATTACAGGCATGTGCCACCACGCCTGCCTAATTTTGTATTTTTTTTTTTAGTAGAGATGGGGTTTCTCCATGTTGGTCAGGCTGGTCTCGAACACCCAACCTCAGGTGATCCGCCCACCTCGGCCTCTGAAAGTGTGGGATTACAGGCATGAGCCACCATGCCCAGCCTCCTATTGTTCTTAACCAGGGGTCATACATATCCCACCTTCCTGCAATGACAAAGAAAGTCAAGGTCATCCCTGTACATCTGTCTGGACTATACATCTGTTTTGTAAACAAGCAGGTCTCACTATAACTAACTTTTTTCTTAATTAAAACACACTCACACAGTCTTCCCTTGCAAGTCAGGGCTAAACCCTTCTCCAGTTTCTCAAATGCTTATTGGCTACAGAAAGTAGCAGAAAGGAATGGTCAATTCCTAGTGTCTCTCTCAAGGAAACATATTTGCAACATTTCTTAACTCAGAACAGAACTGGAGCCACCCACCCCACAGGTGGAGCCCTGGCAGCTGTGACCTGGAAACACAACGGTGTTTGTACTTCCTTCACCAGCCTAGGAGACCAGAAGGCAGGAGGGGCCAGCCACAGCTGCCACCTTGGCCTCTCCTCTTCTCAGGGTCTGTCTGCCAGTTCAGACCACTGTATGTGGAGCCAAGATGTCCGAGCTGGAGCAGAGAAGAGGAAGATGCAGGTAGAACTGTCTAAAATCTAAAACAAGCTCTGCCTCTTGAATTGCCACTCAGATTCATTTCAAGACTACAAAATGTGCAGGCAATGTTTTTCTGAAGGGCAACCCCGGTGCTCCCGAGATGGGAGGCACCCTCCCTTCTGACACGCATTTATTCCATCTTCCGGAGATAAGGAGGGGACAGGGCTGGCTCAGCAACCCCACAATCTCCATCTGGGCCAGTCATCTCAGCAGGTGCTTGATAGGCAACCAGGCTGGAAGAGAATGCCTCTGCAGTACGCTGGAAGTGTCCTTCCCCTAATGATGCCTAATGGCAAAGCCCTGTGCATTTATTACATGTGAACGTATCCTCAACACTCATTGAGCCACAATGTGGTGAACCGCCATCAGCGTTCAAAACAAATAAATTGAGCCATCCTAGAAACAACTCCCCCAGATAGTCTTGGAAGAAGCTGGGAGGCATATTCTTAGATTTAAGTAAGAAATTACAATGTTGACTCAAATCAGGATTTTTGCAAGGAACTTGTTACATTGTGCTAGGGAAGGTTCACAATCTCTCTGTACCTCCGAGGTACCATCTTTAAAAGGGTGTCTTACATGAGTTCTGCTAGAAGCTGACCTTGAAACAAAGATTAGAGTACAGATAGTTTATTTTGAGAGATGATTCCAGAAACCATTGGTAGGTGTTATGGGTTGAACTGTGTCCCCTCAAAAGATAATGAAGTCCTAACCCCCTGTGAATGTCACCTTATTTGGAAATAGAGTGCTTTCAGATAATCAAGTTAAGATGAGGTCATTAGGGTGGGCTCTAATCCAATATGACTGGTGTCCTTATAAAAAGGGAAAAATTGGACACAGAGACAGCTATGCACACACAGGGAGAATGCAGCATGAAGATGAAGGCAGAGATTGGGGTGATGCATCTACAAGCAAAGGAACACCAAAGATTGCCAGCAACCACCAGAAGCTGGGGAGAGGCATGGGACAGATTCTCCCACACAGCCCTCGGAAGGAACCAACCCCGCGGACACCTTGACTTTGGACTTCTAGCCTTCCGAACTGTGAGCCAATAAAATTTTGCTCCTTAAGCCACTCAGTTTGTGGCACTTTGTTAAGGCAACCCTAGGAAATGAACACAGTAAGAACATGGGAAGTGAGGCAGGTGAAGAAAGGAATCATTATGAGGCTAGCTACTGCGGTTAACAACTGGAACTTCATCCTGCTGGCAAGTCCCAGGAAACTGTGGAAGAACCACCTCAGCCTTACACAGGAGGGGTGGCAGCTTGTGTCTGCTCCTACAGGTATTCAAAATGAACAGAGTTTAGGAGGTCCCCCTGGGGCATTTGTCATCAGGCTGAGGCCATGCCCTTAATTGCAAAGTTTCCTCCTCCTCCTTTTTGCATTAAATCCTACCCATTTAAATCCTACCTCCCAGGATGCTTTCTTTTACTCCTCTAGCCCAGCCTTCTTATAACTTCCTCTTAGAGCCCTCACTCTGTATTCTGCAGGTCATTTAATAGGTGTTCCCTGAAAAACCAGATGCCAAGAGGGGTGAAATTAATTTGTATTATATTGCATAACCATATCTTCCTCCCTTCCCCCTGGGAACATGTAATGCACATTTGCCGACAGAAGGTTTGGAAAAGTCCTGCACTTAAACAACAGCAAACAAAACTCTTCTTCAGGGCACTTAAACTAATGTTTCCAAAATGTACATTCCTTCTTTTTGTAGTATAGTATTAACATCTTGCTGAACACAGATTGGGGAAGAGTGCCTTTGTTATAAACGTCACTGAACACATTCTTTAGGAGCTAGGTCCTTGGGACGAGGAAGGGTGACACATCTAAGCAGGTAGCAACAGGGTCTGCCTGGGACCAGGAACCATGGGGCCAGGTGAGGACTTGGCCTGGAGGAGGGGTGGGCTACCAGTTAGAGTGCCAAGGGCCATGCCCCCAACCCCCTCTTCATCTAGCCTGAGGATGGGAAGCGAGGTTCCGGGATGGAATAGGGGTTACCTAGAGTCACAGCTGGTGTTCCCTGGTTTTCTGGGGCAGAAAATCCTATTCCTACCACCAGATCTTCCCTTTGCTAATTCCCTTCTCCCTGTGGCAGACAAACCTCAACTCCTGCCTCCAAGTCCATGGCAAGCAAATATGAGGGAGACTCCTACCTCTGGGCTCCTGGGGTGTTGTGTATAGGCAATGCGGTTCATGGTGGGGGTAGGGAGGGCAGGCTGCCTGGGGCCAAAGGCTGGCTGTGCTCCTGCTAGCCATGGACCCCCAAGGCTGAATTCCCCACCTATCAAGTGGGGACATCAATAAAAGTGCCACAGGATTCGTGACCTAATGCATGCAAACAGCATATAAAACAAGCCCTGGCTCCATAAGTGTTCACAGTTACCACCCTCTATCACTTTACCAGCCAGGCATATCCCTCTCCTCTAGAAATACGTGAGTTCTTTGAGAGCAGCAACTGTAATGCAGCCCCTGACATACAATCGTGCTTGCTCAGAAAATACATTTAAAATGAATTAATGTGCAGCTATGCTCTGCATTTCATTTCTACCTCTGACAATATTTCTGATGATGAAATACATGATTAAAACATGCCCTCTTCACTAATAGGAAAATTACTTGTTTTTCTCTCATTGTTTCTAGTCTCCTCTCCCCAGCTAGCATCGCCTAACAGGACACACCATCACTAGTAAAGGCTAGTTTGCCTGCCAAGGCCTAAGATCAGTGGGTCACTGTCCTTATGATCACCATGGTCCTGGACAGTCTCAGCAGAGAATCAGAGATGCCATTGATTTATTGGCACAAAGAGGCATTTATCTGCCCCTCCTTGTCATTAATGGGATGCTAGGGCAGTGGGGCAGTGGGAATCTCAGTTCGAATGGGCTTCATTAAAAAGCCCTTAAAAGGAAACCCTTCTAAAACCTAGCGATCAATCTTGCCTACCTTTTGAGATCTCATCCACTGGTGAACAACTGACAGGAAAATCTGGGCACATCTCTATTTTTGAAAAGTTAATATATCTGTTGATTCTACAAAAATTCAATAAATGAAAATTCACACTCAGGAAAACAAGTAGATTAGAAGAGTCCTCATAGTAGCAAATAATTCACTACAGCTTTTCTTTAAATATCCTACCTATATTTACGTATTGTTATAATATTCTCTTACACAAAACTTTCCAAGGGCTTCCTCTGGTGAGTGAAGCTTCCCTTACACATAGCTGACATTTTCTTTTCTTTTTCTTTTTTAGAGACAGAGTCTTGCTCTGTCTCCCAGTCTAGACTGTATGATCATAGCTCACTGTAGCCTGGAACTCCTGGGCTCAAGCAATCCTCCTGCCTCGGCCTCCTGAGTAGCTTTTTTGTTGTTGTTAAGATATGGTTTACATACCATAAGACATTGTCTGAGCCTAGAATATACGAATAATACGTGGTATTTTTGTCATTTCTTCACTCCTTAAACTTTTACTGAACATCTTTATAGACTAAAAGCACTCTGGCTACATTTACTTGTGTGTGTCTATAGCTTTCTTGCTGCCTGCCTGCCTGCCTGCTTCATTCCTGAAAGGATTCAGGTGGAAGGCTAAATTCATCTTCTCTGGAAGGTGGCATGAGTGCAGCTCATGTGAGGCAAGGCACAAGGGCTGCCCCTCACCCTCCAGCAGCCTGTTGCCCAGGAGGTAGGCAGGTCAGGGCCTATGGCACTATAGGGCGAAAAAAATCTAGCAACAATGGCCACTTGGCCTGCAGAAGCTGGAGTGGAGGGAGACCACGGTAGGCTTCTCAGCAGCATTGACAGCTACCTGGTAGGGGGACGGGGTAGGGGTTTCCTCACTGTAGGGATGACCCAATGCCTTTTTGTACCCCCGGATACAGTTGAAGGCCATCCCCTTCATGGACAGGATGAGCTAAGGTGGCCCAGCCACCTGCAGCTCTTTGTGGCTGTCATTCTAGTGTGGGGTCTCGTCACACACACCTGAGACCCAGTGACTGGCTCCAGAAGCACCATTTACTTATAACAGGGCAGCTTGGCAGCCCAGAAGACAGGCAGCTAGAGCAAGAATCAAAAGTCCTGGGTTTAAGGGCTGAATTTGCCATTTGCTTATGACATGGCAGTTTCTTGATCTGGATTATTTTTCTCTGTAGGGCCATCATTTCTCCCCTGATAAAATCCAGAAGTGGAACTTGAAGGTAACTATAATACTTTCCAGCTCAAATATTCCAAGATTCTGACATACCAGCCCAGTCCCACTCTGGTCACAGAAAATCTTCCCAGAGAGATGCCGTCTTTCTTTTCTTTCTTTCCTTTCTTTCATTTCTTTCTTCCCCTTCCCCTTCCCCTTCCCCTTCCTTCCCTTCCTTCCCTTCCTTCCTTCCTTCTCTCACTCTGTTGCCCAGGCTGAAGTGCAATAGTGTGATCACGGCTCACTGCAACCTCTGCCTCCTGGGTTCAAGCGATTCTCCCACCTCAACCTCCAAGTAGCTACAGGCAGGTGCCACCGTGCCCAGTGAATATTTTCTCTCTCTCTGTCTCTCTCTTCTTTTTTTTTTTTTTTGTATTTTAGAAGAGACAGGTTTTTGCTATGTTGCTGAGGCTGGCTGTCTACTCTTCTTATCACTAAAGGTAGAACTAAGCGGTACCGCCCCTAACCCTACCCCAGCCTAATCATGATATTGCCACAAGCCACTTCTGACTACAAAGTAGTTACACTTTACATGAGAGATGCATTCCTAAAGACTTTGCAAAATTCTGATTAGTTTCTCATAGGAATAAATGTAAAATCTTACATTATCTTGAATATTACAAATAGTGAGACTTTATGAATTTTTTAGATTGCATGTTTTCAAATGTACATAATTCAGAACTCCATTAAATAAGGCTTATTGTATGTTCCCTGTGAATTTTTTTTTTTTTTTTTTTTTGAGACGGAGTCTCGCTCTGTCGCCCAGGCTGGAGTGTAATGGCGCGATCTTGGCTCATGGCAACCCCAGCCTCCCAGGTTCAAGCGATTCTCCTGCCTCAGTCTCCTGAGTAGCTGGGACTACAGGAGCATGCCACCACACCCGGCTTTTTTTATTTTTTATTTTATTTTATTTTATTTTTTATTTTTAGTAGAGATGTGGTTTTGCCATGTTGGCCAGGCTGATCTCAAACTCTGGACCCCAGGTGATCCACCTGCCTTGGCCTCCCAAAGTTCTGGGATTACAGGTGTAAGCCACCATGCCTGGCCTGAAATTTTTTCTTTTTAACCTTCAAAGAGAAGGAATGGTGATTAGAGAGAGAGATGATGGCCCAGGGTCAAAGTTGGTGGAGAAAGACCATCGGTTTGAAGGACTCTACAGGGAAAACATGGAGAGCCAGGTGAACCAGGCCTCTTTTCTGACTCCATACAGAGGACCCAGTGTTGATCATTCTACACTGAATTTTAGATGGTTGGCCAATTGGAAGGTTAGATTTCTATTCTTTTCTTTCTTAATTGATATTATTCCAGGCTTGAATGCTGCTATTAAATGTTCAACTCCAAATTTAAAAATCTCTAAATAGGCCAGCATGGTGGCTTATGCCTGCAATTCCAGTACTTTGGGAGGCCAAGATTGGAGGATTATTTGAGCCCAGCAGTTTCCAAAGCCAGCCAGGGCAACATAGTGAGAGCCTGTATCTACAAAAAAAGAAAAAATTAGTCAGGCACGATGGTGTGCCCCTATGGTTCCAGCTGCTCAGGAGGCTGAAGTGGTAGGATTGAGCCCAGGATTTCGAGGCTGCAGTGAACTGTAATCACACCACTGCATTCCAGTCTGAGTGAAGAAGAGAGACCCTATCTAAAAAAACAAAAAACAAAACAAAACAAAAAATCCCTAAATAGCAAATTCTCTCTATCCCTTGGCATATAGGAGCCATTTTGTGCTCTTCAAAATGGCTGACAGGAATTTTCTGAGGAAGCTGTCGTCTGAAACCAAATGAAGAATTAGGTCAGCTTCAAGTCTGAGACTTTGTGTTTACAGCCATACCTAAAAACTAACAGATGTGTCTTCCAAACTGACAAAATCAAGAAATTGTCATGAAGATCAAAAACGGCTTCCAAAATCTTACCCTCCATGTCCTTCCCACCAGCCCCTCTGGACCGCAAGAGCTTGTGGCTATAACTCTATTCACAACCCATTTCTGGTTTCCAAGTAGCTCCCTTTCCAACAAGATATCACAACACTTTGAAAATTAGAGGCACCCCACCACTCCCACCCCAAAGAGCTATTCCCTGACGAGATGCTCCATTGAAATGGAAGGAGTTTGCTTTATAGCAGCCTCCCTCATGGAATTATAGATGGGAACATTTAACAATACGGCATTTGCAATGGGCAGGTGAGAGCTGGCCAAGTTTTTAAAGGGGATTTCACAGGCCAGGTCAGCAGGGAGATGGATAGGTGAGCGATAGTGGGTACAATTATTTGACTTTCTGAGCTGTTCTTTTGAAGCCTCTATGTTTAATAGAAAGAAAAAGGATAATCCTCTTTGCCAACCTTTTGTAGCTCAATCTTTATTGTTCCCAATGAAACCCAAAGAAAACGGACAAGATTCATTTTGTCCAGAAAGCATTTGTGTATTTTATGTAGGTCTGGGCTTTGAACGTTGATAGTTAAGTGGGAGAAAAGACAAAGATTTCTCTAGACTCTGAGGAAATCAAAGGAGGAATTTCTGAAGCTCTCTCAGCTGACTCAAAAATCCTGGGTGGTATCCCCCACATACGCTTCCTTTGCTACTAAACTCAGCATGGAAATTAGCACAGGCCCACACAATGAAGAAAATTAGATGAGACCATAAAGAAGTGAGCCTGAAGACAAATTTAGACTTTTTTGTAAAAATCGAGAACGTGATTTCCGGGACCAGGGATACTTTCTTTTGCTTATGGGCTCTCAATCATTTAACCTTCATCTTCAAGACACTGGCCTGGTCAGTGGGCTGGTTGAGCCAACCATCTGCAGGACTGTTTGTTTGATTCGGGGCACATGAGAGGTGCTTGGTAAATATTTACTCAATTGGTAAGTCAAGTGGCCTGTCAGATGGTTTAAATAATCAAATATTAAAAATCATGGCTGGGCACGGCAGCTCAAGCCTATAATCCCAGCACTTTGGGAGGCTGAGGCAGGTGGATCACATGAGGTCGGGAGTTCGAGATCAGCATGACCAACATGGAGAAACCCCATCTCCACTAAAAATACAAAATTAGCCAGGCGTGGTGGCACATGCCTGTAATCCCAGCTACTCGGGAGGCTGAGGCAGGAGAATCACTTGAACCCAGGATGGGGTTGCGGGAGCCGAGATCGCAGCATTGCACTCCAGCCTGGGCAACAAGAGCGAAACTCTGTCTCAAAAAAAAAAAAAAAAAAAAAATTCATTATCCATCTGGTTATCTTGCTGGGCAAATTAGGCCATTGGGAACCACCTTATTGGATTGTTTGCCAACCTATTCCGAGGGTGAAAAAATAAAAACATTAAATGCATTTTTGCCTATTTTAGCCAAAATACGTAGGATGGTCGCTGTGGGAAGAACTGGTGAGAATTTGGGGAGCTGGTGACATTTTCTGCTGACAGATAAGTGTTCCTGAAACTATCTGGGTGCCGAGTCTCTGCTCTGGGAACGCCTCACTCGAGGGAACTATTTCTGTTGGGTTTTTAACCCTGAATTCTGAGAACAACAATTTTCCACCTGCTTGTGTCACTTTAACGCTGGTAACAATGTCAACAGTGGGTCTGGGGGATCCCCATACATCTGGGCTTAGAATTAAGGGGTGAATAGGGTTTCTGCAGGTGGGGGATGGGGTGGGGTCTGCATTCTAAGTCCAGAGAATTGAGAGGAAGAAAGCTACAAAAAAGGAAAGACCCCAGGCTTACTTGGAAGATGAGAGAGCTCTGACGGGAGTCAGGCCAGACCAACCTGAAAAGTCTATGCAGCTGTGAAGAAGCCACTCACACCTCTTCATGATCCGACAGAGATTTTCTTGTCTCCCTTCTCTGCAGAATCCCTGGAACATGATCTGTGACATCTCCACCTCTCTGCTCACCTACCCAGAACCCAGACTGCCAGCCCTGAGCTCAAGTAATGTTTGCCCTTCCTTCTATGGAGCTGTCCTGCTGCCACTAAACTCCTCCTAAACACACACACCATACATACAAAATCACTCACTGCTGCACATAAAAACACTTCCCTGCAGACACAGGCACACATCCATCAGCATACAGGGGAGCATACAATGCGCCACACACACCAACGCATGCACACCTGCACATGCATGTCAGGACACATCTACAAACACACAGCACCACATGCGCCAGCACATGCCCACAGGGGCACAGACACCTGCAACCACCACAGCATATGGGTAAACACATGCTGGTGTGCACATTGCCAGCACCCACACTGACCTGCAACCCTGGGGCTTGGGCTCAGGCTCTTCCCATAGTGGGTCACCTGGTTCAGCTGCCTTCTCCTTGCAGCAGGCTGCTCAGGCCAATCAACCCAGGGGAACAGGTTGCAACCTCCACCCCTCCCCCAGTCTGTCTTTTCTTCTCTTCCCCTATCATACTTCTCTCCCATTCTCCACCATCATGCCCAACCCAGATGACGAAAGGGCAGGTCTAACTGAGGGCTGTCATTCACATTCTGTCTTGGAGCCAGTACAATTTTGCACGGTGGGGAATTAGCAAAATACAAGAAGACACAGTAGACTCTAGTGTCTACAGCAAAAGAGGAGAGTAGAGGTTTGTTCATCTTAAATGGTGATGTTGGTTTCCATTCTGAGCCCTCCTCCCCACCTGCCATGGCTTGGCAAAGGCAACAGCACCTACAGCCCATCGCAGACGTCCTGCTGCAGCACTTGAATACTTCCCCTCTTCCCAGCCCTCCTCTCAGCCAGCTTTGGGGGTAGCCCACTAAGAGTCTCAGATATTCACATCTCCAGCTGTTTAATGCTTTATGCGTTTGTTCTGAGCACCAGAAAACCATCTTTTGCTTTGCTCTAGTCAACAGCACAAGGATTTGCACTACCTGCGCCGAGCCTGCAGGTGAACCCCAGGCTAAAATGTGACATAAATAATTGTGAATAGATTATAGACATTTGCCATTCAAAGATAACTCTCCCAGTCCTGGAGGAGTTCGCAAAAAAGCAAATCTCAATTCAGAGTCTGTGCATGACGGTGTGCTGTTCTTTTAGAGAATCTCATACATGTAAAACCTTCACACCACATGGAGATCCACTCTTACCAAGCAGATTAATTATGGGCAATTCATTTAGGGCAAAACCTCTCAAATATGATTTAACTTACATTTTACTTATAACCTCTGCATAAGGTGGCGTGGTGAGCTGTGCACACCTGCACACACAGGAGTGGGTTGAACTGCAAATTGAGGCCCATCCCTCTCAAGAAGTTCCAAAAGAGACACATTTTCTGAGAGTAAAATGGAAACCATGGAGTTATCAGATTTGGAGAAAATGTAAGTTCTCCATTTAGAACCATAATAATATATTCTAGAAAAACATAGTTCTATATTAACAACCTAATATTCATACTCAGCAGAAAATGTGTATCAAATGAGAATGTTCAGCACCAAAATAATTATTTTTTACCATAAAAATTGAGAGGAAAAGAGTAAGTGCTTAGTAAGGGGAATACCTTTAAAAGTAGGCTTCAGAATTCAGTCTTTGGGTATATGATGGTGCACGGACCTGGGCGAGCAGCTGCACACTGTTCAAGGTGTGGGCGCTGTACAAGGGCCCAGAGAAACCATGCTTGTGGCCTGGTTCTACTCATAGGCAAGGCCCCAGACCTATGAGCCTCACTTTCTTCATTTATGAGCAGAGATAAATCCTGCTACTTTTTCTGCTACTTGCCATAGGATGGCTATGAGGATCCAGTAAACAAAGGCATGGAAACGCATTTTGTAACTATAAAGGGATGGCTGCACTCAGAGAACGGCGGTCTGGACTGGCAAGGGTCCTGCTTGTCTTTGTTCTAAAGCTTTCTATTTATTTTTTTCTCCTTGAGCCTGAAAATTAGTTGCTGAGTAGCACAAATCATAACAGGCAAGCAAAGTGGACAGTGCAAACGCCTAACTTTTTCACCACTGCAATTTGGCTGCTTCGGGCAGTAATTTGCTTTCTCTTCAAGTCCTTTCTCACCAACCGAAGTCCTTGCATGGCCCCCAGTAAATCTGCAGCCGATGCACAAGCAGAAGGGATGGACTTTGTCCTTGGATTTTTCACAGCAGAGGCTCCCACTTAGAACGTTAAAAATACTGTGATAAGGTGAGAGCCCAGATTTAAAAAGTATTTGGAGAGGCAAGGAAGAAGGAAGTTCAGGCTCTGAATTCTGAGAGCCAGTATCTGTGGGGTGGGGTAAGGATCGGGGGCTGAGTCATTAAACGTTCTTTAAAACTTTGTAATTTCAAGCGCACACCCAACTTATTTTGTAGCTAAAAGGGATGTTCAACCCTCTCATCATTTCTTATCTCACAGATGCTAAAACTAAAGCCTAGAGAGAAATTTCTGCCCAGCTACACACTGCAATGTAATGACAGAGGAAGAAAAAAAGCATGTCAGTCCAGTGTTTCCCCATTACTGCACTGGGAAAATGATATTCTATTTTGCAGATTGGGAAACTGAGACACATATGCTAATGGTTCTGGCTTTCCAAGTGCCTTTAGTGTTTAGGCACTTCCGAATCAGATCTCCGCTCCACAGTCCCCTGCGTGAGGAGGCACCATTGCCGCCATCTCACAGAGGAAGAACGGGGTTCTGAGGTGGGGAGGGGAAGGCTGCACAGGACTTCTGGCTCCAGAGCCTCCTCTCCCTCCACCATAGTGCCTGCTCCAGAGAAGACACAAAGGCTTGGAGATGGTCACAGAGAGTTAGAGACACATTTTCTTTCCTTGATGGGATTGTTTTCAAGAGAAGTCTAGCGTATCCCGCAAAATGCTGTTTTACTTTAACCTATTCTTTCAATTGTCATTCCTGGATTTGCCCAAGAAAGTAACAAAAGCTACATATATAAAGATTTTCTTGTAGGATTAGCTAAAATAACAAAAATTAGAAATAGTCCAAATGTACAACAATAAGGAAATAGTGAAGAAAATATGATGCATGGGTGTTATGGAAGCTTACATAGCAATTAAAAACAATCACAAAGGCTAAATATGAAAACAATGCTTACAATAAAATATTAAGAAAAAAAGCACTTGAAACTTTTTTATGATAACTATAAAAAGATATGTACGCACTTGTAAAAAATGTTGGATTGAATATAAAGAAGTGAGAATGCAATATTATTGGGCTGGCTTGTTAGGAATTTTGAAAAAAATTTAACTTCTTTCAGTGATTTTTATATCTTTATTAAAATATCTCAAACTAAGAGAAGAGAAAAATGTTGGCTACTTGAAATATTTATGTAGTAACCTGGATCAAACCAGACTAATAGTAAGTATCTTGCTTTTTCTTTCTATATTTTGAGGAAACTGGGTGATTGGATTGGATACTGCGATTTATACTCTAATCCAGTCTTTTTCTACTTGATGCCTTTCATTAGTTTATTCTTAGTTCATTAGTTAACAATCTCCAACAGTGTTAGCCTTGTTTATTTTCTGCTTTTCTCTGGTGTTAAAACCTAATCAGAAAAAAATGAGCATATTTCTTTATTTTTAGTTATAATGTTAGTTGAATCATATGAAATTATCCTTTTTGTAGATCTGAAATAAACAAATAGTGGAAATTTCATATGGTCCAACCAGAAAATTTTAATAACGGCAGGGTTTTATCTTAAACCATCCTTGCAACTCATCTCAAATAATTCTAATCACTCAAACTGCCCTGTCCCCTCCACCTGTTTAATTTCTGGTTTTTGTTTTGTTTTTAAAATACATTGTTTAATACTACATTCTCTAGAGGAAAGGTCCAAATAATGCCAATTCAATATACCTGCCAAATAAACTATTAAAGTTAATTTAATCATATGAAAGCATGTAGATCTCCTTCATTCACTCACCTTTTAATTCGTTTGACAATTCTTATTTTATTTTATTTATTTTTTTGAGATGGAATCTTGCTTTGTCGCCCGGGCTGGAGTGCAGTGGTGCGATCTCGGCTCACTGCAACCTCCGCCTCCCAGGTTCAAGCGATTCTGCTGCTTTAGCCTTCCAAGTAGTTGGGACTACAGGCATGCACCACCAAGCCCAGTTAATTTTTTGCATTTTTTAGTGGAGATAGGGTTTCACCACGTTGGCCAGGCTGGTCTCAAATTCCTGACCTCAGGTGGTCCACCTGCCTCGGCCTCCCAATGTGCATTCAACAATTCTTATTGACACTTATCGCGCATTGACTCCGCTCCAGGTACCATGCTAAGTGCTGGGTAGAGCTGTGAGTGTCACAGGGACGTCTTTGTTTTCAGGGAACTTAAAGTTGTTTTTTAGACCGGAAGACATACTATGTACATGCACTGACTAAAGTGATCATTTTGTTTCGCTTAACAGGTCAAATGACCGGTTTAATTTTTTTTTTTTTTTTAACCAAATTGAATGTTTGTTCAAAGTGACTAACACCATCGCTTCAGTGTTAAAATTAGCCTTGGCCAAAGCAGAGCTAAGAAATTTATTTTGAACTATTTCCGGTATTTATTAAATCAATTATCTGACCCATGTAAGGTCCTAAGCCTTAGTTAAATAAGGCTTGGGAGAAAGGATTCCCAAAGTGCGTGTTTGGACAACTCTAATCTAAGAGACTTCCCTCAGGGCATCTGGACCCTTCCAAACAAAGCAAACACACAATGCTGGGTCACTTTTGACTGGAAAAGTGTATATCCAATAACAATTAAATGCATTTTTTTAAAGAACAAAAGCAAAAATACGAAGAATTTAAAATTAAGTAGAGCAGTGGTTATTCACCTAAGCCAGAGCTCCCCAGGACTGTTTCTGGGGGATGCTTAGCAGCAGCAGATGTGATCTCTAGGCTAGTAAGCCTGAGAAACGCTAAAATCAAAAAATGAAATAGCTCATTTGGATGAGCAGAGCTAGGCAATTGGAGGGTGAAACAATCTGATGGTGAAAATGCCATTGATGAAAAATGTGTACTGGTATCACTTAACAACTTGCCTGACATTGACCTCCCAGCAATGTCAGCAAAGATTTAGTGTTCAAGAAGTTTGCATTTAGATACTCGTTTTGCTGTGCACCCGCAATAGCCCTTTGGCTTCAGAATCTAGGTGGCTACCCCGACCAGTGATGACTGGGTGGATTTTGTTTCTAATTCCTTTCAAAGTGATACTTTGAAAAACTTTTGTCTATTAGCCTTATCTAAGATAGCTAAAATGTCAGTCTCCACAGAGGCAAAGTAAGTGGCACTGAGAAGTAAAAAAATCCAGCCAATTCCCCTGCCCCTTATTTGTGGAAATGAGGCACGGCCCCCATCTTGTATATATTTTTTCAGACATGTTTTTACTTCGGGAGAATATTCCCCTACAGAGTAAGTATCTTTAAAAAATGAAAATGGTGGATGTAACAGTCATCCAATGACCAGCCAGAGCTTTGCTCCTTGTTCACCATCGGGCCTACCCCTGGGATCATTGTTATGTTTCTGTGCTGGTATGGGTGTGCCCAGAAATCAGAAGAGGGATGAGTTGGATTGCAACAGATGGAGAAAATGCCCACTGTTGCTTTACAACACATTGAAAGCAAATTAAGAATTCCAGCCGTGGGTTTCCATCGCCTGTTTCTGGGTTTTGAGAACAAGAAGACAGTCCAAGATGTAATAATAGTAATAGTAAACACAATTTTTACTTATTGGCTGTCTACTATGTATTTACATGTATCTACTAAGTAATTACATTACTTCTCATTGTCACATCTCTGCAAAGAAGGTATTATAATTCTTTCTTTAGAGGTGAGAAAACTGAGGCCCAGAGAGGTTAAGTCACTTGCCTAAGGTTGCACAGCTAGGAAGCGGCAGCGCTGGGACAGCACCTGAGATTAGCCTGGCTCTTTCCACCACGTCCAGCCACCTTCCTAAAAGCAGAGCTGCTCACAAGCCTGGAAGCCTTGCGTTTCCCAAGGCTGCATGTCAGAGCTGCATCTCCTCACTGATAAAAGACAAAGACCACACTGACCGCCGGGTGCATTCTTGGCTACTGCAGAGTAGGGAGTTAGAGGCACTAGGGGCTCTGCAGGCACAAGTGTGCCCGTGCCAGCAGGCACGCCATCATAGGTTCTTCTGGCCTCAAGCCCTGGTGACCATCTTGGTAGAATCTCTCTTAGGGAGGCCTCCTCATGTGGACAGACCAGGTCATCATTTGCTTTGATCCTAATGATCTGGTCATTTCCAAAGAAATGCAAATGCAACAGCTTAGTAGACATTTTAAAAGGGACGTATGCAATGGGTCACATAACTGAGCAAGAAGAGAGAGAAGACCTGACTGAAATGCTATAAGCAGCCTTTCCGCTTATAGAAGACTGTGGAGGTGTCCCCTCAGGCAGCACAAGCACCACCGCAGCCCTCGGTGTTGAGGCCTCTCTGAGTCACGCCTTGTCTTACTGTACCTGTTGTCTGGGCTATTATACTTTGAAAAACTTTTGTCTATTAGCCTCATCTAAAATAGCTAAAATGTCAGTCTCCACAGAGGCAAAGTAAGTGGCACTGAGAAGCAAAAAATCCAGCCAATGTGCAGTTTTCTCCTCCTGCCCCCTATTTGTGGAAATGGGGCACGGCCCCCATCTTGTCTGCTGGGTGGGGTTCTGTTTACGACGCTTGGCAGCCACATCCACCCAGCAGCCTTTCATTTTTCTAACTTCACTTTGCCTGTACCTTGGTCTCTCCAAGCTGAACACAAATGGACCAGTAAGGAAACTGCAGGTAAAGACCCTGAAAGGTTACATGATCTCCCTGGTGGGGTGTCCCAAGCCTGAAGCTCAGAGGCTGGAGCTATTGCCTCTGGCTGTCTCCTCTGCAGTCACTAAATTCCAGCTGTTCTGCGTCCCCTTGTCCCCAGCACATAAGGATGGGCTGCTCTGAGCAAGCTCAGGCACGTTCACTCTGCCACACTGTGTGTGTGACTCAGACCCCACAAGCCTCTTCTGAGAAAACAGCTGTGATCTGACAGAAACCCCTGCAGCTGCACAGGCCTCAGAATCCCCCAGGCGCTGGTCCGGGCTGTGACCTGCTCCCTGATGGGAGCAGAAGTGCCCATGGCCTCTCCCGCCCTCCCAACAGGGCCCCTACACAAACTCCCACACCAAGGTGAGCTGCCAGGAGCCGTCAGGTGGGCCGAGGACACTTGCTTGCTCCACCTTCCCTGTTTCTTTAGATTGAAATTCAGCCTGCCCCGCTTCTCAGGAAGATGCCACAAGGCCAATCCCCCTGAGCAGTTTGTCTTGTCCTCTTTTCACTGGTTTTCTTCCTCATTACCTGGGCTAGAAAACATGGTGGAAGCTAAAGGCTTGCAGCAAAGCTCCCATGAACGGGAATGAGGTGAGGAGCGAGCGCTCTTGTTGGCTGGGCCCTGCTCGTGGTGGTGACTTAACCAGGCACATCCTCTCATCTGCCCCATGTTCTGTCAATGCCTGGCCCTCTGGCTGGGCTAGATGGCCGCCTAAGGGGCGGGTTGGGGTGAGTCACGGAGCCCAGGATGGTGAGTCATCTGGCAGCCCCAGGCGGTGGGGTGTGGGGACAGCCATGACAGGGTTGAGCCTAGACACGGACCCTTGGCCATGAGGTGGCGAAGGCACCGTGGAGGCTGCCACCCGGTGCTTCCTGCCCGTGCCCCTTTCCTCCTTAGTTACCCCCACTTACTCCCGGGCCCGTTGGGGTGTTTGAGGCCATGGCCTTGACTGACCAATGAAATCTTCTTTGTTGGCAAAGGAAGAAAAAAAGGGGCTGAGTGACGGAGCCAGCCAAAGGGTGAAAGAAGCCGAAGAGACTAGAACGTCGCAGCACGAAACACGGCCTGGCTGACATTTTCTGATCCTGTCCAGGTTCTGTGAAACACTCGCTCTCCATTTCTCCACCCTGGGCCTGCCTCGTTTGCTCTCTTGTTTCCTTCTTCCTTCCTCTCTTATCACTGGAAAAATCTGTACCCGGAGGAGCTGTGTTTTCTAGCAGCTGGCTCTGAACTGATGCCCAGCTCGGCTGTGACGGAGCTGATGCCAGCACCGGGCCAAACCCCTCACTGCTCACTTGCCCATTGATTTGAGGAGGTCAGGATTCGAAGGGGACCCCAGCCCCTCACCACCCTCCACTACCCATGCCCACCCCGCCCCCCTCCACATACACAAAGAGTTTCTAGAAGTTCCCTGCAGTGGACACATCGGCCCTACCTGTAATTGGGAACTGTGCCTGCAGGATGGCTGCGGTGACAAGCTCCTTCCACTTCATCTTGTCCTTTCCCTCAGAAAGAGGTTGGGAGGCAGAGGCTGAGGCAGCGGTGGCCGGGAGGATGAGGAGAAAAGGAGTCTCTGCTAGTTTTATTCTGCTGCTACCTCCCCAGGAAGTGGAGGACTGCAGGGCCTTTGAGAAGCACCTGCCGACAGGCCAAGAAACTCACACTCCCCCTTTCGGTTCACAGGCAGGAAGCCCCGGAGGTCTGAGGGTTTGGGGTGTGTGTATGTATCTGTCTGTCTGAATTTTGCTTTTTCTCTCATTTGACCGTTGTTTTAATGTTCTTTTTTTAAAAAAAATAATTCTTGGCCAAGCGCGGTGGCTCACGCCTGTAATCCTAGCACTTTGGGAGGCCGAGGTGGGTGGATCACGAGGTCATAAGATTGAGACCATCCTGGCTAACACGGTGAAACCTCATCTCTACTAAAAATACAAAAAATTAGCCAGGCGTGGTGGTGGGCACCTGTAGTCCCAGCCACTGGGGAGGCTGAGGCAGGAGAATGGCGTGAACCTGGTAAGTGGAGTTTGCAGTGAGCCAAGATCGTGCCACTGCACTCCAGCCTGGGCGACAGAGCAAAACTCCGTCTCAGAAAAAAAGATTAAAAAAAAAATTAAAAAATAATTCTTATCTAATTCCTATCTTGATTGGTAAAGTCCACCTCCAGGCAAATACAAGTTCTTGATGGATATAAGAACATTTGCCGTTTTCCTAGACTCTCAAATATTTTATGGTGGCTGGTAAAATGACAGCCCTGGATTCAGAGTCAGGACAAATGTAGAGATAGATTCCTGGGGCTTTAGTGACATCTCTACCTACCACCTACTTGCTGTGTGGCCTGGAGTCAGTCACTCAACATCTCTAGACTTCAGCTTCCTTATCTATAAAGCAAAGAGCTGGAGTAGATCTGAGGTTGCAGATCTGAACTTAGCCTGAATTTGGATCATAGAATAGTTTGAAATACTATAGCTCACATAGTATTTTAAACACTTGTGTTAGTTGCCAACATTTAAACGTCAGAGTAATTTACAATAATAAAACATTATAACCTAGACATGAACTTCGTCTAAAAGTTGTAATATATCTATATAAAACAAATGTTAAAACATGGCTGAAGAACACCAAGAGGACTTGGGTAAATGGAAAGGCATACCCTTCTTTGATAGGAAGCTCTCTTTTAAGGAGACCACACTTCTCCCTTAATTAATCAATCTATTTCATTGAAAATACCAACAAAAAATTTTAGGACAAGATAAGCTGATTCCAAAATTGATATGAAAAATTAATGTACAAGAATAGCCAAGACTCCAAAGTCACAGCAATTCAATATAAAATTAATACATTGGACTTCATCAAAATTAAAAGCTTTTGTGCATCAAAGGACACTATGAAGAAAATGAGTCCTACAGATCACTGCATACCTCTAAGTGATGGAAACAGCATTCCTGTCGTCAGACTTGGTACCTACTCAGAGCCTAAATTGACCCCTAAGGGAGCCAATGACTTACTCAAGGCCACACAGCAAATAGGTGGTAGGTAGAGATGTCACTAAAGCCCAAGTAGTCTGTCTCTACATTTAGTCTGAGTCTTCATCAGTGAAGGTTGTCATTGACCTGGGGTGCTGACGCACTGATGAAGCCTACATCTACCAAAATGAAGTTGGGGAGGCTATCAGGGGGAAATAGCAGAAGGAAAGGTACAGAGGAAGGATATCTTCTACTGTGGAAAGCTGTGGGCTACAAATCATGACCCAGAGTTGGTCTGCCCAAGCCTACAGAGGATGCTCAAGGTTCTCCAGCTAGATTGTGTGGATCTTTACATCATTGAAATACCCATGGTCCGTAAGCCAGGAGATGAAGTCTACCCTATACGTGAGAATGGCAAATGGTTATATCACAAGTCAAATCTGTGTGCCACTTGGGAGACTTCGGAAGCTTGCAAAGATGCTGGCTTGGTGAAATCCCTCGGAGTATCCAGTTTTAACAGCAGGCCAGCTGGAGCTCATCCAGAACAACCCAGGATTCAAACCCAAGCCAGTCAGCAACGAGATTGTGTGCCACCCATATTACACCCAGCCAAAACTTTTGAAATTTTGCCAACAACATGACATTGTCATGATTGCATATAGCCCTTTGGGGACCACTAGGAATCCCACCTGGACAAATATGTCTTCTCCGCCTTCGTTAAAGGGCGCACTTCTAAAAAGGTGCAATAAAATGACAGCTCAAGTTGTTTTGCGTTTCAACATCCAGTAAGGGGTGGCTGTCATTCCTAAAAGCTTTAATCCTGAAAAGATCAAGGAAAACCTTCAGGCCTTTGGCTTTTCTCTCACTGAATGAAGGACATTGAAGCCTGGAGTGAAAATGTCCGCTTCGTGGAAATGCTCATGTGGTGTGATCATCCAAAATACCCATTTCTTGATGAATACTGACTTCAGAGAGTTCCTGAACAGATTCTTCCCTCCCATGTGTGGAGGTCCTTGGGGGGCATAGTTCCCCATGGACATGGAAATGAAAACGTTTTATTATCTGCAAAGTGGTGATGGAAACATGCTTAACTTTTGTGTAGTGTAAATGACTTTGACTCACCTATGTTAAAGAAAAAATGTTTAAATCTGTTGAAATAATTCTTAGGAAATTATCACCTAATATTTTACTAGATAAATGTCTTCTGGGTTCCAGACCAAACAGAACAAAATAAAACAAACAAAAAAACCCCATTAGATTCCAGAAAAGACTTGAAAGGCAACAGATGACAACAAGCAAAAAGTAACTCATGGATGTGGGCAGTACCATTGTTAGTCTGAGTTCTTTAGCAGTCAACAGGACAACAAAGACAGCAGAAGGCCCCTGTGTGCCAGGGTGCTGGCAGTGGCCTTGAGGACTTGAACCGTGGACTGCAATACAGACACAGCCAAGATAAGATACAGACATGCATTATTAACAAGAAAGTGATTTGCTGCACCTTGAGTAGGGAGAGAGGGCTAAGTGTAGAAACGTCTTAAAATAGAGTCAGTTAAACACCACGGTGATCAACAAAGCCATAAGGATTTTGTTGTTGTTTGTTTCTATCCGATGTATGTTTGTTTAGCTTTTACTCAACTTGAAGGATGCATACTTGCTGGTTCTCTTTTGCATCCTCAAAGGGTCTGAGTTTCAACATAACTAGTGGTCCATACTTGCATTGTCTTATATTCACTCTTGCCACATTGATCATACAACAACCATGATGTGAAGTGGCTTGAAACAACTAACATACATAAATAAAACTCTGCATCATAAAGTATTCCAAAGATGGCTATTTTAAAAGAAGACATTTTATAAGGGGACTTTAGGAGACACATTAAAAGAAGAGGCTTTATAACATTACCATGCTTAAGGCTTTAAGAGTGTTATTGGGATAGCTATGTGAATTTTGAGAAAATAGCAAGTTCAAAAGAACACTGGAATTGTACTGTATGTACATTTTTAAAGACAATAAAATTATTAGAATTCAACAACAGAGATGTACCTATTTTCAGTTCAACTACAGAAATATATTTTATTCATTCATATTAGATCACTCTCACAGGGCAAGAGAGTTCTTCAAAAATTATGCTTTTCCAAGACCAATTGCTTATAGATAATCTTCAATAGCCTGTACACATACATTTCTGAGAAAATATCACTTAAAAACTTGATCTATACTGATCGTTTTCACTGATTCCGATGTTAATACTTACAATGCTTGTCCTCTAGAAAATATTTAGTTCACAAGAAATCATAAAGTATAATGACAAAGAAAGACAAAAGAAAGAACAAAGAAAGTGAAAAGACAACCCAACCCACAGAATGAAAGAAAACACTTATAAATATACTGATGAGGGTCTAGGATTCAGAATATATAAATAACCCCTATGACTCAACAATAAAAAACATAACCCAATGAAAAATTGGCCAAAGATTTAAATAGACATTTTTCCAAAGAAGACATACAAATGGCCAGTTTGTACATGAAAAGATGTACAACATCATTAGTCATTAGGGAAATACGAATCAAAACCATAGTGACATAGCAATTCTCACCCACTAGGAAAGCTAAAATAAGAAAACAGACAATACAAGTGTTGATAAGGATGTGGAGAAACTGGAATTCTCATATAGTTTTTGTAGGTTATATAAATGGTGAAGCCCTTGTGAAAAACTATTTAGCAGTTCCTCAAAAAGTTAAACATAGTATCATGTGACCCAGCAATTCTACTCCTAGGTACATACCCAAGAGAATCAGAAACCTAGGCTCACACAAAAACTAGTAAAAGAATGTTCATAGCAGCATTATTCATAGTGGCCCTAAACTGGAAACAATTCGAATGACCACAACTAGGAATGGATAAGCAAATGTGCTGTATCCAAACAATGAAATATGACTCGGCCATCAAAAAGAATGAAGCACTGTTACATGCTGCAACTTGGATGACCCTTGAAAACATTATGCTAAGTGGAAGAAGCCAGGCACAAAAGGTTACATATTGTATGATTCCATTTATATGAAATGTCCAGAATAAGCAAATTCATACAGATAGAAAGCAGGTTAGTAGTTGCCAGGGGATGGTGAGAGTGGGGAATTGGTTCTAACTGCCAATAGCTATGAGGGTTCCTTTGAGATGATGAACATGTTCTAGAATTGGACAGTGGTGATGGCGTGCAACGTAGTGAATATACTAAAAACCATTTAAGTATATACTTTAAAAGGATACATTTTATGTTATTTTAATTATATCTTGATACAAAAATAATGCTAAAACAAACACAAGAATAGTCAGGAAAATTCTTGCAAAGAAGAGTAAAGAGAGTGAAATAACCCTGCCAGATATCAAATATTAAAAGGGGCGTAATTATCATGCAGTACTTAGGGTACTGTAGACTTAAACATATATGGTCAATTGGTTTTCAATAAAGGTACAAGAAAAATTCGGCAGGAAATGGTAGTCTTTTCAACAAATGGTGGTAGAACAACTGGATATCTACACTGAAAAAAAATTGACCCTCAGTTCATACCATACACAAAAATTATCTAAAATGGTTCATAGACCTAAATGTAAAACCCAAAACTATAAAATTTCTGGAATTAAATATAGGAGAAAAATATTTGTGATAGAACACAAAAAGTAACAACCATCAAAGAAAAAACTTGTGAACTGGACTTCAACAAAATTAAAAGGTTTTGCTTTTGCTCATTGAAAGACACCAGTAGGAAAATGAAAAAGAAGCCATAGACTAGGAGAAATTATTTCCAAACACATACATCAGATACTTATACCCAGAATATGTAAAGAACTATTTTAACTCAATAGTAAGGTAATCAACTCAATAAGAAAATGGGCACAAAGTTTGAATAGACAATTCCCAAAAGAAGATAAATGAACAGCCAATAAGCATGTGAAAAGATGCTAAATATCATTAATAATTAAAGAAAAACAAGTTAAAACCACAATGAGACACTGCTACATACCTGTTAGTATGGCTAAAATTAAATAACTGATTGTTATCAAGTGTTGCCCAGGATATGAAAGAACTGAAACTCTCATACGCTGATGGGGGGAATGTAAAATGGTACAACAATTTCTGAAAGATCTGGCAGTTTCTTTAGAAAGTTAAACATACACTCACCATATGATCCAGCCATTGCACTCATGTATCTAACCAAGAGAAAAAAATATATATATATGTCCATATAAAGATTTGTACCTCAACACTCATGGCAGCTTTATTTGCAATAAACTACTGGAAAACTACCCAAATATTTATCAACAAATGAATGGAAAAACTAATTATGGTATATCCATTCAATGAAATAATACTGAACAATAAAAGAAAAATAAACTACTAGTGCACACAACATGGCTGAATCTCAAAATCAATATACTGAGTGAAAGAGACCAGGCTAAAAGAGTACATGTTGAAAGAGTCTACTTATAGGAAATTCTACAAAATCTAAATTAATCTGTTGTAACAGATTTCAAACTATAAACTAAGAAAAGGCACTCGCAGCACTGTGACGAAGGGTTTAGTTCCTTAATACATAAAGAGCACCCAAACGTTCAGTTTTAGCAAATAATTTTTGAGTGTCCACCAGGCGCCAAGCATGGTACTATACACTGAAGATATAACTGAGAGTTAAATAGACAGAATCCTTGCCCTCGTGAAATGTTCAAGCTGACAGGAGTCTAAAACAATGTTAGAAAAATGAGAAAAGGACTTGAACAGAGAGTTCGTGGGAAAAAAAAAAAGTAACACATAGCTTTCAAATGAAAGAAAAATTACCAAAATCACTCATAGTAGGTAAAAATCAAAATTAAAACTACAATGAATACACTTATTTACATATCAGATTGCTATCAACTTCTCCACTGGGTTCCGTCTTCCTTTGCTTCCCAAGGACATTGCCCCAGAAATTCTCTTTTTTCTCTCCTATATGTCAGTATTTTCCTCTAAACTGGATCATTCCTATCAGTATACAAGCATGTTACTTCTCTCACCTTAAAAAACTCAAAGACTTATATAGCATTTGCACATTGGAACTTGCCATATTTCTTATTGCTTTGGGAATCCAGTCTCCACACTAAGAAGCCTGTGTTAACCCGCTGGAAACTCATGGCACAGCTGACAGCCAGCACTGACTTCCAGACAAGGAAGGCTCTCTGACATCATCCAGACCCAACTGAACCAACAGAGGACTGCAGCCATGTGAGTGACATCAGATGAGACTAGACAAAGCACTGCCTGAGTCCAGCCTAAATTGCTGGCCTACAGAATAATAAACTAAAACGGTTTTTGTTCTAAGCCGCTGAGTTTGGGAGGATTGTGACATACCAAATGATAACCAAAATACTCAATATCCCCATATCAATCTCAGGAATTGCTCTAATGGGCCCACCTTGGGCCATATGCCCACTTTTTGGGCTGACCATTGCTTCCAGGGGGTCAAGACGAAATTGGAGCTGGTAAACTCTAGTTAACAGCTTTACAGAATCATTTGTAATAGAAGAAATGAGGGGAAAGAATTCTGGGCATACGTACAACAATGACTGTCCGCAACAGCCAGCCTTGCCCTGGTGTGTGCAGTAGGATGGGTTGGCAACTAGAACGAGGCTCAAGCTTTGCAGAGGGGCACACAGGCAAGGCCAGGAGCTGGAGCTGAGAGGAAGCTGGATAGAACGTGATGACTGGGAGCTGTGAGTGTCTCTTGAGGGATGTTCTGGCTCTTCCTCATGACTGAATCCCTGCTTCCTGATATATTTTGATGGGTGGGTGGATGGACAGATGGATGGATGCATGCATGCATGCATGCATGGATAGATGGATGGTTGGGCGACCCAGTGAGTGAGTGGCTGGACGGATGAATGTGTAGGAGGGTGGATGGCAACATTCAGGATGGCAGGAAGTCCAATAATAAGTAGGAGGATGCTCCAGCTTCCTCGCAGGAAGAGCATAGCAAGGGAAACCCAGAAGCTGGTGAATGGAGCTTTTAGCTGGAAAAGTTGTCATTGTCATTAGAGAAAAAGGCCCCTGTGACCGACTGACTGGAAAATTGGGTAGCATAAAGAAAATGTAGAGACAAGGTATGGGGGAAGGGATTGGAGCTCAGGACTGGGACTGAACTGATGGAAGCCAAATGGCTACAGCTACAGGCAGGAACAATCCAAAGTGTAGGGCCAAGCAGAACATAAGCAGCCGTGTGGTAAGAAGGAGATGCTGGCGCTAAATACATTATCATGATTTTTCAAATAAGTAATTCTGGTGAAGTAATTATTTTAACTTGTCCAGCATCTCTTCCTCTCCCTTTTTTGGAAGCGACCTCATTTCCCTTGGAGGGGAGCGCATATTCCCTCAACGGAGTGGGATGTACGCCGCTGGCTGGCTCCAGGTATGGGCATGGGACCCCGTGACAGCCAGTCAGGCATCATATCCTGCTGTCTACAAAGACTGGCTCGGGGAGGGCCCAGGAGAGCCCTTTTCAAGATTTTGGCTGGAACTCCGGGGAAAGGGGCACCATCTTCCCGTGGAGAATGGTGATCATGGGGTAGTGCGGCCTGCAGCAGTGGAGGCCGTCTATTTCCCACCGGGAGAGAGCCTGACGGGATGAGGCCAACAAGAGCGAAGCAGAGCCCAGAGACAGGAAGAGAAGGATGGTGCCCATTGTCCTCTTGTCAATTACAAGAGCCAATAAAGACCCCTTTTTGCTCTTCGGGTCGATTCATCAGAATTTAGTGGGAAAGCTTTGCCTGCACCTAGAGGAGAAGCTGTTCTGAGGCACCATCGTGCTTCAGGTGAGCTGGGTCTCTTCTCACAACACTTGCTCCCAAGGGGCCCTCCCAGGCTTCAGATTTCCCTGGGGTTCTTTCTCTACAACAGCCCCTTCTAGGCAACAGGGACTCGGCACTGAGCCTCCCAATTTCCTGGCTCCTGATCATCAGAGAAAGCAGCACAAAAAAGAGGATTGGTCTCTGTCCCTTGGGGTGTCCAGAGGCAGCCTCTCCCAAGACCCCCGTGAGGGGAAGCACTTCCGAGCCCTTGAGACCCCCGCATGTTGACCCAGGCCCTGTGCCCCCTTCAGCTGACTGGTCCAGGGCTGGCCAGCACCTGGAGGCCCACACAGGCTATTCCCTCACAAAGCGCGTTTCCACTGGCAGGATCCCAGCCAAACACCTTGGTGGAGCCTCGTCTCTTCAGCCTCAACCTGAAGTTTCCCGTCACAGCCTGTGTGTCAGCCCTTCATTTTGTGACCACAAGCCTTGGCTCACAAGAATCCCTTTGTGTGAAGGCCCTTCTCTCCTTTCCCCACCCGAGGAGCTTGCTCTTAGACAGGGCGTAAATATCCCTTCCCTGTGAAGCCTGGCCCACACCTACCAAGCCTATTAGCTATGTCCATCGCATACTGTTTAGTGCTCCCTTAAAAAACACTTGTCACTTTTTTGCCTTGGTTATTTGTTTACATAGATGTTCTCAGGATGATAATCCAAGCTCTTCAAGAGGGTCTTATGGATAGGGTCTTATTCATTTTGCAATCTATAGTGTCCAGTACATAATTGATAATATGAGAGAGCGAGGAAGGAAGGAAGGAAGGAAGGAAGGAAGGAAGAAAGGAAGGAAGGAAGGAAGGAAGGAAGGAAGGAAGGAAGGGAAGGAGGGAGGGAGGAAGGAAGGGAAGGAAGGGAGAGAGAGAGACCGGACCATTCCTGACCCGAAAACTAGATGGGACAGAGAGCAGCAGGAAACAAAATTTAAATGCTGTCTGGGAAATTCAGTCCCCACGGTCAGAGACCATGTCTTAGGCAACTTGAATGGCCAGAACTGAATGCAGTGCTTGGCACATAGAAAGTGCTCCATCAAAATTTACTGAAGGAATGAGGGTGCGGGACCCCAACTACTGTTATCAAGAGGGGAGAGAGGGGAATGGGTTTGCAGAAAGGGTCAAGCATCCCTTTAGTGAAGGTATCCCAGGTAGAACCTGCCTTCTAAGACACTAAATTTGGGCCAAGCAAGGCCCTCTCCTGTCACCTCCTGCACACAGATCCACATCTTATGGCTCTGATTGACTCCTTGGGTTCCAGGACTCTTTCATGTCTGACCGAAGCTGGAGGTGGGGGCAGAGCCTAAAGGAGCCCCCACTGGCTGGGAGTAGAGGCTGAGGAAACTGACATATCAGTAACTGCTGGTCCTTTTTTTTTTTTTTTGAGACAGGGTCTTACTCTGTCACCCCAGGCTGGAGTGCAGTGGCATGATCACAGCTCACTGCAGCCTCGACCTCCTGGGCTCAAATGATCCTTCCACCTCAGCTTCCCGAGTAGTGAGGATCACAGGCGTGTACCATCACACCCAGCTAACGTTTTTCTGTATTTTTTGTAAAAACATGGTTTTACCGTGTTGCCCAGGCTGGTCTTGAACTCTTGAGCTCCAGTGATCTGCCTGCCTCGGCCTCCCAAAGTGCTGGGATTACAGGCGTGAGCCACCACACCCAGCACCAGTCTTTATCTGAGCTGAATTTGGCTGACTTTGAGTGTGGCCCAGGATATGATTGCATATAGAATGTAATTTCAGTGGATTTCTGATCCCTAAAACACACCCTCTCCACTCACCCACTGATATCCACCCAAAAATACACGCTTAGAGAGTCACTCTTTTGGCTAAAATTCTAATGCTAGTGTGCGGGAGCTGGCTGATATCAGCACGTGAGAACCAGCTGTTAAATTTTCAGTTTTTCCAGTTGGTTGTTAAATCATTGGTAACTTGAAATTGGCTGCGGTGGGGGCAGACATTATATATAAAAGTTCATTCTGTATGCCCCAGCACACCACTGATTGAACGCTTTTCTTCCACTCAGAAGCACATGCCCTTGAGAGATATATAAAACCTTATCAGTTATTTCTACCTTTGTGTTAAATACTGAGTCATAGACCATTGTCCCAGTTAGATGGGGCCTGGAAATCATTTAGTCTAACCTTTATTTAGTAAATGAGAGAATTAAGACCCAGAAAGGTAACATGACTTACTGAAGATACAGAATTGCTAGTTTCAGAGTCCAGACTGCAACTGAAGTGCTCTGATTCTCAGTAAACGGGATGCCATAATAGACATTATATACATATATTTACGCCCAGCATCCCTTCCTCCCCCGATCCCCCATATTAACCCATGCAGCACAAGTGGAGCTAACCCATAGCCTCTCTGCACTCAGGGATGGTCACATGACTAGACCTGCTCCATTAGAGTATTCTGTCTCCCTGGCCATTGTAACCGATTAGGGGAAGAACATATTAATGCAGGGATGTTTTTGCAGGCCTGGCATTAAGACCCCTATCTTCTAGCAATAGTATCAATTTTGCTTTGAAGAGTCAGTTATCCTCCATGACTATAATCTCATTTTTTTTTTTAAATGGAGTCTCGCTCTGTTGTCCAGGCTGGAGTACACTGGCGCAATCTCGGCTCACTGCAACCTCCACCTCCCAGGTTCAAGCAATTCTCTGCCTCAGCCACCTGAGTAGCTGGGATTACAGGTGCCTGCCACCACGCCTGGCTAATTTTTGTATTTTTAGTAGAGACGGGGTTTCATCATATTGGGCAGGCTGGTCTCAAACTCCTGACATCAGGTGATCAGCCTGCCTCGACCTCCCAAAGTGCTGGGATTACAGGTGTGAGCCACCGTGCCTGCCGATTATAATCTCAGGTAATGTCAGTCAGCTGCTTTCTCCCCTGGAATTTAAATCTTAATGGAATGAAAGAAGACCTTGACATAACCCTTGTTTGTTTCTCCTTCTTGGGTCCAATCCCAGGGGTTGCTCATATTCTGTGACTACACAAACACTGTTCCAGCAAATTTCCTTTTTGCTTAAGCTATCCAGAGCTGATTTCTGTTGCTTGCAACCAAAGGATACTAACTTACACAGTAGAATTTTTGGAAATTGTTTTAGCTTTCTATTGCTGCATAACAAACTATCAATATGTAGTGGCTTAAAACAACACATTTATGATCTCACAGTAACCTAGGTCAAAAGTCCTGATACAGCATGGCTGAGTTCTCTGCTCAGGTACTTACAAGGCTGAAATCAGTGCTGGCTGGGGCTACAGTTCTCATCTGAGGCTCAGGGTCTTCTTCTAAGCTCATTGGTTGTTGGCAAATTTTATTTCCTCACAATTATAGGAGTGACTTCCTGTTTTCCTGCTAATGATTGGCCAGGGAATGCTCTCAGGTCCTAGAAAACACCTGCAGTTCCTTGCCAGGTGGCCCCCATAGGCAGTTCACAATGTGGATGTTTGCTTTCTTCTGGGCCAACCAGAGAGTATCTCTCTGACTTAGTCTTCTAGAACCAGCTGGAGAAAACTCCGATTCTAGAGGATTTGCCTGATCAGGTCAGGTCCACCCAGAACACTCTCCCTTTGCCATATAAAACCACATAAGCACAGGAGTGATAACTCATCGTATTCACAGGTTCTTCCTATGATCACGGAGATTGTACCACGGTGTGTAAATCTTGGAGGCCACCTTAGTATCCCATCTCTCACAGAAATGCTGTTGGAAAACATGCTCCCTTCTTCCTCTGGGAGGATCAGGCACGCCTGGTATCCATCTTTCTCACCAGACAGAAGAAGCTTGCCTGAGAATGAAGCCAACACAGAGAAGAGCTGAGCAAGAGACATAAAGAAAGACAGAGCATTTGCTGCATTGTTGAGAACCTGGATCGTGCCATGCCTAGCTGCCTGCCCCAGGGACTTTTCCATCTCACGAGCCAATAACTTTTTTCTTATTTGACTTTGATTCTGCAACTTGGAATTGAAATGGTCTTGAGTACTGCAGATGCTGAAATTGCATGGCTATTAAAGACATGTTTGCAAACTTCACAGCTGGCACAAGTTCACTTTGGTGGGAGGTTTACCTAGTGTACCATACCCCTCAAAAAACTAATTGCCCTTTAAAAAATTAACCACACAATTTTGGGGCCTTTTTTCAATGAGACACTAAGGAGGAAAAACACACCTAATGTCCAAACACCCCAGAAAAAAAAAAAAAAAAAAAAGGAAAGTAAAAGACTGCACAAAGATTTTATATCAAAAACCACTGTGAAAGATGGCAAAAAATAAGCTGGGGACATGGGCAAGATTAGAGAGATACTATGAATGGATAAGATGAATTGCAGTTGACCCTTGAATGACTCAAGGGTTAGGGCTGCTGAACCCCACGCAGTAAAAAAAAATCTGCGTATAGCCGGGCTCAGTGACTCAAGCCTGTAATCCCAGCACTTTGGGAGGCCGAGGTGGGTGGATCATGAGGTCAGAAGTTCAAAGACCAGCTTGGCCAACATGGTGAAACCCCATCTCTACTGAAAACAAAAAATTAGCCAGGCAAGCACCTGAAATCCCAGCTACTTGGGAGGCTGAGGCAGAAGAATTGCTTGAACCTGGGAGGCGGAGGTTGCGGCGAGCCAAGATTGCGCCACTGCACTCCAGCCCCGGGAGACAGAGCAAGACTGTCTCAAAAAAAAAAAAAAAAATCTGCGTATAACTTTTGATTCTCCGAAAACTTAACTACTAATAGCCTACTGTTGACCAGAAGCCTTACCAACAACATAAAGAGTAAATTAACACCTATTTTGTACACTGTGTGTATTGTATACTGTGTTCTAACAGGAGAGTAAGCTAAAGCAAGGAGAATGTTATTGAGAATATCATAAGGATTAGAAAATGCATTTACTATTTATTAAGTGGAAGTGGATCATCATAAAGGTCTTTCTTTCTTTTTCTTTTTCTTTTTTTTTTTTTTTTTTGAGACATAGTCTCACTCTGCACTCTGCCCAGGGTGCAGTGGTGCAGTGCAGTGGAGCGATCTCAGTTCACTGCAGCCTCCTCCTCCCACGTTCAAGCAATTCTCCTGCCGCAGCCTCCTGAGTAGCTGGGATTACAGGTGCCCGCCACCATGTCTGGCTAATTTTTTGCATTTGCAGTAGAGACGGGGTTTCACCATGTTGGCCAGGCTGGTCTCAAACTCCTGACTTCAGGTCATCCGCCCGCCTTAGCCTTCCAAAGTGCTGAGATTACAGGCATGAGCCACTGTGCTCGGCCATCACAAAGTCTTCATCCTGGTTGTCTTCACATTGAGTAGGCTGAGGAGAAGGATGAGGAGGGTTGCTCTTGCCATCTCAGAGGTAGCACAGGTAGAATAAAATCCATGCATAAGTGGACCCGTGTTGTTCAAGGGTCAACTATAGTTATATATAACCTACTAAATATTGCTATTGATAGCCAAGACCCTTCCATTGGAAAAAAGAACCTCTTTTGCTTTAATAGGGGTGTCTTACATTTGTGTGTCATTTTCACATATTAATATATTGCATTTTTTAAAATTTATTTTTGAGACAGGGTTTTACTGTCACTCAGGCTAGAGTGCAGTGGTGCAGTCAGAGCTCACTGCAGCCTTAAATTCCTGGGGTCAAACTACCCTCTTCTCTCAGCCACTTGAGTAGCTGGGACTATGGGTACACACACCACAATGCCCGGCCAACGTTTTAATTATTTTTTAGTAGAGATGGGGTCTCACTGTGTTGCCCAGGCTGGTCTTGAACTCCTGGCCTTAACGGATCCTCCCACCTCGGCCTTCCAAAGTGCCGAGATTACAGGTATGAGCCACCATGCCCAGCCATATTGTCTTTTTAATCTTGATGACTCAGTAAGGTTGTCAATATTGGTGTGCAGTTTCCATGTTATTTATTTATTTATTTAAATTTAAAAAAATTTTTTTTCGAGATGGAGTTTTGCTCTTGTTGCCCAGGCTGGAGTGCAATGCTGCAATCTCAGCTCACTGCAACCTCTGCTTCCCAGGTCCAAGCGATTCTCCTACCTCAGCCTCCCCAGTAGCTGGGATTACAGGCCCCCCCAACAGCACACCCAGCTAATTTTTTTGTATTTTTAGTAGAGACAGAGTTTCACCATGTTGGCCAGGCTGGTCTCGAACTCCTGGCCTCAAGTGGTCTGCCTGCCTCAGCCTCCCAAAGTGCTAGGATTACCAGAGTTAGCCACCGCGCCCAGCCAGTTTCCATTTTGTAGTTTAGGAAACTTAAAATTAAGTAATTTTTCTAAGGTCACAAAGCTAGTAGAATCAAAACTAAAGCTCAAGTTTTCTGGGTGCTGGTTCACAGTAGTGAAAGAACATGAGCTTTAGAACAGGTTAGACCTCGATTCAAATTCCAAATTCCATCTACTAGCTGGCTGTATGTTTTGAACAAGTTAATACATATCTGAAATCTTGTGTCCCACATTGGCTAACAATGCCCACTGTACTGTCCTGTTGGAGGAATGAGTAAGATGTGTAGGTTATATGCCTAGTATATAGAAGGTGTTGGGAAATGGTACATCACGGAGAGGAGAGGACTGTAAAATGTTTGCCGGCAAGTGCTCCGGGAAAAATCCTTCCAGGAATGATTGGAACCCAGCGTGGGGGATGGGGTCACTGTCTTGGTGGAAAGGGTGGGAGATGAAGAGAAGGAAAGAGGAGGTGGTGTGGACAAGCCCTCCTACGGGGAGGGGAGGAGGCCCCACACCCCTAGAATAGGCACCCATGTGCTTCCTCTTTTTATTCCTCCAAAGTTCTTGAGCACTAGATCAGAATTTAATGCACCTGCCTCTCATTCGTTATGAACAGACTGTTGCAATTCCTGGGACTGTTGAAGGTGATGAGTTGATTCTCAGAAATCTTAAAAAGGCATTTGCTAGGCACCTGAGCAAACACAAAATTATCCTGTGGAATGAGCAAGCTTCAAACGCTGAGACCCTGGGGCATCTGAAGGACCAGCTAATAAGCATGTGCTAAGCAGTGTGTATTCCTATGTTCCTCAGCTCTGCTTTTTAAACACCCCCACCCCCCTGCTCTGACTTGACCAAATGGTCTTCCCTCAGTGGGGTGTGTGGAAAGCAGCTGCTATGGGAATGCAGAAACCTGGGATCTGCTCTCACCTTTGTCCTTTACTTGCTGTGTGACTGTGACCAAATCACTTTCCCTCCCTGGGCCTGGGTGTCCTCAGCTATACAATGAAGGGCTGAACTAGATGGTCTCCACGAGATGTCTTCCAGCTGGAAATTATATTTTCGTATAACGATTCCTGCTTCTCTCTCAGCTCCACCAGCTGTTACCTCCCCACAGGGTTGTGCTGTGTGCTGCCTCTGGGCCACATCCCAGGCAGGCAGTGATGGCCCATGTCCAGGGTTCCATATGAGGGTCTGGCTCCTGGCCTGCAGGGTCTGCGGAGTCTAACTGTGCTGGAGATGCTCTGACGTCATGCAGAGTACATTTTTGTCTTTTCTAAAAAGGAAAGACGAAAAGGTCGCCTGAGTTTGCCCAGGGTGGAGACATCCTGACCTGGAGTCCTCACAGAGCCCAGCCTGGCCCCTGGGAATCCACTGGAACAGGCCTGCATCCCCTCGCCTCAGGATTAAACCTGAGGGCCCACTTCTGGGGACTGAAGGTCAGGAACCTGTGAGTCTCAGCATTAGCCCTTGACAGCCCCGTAGAAGGGTCACCAGCTTAAAGGGAAGGAAGAGTGCTTATCAGGACAAAGATGGGCCCCCATTTCCAGCAGGGCAGCTGGTCTGGCCCAAGACAGGATTAAACAGAATTCTCCTGTCCCGGGCAGAGCGTTCCAGTGGGATGTTCAATGCGGCTCCATGGGGACCTCTAGCGGCTGTTTTGTCAAACTGCGGTCTCCAGCCTTACCAGCCTCAGGACATTCCACACCTGGATGGATACTAAGTAATACTAATAATCACCATCTATCCTAGGTAGCATTCCTGATTCACAGAGGGGAACCTCTCGAGGAGCACTTGCCTAAGGCCACCTGGCTAAGTGGTTGAGCAGGGATTGGAACGCTGCCGCTTGACTTCAGAGTTCATACTGCCTGCCCCCAAAGATGTGAGTGTGCTCATGAAAACCTGGTGTTTTCTAGCACATGGCACTGGCCATTTCTATATGATGCACCTCTAAAACAAGTGAGAAGACATTTCTTCAAAGGACCCATGTGTCACCAGCAGTTGAGGGGGTCACTGGATTCTTGGAAACAGAGCTAGGTTGAAGGAAGGGGCCTGACATGTGTAAATTTGCCCAAGGTAACCATTTGGGAATCCAACCTCCTCCATGAAATAAGAAAAATAAAGAGTGTCCTGCTTATCTCTAGGGCTTGTTGCAAGGGTTTGCTGAAATGCCATGTATGAGCATATTTTATAAAATTAAGTAAGTTGACAATTATAACTTTTATTTTTGTGAAAACAACCTGTAGTTACCAACTGATATTTGAAGTTAAAGAAAAAAATGCAACCAGTGTTTATCAAAATGTTTGTTACATAGGATAGTGTTCTGTGTACTTCTTACATATTAGCTCGAATTTTTTCCTACAAACCAGGGAGGCAAGTTCTATTTTTATTTTCTATTTTACTGATGAAAACCCTGCAGCCCACACAGGGGAGGCACCTTGTCCGTGATGAAATAGTGATGGAACGAGGATTTGCTCCTATGCAGTCCCACTGCAGAGCCAGTGTGCTTGATTTTGACACTCACTCTGCTGTTCTTCAAGGATCCATTCCGGTCTCACAGAGAGGATGCTATGAGGACCACCAGAGCTTGAGAATGCCTCTTTTACTGCCCCTAACAAGGATCACTGCCTTGTCAGGCACTGTGTTAAGTGATCTGTGAACATTTTTGCTAACCTGTACTCCCACCTGTGAAGTATTGCCCTTGCTTTACAGATGGGGTCTAAGGCTCCGAGAAGTAGAATGATTTGCCCAGGGCCACGTGCAGCAAGTGCACGACTGGCTCAGAACCCAGTGCTCTCAAAGCCGAACCGCTCCTAACCTCTGCTATGCTGCTCCTGCCTGGCTGCTCCCCCCACCCATCCACCAGAGGGTCCCCCCACAGCCCAGGACTCCCTTGGGCTCTGTTCACACTCTTTTTTGCCCTCTCTGAGATTCCATGCATAGGAAACAAACACACCTAAAGAAAGAAATGGCCCGAAAGCCAGGCACCACCAACCCATAAAGTGCCATTGAAATTTTAGGAAAGATGCCCTTTGGGGTGATGCTGCTCACACCACGACAAGGGCATGAGCTCAGGCTGGGTTTCAGCCCCTGCTTTCCCCTCAGCTGGGGCCTTTGTGCAGGATACAACCTGCAAAACATGCCCATAAAACCACAGTCGAAGCAGGAATGGACTAGAAACCACTGAGGATAAATCTTGCATGGGTGGGCCTGGGAGTTATCAAAGGAGGAAAGGTTTGGGATGAACAAAGAAGCCTTATCATTTATTCTCTTCCAAACACAATTACTATAAGCTGAATTGTTTTCCCCCAAATTCATATGTTGAAGCCATAACCCACCCTACGACTGCATCAGGAGGTAGAGTCTTTAGGAGCTAATTAAGATTAGGTGAGGTTGGAAGACTGGGGCCCTGATCTGACAGGACTGTGGTCTTAGAAGAGGAAGAGAAAGAGGAAGAGAGAAAGAGATCTCTCTCCGCCATATGAGGAAACAGCAAGAAGGCGGCCGTCTGCAAGCCTGGAAGAAAGCCCTCCCCAGAACCCACTCATGCCGACACCCTGATCGCAGATGTCCAGCCTCTAGAACTGTGGGAAATAAATATCTGCAGTTTAAGCCACCCAGTCTATGGTATTTTGTTCTGACAGCCTGAGCAAACTAAGACAAAGATAAATCCCAGGGACACAGATGACTCTTGGCAACCAAATAGGAGAGTTCGTGTTGACCGACTCTGGGCGTGCATATAACGTGCTGAATTCTCCTTCTCAGAGCAGTCGTAGAGAGATGGGAGACTGTTTCTTGGTTAAGCTGCTCTACCCTCGTTCCTCAAGCATATTTGAGCAGCGTCTATACATCAGGTTTTGGGAAGAGAACAATGAGGCACAGTCCCCCAAATCCGAAAAATCAAAGACACGATAACGAACTCACTTCGAAATCCTTTGCTTCCTCATGGAATGTTAGTGGCAGAGTTGCTAAGCGTGCCCCTGAGACAGACGTCTCCATCCAAGCCTGTAATGTGGAATGCTGTTCCTTAACGGAGTCTGATGTCTGAGGTGCCAAGCAAAGTCTCCTTGAGATTTGCCAAGCGCTTGGGATTAAATGTGCCTTCACTGAAATAAATCACTTCATTCTAAGTCACACAGCAAGTTGGAGGCCCAACCTCCATCTTCCACTATATTCACTAAAGCAGAAAGTCTGCAAGCAAAACATTTGTTAAAATTTCATTGAGGAGTTACTCCATGTAATGAAATATTGACACTTGGTGTTTTGGGGCTACAGTGATAAATCAGATGCAGACTCGGCCTTCAAAGGACTACCTACTCCTGAAAAGTGAGGGAGGTGAGGAGGTAGGAGATGCCTGGCTAAGGGAGGAGCATGTGGAAAAGTCCAAAGGGAAAAGTTTGGGGCATGCCAGATCAGATTGGCTGGTCATGGCGTAGGATACACTGAGGAATGGCAGATAATGTTGGGAGAGTCAGCTAAAGTTTTATTGTGGTGGGACTTGAGAATCTAGCTAAGGAGTGTATGTGATAGACAACCTCCAAAGGTTATGAGAATATTATCAGAACCATGCTTCTTTGCCAATCCCAGTCCCTCAAGTTCAAGCTAAGGGATACAGAGTGTCTCTCAGATAGACTGTCCAGCAGGCTAGGCCGATGGCCCTAACTCACTTTCATCCTCACTGCTGAGAGAGCTATGCTTAGATTTGGGTTCACATCTAGACTAAAAAAGCTAAGTATAATTTGGGTTTGTCATCCAAAAAAGTGAAGAACATTATACACAAAATGCATTCTAAAGGATTAAAGAGTAAAGTATAAAAATTAAACATAAGAATGAGAAAATCTGAATTGACATTTATCAAATTTCTCAAAGGAAACAAACATACCAAGTTTAAAGGAAATTAAAGAAGTCAAGGGGAAAATATGTTAATTTTTTCTATAGAAATAGAAAATCTATAGGTTTTAAACAAAATAACTTAAAAGGAAAACTGAGTATTAGCAACAAATTTACTAAATGATTTCATAGACTTAATATACAGAATTCACCAAGATCAATTTTTTAAAATGATCCCCCAAACATAAGTGGACAAAGAATATAAATTGACAGTTTCCAATGAGGAAAAATAAACCAAAAGAAATTTTAATGTTCAATGTTATTAGTATCCTTAAGAACTGCCAATTAAAATAACACACTATTTTAACCCATCACAGAGTAAGCACTTTCATACACTGCTTACAGGGCTGTTCATTGATGTAAATTCTCTCCCTTCCCCCATTATTATATATTTTCCAAAATTTTACTGAAAACATCATTCCAAGAAATCTCTACTGAACTCCTGAATCACCAAGTCAAACTTGTTATCTAGCTCCCTAGCACCCACTACTCACACTCCCTCCCCACCCACAAACATAGATTAGCTCTGCATTCCTGCCTTGGTGTGTTGTGGGGTAAAGAAGAGTCAGGAAGCCTTGTGCTGGCATAATCTGTGTCTCAAACAGTGTAATCACATGCCAATTTAGTATCGAGTAGAAGAAATGGCCAGGACTTCGAGCCTGGAGACCAGAACTGGGTGGGCTTGGGAACGTCAACCTCTCCAGGTCCCCAATTCTTTTTTTTTTTTTTTTTTTTAACTCAATTTAGAAATCTTTATATTTTTCAGACATACACAAAAGACAATAATAGCAAAATGAATCTCCAGGCACATCACCTAGCTTCAACTGTTACCATTTTGCCAATTTCTCCTCATCTAATCCTCTATACTTTTTTCTTTGCTAGAATGTTTTAAAGCAAATACTAGACATTATAATCAATATACATTCTTAAAAGCAATTTATAACATGTTCCAAAAGCTTTTGGCTTGGGAATTCAACTGCTGGGAATCTAAGAAAAAGAACAGAAATGTAAAAAATGTTTTATGCGGAAAGACTTTTCTTTTATAACAGGAAAAAACTGAAAGTAACCTAAATGTGCAAAAACTGGAGAAAATGTTAATAGCCTTTGGTTTTTGCCTGCTCAGTGTTCCTTCAGTTCGCATAATCACCCTTTTCCTTGCAGGAGTCCCCGTTCTACATTCTCCCAGTCTCTGTGATTCTGATGGTGCTGAGTGAACCCGCAACTTCAGAAGATACACTACTCAAGTTCAGCCACAGAGGGCACCCCATTCCCAGACACAGTGATCATTCAGGACCGGTTAGGGCCCAGCTAGGAAGGACACATCCTCTTTGCTATAAGATTGCTGGCTGCAATCAAAACCAACACGGCAGAAAGAGAAGCCAGGAAATGGAGGCCAAGTTCTGAATAATGTAAGATCAATGAACTCTTTTTGCTTAAACAACTTTCACTTGGGTTTCTTGTCACTAGCAACAGAGTCCCAGTACAGACCATTATTTGCTGGTCTGCTTATATTGGTCTGATGAAATATTCTGCAGCCATTCTCAGCCATCCTTGTGAATGGCTTCTAGGAACACAGTTTTTTATGATAAAGTGAAAGAAGCCTAATATACAATCATTAAACAGCCAGATCTTGACTACGTTTAAACATCGCTCCCAAGAAAACACACCCAAAATACTAGCAGCCACACTGGTTGGTGAGGTTACAAATTTCAAACTTTTTTTTTTTTTTTTTTTGAGACGGAGTCTCGCTGTGTTGCCCAGGCTGGAGTGCAGTGGCCGGATCTCAGCTCACTGCAAGCTCCGCCTCCCGGGTTTACGCCATTCTCCTGCCTCAGCCTCCCGAGTAGCTGGGACTACAGGCGCCCACCACCTCGCCCGGCTAACATGGTGAAACCCTGTCTCTGCTAAAAAATACAAAAAAAAAAAAAAAAAAAAATTCAAACTTTTTATTCTACACATTTCCTGTACAAATGTCTTACAATAAATCTTAAAAACCAAAAAACTTACATTTTATTGATTTGTACCCCCCTTAATTGCAAAAGGAATTACAATTAAATTATAATTGTCTTCTCTAATGAAAATTGATAGAACACTTGGTTTTGAAGTGACAGTTTGGAACTCCCCTAGGAAACACTGGCCAACCAGCATTACACAGAGCATGATTTCCTCAGTACTGAAACCGAAAACTAGGCTCCATTAAAAGAAAGTAGTCTCCTTTTCAATTACTTTGTGATCTTTAGTCTAAATATTACTAAGAATGGAACATCACACTAGCAATCTCTTCAGAATATCTGATGCATTTATTTCACTGAACCTCGTCACATTTCATATTTTTCTCCACTCCCCCACATACCTGCCAAGGTCTTTGAACCTAGACTAAAAGACAGAATAAACTATGATTATTGGCCATGGTCGGTAAAGACAAATGGCCTCGACCAGCTGAGTGTAGATCGATGGTCCAAGACAGCATCTGCCAAAGGCAGCTGTCTGGACTCTGTAGCTTCAGGCTCCTGAGCCACTCCCTCTTTCCACTTTTATCTTTCTCTATCAGGGCCTGTCCTGCTCTCTGCACCAAGGCTGACTCCCCCTCCCCACCCCAGTCTAAGACACTCATCTCCTAGCTGTTTGAGACCAGGAATCTGTTCTCCTTCTGCAGCACGTGGGGTGCAAGAGGATCAGAAGCCTGATGTAGAAACACATGGTGTGGAGGGAGTGATAAGCCCAGGAAAATCTAGCAGCAGCAGCAGCAGCAGCAGCAGCAGCAGCAAATCAGGCCTCTGCTTCTCCTCTTGCCCCTTCTCAGCTGCATTTACTCCAGCTCCTAACCCAGCCCAGGGAATCATTCCTAGGGGCTTAATTTAGCTGTGTAAGAAACCCACACCTGCACAAAAAGTAGTCCACAGTGCCCCCTAGTGGCTGACTGGAATATTAACAGCGACATATTCTGTCACATTCAATTATAAAAGAATCTGCAGCGCCTGCTGTGAAACACTGGTTGACTTTACCCTGTATGATAACTGGGTCTTACCTGAATGTTGATATGTATCTATGTGGTTCCAAATGCTGGAGAAAAAACTCAGTAAGTGGGTAAAGGGAGAAAACCAAATAGCTGCCCTCAACCTAATTCTATCACAAGGTACACTGGCAACCAAATCTGAGGCAAAACCTGTGACAAAGGTTAGATTCTGGCCATGCCCAGAATTTTAGGACATACGAGCTTTTTGCCAATTGGAAAGAGTGGTATTATTCACTTCAAGTTTCGAAACAGCCAGTGACTGATTTAGGAGCATGCTATTTTGATGGTAGACAATAAAACAAAGTGTAATAAATATTAATGTCTATGTTTAAGAAAACAAATCCAACACATTTCATTAAAATAATTCTTTTAATTATTGATGCTTTGAATAAGAAGTCCATTTTACTGAAGTTAGTATAAATTATTTTTCTTAAACAGAACCTGTTTGCTGGATCTCAGTTAAGTTCACTTTGTAGTTTTCAGACACAATGACTCATATTCAACTTTTCTCTTTGCCATTTAAGGATTCAGTGGCTTGATTCCTGACATTTCCTCTTTAAGAGGAATCTTATGTCATCTTCTGAAATCATGTATATGGGTAGTAATATTAGTGTCTTCTCTTCTGAAGATGTGATTCTTTTAATGCCATGTTCTCTTCCCTCTGGTGACCTTAGATCGTAGTAGCACTAGACGCTATTAAGAGATTTGGAGCAGTTGAGGAAGGTTTAGGTAATTGTTAAGAGTAGCAGTATTTTTAAAAAGCTGTGGAGAGTGGTTTTGGAGGGGATTTTGTCCCTGGTTGAAGCTGGTCCATGCTGGGTAAACTTTACTTATAAAAGAATACCAGTAACACACAAAATATTCTTCTCCTCTTTCTTTTGTAATCCAGTTTTGGGGCCAAAAAGTAATCTGTGTGCACATGTGTTTTGATAATACAGTCTCAACTTAGGTGGGGAAATTAAATTCAGGAGTTTCATGACTTTCTTTTGTTCTGAGTATCACTTTAGAGTGTAAAAAGTTTTTCAAAAAGTTCTTTATCAGAAATAGTTTCACTCTATGTTGGATTAACAATACCCAGGATTGTGAGACATAAATCAACGTGAGTAGGAAGCTCCATTTGAGTTTCATCATTGTTTGTCTATCTAGGCAAGATGTATTCAGGCGCACCATAATGGGGGCCAATCTTTTGCACGAGGCTCAGACAGCTCAGGAGGCAGCTGTGGTGAGTGACGCACTCTACCCAGCACAGTGGCTTCCAGAAATAAAGAACACATACTCAAGTACCTTCAATGCCAATGGGCAATTTAAATCTGGTACTCACTCCTCTTCAAGAGCACCACTGGAAACATCTTTGGAATTGATGGGACAAAACTTATTTGATTATAGTGAAGGATATTTCTCTATGAAAATGGCTTCAAAATATGAAAAAAGTAGCAACCACATCTTCCAAGAAATCCAGTAACAGGTCAACTCTATTCGTAAACAAGCAAGCAAACAAACCAGCATGTGACAGAAAACAGGCTAATTTTCTGAGATGCTTTCCAGAGAAACATTAAGCCCTTTAAGTGTGTATGAGCCACTTTAAGAAACTTCATAAGTGTTGCTAAATTCGTCACAGTCTGCTTCACCTAGAAAGGGGAACAGAGAGGAAGAATTATTTTGTTAAACTGGGTTAACACATCTTAAAAACTAATTCATCCTAGGGAAGGACTAGATAAAATTTCTGATCTAAAATAAGATTTTGAGTTCATTTCAGCCACCAGAATATACTAAAGAACTGCTTGGGTTTGTTAAAATGCAGATTCCTGAGTTTTGGCTTCAGTAAGTTGAAGGTAGGGCCTAGGAATCTTTATTTTAACAAGCAACCCTCCTCTCCAAGTATGATTCTGATACACTTTGATGAACTCTACTAGGATGTAGCAAGAAGCAGGCCATTGCCATGGCTGCTGCTGCTATCTCATTTAAGAATATCTGAAGGTTTAAAAGACAAAAATAGTTGAGAACAGAAGGGGTCCTGAACATCAGGGCAGAAGAGCAGTGATGAGCCATTGCCCAGTGATACTGACCCCAGCTGGCAGGTGAACTTTCCCCCTTCCGGCTGCCACCAACCAGGAAATCCATCTCTAAGTATCGAGACTAGGCAAGTCTGTAATCTATGACCTTTTGTTACCTGTGTGTTTGCTAGGAAATATCTGGATGTGCGCCAGAGGAGATAAAATGAGGCTTAGCACAAACATGCTGCTGCCCAGACTTAACAGTGGTCGGAAGCAATGCTTATGCTTATAAGAACTGCTTATTGGCCAGGTGCAGTGGCTCATGCCTGTAATTCCAACACTTTGGGAGGCCGAGGCGGGTGCATCACGAGGCCAGGAAATCGAGACCATCCTGGCTAACACGCCTCTACTAAAAATACAAAAAACTAGCTGGGCGTGGGGGCGGGCGCCTGTGCTCCCAGCTGCTCAGGAGGCTGAGGCAGGAGAATGGCGTGAACTGGGGAGGCGGAGCTTGCAGTGAGCCGAGATCGCGCTACCGCGCGCCAGCCTGGGCAACAGAGCGAGACTCTGTCTGAAAAAAAAAAAAGAACTGCTTATTCCAGGGTGCCTGCAAATGCTTCGTGTAGACATTTAAGCCCTCCACTCAGCATGCAAACATGCTCACGGGGTCTTCACCCAGCAGTCCAATGAGGCAAACCACATTCAGTTAAGCTCCTTATCAGCTCTCACAAGTGGCAGTCTCCGTCTGTGTGAAACAGATTTCAGATGCAGAGGGCTTCGTGGTATTTGGAGGAATGATAACTTCCAAAACCCATCTGGACAAGCCAAGTAAAGTGCCTGCCAAGGTGGGGAAGCTCCAGAATGCCTGTGAGGCCCCTGTGAGTGGTTCCCCAAGAAGATGGGGGCTCTGGTTCTCACAGAGATCACTGTACACTCCCTGGACTATTAAACAGCTCCGGTGGCAGACCTGGTGGGTGGGATTAGTGGGGGCCCTCCTAGACTTGGCGATGGACAATTCCTAGCAGACTGCCCACCCCCCAGGTTCCGGTGCGCTGCCTCAGAAGAGCCACATCCTGCTCTCGCCTTTGGGCCTCCTCTCAGCACAAGGAAAAAATGTTCTCTCTGTGCTGCAGAAAAGTGCTTCTTTGTCTGCATAATAAAGTGGGAACCTCAAAAGCATCTGTTTTACTCACTTATTCAGTGTGAGACTTATGGGAAAACAGTTTGGTTTTGTCATTGAACCAGGCACTGCCTTTGGGCATGTTATTTATACAAAGATAACTGCGTTTCAGATATTACGTCCTGTGAAAGTAAACTGTAACTTCAAAGAGCAGGCCTGTCATTCTTAACGGTCATCCTGATAATTTGCTGCCGGGGAATAAGGTTGTAATTGCTACCCCTATATTCCTACGAAGTCAGACGGCTTCGCCAGCCCAGAAGACGATCCCAGGCCCGTGCCTCTCCTGCATGCACAGCAGCAAAACAAGCGTGAGGACTGTCGGATTCTTTATCCCAACAGAGCGTGAGAGTGTTTGTCTCAAGTAACGAGCCAGACAATCATTCCTAAACACCTGCTCTGTGACACATGCTGTCCTAGGCCCTGCTCGGAATTTTTTAAAAATAGAAACAAAACAAAACTGAGCTTCACTGTCAAGAAATTTCCAATCATGGTAGGGAGTCAATAGTCAATAGTTCAACACGGAACTGTTCTACAATTGAAAAAGACACAGATTAAATAAATGCTAAGAATTTAAGCCCTCAAATGACCTACAACTTACAAGTCTACCTTAGTATCATCACCATAATCTCCTGAAACAGCAGTCAGTCATTACAAGCAGAATGTGCATTATAAATTGCACTGAGTTAGGAGCCTGGCCCACTACCAGTGAGGCAGCCAGAGGAGAAGTACAGCATCATGAACAGAAGTCAGGTGATGGCTCTGGAGCAAGAATGCCGGGGTTTGAATCCCAGCACCACCACTTTCTGACTGCAAGACTTTAGTCCAGTTTCGTCTCTGTGCATCAGCTTTCCATTTCACACATGAGAAAAACAGCGCCTACCTGTTGCAGTGGAAGGTTGCGTAAGATAGGGATGTGTTGAGAATAGAATGAGTTAATACATGAAAAGTAACCAGTACAGCACCCAGCCAGTAATAAACAATGGACACTAGCTGTTATTGTTACTGTTCTTATCACCTCCCCAGATATGCCAGAATTCCCTGTGTCACCTGAGAGAAGCACCAGTCCCTTGTATTCCTTCATTTGAACCCTGAACTAACTCCAAAGACTCTGATTACACTCTTCTTTCCTTTCTCTTTCTGTCTTTAGGTCCTGGGCTTCATTTTCTCCCATGGCCTCGTTTGTCTCAGCCTCCTCCCTTCCAAGTACTTCTTGGTGGGATAAACCACAATCCCCACAGGCATCTGTAGTACTGGGGCTGATGGGATGGGGTTACTTGCTCAGACTCAGATGAAGGACGTTCACAGTCCAGGAGCACCTGAGTCTAAGCCTCATGAGAAAATGCCATCATGGATCATAACTGGGTTCTGTCCAGGGCCCAACAAGCATAGCCTTAAAATGGAGTCTCAACCTGGTATCCAGGCCTGTACACAGAGTTCAGGGGGTCTACGAACTTGGCTCAAAAATTTTTTTTTCGTTTTCATTAGGCTCTAACTGAAATGTATCATTTCCTTCAATAATGAATGTAGGGAATAAACCAGAGGGTGACAGCATATCTGTGACTGTCTCCAACAGAAATAGAGAAATCACAGATACTTTCACATCATGTTACAGGTGTTGCAGATGTCTTAAAATATTGTCTTCAATCCTCACTACTTTAAAAGCACAGAAAAGGCCAGGCACGGTGGCTCATGCCTATAATCCTAGCACTTTGGGAGGCTGAGGCAGGCAGATTGCTTGAGCTCAGGAGTTAGACACCACCCTGGGCAACATGGCAAAACCCTGTCTTTAAGAAAATACAAAAAATCAGCTGGGCGTGGAGGTCTGTGCCTGTATTCCCAGCTGCTTGGGAGGCTTGAGGCACAAGAATTGTTTGAACCCAGGAGGTGGAGCTGCAATGAGCTGAGCTGGTGCCACTGCACTCAGCCTGGGTGACAGAGTAAGACTCTGTCTTAAAAAAAAAAAAAAAAAAAAAAAGGAAAAAGTAATAGATGCATTACTAGATCTTATATTTAATATATTAATAAAACAATGAATTATTATATCACACATTTACAAATATTTTTATAAATGTATTTCATTACAGTTGATTTTCTTTTTAATTCTATATATTTTATGTGTTTAAAACATTATTCTGAGAAGGGGTCAGTGCCTTTACCAGACTGCCCAGGGGGTCCAGGGCACATGAAATGGTTAAACCCCCCTTGCTTTAGAAGGCTGAAGATGGCTGTAAGGGCAGCAATCTTAGGTGAAAGATGTGTAAGTACTTACTGAACTGTGACATTATAATATTCTTCCGGTGTCACGATTTTTGGTCCACCAAAGTAGTCCAGGACCCAGATACTGGTTATATTCAACTTAGCAAAGAACCAATTATGGCTGGAAGGCCAGGTTTTCATCTCAGGGTGTCGAATGAATAACGAATGCTTTGCAATATCCATTTCTGTTTCATTCACCTAAAGGACATATATGAAATAAACATTCTTATAGCAGTAACACTTCATTTTCTCATTTGTTGAGAATGTGTGATTTGGCCGGGCACAGTGGCTCATGACTGTAATCCAAGCACTTTGGGAGGCTGAGGCGGGCAATCATGAGGTCAACTTGGCTAACACGGTGAAACCCCATCTCTACTAAAAACACAAAAAAAACAAAAAATTAGCCAGGCATGGTGGTGGGCGCCTGTAGTCCCAGCTACTTGGGAGGCTGAGGCAGGAGAATGGCGTGAACCTGGGAGGCGGAGCTTGCAGTGAGCCGAGATCGCGCCACTGCACTCCAGCCTGGGCGACAGTGAGACTCCACCTCAAAAAAAAAAAAAAAAAAAAAAAAGAATGTGTGATTCTAGCATTCTATAAATCCTAAGAGTTTACTTAATTGTAAATCTTGGTCTTAGCCTTTTGGAATCAAGAGAAAACAAAGGAAATGTAAAGAATGCAGAGAATAAAGATTTCAATTGTTGGTGAAAACAGATATAACGAAGTGGGAAACCACTGTAAGTATAATACCAACTTCCATTGGTAAAAAGGCATTTTGAGCTATTAGAATAACCAGCACTAAGTACTATAACATTACTGGTGCCTAAGACATGTAATGTCTAGCATATTTACCCCATAACATGGACATGTTAAACATACAGATGAATGTACTGAAGGATAAAAATGTTTGGAAGCCACATAACAGAACTCAAAAGCATGTGCTGCTCCTCCATCTTTTTCCTGCCAGTGAAGGACACTCAACTACAGAGATGCATCCACAAAGAATTTTCAGACCATAAATAACACTTGTCATTAATGGTTGACACATCATTAATGATTAATGATTGACACAGTCAAAAAGCAAATCTGCTGGCTGGGTAATCAGATCAGCACTCCTGACACCGTGCCCACTGCTCTTCCGGAGATTGTATTTGACCTCTTCCCTTCAGCAGGTGATCCAAACTAAATTCACTTCCAGTTTTCAGTAACGGACAGTCCTCTGGTTCGCCTACTTAATATGTTTTCTCTGCTTTAAGCCACTGTTAAAATATGGAGACAAGGAGCCCAGACATGAAAAAACATTATACCAATGTAAAATATAATGGAGAGTCGACGGCTTTGGTCAACCAGATGTTCTTTAGTAAGAATAACTTTATATACAGGAGCTTCATAGTTGTTACATCTGCTTGGTTTCAGAAAATCATTCATTTTCCTCATACCTTATTTGACACCTATATGAAAACAACTTATTAAAACGTTTGGTTTTCATGGAATTACTTCACCTATTAGAATAGAACATGTCCTGACTGGGCATGGCATTCACAAATCAACTGCATTTCACTCTCAAAAGATCTATTCTGCCAGGCATGGTGGCTCACGCCTGTAATCCCAGCACTTTGGGAGGCCAAGGTTGGTGGATCACTTGAGGTCAGGAGTTCGAGACCAGCCTGGCCAACATGGTGAAACCCCATCTCTACTAAAAATACAAAAATTAGCTGGGTGTGGTGATGCGTGCCTGTAATACCAGCTACTAGGGAAGCTGAGGCACAAGACTCGCTTGAAGCCAGGAGGCAGAGGTTGCAGTGAGCCGAGATCACACCACTGCATTCCAGCCTGGGAGACAGAGTGAGACTCTGTCTCAAAAGAAAAAAGATCTTTCATTGTGAATACGATGGTGTTCTGAAACTATCTCCCTTCCGGTGGGATAACTACTTACCTTGGTCACAGTTCCTGACAGTATTATGTGAGCACAAAGGGGACTTTGTGGATCAAATCCATGTTTCTTGCAGAAGTTGGTCTGTGCCAAAGTCATGGTCAGTGTAGCATATGGATTCTCCTGTGGAGAGAAAATGAAGATCCTCTCATGTGAAATATGGTTTCTGGAGAGGTAGTAAATTTCAAAAGTTGCATACATCATGTCCCTAGAACTTGACTGGTCTTCCATGAAACAACGAATTGTAAAACATCACCTTCCACTCGGGAAAATAATACTTGGATAGTATCCTGACCACTCCCCAAAGGGGTGGGGGGTTTTCACATTTAAAATTAACTGACTTGGTAAAAATTATTTCAATATACTTTTTCTGAAACCCTGAATTTAATCCATATTCATCAGAAGAATTATAATTACAGTGACACCCAAATTCAAGGCTGTTCTATAGGCTTCACTGAAAGATTTAAAGGGTTAAACTCTAATACAGAACCACTGCATAAAAACACCACAGTTGCTCAACTGGCTGACTATGCGATGTAAGCAAGAAAGTAGCTGAATCATGCTGCTTGGTTATCTTACATTAGCAGAAACTGTCATGTGATTTCAAAACTGGAGAAGTTGTTCATTCCTGCTTCAGTAAGTCTTACCCCACATTCAAAAAGTAACACAAGTAAAATTCTTAATGCCTTCTTATTCAGACATCAACTTCATAAAAAGCATTGTTGACAGATAGCAAAATTCACACATTGCATTTTAGACTATTTTGGTCTTTAAGCTCTAAGTGTCTTGTGTGGAGAACTGTGCCATTTCACAGTGATCTATCAGAACAGAGAGTCATAAAGAGATTCCTTTGAAATCATTTAGCCAAATAGTCACTGTCTAGAAACTATTAGGCAAGGCACCACAGAAGACCAAAAAGGGGGAGGGGGACACCCAGGTAAACTCCCTCTGAGTTTAGAATCTGGTTGAAAAGGCAGACATAAACAAAAGTGTATGTCCAGCATAGACTGGAGTGATAGAGGAACTATAAGGGGCTTTATAATACATTCAAAACCAGGATAGAAGGTGGGAGGACATATTAAAGGGAGAGGAGATGCTGACTGCAAAAAACACAGAACTGGGTGAGCCTAAGACTTAATGAAAAGCACCAAGAAACCTGATTTGCTGGAAAGAGGGGCCTTCCTACGGGAGGAGGCTGGGGTTGGGAGTGGAGAGGGCTCAAACTCAAGTTAAGGAGTCTAGATTGTAATTTGTAGGCCAGTTTTAGGCAGTGTTTTCGAAGAACCACCTGCCTGGAGAGCTTGTTAAAATGCTGATTTGGGTTAAAATGTTGAAACAGGCCTCACTCCCAACCTAGATAACTGCAATTTTTTCTTTTTTTTTTTTTTTGAGACGGAGTCTTGCTCTGTCACCCAGGCTGGAGTGCAGTGGTACGATCTCAGCTCACTGCAACCTCTGACTCCTGGGTTCAAGCGACTCTCCTGCCTCAGCCTCCCAAGTAGCTGGGATTACAGGTGTGTGCCACCATGCCCGGTAATTTTTGTATTTTTAGTAGAGACAGGGTTTCATCATGTTGGCCAGGCTGGTCTTGAACTCCTGACCTTGTGATCTGCCCGCCTCAGCCTCCCAAAGTGTTGGGATTACAGGCGTGAGACATCGCACCTGGCCTGCAATGTTTTCTTTAAGACAGCGTCTCACTCTGTCACCCAGGCAGTCACCCAGTGCAGCAGCACAATCATGGCTCATTGTGGCCTCAACCTCCAGGGCTCATGTGATCCTCCCATCTCAGCCTCCGGAGTAGCTGGGACTATAGGTGTGCATCACCACACCCAGCTAATGTTTTTTTTAATTGTTGTAGACGTGGGGTTTCACTATGTTGCCCTGGCTGGTCTCAAAATCCTGGACTCAAGTGATCTCCCACCTCGGCCTTCCAAAGTGTTGGGATTACAGGCATGAGCCACCAAGCTGTCCTCTATCTGCATTTTATTTATTTAGAAACAGAATCAAGCTCTGTCACCCAGGCTGGAGTGCAATGGCGTGATCTCAGCTCCCTGCAACCTCTGCCTCCCAGGCTCAAGTGATGCTCTCACCTCAGCCTCCCAAATAGCTGGGACTACAGGCGCACACCACCATACCCAGTTAAGTTTTGTATTTTTAGTAGAGGCGGGTTTCACCATATTGGCCAGGCTGGTCTCAAACTCCTGACCTCAGGTGATCCGCTCGCCTCGACCTCCCAAAGTGCTAGGATTACAGGCTGGAGCCATCGTACCCTGCCTCCATGTGCGTTTTAAACAAACATTCCAGGTAACTCTTCCGCAGCTCTAGGCAGTTGGGTGTTGTTAAAGGTTTCTGGCCAGAGGGCAACGCTGTGACAGGTATTTTTGTTAATCTATTTGGGTAGGCAAGGTGGATGGGGCAGACAGGAAGACTATGTAAGAGTTGTTCTAGTACTTTTAGGCATGAGGTGACAAGCTTAAGGACGAGGTGGCAGGAATAAAGAGGAAGGGGCAAGGATAGAGGCAAAGAAGGCAACAGAAAACTGTCAGGACTTGGGAACCGAGGGATTTGGGGAGGCAGTGAGAACCAACTGGGTTTAATGAGAAAACAGTACTTCCACTAACAGAAATGCAGAAGATCAAAAGCAGCTGGTTTCAGGAGGAAGAGAAAGGACTGGATGTTGAATTTGAGGTGGTGGCAAACTAATGAAGTAAAAATGAACAGCAAGCAGAAATACAGAAAACCCTGAAGAGGTCAGAAATGGACACACATCTGGAAGTGAGTCCTAGTAAGGACTAGAAGAGAGTGTATACAATGAGAGTGTATACAGTGAGAGTGTATACAGTGAGGGTGTATACATTGAGAGTGTATACAATGAGTGTACACAATGAGAGTGTATACAATGAGAGTGTACACAGTGAGAGTGTATACAGTGAGGGTGTATACATTGAGAGTGTATACAATGAGAGTGTACACAATGAGAGTGTATACAATGAGAGTGTATACAATGAGAGTGTATACAGTGAGAGTGTATACAATGAGAGTGTATACAATGATAGTGTATACAATCTTCTGAGGATCATTACAGGGAACAAAAGGGTAGGAAACTGACTTTGAGGGATACTTATTTTAGTAGGTCAGAGAAAAAAATCAAGAGTGACCAGAACAGAAAGGGCACATCACAAGAAAAGAATGCCAAAACAGAAGGGAGGCTAATAGTAAGAGGTCTTGGTGCAGATAATCAAACCCCAAGATTTCCCTTCTGACTCACTGGCTCTGCAGCCAAACATGGTCCCGCTACAAGCTAACATCAGCAACTCTGTCCTACAGACATTTACTATACAAAAATGCCACAAAGAAAGAGACAGACAAAAGACACATCCCAGTGGTAAGTCCATTTGAAGTTCACAACCTATCTCTAAGTTACAGAGGACAGGCATTTTACACGTGAGAAATGGTCCCAAACCTAGGTCTTCTTGTTCCTTCTGAACGATTTCACCCCCTGTCAATGAGAAGAAATGCAGAGCACCCTGGAGGTCAGAAGGAGGAAAAGAAAAAAGCAGAAACTTTGACCAGCTAATTGATGGAATCAAGTCAGACAAATTCAGATGTGGCCACTTCTTTTCACTGCCATCATGGAAACCTGAAGCCCTGGGTAGGTTCCTTGCCACTGTCCTATCTATTTCTAGAAACATGAAAGACCTGGGCTAAAGTCCTACCTGACAGCCATTAGCTGGCTGGTCACAGGGTAAGTCCCTGCACCTCTGAGTCTGTGTTTCCTCACTTCTGAAATGGGGACAATAATACCAGGAACTCCCTGGTCACCTCACAAATTTAAATATGATTATGTATTGCTCAACCTCCCTCCTTCCCCATTAGAATCATCAGGGAGTGGTTTGTGGGGCATGGGGGAAGGGGTGTTGTCTTAAAATAAAATGTGTTTTCAATAAAATACCTTGGCATCCCATTGTTAAAGCCTTCTTAAGTGACTGCGATTTGCAGTCAAAGTTGAGCACCGCCGATGGAGTGGAGTGAGTTTGTTTTGAGCAAATGCCTAAAGGTGTGGAATGGGCTGGGAATGAGAAAATGGTGAACTGGGGTGTATCTGCCTTAGCTAAAAGAGGGCACTGCTTCTGTTTTGGCTCAGAGAATGCAGGCCCACAGTGTCACTGGATCTTCCCATTTTTCAAGAAAAGTTAGAGATTTACATTTTAAAGTAAAATCTAAATTTTAAAATGTTGGTCACAAATTCAACTTTATTAAAAACAAAACAGAACTTTGTGTGCGCCAAACTGGTCGGTGGGACACATTCAGCTGATGGGCCACCAGCCTGGGATATGTGGTGGGAAGAAAGATGAACCTGAGATGAAACTACGGGTTTGCCCGCTGGCTTTAAACAAGTTACTTAACCTAGGTAGGCCTCAAGTTCTTCATCTGCAGAATGGGGTATATAATACCTACTTCAAATAATTAACAGAAGAGACAATGAATGGAAGGCGAATGGAAAAGTGATGAATCAAGCATCAGTTTCTTACATCCTGTCTTTATCAACAACGCTGTACTTTCAGAGTTGAACTCAAATGTGAGAGCTTTGTCAAAAAGACCCTCCATCAAATCAGGTTTCGTTCCTGGACTCTCTGCGTCTCCGGCCTGCCAAGCTGTGTCTGTGACCCCATCCCTGAGAGAGCAGAGGTCCACCAGAGTTGTAAGTGTAGCCCTGCACCAGAAGGTGGGCAAAGGGCGAGGAAGAGATGGACCTTCAATTAGCTCTGCATCTTACTGAGGAGCCACTATGCCTGTGGAGGCCTAAAGACTGCAGTAATCATTGTAATCGTCCACGACATTGTACATTAGTTTCTTGCTGCAGGAGGGAAAAGCTTAATTCAGAAAGGGTAAGAGAGAGCAAGAAACCCTGAAGTCACATATTAAAGTGCTTAAATACCCAACAATCTCTATGCCCTGTAAAACCTTTAAGAATAGGAGCCCAGGCCGGGCGCCGTGGTTCACACCTATCATCCCAGCACTTTGGGAGGCCGAGACGGGTGGATCACTTGAGGTCAGGAGTTCGAGACCAGCCTGGCCAACATGGTGAAACCCCGCCTCCTCTAAAAATACAAAAATTAGCCGGGTGTGGTGGCACGCACCTGTAATCCCAGCTACTCGGTAGGCTGAGGCACGAGAATCGCTTGAACCTGGGAGGCAGAGGTTGCAGTGAGCTGAGATAGCGCCACTGCACTCCAGCTTGGGCCACAAAGGGAGACTCCGTCTCAAAAAAAAAAAAAAAAAAAAAAAAAAAAAAAAAGGAGCACAGTTAATAGAGACACTGTGCCCCAAGATGACTCAGGACCACTCAGGGATGAGAAGTCCTCGGGCTGCTGGCAGAGAATTTATACCCCAGGTGCGTGGCCCAGTCGCAGGGGCGTGTGCGAAATTCCTGGTACCTAGTTGCCCAACACCCGGGACGCTGCAATGCCCACCCGCCAGCGCTGCTGAGAAGCGGCAGACGTTCGAGCCACGCTCCACTTCCCGGGAAGAATTTGGGCCAAGGTGAAGGCTTGCTCTGTGGCCGCCCCGCCCACAGCCCGCCTGGGGAAGCCGCGGGCCTCAGCTCACCTGCAGGTTGTTGACGGAGAGCTGCAGCGGGCTCAGGTAGAAGTAGGGCACGCCGCTGCCCGCGCCCGGGGGCCCGTCGCTGAGCGAGAGCACGTCAGCGAAGGGCCGGCCGCGCACCGCCTCCAGCGTAGAGATGGTGGCCAGAGCGCCCCAGTCGGAGACGTGCGTCACGAAGCGGGCCACGCGCGCCGCGTCCTCGCGGGGTGGTAGCGGCGGCAGCAGCGAGGCCTCGTCCCAGTCCCCGTGGTCCCGGCCACCGCGACCCCGCGCGGGCGACACGAGCAGCGCCAACAGCGTCGACGCCAGCAGGGCGGCAAGCAGGGCGCGCGCGGACCCGCGGGCTAGCCAGGCCATGGCGGTATCTCCAGCCAGAGTCCCAGGCCCCAACACCTGCAGCGACCCAGCGTGAACCCGGCGCGCCCAGGCCCCGCCTCTCCGCGATGTGCCAATCAGAGCTAAGCACAATGCAGGGGGCGGGGTCCCTCTGCCGTTCCGCAACCTGCGGGAGACGCGATTGGTTCATCCGCCTTCCAATCGCTCCGCCCGCCCTCTTTAAGTATTGTGAATTTGTCCTAAATGGGATATTTGTTTTGTTTTGTTTGACAGGCGGAAAAAGAAAGGCTTGAAGAAATCCAGCAACTTGCCCAAGTCGTACTGCTAGGAAAAGACCAGCCTCTTTACACAGGCACACACCCCTCCTTTTAATACCTTTGAAGATGAATATCTGGCATCTGAGAGGAAATGCTGCATTTTCTACCCATGCGCCTCTTTTCTGTTGAATTTACCATCAGCTCCAAAGAACAGCGAGAGTCAAGCAAACACTGACATATAGGTGCTTGGAGATAAACGTTTATTCGATTTGGCCAAAGCGAGAAGGCGGGAGGGCAAGATCTCTCAAATCTGCCTTTACAAAAAGAAGTAGAGAGTCTTTATGCGGCCAGAGAGTCAGGGAGGAGGAGTTTCAGGGAATGAGGGGAAAAGTCTGTGTTTCTTCAATCTCAGATAATTCCTTGAACAATCAGATTTCTGGGTGTCAGAAGCTAGTCTCAATGTACCTCAAAGGACTTATTCCTCCTACAAACTTTTTCGTAACCCTGAAGTTATCTCCTCTTGCTTGAGAAAGACACAGTACATCAGCAGTTTATGATTATGTTGTAGTAACAAGGAATATTGGGCAAAAAGAGAGTTGTTAACATGTGCAAGCAAGGGCCTAATCAGAAGTTTCATTATTTCAGTCACTAACAAATGCTGGGGTGCTGAAATCTCAAGGGGCCCCCTTACACTAGTAGTAAAGTTAGGCAGAAACCCAAAAGTTCAAGACCTTTAAAAAATTTTTATTTACTTATTTTTACATTTTTAATTTTTGTGGGTACAGAGTAGGTGTATACATTTATGGGGTACATGAGATATTTTGCTACAGGCATACAATGCATAATACTCATATCTGGGCAAATGGGGTATCCATTGCCTCAAGCATTTATCTTTTGTGTTACAAACAATCCAACTATACTTTTAGTTATTTTAAATGTACACTTAAATTATTATTGACTCTAGTCACCCTGTTTTGCTATCAAATACTAGGTCTTATTCTAACTATTTTTTGTACCCATTAGCCATCCCCACTCCTTGCCTGCAAGTCCCCCCGCTACCCCTCCTGGCTTCTGGTGACCATCCCTCTACTCTCTATCTCCATGAGTTCAATTGTTTCCATTTAAGCTCCCACAAATAAGTGAGGACATGTGAAGTTTGTCTTTCTGTGCCTGAGTTATTTCACTTCACATAATAACCTCCAGTTCCAACCATGTTGTTGCAAAGACAGACAGGATCCCATTCATTTTTTATGGCTGAATAGTACTCCATTGTGTATATATACCACATTTGCTTTATCCATTCATCTGTTGATGGACACTTAGGTTACTTCCAAATCTTGGCTGTTGTGAATAGTGCTGCAATAAACACAGGAGTGCAGACATCTCTCAATATACTGATTTTCTTTATTTTGGGGATATACCTAGCTGTGGGATTGCTGGATCATATGGTACCTCTATTTTTAATTTTTTGAGGAACCTTCAAATTTTTTTCCATAGCGGTTATACTAATTTACATTCCCACCAACACTGTACAAGGGTTCCCTTTTCCCCACATCCTCACCAGCATTTGTTATTGCCTGTCAAGACCTTTTAAACTACTGGCCCAGGAGTCCCTCATATAGACACGCAAAGGGATTGTTAGTCTACTATCAATATCCCATGTATAAATTTGAACTTACCATTTCAGGACCTGTTAAGACATAAAGCTTGGGGTTGGTGGTTTCATGAATTTATTGCCCCTGCTGCCCTTCCCTGCTCCATGTAAGGGACATTCCTTTTGCTTCTTCTAAGATGACCTGTCTCATTCTTTCAGGGGTGCTCCTGATTCTGCTATTCTGGAAACTGGTAAATAAGCTCATAGCACCTGCCCTCCATTCTTCATGACTTTAAGCTTTGGTCGCGTCTTTTTGGAGCAAGTCTTAATCTTTTTGGCCTGGCCTCAAATATCCACTGTAATTGTTGTTATAAAGACTGTATGGTGGTGTTAGTGCAACAGTTTGTCATCTTGTAAAGCTGGCTCTGGCAGACACCTGGCCCTGTGAGGCTGAGTTGTGTAACAGAGGTGAAGTAATTTCACTCAGCTGCTGAGCAGCTGTGGGCAACAGGTGTGTGAGCCAAAGTCCCACCGCTACTTCCCTTCTCAAACCCAGCCTCCTAATATTCAGCCAACTTCTCAGGCTACTCAGAAGGAATTGTGTATCAGAAGCAAGATCATCTACTCTGAGTAGGAGACTTCAGTGCCCTCTGATGGCCAAATGATGTCACACACCCTGATTTCGACGTTGGGGTAGAAGGATCTTTAATTAAAGTTGGTTTGCTTTATAACAACTGAATTTGGAGGAACTTCAAGATAGATGGAAAACTAAGTGGGAGAAGTTCAAAAGGAGGAAAATTGGGTTCATCATTTGAAAAACAAATGATTAATACAAATAGTTTGAGTACCTGCCAGTTATAAACATTTCATCCCTTACCTGTTGAGGAAAGAATACTCTCACATTTGGAGTTCTAATCTCAGGTCTGCCACTATCTTGCCATGTGACCATGTGATTTTATCTTACCTTTGGGCCTCAATTTTCTCCTCTAAAATGAGGAATTGAATTAGATGGTATTAACATCTGATGCCTCTTGTAGCCCTGTATCTTCTTTTTCCTTGTGGTTGTTGGTTTGTTTTTCTTTTCTTTTCTTTTTTGAGACAAGGTCTTGCTCTGTCACCCAGGCTACACTGTGGTGGTGGCTCATAGCTCACTGCAGCCTCAAACTCCTGGGCTCATGTGATCCTCCCTCAAGTGATCCTCCCACCTCAGACTCCCATGTAGTTGGGACTAAAGATGTATGCCACCACAGCTGGCTAATTTTTCATTTTTTGTAGAGATGGAGTCTCATATGCTGCCCAGGCTGGTCTTGAACTTCTGGCCTCAACTGGTCCTCCCACCTCATTCTCCCAAAGTGCTGGGATTATAGGCATGAGCCACTATGCCTGGCCTTATTTTTCCATTAACATGCAAAGTATGAGCCCTTTGTAAGTTTCACAATGTGAATTTTTTTGCAAGAAGATTAAAACATTTATTTATTGCTACACCATTTATTACTGGCATACAAAATAGCAATAGACCCTCTTACAGCTCCATTATAAAACACGTGCCTAGAGCTTGGTCTCAGGCATCAGAGCAGGAGAATGAGGTCTACAAACCCTCCGGCTTTAAGCACACCACCTCAGTATCTGTCTTTGTGTTTGCTGTTCCCTATGCTCAAAATGCTCTTCCCTCAGCTGCTGGCACTCCCGTCGGGACCTCCACTTAGATGTCACTCCTCAGCAGTGATTCCTGGAGCACTCTTTCCGAGAGGCCTTCCCCAGTTACTCTCCATCAACCAACTCTATTTCTTTCATAGCAATCATTAATTCATCATAACAAAAATAAATACTATCATAACAGTATTTATCTATTTTTTTAGCTACGTGTTAATTGTCTCCACTGGTAGAATGGGAGGTCCGGGAGAGCAGGAATGTTGTCTATCCTGTTCACCTTCGTATTCCCAATGCTCAGAGTGGGCACTACATAAATATTTATTGAATGACTACCTGATGGTGAGTAATACCTGGCAAAATTCTTTGCACATAGAGCTGTATAAAATTAATAGGAAGTGAGGATGACTAACAACCAGACACTCCACCAGACACTCCAGCTTTTGCTTAGCAAATCCTCCTCATTGGGATATTAGGGGAAGCCCTCAGCCAGGAGTGGCTAAAATGGTCATTCCAGATCCTGCTGCTTCTCATCCTGACTTTATGTTTTCATTTGAACAGCCTACACTGGTCCCCATTCCCACAGGCCCACTGTGGAATAGCTATCTTTTCCTTATGTCGAGGTTTGATCCTTGTGACCAACCCACTCTGCCAACTCCTTCTTTTACATGGTGTTGCCCTTGTTTATTTGTCTAGGCCACCACCGGTTCCTTCTGGGTTAGAAGTGGTGGCTTTGTCCTTTCTGTGCCCCAGCACTGAGCACAGATCCAGGCATTCAGCAGGTACCCATTACATGTTATTGACAAATGAATTGTATCAGAACAATCACACCAAGGGCAGAGGGTTCCCAGGCTGTCTGCCGTAGCTCAGGCTTTAGTCTTTGAAGAATAGAAAATTTCTCTTTTGTGGTACGCATGCTTCAAATAGTAGATAGCTAGTAAAACAGTGAAGAGAGTTAGCTCTGGAGTTAGCCACTTAAGCATGACCTTACATAGGATGATACTGAACCACAATTTCCCTGTCATTAAAATCATGGCTCCTTCTTCACTGGATTTTTATGGGGATTAAATGAGAGAATGCATTTAAAATATCCATTATAGTGCCTGGAACAGAATAGATGCTCAGTAGTTATTAGCTATGTGTTAGTAATTGTTAGTTTTTTTCCCTACTATTTCTTTTTTTTTTTTTTTTTTTAGACGGAGCCTTGTTCTGTCACCCAGGCTGGAGTGCAGTGGTGCAATCTCAGCTCACTGCAACCTCCACCTCCAGGGTTCAAGCGATTCTCCTGCCTCAGCCTCCCAAGTAGCTGGGATTACAGGCACGTGCCACCGCACTCAGCTAATTTTTTGTATTTTTAGTTGAAATGGGGTTTCACTATATTGGCCAGACTGGTCTCGAACTCCTGACCTCAGGTGATCCACCCGTCTCGGCCTCCTGAAGTGCTGGGATTACAGGCATGAGCCACTATACCCGGCCTTTTTCCACTATTTCTGTTCCCACTTTCTACTCTAAAAAACTGTAGATTACTTCATTTAATTTCTCTATAGATTTTTCACACTTTTCACTGTGGCCTCTGCAGGAAAAAAGAAGGCTCTTGAAAAAAATAACTTTATAAGATGTCTTGAAAGTCCCCAGGCAGCTATTGAGGAAGAACTTTCATAGCTCACCCCAGCTTTGAGGGAGAAAATGCTGATGCTTGTTATTTTTCATTAAGCAGATAGCCTTTCCCCATGGTTCTTCTCACATCCCTTCACTTGAATCAAATGTTCCGAATTTAAAAGGTAGCAATGACAACTTGCCCTTTTGCTGACTGCCTTGAGTTTTACATTTTTCTCTTTCATGCACATTTACATTTGGATAACAATTATTTTCCAGACATTTGGGGAACAATTCGTGACTCCTTTCAATCTAGAGGACATGTTTTCCAAATGCCTTACAGTGCTTGGTACATAGAAAGACTTGTTAATATGTATCTTTTGGATTGCATTTGTTTAATCAAAAACTCATTAACTAAGCTTTAGAAGAGTAGTCATCCCAGTATTTCAATATATTTGTAATATTTGTTTTTTTAATTTTACTTTAAGTTCTGGGATACATAGGCAGAACGTGCAGGTTTGTTACGTAGGTATACACGTGCCATGGTGGTTTGCTGCACCCATCAACCTGTCATCTAGGTTTTAAGCTCCAAATGCATTAGGTATTTGTCCTAATGCTCTCCCTCCCCTTTACCCCCACCCCCCCACAGGTCCTGGTGTGTGATGTTCCCCTCCCTGTGTACATTTGTTCTCATTGTTCAGCTCCTACTTACGAGTGATAACATGCAATGTTTGGTTTTCTGTTCCTGTGTTAGTTTGCTGAGAATGATGGCTTCTTGCTGCAAAGGACATGAACTCATCCTTTTTTATGGCTACAAATTATTCCATGGTGTATCAATATATCAGTCATATTAAACAGGAAAAGAAAGTTACCTGCAAGTCAGAAGAAAATAATTAAATCAGAATTTGCACTAAAACAAGGCCAGCCTTTCACATCATCACCATAGCAGTTTTAAAAGCACAAATGAAAGAGTGCCCTATAACAAAATATCTGTCCACTTTGCCTGCTAAATGCCCATAATTCCACTACTTATGCATTTGTACATTATATGTATGCATTTAACACTTAAGTATGCATTGAGTGCCAAACACGCCCTGGGTGCTGTGATGGGTGCTGAGGATGAAAATTATTAATAGACATTGTCCCTAATTTTAAGAAAAATTTCTGCTTAATTTATTCACAAATAAGCAAAGAGACAAATTATACTTCGATGTCATTAGTGCAATGTGGAGGGCTATCCACAGGTAAAGGGGCGAGGGAAGAAGGAGCAGAGGCCTGTCTCGAGGGAATGTTCATATCAGAGGTATTCTTGAGTTGAATCTTGAAGAATAAATAGAAGTGTGGCAGACAGTGAGGAGGTGGGAGAGAGAGAAGGAGAGGAAGAGTTTTACACAGAGGAAATAGTAGGTACATTGGCAAGAAGACATGATTTGTCAGAAAAAGCCATTTTAAGTTGAAGAGAATGTGAAGAACCAATGCGGGGAGATGAGCATGTTCAGCTGGGTAGGGGAAATGTATCATGCCAAGAAGAGATTTTGACTTTGGGAAGCCATAGAAAATTCATGTGTTAGAAAGATCAGTTCAGGCACGATGGCTCATGCCTGTAATCCCAGCACTTTGGGATGCCAAGGTAGGTGTATCACTTGAGCTCAGGGGTTCAAGACCAGCTTAGACAAAATGGCAAAATCCCATCTCTACCAAAAAATACAAAAAAATTTAACTGGGCATGGTGGTGCATACCTGTAGTATCAGCTACTGGGGAGGCTGAGGTGGGAGGATCACTTGAGCTCAGAAGGCAGAGGTTGCAGTAAGCCAAGATTGTATCACTGTACTCCAGCCTAGGTGACAGAGTTAGACCTTGTCTCAACAAAAAACAAAAAGAAAAAGAAGGGAAGAAAGAAAGAGAAAGAAAGAAAGAAAGAAAGAAAGAAAGAAAGAAAGAAAGAAAGAAAGAAAGAAAGAAAGAAAGAAAGAAAGAAGAGAAATGTAATTTTATGAAGATATCTGTTCTCCCCAAGTTATCCTATTAATTCAGTGACTTCCAACCAAAATCTCCACAGAATTTTGTAAGGGAAACTGATGAGCTGGTTTTGGAATTTATTTGGAACTGTAATCTATGGGGATAACTAAGATACTTTTGCAAAAGAAAAGCAGTGAGGGGGAAATTGCCCTATAAATATCATTCATACTGTAATCTCTTCAAGAAAACATAACAATATAACTTAAAGCTTTAAAGCATAATTTTAACAAACATATTACAATACCATTTGTAGGACTTAGATTGATTTTTGCTACCTTACAGTGTCATGAAAAACAAATATATATGTGTTCATTGACAAAAGCTCATAGGTTAAAACATACTGTACATGACAGTAATTAAGACAGCTGTAGGAACTATGGTAGAAACAGGCAAATCGTTACAGATTGGATTCTTCAGAAGGAGACACTGACAGAGTTTGGCCTGCAGAGCACAGACGGTCCCTGATTAACAATGCTTCGACTTAACGATTGCTGGACTTTAAGATGGTACAAAAGTGATGGGCATTCAGTAGAAACCATACTTTGAGTACCCACACAACAATTCTATTTTACTTCCAGTACAGTATTCAATAAATTACATGAGATATTCAATCCTTTATTACAATATTGGCTTTGTGTTAGATAGCTTTGCCCAACTGTAGACTAATGTAAGTGTTCTGAGCACGTTTAAGGTAGGCAGGTTTAAGTTAAATGCATTTTGACTTATAATATTCAAGCTTACAATGGGCTTGTTGGGACAGATCCCCATCGTAAGTTGAGGAGCAGCTGTGCTTACTAAGGATCAACATCGGTGGGGAAAAAAAGGGTGACAGCAGGATTGGGCAGAGAGAGAAGCCAACCTGCAGTGCAGGCCTGACAAAGCCCCTCTTCATAAGGAGTTCTGGAGTGTAGATGGTCCATCAGAAGTGGAGCAATAGCATGATGACTCATGAGATGCAGATTAAAATCGCAATGTGATATGACTACATACCCACCAGAATAGCTAAACTCCAAGTGTTGGTGAGAATGTGAGACAGTGGGAACTTTTGTATACCACTGGTGGAAACGTGAACTGCTGCAGCCAGGGTGGAAACTGATTGGCAATGTCTTTTTTTTTGAGACAGAATCTCCCTCTGTCACCAGGCGGGAGTGCAGTGGCGCGATCTCAGCTCACTGCAACCTCCTACTGCCTGGTTCAAGCGATTCTCCTGCCTCAGCCTCCTGAGTAACTGGGATTACAGGCACACACCACCACGTCCAGCTAATTTTTTGTATTTTTAGTAAAGACAGGGTTTCACCATGTTGGCCAAGATGATCTCGATCTCCTGACCTTGTGATCCCCCGCCTCAGGTTCCCAAAGTGCTGGGATTACAGGCATGAGCCACTGAGCCCAGCCAGCAGTGTCTATTAAACATATGGCCCAGAAATTCCACTCCCCAGTATATACCCAGCTGAAATACATATATATATATATATATAGTTTTGTTTTGTTTGTTTTTAAGACAGTGTCTCACTCCGGTTGCCCAGGCTGGAGTGCAGTGGCACGATCTCGGCTCATTGCAGCCTCAACTTCCCAGGCTCAGGTAATTCTCCCACCTCAGCTTCCCAAGTAGCTGGGACTACAGACGCACACCATCCTGCCTGGCTAATTTTCTGTACTTTTTGGTAGATACAGGGTTTCGCTATGTTGCCCAGGTGGTCTTGAACTCCTAGACTCAAGTCATCCACCCACCTTGGCCTCCCACAATGCTGGGATTACAGGTGTGAGCCACCATACCCAGCCTGAAATACTGACATATGTTGACCAAAAGATGTGTATAAGAATGTTCATAGCAGCATTATTTGTAATAGCCCCCAAATGTCCATCAACAGTGGGATGGAAAATAAGATGTAGTCTATTCCCACAGTGGAATAGTTCAGCAATGAGTGCTGCTACATGAAGCAACATGAATGAATCACATAAGGATGATGCTGAGCAAGAGAAGCCAGCCACAAAACACATGTATGATTCTGCTTATATAAAATTCAAAAGTAGACAAATAATTCTAAGGTCTAAATATGAAAACAACAGTTCCTTTTGGGAGATAATGACTGGAAGAGAGCACGAGGGGAGCTTCAAGGCTGTTGGCAATGTTCATTTCTGGAACTGAGCAGTGCTTGTAGAGGTGTGCTTACCTTATGAAATAATCACTGAGCTCTACACTTGATTTATATCCTTCTATGTGTCTATGTTTGTGTTGCTCCTTAACAAATTACACCTAAACTTAGTGACTTAAATAATGAACATGAATTATTTCATTATTTCTTTGGGTCAGGAATCAAGGTGTGGGTTGACTAAATAGTTCTGGCTTAAGATCTATCGTGATAGTTGCAATCAAGCTGTTGGCTGGTGCTGCAGTCATCTCAGGGCTCCACTGGAGTCTTACAATTTTTTCATAATCTCAGAATGACATTCCGTCATTCAAGGAGAGGGGATTAACACAGGGCATGATACCAGGAGGTGAGGAAAGTAAGCATATATGATTGGTGCTGTTATACTACTCCAGTATTCAGAGAGGAGGCGTAACAAAGACGACGGAAGAACATCTACAACTTATATTTATCCTCCAGTCCAGCTTTATGACCTCCCCTGGTCTCATGCCTTAGTCTAGAAGTGGAACATGATGGAAAGGGGAAGGAGGGGCTAAAAAAATCCTCAACAACATGAACTGAAAGTGCATATGTTGGCAATAATGTTTGGCAACAGTGGAGGCCCAGCTTCGATGGTCCCTGGTGGTTGTAGGCCAGTGCAGAGCTGCAGCATCTGGTGCAACAGTTCCCCGTGAAAGTGGCTCATCTGAGGGCTGTGACAACAGAAGAAAGGCCCTTGTGCAGCTGTGCAGGCAGAGGTGGCCCCAGCAGGCAATGGAGGTTGAGCTCATAAATGAGGTGCCTCTGGTGATAGGAGCAACTTGGAGGAGAACTAGAGGCCCCACATGAGTGGAGACAATAGTCATCAATATAAAGTGCTACTGTGAATGTGATCCACTTTGTCTTCCAGGCAAATAGAAGCCACTTATGTAGGTAAAGCTTTCACTGAAAGGAAGGAGAAATCATCAGCTAGATAGATAGTAACTATGCTAGAGGTGAGTGAGAAGCTGGCTTTGCTCAAGGTGTCAACCGGGCAGCTGCTGGACTGAATCCAGATTGGCTGGTCCTTACGTTGCCCTTGTTGCTTGTCTACAACCTCCGAGAGTCTTGAGCTGGGTGTCAAAGTCTCCTTCTACCCAAAATGTGGATATGTGATGCAGCGAGGCATCAGGAGATAGGGAATGCTAGGGCTGTTTTTCCTAAAGGCCAGAAGGAAAATGAAAGCTAAGTAGTGGCAGGTAAGGTGGAATTGTCATGATATTATGTGGCCTGTATGTCGGGAGCTTATGCCATTTATTTCTTGCTCCACGTGCATCATTCCTTAAACAAGTGTTTGCTAAATATTTAATGTGCATTTATATTTAATGTAAGGGGTTTTTTTTGTACAGTAGAAAAAGCCACACAACATCATATGCATTAAGTCTGATAGTCACAGGTTTCCATATGTGGGGATGGCTTAATTTTGGAGGTGGTGACTCAAGGCACTGTTAGTGACCTAGGTGACTACTAGAATACCAGATACAGTCACAAGAATGAATTCAGAGCCCTTTAAAAGCTATGCCTAGCAAATTCCCTTAAGGGTGTGTGAAAAATGGAACTATAGAAAATAATTATCCTGCTCCTCAAGCAATTATAAATGAGATTGTGTCATGTCTTTGCTTAAACCCTCCAGTGGCTACTCCTTACACTTCCTATCTACACCGCTTGGCATGGCCTGCAGGGTCTGAGCTGGTGGAGCAGGCCCCTGCACACTTCTCCAACCACACTTCCTGTTCTCAATCCCCAGCTCCATCCACATGCCTCTCCTGGCTGCTCCCCAAACATCTCCAATCCTTTCTGCCTCAGGGGCTTTACACTTGCTCCTCCTTCTGCTAAGAACTTTCGTCTCTGAGGTCTTCATGAGCCAGCTTCTTTCCAACCCCCTTCTCAACTGTTGAAGATAATTTCATAGAGACCTTTCCTGACTTACCCCATTCAAAATACGCACTTCCAGACACTCCCAGCTCCATTACTCAGTTTTGTTTTTTTCCTAGCATCCACCACAATTAACAATTATATTATTTAGTTATTTGTCCACTGTCTTCACTAGGATGGAAACTCCATGGGAGGAGAAACTTGTCTGTTTTGTTCAGCTCTGAATTCCTGGGCATAGATCAGTGCCTGGGCCACACAGGTACACGGGCACTGACTGTTAAATGCATTAATATGTGGATGATTAAATTATGGGCCATGTTTTAAATCAGGGGTGTCCAATTTTTTGGCTTCCCTAGGCTGCACTGGAAGAAAAATTGTCTTGGGCCACTTGTAAAATACACTAACACTAATGATAGCTGATGAGCAAAAAAAAAAAAAAATCGCAAAAAAACTCATAATGTTGTAAGAAAGTATACCAATTTGGGCAACGCATGGGCCACGGGTTGTACAAGTTTGTTTTAAATGTTTTTAGCTATGTTTACTTCTATAGTTTGTATAACTTGAAGTACAATTTAAGATGATATCACTCTACATTCTTATACTTCTATCAAAAGAATATATTCTTTCTATCTATGTGCCTCAGTAAGAAGCCCAAGAATTCTGGGCTGCTCTTCAAGCTATGGGCTCAGTCCTGTTACAATTGCCTTGTACAAAAATAAATCATTGGATAACTGGGAAACTGGAGTCTTCTGCAGACAGGCTGCATTCAGAGCTTTTATGTGGAGCTGTTGAGGATGCACAGGATCTCTCCCAGAAACAGGCAGCCTAGAGCCAGATGCAGGTATGGCTGGAAACCTGCCCTTGCAAAGTTTTTCAGGGTGCAGGGATGAGAGGATGCCCTCTCCCATGGCGTTGTCCTAAGCTGTGGTCCCTCTGTGCACCCGTGAGTCTGAACCCCAATGTGACAGCTCCTTGGTTACACAAAACTCTCAGCATAATCACCATGGCAAATATTTATTAAGCTCTGTGTGCCCAATACTATTCCAAATACTTTCATGTACTATCTCATTTCATTTTCATATCAACCCGACCACATAGCAGCAAAGGTCGTCAATTTCACATCCTCATTTCCAAAATTCAAAAAGCTCTGAAAACGGGACATTTTCATCAGTCATTTACCAGCACACCTTCCCTCGGCGAGGCTCTGCGTGTTTTTTATCCATTCCTATGCACCACAGGTGTTCCTATGTCTCACTGCAGAACTATGAATGTTGTGGAGGAAACGCAACCAGAACACCATGACCATAGACTTTCATCCAGACTGCCAGGCAGGAGCAGTCCCTGAAAGGAGTGTTCTCAAATACCTTGGGGAGGAGGGAGGGTTTTTGGTTTGTTGTTTGTTGCTGTTGTTGTTGTTGTTGTTGTTGTTGCCGTTATAGGGCCTTAGCAGGGGGGTCAGCCCTAATTCAGGAAGTTCAGGAATAGTAGATGAGGGATGGATTTTAGAAGAGAGAGGAATTCTTGCACATCAACCACCGTTGTTCAGGCAATTTGGATTTCATTAAGAGGGATGAGAAGGAGGAGTTAGGGGCTAAGGTCATGTGTTAGAGTGGGTGGAAAAACAGCCGTGGAGGACGAGGACATGCCACAGCCTCAGTGGAAACTTCTCCATCCTCAGTGTGTCTCTCAGTGTATTCGATTGCAAGTACTGCTCCAGACACCACTTTCTCTATTCTAGGAAGTTTCCCAGGCTGCCTCAAGAAATGTGAAATTCTTTTCTTTTGTGTGTAGTACATAAAATGGATACTTTTGGCCAGCTTCTTGCCTTTCTCAGATCTGAAAATCCTGAATTCGGAGACACATTTGACCCAAGGGTCTTGGGTAAGGGATTACAAGCTCTTTTTCTCAGCCCCATCTTACAGCTGAGGAAACCGAGGCCCCTGGGGGTCACAGATCTTGCCCAAGATGTAGCATTTAGTGAGTGGACTAACAGATATCCTGTATTCCAAAAGTCACTCCCAGGTGCCCGAGAGGCTTAGAAGGAATGCATGGCCTCAGGTAGGTGCTGTGCCCAGAGCTGCCCTCCTCACGTCCACAGCATCCTGTCCTGGGCGGGAGGTGGAGTCACTGCCCCTCTCCAGACAGAGGTCAAGGATGAGTGAAAACTCACCCTGACGTTACCATAGTTCTTGCCTCTCCGAGAGTTGATGAGAGAGCCTGTGGTTGTTTTTCTCTCCACTATATTTCCTCCCTGATACACTTCCTTGGCCATTCACAATCATTTATTTTTATGTTTTCCTTAAGGATGACATAGGATGTTTTTATAAGCCTACGCCTTCATTGAAAGTAAAAAGAAAAATGCTTAAAGAGGGTGACATGCTCTGGCCAGGCCTTCAAGATCTGGCAGGAAAACAAGGGCAGCCCTTTCCCACTGCAGGGCTTCTCTGGCCATGCAGCCATGAGGTGAACTCCCACTAATAAGCACTTTAACCCTCAATAAGCGCTCTCAATACTTCATGGGTAAAGACGGGCAAATGTTTTTAAAAGTAGATATGTTACAAAAATTTTAAGTAGGCCCTACCTCCAAAAAACAAACAAACAAAAAGAACACCTCAGGAAGGGCTCCATAAAATGTTTATTTCACTGCAACCTCTTCACAGAGCCTAGTTTTGTTCTACAAAGAGCCCAAACCACCTACATTCTTCACCCATAAGCTTATTACGACCCTAAGTTTCGTGTGGATTTCAAATATGTGATTTTCTGTTTGACAGGAGGCAGGTAGAGGTAAATTAACCTCCTTTCTTATTGCTGGCTCAGCTGCCCTGGAGGGCTGTGGGTTACAGAGTGACTTCATTAGGAGAACAGAGGGATGCTCGGGAAGAAAGGCTGGAGCAGCTCCCATCTCAACCGCACAGGGAAATGGTTGCCTGACTTGCTGTATTATAATAGCAAAGTCTCTGCAGGGAACTCATTTCAATACTTTATATACTGAACTTGCTTAATAAGAGTCTGGCATTTGTCAAAGAAATCGGCTTCAACTATGATTTTTTAAATACTAACCAACTACAAAGTAACCCACCAATATCGGAGGGCTATACTGGTTATTTAAAACTCAGCAGCCTAGAGAGCCCCGTTTCCTTCAGTTTAGTGGGGTCACTTTTTCCTTTAACATTTAAATGGAAATATTTCATACGCTGGGCTTGGAAACTCAGCATTTCCCCACAGAATGACTGAGGATTCCCAGGGGTATATGCTGTTTACAATAGTTTTCTGCTAGATTTTTTATCTTGCTTAAAGCTTTCTTTGCTTGTTGTCCTGAATTAACCCAACAAACACTACTTTGCCTTAATTTCCCCGCAACAAACACTGCTTACCCAAAGCGTGGCAGGTTTTTGTTGAAGCTTTGCGGGAGGCGTTACATTGCATGTACCACTGCAGATTATTTAAAATGGAATGTTTGAGTCTCTATTCTATAACGTTTCCCAGGCTGCCTCAAGAAACTTGAAATTCTTTTCCCTTTAATATGTACAATAATTTTGCTTAGTGTCTTTTCCTAGTACAGCCACCAAGGCATGGGGGCTACTTTTCCACAACAAAATGGCTTTCTGAGCATTTTGTTCAATGAAATATATTTCTTCTTTTAAAGGAACTCTGGGGCCTATTTTAAAACTCCCTCTTTCACATTTACAAAATTTCAAAGGGAAACTTTAAGTAGTTAATCAGTATATGCTGATCAAATAAATTTCAAGCATATTGGTTAAATTCATCTTATTCCTCCATAGAAAGGGAGGAAAGGCTGGGCACAGTGGCTCACGCCTGTAATCCCAGCACTTTGGGAGGCCAAGGTAGGCAGGTCAGTTGAGCCCAGGAGTTTGAGACCAGCCTGGGCAACAAGGCGAAACCCCATCTCTACAATAAATACAAAAAAAAAAAAAATAGCTGGACATGGTGGCATACACCTGTAGCCCAAGTTACTAGGGAGACTGAGGTGAGAGGATCACTTGAGCCCAGAAGATCAAGGCTGCAGTGAGCTGTGAGCATGCCACTGCTCTTCAGTCTGGGTGACAGAGTGAGATTCTCAAAAAAAAAAAAAAGGGTGTGTGTGTGTGTGTGTGTATGTGTGTGTGTGTGTAACATTTGTGTGTGGCGGAGGAACATCTGAGTGGGCATTTTGTGCCAAGGGTAATCATGTGTGCTATCTGTGGTAAGCATTATACCATCCACCTAATATTTCTGGCTGTCTGCCTTCTGGGCACAAGGGGGACCAACTTAGGGTCAGTGGGGCCATATGACTCGTTCTGGCCACTGAGATCTAAATGGAAATGATATGTATCACTTCCATTCAGACCCTCCAGAAGGCTCTTTACCTCAACCTAGGTTGCTACGTTCCAGATTGTGGGTGCTCTGTCCACTTGCGTCTTGGATCAGTGTAGAGTAGATCCTCCTCCCACCAAAGCTGGTCTGCAGGGACCCAGTAAACACGTATTATGAGTGGGAAATAAACAATAAACCTGTTGTTTGAAGTCACTGAGATTTAAGAGATATTTGTTACCATAGTATAGCCTAGCCTACTTTGAGATACTATCTAATTGTAGTTCTTGCAATCACTCTCTGAAACAGGTATTATTATCTCCATGTTATTGATGTGATTTTCTCAGACCACAGAGCAATACGTGGTGGAGACTATTTTCAAATCCACATCCATCTGATCCAGTGCCTGTGCTCACTACACTGAATTTATAGTTACTCTTATTAACTTTACTTTTTGGTGAATATTCTTACAAACAGATTCATAGCTTTTTTGAATTTCCAATTCTGCTGTGCAGTGTTGCCAATAAAATAGCACCATAGAATTTTTACTCAATATAATTTCATATGATCCCCACAACACTCCTGTTATGTCAGGCACATTCTTTTGTTTGTTTGTTTTGGTTTTAATTTTTTATTTTACTTTAAGTTCCAGGATACATGTACAAAACGTGCAGGTTTGTTACATAGGTATACATGTGCCATGGGGGTTTGCTGCAATTATCAACCCGTCATCTAGGTTTTAAGCCCTGCATGCATTAGGTATTTGTCCTAATGTTCTCCCTCCCCTTGCCCCCACCCCCCACAGGACCCACTGTGTGATGTTCCCCTCTCTGTGTCCATGTGTTCTCATTGTTCAACTCCCACTTTGAGTGAGAACATGCGGTGTTTGGTTTTCTGTTCCTGTGTTGGTTTGCTGAGAATGATGGCTTCCAGCTTCATCTATGTTCCTGCAAAGGACATGTTCTCATTCTTTTCTATGGCTGCATAGTATTCCATGGTATATATGTGCCACGTTTTCTTTTTTGAGTCCCTCATTCATGGGCATTTGGTTTGGTTCCAAGTCTTTGCTATTGTGAACAGTGCTGCAATAAACATATGTGTACATGTGTCTTTATAGTAGAATGATTTATAATCCTGTGGGTATATACCCAGTAATGGGATTGCTGGGTCAAATAGTGTTTCTGGTTCTAGATTCTTGTATAATTTTTAAAAATTTTACTTTAGGCCGGGCGCGGTGGCTCAAGCCTGTAATCCCAGCACTTTGGGAGGCCGAGACGGGCGGGTCACAAGGTCAGGAGATCGAGACCATCCTGGCTAACATGGTGAAACCCCGTCTCTACTAAAAATACAAAAAACTAGCCGGGCGAGGTGGCGGGCGCCTGTAGTCCCAGCTACTCCGGAGGCTGAGGCAGGAGAATGGCGTAAACCTGGGAGGCGGAGCTTGCAGTGAGCTGAGACCCGGCCACTGCACTCCAGCCTGGGCGACAGAGCGAGACTCCGTCTCAAAAAAAAAAAAAAAAAAAAAATTTTACTTTAAGTTCTGGGATACATGTGCTGAACGTGCAGGTTTGTTACATAGGTATACATGTGCCATGGTGGTTTGCTGCACCCATCAACCCGTCATCTAGGTTTTAAGCTCCACATGCATTAGGTATTTGTCCTAATGCTCTCCCTCTCCTTGACCCCCACCTCCCGACAGGTCCTGGTGTGTGTTATTCCCCTCTCTGTGTCTATGTGTTCCCATTGTTCAGCTCCCACTTATGAGTAAGAACGTGCAGTGTTTGGTTTTCTCTTCCTGTGTTAGTTTGCTGAGGATGATGACTTCCAGCTTCATCAATGTCCCTGCAAAGAGCATGAGCTCATTCTTTTTTATGGCTGCATAGTATTCCATGGTGTATATGTGCCACATTTTCTTTGTACAGTCTGTCATTGATGGGCATTTGGGTTGGCTCCAAGTCTTTGCTATTGTAAAAAGTGCTGAAGCAAACATACGTGTGCATGTGTCTTTATAACAGAATGATTTATAATCCTTTGGGTATATACTGCAGTAATGGGATGGCTGGGTCAAATGGTATTTCTGGTTCTATGTCCTTGAGGAATCGCCACACTGTCTTCTACAATGGTTGAAATAATTTACACTCCCACTCACAGGGTAAAAGCGTTCCTATTTCTCTGCATCCTCTGATTGCTGCCTGCTCCTTCCTCTAGAAGCTTTGTCCCAGAGGGCTACTGGCCTGATGCCCACTGAAGCTCTCCCGTAGGAGGTGTCTGTCCATCCCTGTTGGGATGTCTCTCCCAGTCAGGAGGCACAGGGATCAGGGACCCACTTGAGGAGGCAGCCTGCCCCTTAGCCGAGCTCGAGCTCTACTGTGCTGGTAGAACCCTCTTTGTCAGGATCTGCTGCTCTTTTCAGAGCTGGCAGGCAGAAACATTTAAATCTGCTGAAGCTACGCCCACAGCCGCCCCTTCCCACAGGTGCTCTGTCCCAGTGAGATGGGAGTTTTATCAACAAGCCCCTGACTGGCGCTGCTGCCCTTCTTTCAGCGATGCCCTGCCCAGTGAACAGGAATCTAGAGAGGCAGTCTGGCCACAGCCAATTTGCCGTGCTGTGTCGAGTTCTGCCCGTTCCAAACTTCCAGGCCTTTTTAGCAGTCAGGGGAAAACCGCCTACTCAAGCCTCAGGAATGGCAGACACCCCGCCCCCCACCAAGTTCAATCGTCCCAGGTTGACTTCAGACTGCTGTGCTGGCAGCGAGAATTTCAAGCCAGTGGTTCTTAGTTTGCTAGGCTCCATGGGAGTGGGACCTGCTGAGCGAGACCACTTGGCTCTCCGGCCTCAGCCCCCTTTCCAGGGGAGTGAACGGGCCTATCTCACGGGGGTTCCAGGCGCCACTGGGGTACGAAAAAAAAACTCCCACAGCCAGCTCAGTGTCTGCACAAACAGCAGCCCAGTTTTGTGCTTGAAAACCAGGGCCCTGGTGGTGTAGGCACCCGAGGGAATCTCCTGGTCTGTGGGTTGCAAAAACTATGGGAGAAGCATAGTATCTGGGCCGCATAGCACAGTCCCTCATGGCTTCCCTTGGCTGGGAAAGAGAGGCTCCCCAACTCCTTGCACTTCTTGGGTGAGGTGACACCCCACCCTGCTTCTGCTCACCCTCCATGGGCTGCACCCACTGTCTAACCAGTCCCAGGGAGATGAACAGGGCACCTCGGTTGGAAGTGCAGAAATCACCCGCCTTCTGTGTTGGTCGGGCTGGGAGCTGCAGACCGGAGCCGTTCCGTCCGGCCATCTTGCCAGCAGCCTCTGGCACATTCTTATTAGCCTCATTTTACAGATGATCCAAATGAAGTCCAGAGCCATTAACAGACATACCTTAAGTGAGATTCATCATGTGTGACAGAGCTAGGTCTTAAACCTAAGTTTTCTGACTTCAAGTTCAGTGTGCTTTCTATGTCTAGGTTGCCTTGCAAATAAACTATATTTTCTTCAATGAGTACCATTTGCCTCATGCTATATACACACAGTTAGTAGAACATGAAACGATTTCGTACATTCCTTCACTCTTTCAACAAATACAATTCAATAGCTCCTATGTGCCAAGCATGCTTCTTAAGCTAAATCTGTTGATAACATTCTGGAGGAAGTAGATTTGAAAAAAGAAATGTACGACTGGTTTCCACACAGAAGTTTGGAGGTAGGTGCAGAGGCAGTGGTGTTCTGGAGCCGGTATGTACCAGCTCTTAATAGCCGATTCCACGTGTAGCTTCCTATCTCCAAGTTCAGTCACCTCACAGTGGCTTGAAATTGGCCATGTGGAGAGAATTTACACCACAGATATTAGCAAATGCTGAAAAGTAGGGCCCTTTTTTTTCCTACCTGGAGAGTTGGTTGTTAAACACTTACCAGCACACCATTGATTACTAGGGCTTTGTGTGAATGGTGGCTCTTGCCCTAGTACTAGAAAGTGGAAAATAATATTAAATGTGCTTCCTGGGCAACCATGCCCTTGCACCAGAGACAAATTTGCCTCAAACTTCTGTGCCCAATCTGGGAGGTCTGTTACCTGTTAAGAAGAAGGAGAGACATAAAGAAAGTCATCCAGGTGATAGAGGCAGGAGACAGACAAATGCTGTCCAAGTCACTGTGCACAAGGAGCTTGCCTAAACATGCCTACAGTGGAAAATTCCATCCCTTAACACATGCACAGTAAGGGAAATAAATCAATGTGGAGTGGTTCAGACTAAGGGCCCACATGTGCACTGGAAGAATGGGGTGGAGCCACCAGGAATTCACGCCTTATGGAGGGGAGGTGTGGGCCTCTTCAGCTTGTGTATGGTGGCCTGGTATTCAATTTTGTGAGGTGGAAAATCTGTGTGCAGGACCCCTCTTTTTGTTGACAGTTTTTCTTTTCACTTAATAAATTACGACCTCCTCACTTTTCAATGAGTCTGCATGCCTAATTTTTTTTGGTTGTGGGACAAGAATTTAGCTGGATTTTAGCTGAACTAAGGAGCAAAAAATCCCGCATTATTTTGGTGCCCATATAGGGACCTGAAAAATGGTGAGTAAAATGCAGACTCAAAAATCTCTTTCCCTTTTGTTTCTGAGCCTTCTTGTCCTCAGACTTAAGGCAGAGGAAACTGCACCCTATCCCCCAACCCTGACACTCTAAGGGGTCAGGAATGTCAGCCCTGGTCACCCACGTTGGAGTGCAGTGGCCCAGTCTTGGCTCACTGCAACATCCACCTCCCAGGTTCAGGTAATTCTCCTGTCTCAGCCTCCTGAGTAGCTGGGACTACAGGCTACAGGTGCACACCACCACACCTGACTAACTTTTGCTTTTTGTTTGTTTGTTTGTTTGTTTATTTATTTTTTTATTTTATTTTTTGAGATGGAGTCTCACTCTGTGGCCCAAGCTGGAGTGCAGTGGTGTGATCTCAGCTCACTGCAACCTCCACCTCCCAGGTTCAAGCAATTCTCCTGCCTCAGCCTCCCGAGTAGCTGGGACTTCGGGCACATGCCACCATGTCCAGCTAATTTTTGTATTTTTAGTAGAGACAAGGTTTCACCATATTGGTCAAGCTGGCCTTGAACTCCCAACCTCAGGTGATCCAGCCATCTTGGCTTCCCAAAGTGCTAGGATTACATGCATGAGCCACCATGCCCAGCCTAATTTTTGTGTTTTTAGTAGAGACAGGCTTTCACCATGTTGGCCAGGCTGGTCTTGAGTTCCTGACCTCAAGTGATCCATCCGCCTTGACCTCCCAAAGTGCTGGGATTACAGGTTTGAGCCACCACACCCAATCAGGACTTTCTTAAAGAGCACTCAGCTTAATTAAAACTTGATATCCCAGTTATAGGCGTATTTAAAAGGACTTTATGTTTTTCTCTTCTTGGATCTTGTTTTGCTAGAAAAAGTTGACTGAATTACTTTTCTCCATTTTGCACTGCCACTCTTAATGAATGCATGAGAGACTCTAAGATAATTTCTGGTGGCCTGGAACTCCTTGGAAAAAACAGAAAAGGTGCCATGGATTCCATTTTGGGAGAAACCTCTGTTTTCCTCATGGAACCCCAGGAATTAAAAACAGATAGGTCCCTCTCAAAATTTGTTTTTGTCTTCCAGCGATACCTATTTGTTGGGCCCCGGAAACAGCATGCTTTCCTAGCCTTGCTCTTAAAGGGCCCCACCTGGAGGCCAATAATACAATTAGGAGATTGGCAAATAAAAAGTCTTATAGCTATCAGATCTTCTTTCTCTGTATAGTTATATACGTGTTGTGTGTGATGTCTATAGAAAGAGCTCTAATTAATGCACTTAAAGAAGGATAAGCGCTTGGATCAATATTCTAGTTCTGGAATTATCCTACAAATCCTTCCAGGTAATAGGGGTAAATAGGGTGCCCATCACCCGGAGGTTTCCTTTTTTGAGAAAATAAGAGCAAGGGAGCTAACCAAAGCCAAGCCCCATGCACCCAAATCTTAGCAAGCATAACTATAGTCACAAGTTATCTGGGTGTATCAGCAGCCTTGGGATTTTTGAGCCATCCTCGCCCTCTTGTTTTATTTCGATATATGTCTTCTAATAACCTGGTTTGTCTCTTCTAACCTTCAGGCCATTAAACTCCAAATGGTCATGCAACTGGAGCCTTGGACGATGACCCCTTTTACCAGACCCTTACATAGGTCTCTGAGGGAGCTCTGACTACCATTTTCCCAAAACAGCATATCCTGTCAGCAGGAAGCAGTTAAGATTAGTCTTCATCCTTATCATTATCCTTATTCTAATGGCAGTTAGATGTATTTCTTTAGGTGGGGAATGATAGAGGCAGGAGACAGCCAAATGCCATCCAGGTCATTGTGCACAGGGGGCTTCCCTAACATGCCCACGGTGGGCCAGGTGCAGTGGCTTATGCCTGTAATCCTAGCACTTTGGGAGGCCGAGGCAGGTGGATTGCCTGAGCTCAGGAGTTTGAGACCAGCCTGGGCCACACGGTGAAACCCTGTCTCTACTAAAATACAAAAAATTAGCCAGGCGTGGTGGCATGCACCTGTAAACCCAGCTATTCAGGAGGCTGAGGCAGGAGAATCACTTGAATCGGGAGGCAGAGGTTGCAGTGAGCCGAGATTGGTTGGAAAATTCCATCCCTTAACACATGTGCAGTAAGGAAAATAAGTCAATGTGAAGTGGCTCAGACTAAGGGCCTGCATGCGCACTGGAAGAATGGGGTGGAGCCACCAGGAATTCGTGCCTTATGCAGGTGGGAGCTGGGCCTCTTCGACTCGTGTGTGTGGTGGCCTAGTATTCAATTTTTGAGGTGGAAAACCTGCGTGCAGGACCCTTCTTGTTGAGGGTTTTCCTTTCCACCCTCCTCACTTTTCAGTGTGTCTGCATGCCTAATTTGTCTTGGTCATGAGACAAGGACCTGGATTTTAGCTGAACTAAGGAGCAAAAACTGTGCATCACAGGGAAAAAAATGAAGAATAAGGAATGAGGAGTGAGAAGTTGGAGGACAAAATCTAAGACAATCCTGCAGTGACCTGGATGCCAAGAGGGTGAAGAAATAACAGTTCCCACTCTTTGACTTAATGACTCTGGCTTTCCTCCCCATCCTTCCATACAGAAGTGACAATTACTCCCATGTTACTAAAGTCAGTGGACACTTCACTTCTCAGAAGCATTCAACACAACTGCTAACTTCATTCTTCTCAAAACATTCTCTTCCTTTGACCCCCTGATTTTCTTCTCCTGTTCTACTATTTTTTGGCACATCTTAATCTCCTCTGCCTGCTCCTCCTTTTCTACTTCACCATAAAATTTGCAGTTCCTTGAGGCTCTGTTGTAAGCCATCTTTCCTTCTTATTCTACACTCTTTCCCTAAGCACTCCCATCCTCTCCTGTGGCTTCATTAGCCACCAGAAGGTTAACAGCTCTCGGCTCTGTATTTCCAGCTTCCTAATTAGCAGCTCCACTTGAATGTGTCACAGGACTCTCAACCTTAAGTGTAAAACCAAACTTCCCACCCAATCTTATTCTTGTATTTTTTAACTAAATTAAAGGGTACACTGCTGGTTTGTCACCTGAAAACCTGAGCCATCTTTGACTCCTCCTTCATCTAACACTTAACTGTGCTGATTCTTCCTCCCATGCCTTCTCCCTAACCCCTTCTTAGCACCAAAGGTAAAGGCACCCTTTTCTCACTTGGATGGTTGTAGTAGCCTCCTGAGTGCCTCCATGTCCCTACTCTTGCCACCCTTGCCAAGAGTCCATTCTCCACAAAGGAGCCAGAATGGCTTTACAAATACAAGAACTTGGGGTATTCTCCTGCTTTTAAACCTTTTTACTATGTCCCATTGCTTGTAGAATAAAGTTTTTTCTCAATGGAGGTGAAATTCACATAACATAAATCATTTAAAACAGAACAATTCAATGGCATTTAGTACATTCACAATGTTGTACCATCACATCTATCTAGTCCTAAGACCTTTTAATCACTGCCAAATAAAACTCTGTACCGATTAAGCAGTTGTGCCCATTCCTTTTACTTTCATTCCCAGGAGACCATCCATCTGCTTTCTGTTTCCATGGATTTTCCTATTCTAGATACTTCAAATAAATGAAACCATACAGTATGCGTATGCTGTTCTGTGACTGCCTTCTTTCATTGATCATGATGTTTTTGTGGTTTATCCATGTCATAGCATGTGTCAGTCTTCATTCCTTTTTATGACTGAATAATATTCCTTTGTATATATATACCACCATTCGTTCATCCACTCATCCATTGAGGCAGCTTTGGGTTGTTTCCACCTTTTGGCTATGCTAAAGAGTGCTACTGTGAACATTCATGTACAAGGATTTCAGTACCTGTATTCAATTCTTTTGAGTATATACCTAGGACTGGAATTGCTGGGTCAAATGAAAGTTCTATGTTTAACTCTTTGAGTTACTAACAAACTCTTTTGGATAGTGGATTCACCATTTTCTGTTTCCATCAGCCATGAACAAGAGTTTCAATTTCTCCACATCCTCACCGGCACTTGTAATTGGCTATTTTTTTGATTACTGCCATGCTAATGGGTGTTAAGTGGTAGCTGGTTGAAGTTTTGCTTTGCATTTCCCTAATGACTAATGATGTTGAGTGTGTTTTCAGGTGCTTGATGGTCATTTGTATATCTTTGGAAAAATGTCTATTCAGGTCCTTTGCCCATTTTTAAAATTGGGTAGTCCTTTTCATGTTAGGCTGGACTACAAGAGTTCTTTACATACGCTGGATATTAGACGCTTATCAGGTATGTGATTTGCAAATATTTTCTCCCGTTCTACACGTCTCCTTTTCACTTTCTTGATAAAGTCCTTTGATGCACAGAAGTTTTTAATTTTGAGGAAGTCCAGTTTATCTAACCTTTTCTTTTGTTGTTCATGCTGCCACTTCCTAGCTGTGTAACCTCTTTGTACCTCAATCTCCTAATTTGTCAAATGGCAATAAGAGAATTGTTGTGAGGATTAAATACACAGATAAAGTTCTTAGAAAAGTACCTGGTACAAAATCAGCACTTGATAAATGTTAGTATATTATACTACATTTATTCCTGGGTCAAAGTGCCCTGGATAACATTCTGTGACAAGGAAGAGCACAGATAAAAATTCTAGTGAACAGACCGGGCGCGGTGGCTCAAGCCTGTAATCCCAGCACTTTGGGAGGCCGAGACGGGCGGATCACGAGGTCGGGAGATCGAGACCATCCTGGCTAACACGGTGAAACCCCGTCTCTATTAAGAAATACAAAAAACTAGCCGGGCGAGGTGGCGGGCGCCTGTAGTCCCAGCTACTCGGGAGGCTGAGGCCGGAGAATGGCGTAAACCCGGGAGGCGGAGCTTGCAGTGAGCTGAGATCCGGCCACTGCACTCCAGCCTGGGTGACAGAGCGAGACTCCGTCTCAAAAAAAAAAAAAAAAAAAAAAAAAAAAAAATTCTAGTGAACGTTAAGCAGGTTACATTCTTCTGAACTAGACCAACATTGAAATCAAACATTTTATTTCCACAAGCCCAGATATGGTGCTAGCCTTTGGTACTTACTTAGAGAATAATGTCTTCTGAAAATATGATTTTTTTATTAGATGTCTTGTAATCATCCAACAACTCTGCTGGCTACTTTGTATTTAATAACACATTTGAGCTCTTTTTTTTTTTTTTTTTTTTTCTTTTTTGAGACGGAGTCTCACTCTGTCACCCAGGCTGGAGTGCAGTGGCCGGATCTCTGCTCACGGCAAGCTCCGCCTCCCGGGTTCACGCCATTCTCCTGCCTCAGTCTCCCTAGTAGCTGGGACTACAGGCGCCCGCCACCGTGCTCGGCTAATTTTTTGTATTTTTAGTAGAGACGGGGTTTCACCGTGTTAGCCAGGATGGTCTCGATCTCCTGACCTCGTGATCTGCCTGTCTTGGCCTCCCAAAGTGCTGGGATTACAGGCTTGAGCCACCGCGCCTGGCCTGAGCTCTTCTCTTCTTTTTTTTTTTTTTTTTTTTTTTTGAGATGGAGTCTCGCTCTGTCATTCAGGCTGGAGTGCAGTGGTGCAATCTCAACTCTCTGCAACCTCCGCCTCCCAGGCTCAATCAATTCTCCCACCTCAGCCTCCCGAGTAGCTGGGATTACAGGCACGCGCTACCACACCCAGTTAATTTTTGTATTTTTAGTAGAGACGAGGTTTCACCACATTGCCCAGGCTGGTCTTGAACTCCTGACCTCAGGTGATCCATCTACCTCGGTCTCCCGAAGTGCTGGGATTGCAGGTGTGAGCCACCATGCCCAGCTGAGCTCTTCTCTTTTTACTGACTCCCAATCAAATACCACCCAGGAGTGCCTGAAAGAGTGAGATTTCCAATCATTCTGACCTTTCATTTCATCCCAAGCACGATTTCTTTATTTTCTTTTTACCAGGGGTTCAGAGAAAGGGTGGCAATGCAATCCCCAATGAGTATTATGGGTTGAATTGCATGCCCTCCAAGTTCATATTCTAAAGTTCTAACCTCCAGTGCCTCAGAATGTGACCTCGTTTGGAAACAGGGCTCTTGCAGATGCAATTAGTTAAGATGAGGTCATGCTAGAATAGAGTGGGCCCCTAATCTGTCTGGTGTCCTTTAAGATGGCCACGAGAAGGCACAGAGACACACAGGGTTCTCCCTCACCATGTGACAATGAGGGCAGAGTGGAGTCATGCAGATGCAAGCCAAAAATCAAATCACCAAAGATTGCCAGCAAATCAGCAGAAGTTAGCAGCGAGGCTAGAAAGGGTCCCCACAGTTTTCAAAGGCAGGTTGGCCCTGCCCGCAGCTTGACTGCAGATGTCTAGCCTCCAGCACTATGGGACGAGACATTTCTGTTAAGTACCCAGTTTGTGGTGCTTTGTTACAGCAGCCCTAGGAAACTGAGACACCGAGTAAGAGAAAAAAATGCCTCTCAGGTGGGTTTTCTTCCTCTGAGTCCTGTAGAAAGTGGAAATTAGAAACTGTTTAAATTCTTCCATGTCTGGGCACTTTCAGAGCAAAAATATGCTTTCCAGTTGCATTTAAAGCTCAAAATGTAGACCTCTCCAGTCAGCTCATGACAGTTTTACAGCTAAGAATCTTCTCAACTTAGATGGGGGTGGAGGAAAAGGGAGGCATCAGGGCTGGACCATGTTGTAGTCTCACGCCTGTAGTCCCAGCACTTTGGCAGGCAGATCACTTGAGGTTGGGAGTTCGAGACCAGCCTGACCAAAATGGAGAAACCCTGTCTCTACTAAAAATACAAAAATTAGCAGGGTGTGGTGGTGCATGCCTGTAATCTCAGCTACTTGGGATGCTAAGGTAGGAGAATCACTTTAACTTGGGAGGGGAAGGTTGTTGTGAGCCGAGATTGCACCATTGTACTCCAGCCTGGGCAACAAGAGCAAAATTCCATCTCAGAAAAAAAAAAAAAAAAAGAGAGAGAGAGACAGAGAACAAAGTGGTGTAATTAAGTGTCACTCTGGGACTGGACATAAACCCTGATTCTCAGTTTAAAGAACTGGAAAGGAAGAGAAAAGGAGTAGAAGACTAAGTGCCTTGAGGCTGACTGCCCCACAGTCCTCCCTTCTGTGCCCAAAATGGCGATGACGGGTCAGAATAGTTGGGACGTCCTGCCCACAAGACTGACAGCCATTCAGCACTCCCTGAGTGGCCAGCCGGTAGATCTGCCCACTGCTTGGCTTAGGTAGTTGATAAAAGGCTGTAGATTGCTTCTTTTCATTCCTAGCAATCTCTCTCTCTCAGGTATATGATTCAAGCCCCAAACTTATGGAAACCTTGTATTTATACATCTTTCAGATTGTGTACTTTCCTTCCTCCCAGGTTCCCCCACTTCCCTTCCTCATAGGATTTTCAGTGACTCCTTCCTGGGCAGTGTTTGAGTGAAACCTCTGAGCCTCTGGGTATTAACTTTTGATTAGAAGGGCTCCCGAAGTCCAGGGAAAAGCCCATGGGCAGGCCAGTTCAAAGGCAGAGCATCTTCTGGTAATGAATGTTGTGGATTCATTCTGTCATGTCAGATTTCCCAGGAAGCAGATTCTGAAATATATATTCATATGCAATAAGGTTATTGGGAGGGACTCTTGGGAATCAACACCTGTGAGGGGTGGAGAAAGTCAGACTGGGCAGAAGGAGAATTGGAGTGTGACACGGTCATACCAATGGTCTCAGCCAATCTCATGGAGGGCTCCAGATGAAGGATGGCCTTTTAGAATTGTCCTGATCCTCCAGGACTGGCCTGCCCCTGGATGTGGGAATACGACCATGGAAGAGGCAGATATTTTCAGCTGCTGTTTTCCCCCAGAATGTGATATTGGTTTTGATTTACTTATCTTTGTTATCAAACTGAACTGGAGTCCACTTGCCCGGGGCAGCAAAGTCAAACGCTAACATTGGCATAGCATCAAGAGAAAGTGAGGTATTTATTGCAGGGCACCAAGCAAGAAGAACGAGCAGCTCATACTTAAGACCAGAACTTCCAGGTAAGAGTTTCTAAAGGTGAAGAGGCAGAGGTTACAGGCAAAGTCATAAAGCAAAACATGGAGGCTACACATTTGTTTGACCTAAAAAAGTGGGATATCTCAAAGCAGGAGCCCATAGGTTGGTGGTAGACTCAAAGATTTTCACATTTGCAATTAGTTAAGGAGGCAAAGGTTTGTCTCTAAAAAAGAACGTCAGCTCTGGCTCATGGGTGTGACCTTCTCCAGGCCCCTTAGGAAGAAATTTAGAACAAAGAACGGCGGTAGGAGTTCAGTCCTCATTTCCTCCTTATCTGAGGCCTGAGTGCCAATGGATCCATTTGGTGGGGATCCGGGTTTTTGAAAAACAACTCAGTGACATGTGTTAGGATGTTACCTTTAGTTTCTATAAGAACAAAACATCTGCTGGCTCTAACTTCCTTGGCTATTGTTTTAAGTTACTATTACCTTCTTGCTTATTAAGTTGTTCCCTTATTGAGGCTAAGTAGTTGCCTTGAATTTCCTTTGAAGGAAGATTTTCCTTTATTTTCATGCTCAGGGGAAGGAGGGTACAGGCTCCGAAAAGGAGTTCCTGTTCTGTCTTATCTGCATGGGCTGGAGGGATAGTTCAAGGTTTGCACTGAGCCTTCTCTACTGTGATACTTCTCATTCTGCAGGCCAATGAACCAATGTAAGGTTTCTGCCAATCCTCAAGTATGTCCATTTAAAATTACACATTTGGGGATTAGGACCATGACCACTGGGTGAGTCTGTGGACCCCAGGGAACCAAGTGTGAACTCGACCTAGGCCAGGACCATTTATTATCTGGTGCCCATTCACACCTCCTCTAATAGATGGCTCTCATAATGTCTTAGGTTTCCAGGTACCAATATTAGCTTGGATTCTGTGTCCTCAAACTATTTTGGTACCACCCTTTCCCAGTACATAATTACCAGAATAAATAGTTCTTAGTATTTTGAGGGGAAGACTAGGGGAATCATTGCCATTTATACTTGCTATAGTGTTACAAGGCCTTCCTGGGGATTTAGACTCTCCTTCAATCAATGGTTGCTAGGTCAGAAAACTGGCTCAGGTCTGGAAACTAAAAAGGAGATTTTAAGTTTTTACTGTGGTGGCTACTTTTAGTCTCCTAATCATCTACTCTTGATTTCTTTGGGTTGTATAGATTGTATTATTCAGAAAGAATCAATAGGGTCTGAATAACACTTTTGAACTAATTGAATGCTGCCTTTTCCAATACTGCCTATGGCCTGCCCCTCCCCTATTCAGAGCCCATAAAAATCTGCGGACCCAGCTACACAAGGAGGAGAGAACCACCAGACTGTGGGGATGAGGGACCATCCCCTGTGTCCCCTCTCTACTGAGAGCTGTTCTGTTGCTCAGTAAAATTCTTCTCTGCCCTCCTCACCCTTCAATGTGCAGCATATCCTCATTCTTCTTGGGTGTGGTACAAGAGCTTGAGAATCACCGAATGCAGGTACAAGCTATAACACAGGTGAGCTGAGGCACACCAGCATGGCCAAGCAAGCCCTGGGAGGACATCACTGCCTGGAGGTCTCAGGTTTGCAAAGTGACCAAGAAGAAAAAATTCTACATCAGTTATCCACATCCCATGTATTGCAGTCACATTCCTTCATAATTAGGGCTCTGACCTTGGCAGAGCTGGTCTGTGGAACTCAGAACTCAACCTTCTCTGGAGCTCTGTGCTTCCATAATTAAATCCTAAATTCAGTCCTCAGGTTTTTCTGCACTCCAGTGATAGGAGATGAGGGTATCTTTTTATGCTTCTGAGGATGTCCTCTGGAACTCTGACTTAACCTATAATAGGTGACCAATTATCCTCAGCCTTTTACTGTCTTGCCCCAAAGAATAGATTATTTCCTAACAAAAACTATCTAGTTCTATTGTCTTTATAATGACTATTTCCCTGTATCTCTCAAATGCCTGATACACTACTTAACAGTATGTTCTATTCCACCAGCCATCCTTCCATGTCCACCATGGTGGAGTTTTAATAGTTGCAGCAGCACAGCGGGCATGAGGCCATCTGTGCACCCCCAACCACCAGCAGCAGGTCCTCACTGCTCGCTGGCCAGTGGATGACTCCAACCTCAAATCCCAATTTACAAACAGTCTTCATTCTTGGACGAGTCCCCACACTGCCACAGATCAGGTTCCCTGGGCGTCAGACTCTGAGATGGAGACCAGGTGCAAGAGGTGCTTGGTGACACATACCTGTAATCCCAGTTTGGGAGGCTGAGGCAGGAGAATTGCTTGAATCTGGGAGGCGGAGGTTGCAGTGAGCTGAGATCATGCCATTACACTCCAGCCTGGGCCACAAGAGTGAAATTCTGTCTCAAAACAAACAAACAAACAAAAACAAGAAAAAGAGGTTTATTGGGGAGTGCTTTTAAAATTAATCCCCAGGGGAAGTGAAGGGAGCATGATGGGGCAACAAGGGAAGTTAAGCTGTGACGTAGTCACATCAAAAGCCTGAACCAATGCCACTGGTCCTATGGAGCTGAGATGGCTCATAGCCATCCCACACTGGGGCAAGGGGGCTAGACATTTATACACTCTGCCTTTACTAGCTGTGTTCACCAGCTGAGGGCAATCTCCAGAGAGGGACTCAGCTGCCAGCTATGAGTTGTCAACACTCTGAGCGAATGAGGAAATAAGTGACCCGGTCCTGAAAGGGGTTGGAAGTGGGTATCTGAGGGGCACACCACAGCATCCTCTCTGAGAAAGTCTATGCAGAGCAGCTTAAGTCATTCTTGACCTAAAGCAGGATCTGAGTGCAGACTCAAAGCAGAACTCATACCTTGAGTGTATGGTTCAAATGCCATTTGCCTAGTAAACATTTAGGATTCTTTCAAAACTCATGTATTGTTGGAGTTGAAAACCCTTAGAGGAGATTCCGTTTCAGACCCCACTTGTTATGGATGAGAAATTTAGACACAATTTGACCCAAACAGAGCTTTCGACTTCCGGTATTGCTGTTTCTGCTATGGCTTTCTGGTTTTGACTCTATAAAATTCTGAAAATCTTTCTCTTTGTATCTGCTGAAGGAGTCTAAATGGTGATATTTAATTTGGCAAAAAACCAACTACATATTTGTTATTATCTCAGGATGCATGAGATGGAATGGCGATTGAACAGTGATCACCCCCACAAAAGAAAGTTATCAGTGATGGTCCGGGCGCGATGGCTCACACCTGTCATCCCAGCACTTTGGGAGGCCAAGGCAGGCGGATTGCCTGAGCTCAGGAGTTCGCAACCAGCCTGGGCAACACGGTGAAACCCCGTCTCTACTAAAATAAAAAAAAGTAGCTGGGCGTGGCGGCATGCTCCTGTAGTCTCAGCTACTTGAGAGGCTGAGGCAGAAGAATTGCTTGAACCCATGAGGCAGAGGTTGCAGTGAGCCGAGATTGTGCCACTGCACTCCAGGTTGGGCAACAGAGTGAGACTCCATCTCAAAAAAAAAAGAAAGTTATCAGTGATGGATATAAAGTATCATTTTATGTAATACATAGTCATAAAGCATTAAATTATTTATCCTCAATTGTTAAGCTGGGTGGTATGTACATGGGACTTCAGGGCTTATTATGTTATTTTATATGTTTAAATTTTTCCTTAATAAAAACTTGACAAAATTACTTAGCCCTTGTTTGTTTGTTTTAAAGAGATAGGGTCTCACTATGTTGCCCAGGTGGATCATGAACTCCTGGGCTCAAGCAGTCTCCTGCCTCGGCCTCCCAAAGTGTTGGGATTAGTGGCGTGGGCCACCGTGCCCAGTCTCCCTTGTTTTAAACTATAAGTATATGATGCCTAGTCTATGCATTGAAAGAAATTTATTTCCTCTAAATATAAATGATTTAACAGTCATTTATTTAGCACTTACTCTGGGCTTAAACACTGTGCTAAGTTCTAAAGAAAGAAACAAAGATGAATTTGAGAGGTTAATCAATTTTTTGCAAGTGAAATAAAACCTGACATTTGTAGCCCTAATTAATTGGGGTTTCATTTTCTTACACTATAAGAAGTCTGAAGAAATATAGTCCAGAGATCGTGCAGTGCCTTAATGACATCATCAAAGACCTAGGTCCTCCTTTTCCCCCAGGTATTTCTGGGAGTCATCAGATAAGGTTGCCAGATAAAATACAGGACACATAGTTAAATTTGAATTTCAGGTAAATAACAAATAATTCCTCTTAGCATGACTACATCCCATGCAATATTTGGGACATATGTATATTAAACATTTTTTTGATTTTCATCTGGAATTCAATATTAACTGAGTGTCCTGGTTTTGTTTTTTTTTTTTAGATGGAGTGTTTCTCTGTTGCCCAGGCTGGAGTGCAGTGGTGGATCTCGATTCACTGAAACCTCTGCCTCCTGGGTTCAAGCGATTTCCTTTCCTCACCCTCACAAGTAGCTGGGACTACAGGTGTGCGCCACCATGCCCAGCTAATTTTTTTGTATTTTCAGTAGGAATGGGATTTCACCATGTGAGCCAGGCTGGTCTCGAACTCCTGACCTCAGGTGATCCGCCCACCTCAACCTCCCAAAGTGGTGGGATTACAGGCGTGAGCCACCGCACCTGGCCTTGTGTTTTTATTTGTTAAATCTAGCAATGCTGCCTTTAGGGAGCAGCTCACATGTGTTCACGACAAATACTATCAGTTACTCCCTTGGCCCATGTTTTCTAGAAAAACAGAGCAGAGGCAAGCTTCACATGCTACAGCTCATTGTAAATCCCAGGGCAGGGGCAAGGCAGGGAAGGAAGGAAAGAGAATGCAAAGTGGCACTTGGATTAGCAGCCCACAGCTTCCAAGGAAAGAGAGAGGCTGCCTAGTTGTGCGGAATGTTGTCTGGACAGGCCCTGTAGACACACCATGCCTTGGAAATGTCCCTCTTGGTGAAAAAGGAGAAGGCTACATCTGCTAGGTCTTTCACCTTCTGTCATTGTTAAGATTCACTACACAGGGCATTGATTCCCCCCTCTTCTGGTTGAGTTATGTGGCTGCTCTATGCAGTTGATAGGGAGGCCAAATCCCATGTCCTCCAATACGGCCTTCACCTGAGCCCAGAAGTGTGGGAGGAGCCACAGCAGCTGTGGATCTAGTAAGGAAAAATCAGGGCACCTGTGCTGTCCCCACAAGCGTTATAGAAGCCAAGTAGAAGCAGGCCCTCTCCAGGGGGAGGCTGAGGCTGCTGGCACTATGAGAAGATGAAGTGATGACGACCACAGCAGCAAGCGCACTGGCAGCCACAGCCCTGGGACGAGGAGACTGGGGTACGCATCATGTAGACCACGTTCTCACCTCCTCCTGCTAGAGCCTCCTCTGCTGGGGATCTGCTCCAGACACCACTGCCCTTGCAAGGTATCACTACTTCTGCTGGCCTCTTCACATGCATCTGCAGGGGCCACTGTGGCAGACCCCACAATTCCTGGCTGGGGGCTTCTGCCACCTTCTGTGCCACTGGAGCCCCTAAATGCTGTGGTAGAAAAGGAAGATGGCCTCTCTTTTCCTGAATTTGTTTCACACCTCTTTTAGGTAGTTACCTATGGGGACATTTTCTGAATCAAGTGTCAGCAAAATCACACTCAAACTGACCATGGCAAAAAATAAATAAGTAAACAAAAGGAAGATACTATTTATGTGATTGAAGACATTTCTTAGAAGATGACATACAAATGGCCAGTGGGTATTTGAGAAATGCTCAGCATCACTAATCATCAGGAAAATGCAAATCAAAACCACAATGAGATGTCATGTGACCCCAGTTAGAATAGCTATTATCAAAAAGACAAAAAAACTGCTGCTGAGAATATGGAGAAAGGGGAACACACACTGTTGGTGGGAATGTAAATTAGTACATCTATTACAGGAAACAATATGGAGGTTCCTTAAAAAGCTTAAAATAGAATTACCGTATGATCTAGCAATCCCACTGCTGGGTATATCTTCAAAAGAAGGGAAATTAATATATCAAAGAGACATCTGCACTCCCATGTTTATTGGAGCACTATTCATAATATCAAAGATGCAGAATCAGCCTAATTGTCAATCAGCAGGAGAATGGATAAAGCAAATATGGCATATATACACGGTAGAATACTATTTGGCCATGGAAAATAATGAAATCCTGTCATTTACAGCAACATGGATGGAACCGGAGGTCATTATGTTAAGTAAAATAAGTCAGGCACAGAAAGACAAACATCACATGTTCTCATGCATATGTGGGAACTAAAAGAGTGGACCTCATGGACATAGAAAGTAGAATGGTGGCTACCAGAAACTGGGAAAGGAAGCGGGAGGAAGATCAAGAGAAGTTGGTTAATGGGTGCAGAGATACAGTTAGATAGAAGGAATAAGTTCTAGTATTTTATAGTGTAATGGGAAGTTACAGTTAATTTTTTTTTTTTTTTTTTTTTTTTGAGACGGAGTCTTGCTCTGTCACCCAGGCTGGAGTGCGGTGGCGTGATCTCGGCTCACTGCAACCTCTGCCTCATGGGTTCAACTGATTCTCCCACCTCAGCCTCCCAAGTAGCTGGGACTACTAATTTTTGTATTTTTAGTAGAAATGGGGTTTCACCATGTTGGCCAGGCTGGTCTCAAACTCCTGACCTCAGGTGATCTGCCCTTCTCAGCCTCCCAAAGGGCTAGGATTACAGGCATGAGCCACCACACCTGGCCTATAGTTAACAACTTATTGTGTATTTCAAAACAGCTAGAAGAGAAGAATTGTAATGTTCCCAACACAAAGAAAAGAAAAATGTTTGACATGATGGATATCCAGTTACCCTGATTTGATCCTTACACATTGTATGCCTGTATCAAAATATCTTATGTATCCCAAAATATGTACAAATAATATAGATAATTAAAAATAAAAATTAAAAAGTATAGTGTTAAAAAAAAATCCCAAGAGGAGCTTTACGTTCAGATGTGGCTGGGCTCAGAGCTCGAGTGATGTCTTCTGGGTTCTTTCTATCTCTTTGCTCTGCTGTTCCCTGGGTTTTCAGCATTCTTAGGCTCTAGGCAGGGGCAAACCATCATAACCTAATGGCCTCCAAGGCAGTACAAGGAAAGCCTCTCTTCTGGGAGTTCTGCAGAGGAGTCTTGGGTTTCTTCTCATCAGACCAACTCAGGTGAGGAGCCCACTCCTAAGCCGGGGAATGAACTATGCTGACTGCCCAAGGCTGAGTCATGTGTTGCACCCCAACAACATGACTAGGAGAGGGTGGGGAAGTCAGGGAACGTTGCTGCACCAAGGGAGAGGATGCTGGGAGACAAACAAAGAAATACTGGCCACAGATTGGCCACAAACAAAGAAGAACTGCTTGTGCCTCCACTCCTCAAGGAGTTCTAATGTACACCCCCCTTCTCTACAGGACCACCAAGCCGTAAGTTCCTGGGGACTGTTCGTGAGGCAGACTAACAGAAGAAAACTATCTTAGTCAAAATCTTTCCTCTCCAACAACTAAGCCTGCTTACTGAACCAGGCTCGTGAGCTCCCCACCACCAACCAAGCTGACGACATGGAATCAAGCAATGTAGTTTCGGGTGCATTTGCTCCCAAAAGGTGTGGTCAGTATCTCATGCAGAAAGATTGTTTGGCCGTGTGATCCAGGAGAAACCACTCTGATCTTTGCTGATCCCAGGTCCCTCTGTGATCGGGTACAGGAGATCAGAACCCTCAAATAACAGGCTTGATACTGTTCGGCTGTATCCCCACCCAAATCTCATCTTGAATTTTAGCTCCCACAATTCCCTCATGGCTTGGGAAGAACCTGCTGGGAGGTGATTGAATTATGGGGGTGGGTCTTTCCTGCACTGTTCTCATGATAGTGAATGAGTCTCACAAGATCTGATGATTTTAAAAATGTGGAGATTCCCTGCACAAGCTCTCTCTTTGCTACCATCCATGTAAGATGTAACTTGCTCCTCCTTGCCTTCCACCATGATTATGAGGCCTCCGCAGCCATGTGGAACTGTAAGTACATTAAACCTCTTTTGTTTTGTAAGTTGCCCAGTCTCGGGTATTTTTTGTTTGTTTGTTTGTTTGTTTTGAGATGGAGTCTCGCTCTGTCACCCAGGCTGGAGTGCAGTGGCGCAATCTCAGCTCACTACAAGCTTCGCCTCCCGGGTTCACGCCATTCTCCTGCCTCAGTATCCCGAGTAGCTGGGGCTACAGGCGCCCACCATCACGCCCAGTTAATTTTTTGTAGTTTTAGTAGAGACGGGGTTTCACCGTGTTAGCCAGGATGGTCTCGATCTCCTGACTTCATGATCTGCCTGCCTCAGCCTCCCAAAGTACTGGGATTACAGGCATGAGTCACTGTGCCCAGCCCAGTCTTGGGTATGTTTTTATCAGCATCGTGAAAATGGACTAATATAAAGCTAAAGGTTTTCTATAATCAGATTTATCTTAAGCCTATCCTAAATATAAACCTGATTCATAGTTAGGAGGACAATTCTCTATTCCCATAAATAATAGGTCAGTTTATATAATAAACAGCTTATAAACTCCAGGTTGCTTTTCATACTTGACAGATCTGGTTTTTTGGATCAATATTCCCTACCAGAAGCATGTGGATTTGGAACCCAGCCCCAGTTCATGACTTATATGTGAAACACCTTGTGGGGAAGTCTGTCAGAATCAACGTAAGAATGTGCCCTTGTCCGGGCGTGGTGGCACATGCCTGTAATGCCAGCACTTTGGGAGGCCAAGATAGGCGGATCACCTGACGTCAGGAATTCAAGACCAGCCTGGCCAACATGCTGAAACCCCGCCTCTACTAAAACTACAAAAATTAGTCGGGCGTGGTGGCGGGCGCCTGTAATCCCAGCCACTCAGGAGGCTGAGGTAGGAGAATTGCTTGAACCTGGGAGGCAGAGGTTGCAGTGAGCCGAGATTGCGCCACTGCACTCCACCCTGGGCAACAGAGTGAGTCTTCATCTCAAAAAAAAAAGGTTGTGTCCTTTATTTAAAAATATTTTTTCCTTAGCCTTTGAGCCTATGGATAGGACAGGTTATCAGTCGGAGCTGTGCAGACTTAATCTTGATGTTTGGTCATCCAAAGCGCTGACATAGCTCTTCCACAGGAGGCCTGCGCATCGCCACTCATGCTGCCACTGTGTCTTTAGTGATCCCTGAGAAGTTCCAGCATGTTTTGTGAATACTCAACACCAACATCAACATGTGGCAGAAAATAGCCTTTGCCATCACTGCCATAAAGGGTATGCGCCGAAGTTATGCTCGTGTGGAGTTGAAAAAGCAGACATCAACCTCCCCAAGAGGGCAGGAGAATTCACTGAGGATGAAGTGGAACTCCCTGAGGATCACCCTTATGCAGAATCCACGCCAGTACAAGATCCCACACTAGTTCCTGAACAGACAGAAGGATGTAAAGGATGGAAACTATGGCTAGGTTCTGGTCCGGACAACAAGCTCTTTGAAGACATGGAGACCCATAGAGGGCTGTGCCACTTCTGGGACCTTTGTGTCTGAGGCCAGCATGCCAAGACCACTGGCTGCCATGGCTGTACTGTGAGTGGATTCAGGAAGCAGTAAGTTTGTAGGCCTGTCTGTATATATACTTAAAAAAATAAAAATAAAACAAAGTCCTGGTATCACCTTAAAGTTTAGGATAAGGTCACTGTGAAAAGATCCCAAGCCACACTATGAATTATACAAATGAGAGCACTGTTTATATCCAGTAGATGGACAGAAATAACAAAGTCTGACTAAACCAAATGTCAATAACGTATTATACATGACTGTGGGAATGTAAATTGGTTTAGCCACTATGAAAAACAATTTGTCGGGCTGGGCGCAGTGGCTCACGCCTATAATCCCAGCACTTTGGGAGGCCGAGGCGGGCAGATCACTTGAGGTCAGGAGCTCAAGATCAGCCTGGCCAACAGGCTGAAGCCCTGTCTCTACTAAAAATACAAAAAATTAGCTGGGCGTGGTGGCGGGCGCCTGTAATCCCAGGTACTCAGGAGGTTGAGGCAGGAGAATCGCTTCAACCTGGGAGGTGGAGGTTGCAGTGAGCCAAGATTGTGCCACTGCACTCCAGCCCGGGCGACAGTGTGAGACTCTGTCTTAAGAAAAACAAAAAGAAAAGAAAAAAAAGAAAAATAATTTGTAATTATCTTCTATAGTTAGACACATATCCTACCACCCACCTCTCCTTTCATCATGGACATAATATCCTAGAGAAACTGTTGCTCATGTACGCCCACCAAGAAACATGCTTAGGGCAGCACTTTTTATATGACCCAAACAAAACAGAACAGAAGCTACCCAAATTCCATCAACAGGAGAATAGATAAATAACTTGTGAAATATTTACCCAGTGGAATATCATACAACAATGAAAAACTCTATCTTTATCTGGGCACAGTTTCATGTGCCTGTAGTCTCAGCAACTCAGGAGGCTGAGGTGGGAGGATCGCTTGAGTCCAGGAGTTTGAGGCTGCAGTAAGTTATGATCACACCACTGTGCTCCAACCTGGGTGACAGAGCAAGACCTGTCTCAAAAAAAGAAAAAGAAAAGGAAAGAAAAAAAAATGTTTTCACCAGCTACCTGTATCGAAATGAATGCATCTGGGAAGTATAACGTAGTGGGAAAAAGAAAGTCAAGTTGCAGAAGGCGATTCACCATATAATCCCTTTTTTGAAGCTCAAAAAAGAAGTAAGATTGATATATAGTTTGTACACATATACATCTGTAGTAAAACTATTTTTTTTTAAGCCAAATTAATTAAAATGTAAAAGTTAGGGTAGTACGACCTCTCGTGGGGAGGTGGAGGGCTGAAAGGAGAAACATGCAAGTAGTTTAGATGGCACCTATCATAAATTGGTTTATAAATTTGGCGGTGGATGCACAGGTTTCGTTATGTTATTATGCTTCCTAAACATGTAAGTTACACATTTGCTTTGCATCCATCAAACATTACAACATGAAGAAAATTCCTTAAGTCATGTGGGAAAAAAGCAAGTGTAGTCATACTTACATTCCAACATAAACAAAGGAATCATTTGTGAGGATGCTTTGTGATATCTCAAGCCCCTTTCACTTTTTAACATTTGTAATCTTTGACCCCCACTGCATCCCTTCTTGCAATGAATGACTTAAAATGCCACACTAATATGAAACAAAGCAAAATATAAGTCAGGAGAAGCATAGAGTCCTGATAGATTAAGTAACAATTTGGAGTAGGAGACAAATCTTGTTTGGAAAGAAACACTCAAAATGTTAACCAAAGCAGCACTTGAGGTAGGATTGGGGGAAGGAGGCGCTTCAACAGGAGGATGCTTCACTTTTTACTCTTCTGTGCTGCTTGGGTTTGTCACAATAAGGGTACATTACACATGTAAAAATTCCATAACAGTAGAAATGGAAAAAAGCAGAGGGATTTTGACCACACACCTTTTCAGTGTGTATCTCATGAATTGCTTTTGCTTTCAGGTAAGGAGGAAGCATGTACATTTGATATTGAAATCAGAAAGACTTTTTCTAAGAGAGGTGACATGGCTTTGATGTTGCCTACTAGGTTTTATCATAGTATCATGTCTAGCTTCAATAGACAATTGCTTTTGTCTCCTAATCTATGTCCACAAACGGCTATGGCCGAGACTGGTAGACCCATTTTCCCCCTTTTTCTTTTGTAACCAACCTCCATATTTAGCTGGGCATGTGGCTATCCAAAATAAAAATTACATTTCCCAACACCCTCTTACCCCCAACTCCTCATAGCTAGGTATGGCCATGAGACTAAGTTCTGGTCAATGACATGTATGTACACATCCTGAATGCAAAATCGGAAAATGTCCTTAAAGGGATGGAGTACGTCCACCTTTGCCCTTCTTATTTCCAGCAATCTGCAATGTGGAACTGTGGCAGGAGCTTCAGCAGCCATCTTGGGTGTGATGTTTTCAGCATGTAGAAGCCACATGCCCAGAGCAATGGAGGGAGCCTAGGTCCCTGCCATTGGAGAGCATGATACCTGCTACCTGCTCAGCACTCAGCACTGCCAACCTCTGAAACCCTTTTCCTTTCTTTCTTTTCTTTTTCTTTTTTTTTTTTGAGACTGGGTCTTTCTCTGTCACCCAGGCTGGAGTGCAGTGGTATTATCTTGGCTTACTGCAACCCCTGCCTCCTGGGCTTAAGTGATCCTCCCACCTCACCCTCCCACGTAGCTGAGACTACAGGTTTGTGCCACGATGCCCGGCTAAGTTTTGTATTTTTTGTAGAGATGCAGTTTCACTAAGCTGCCTGGGGTGGTCTCGAACTCCCAGGCTCAAGTGATCTGCCTGACTCAGCCTCCCAAAGTGCTGGGATTACAGGATGAAATGAGAAACCCATTTCTATGAGAAAGAACATCTATGGTATTTAGGCCACTGTATTTTTTCTGTCATATGCAGCCAAACCTAATCCAAACTGATCTAATGGCTTTAGTTTATCTACTCTAAAATCAAAAAGTTTGGCACACATCCTTTAACATAAATTAGCTTTAGCAGCAATTCTATACAGTGGGTGAAAACATTCATTTACTCAGGGACCGCAATTCCAAACTAATTTGTCCTAGAGGGTTTACCAGGAAGCTACTGTTAAAATAAAAAAAAAAAAAATTAATTTGTTAGGCAAATTAAATTTAACAGAGTTTAATTCAGCAAAGACTGATGTGTGAATCGGGCAGCCTCCCAAGCCAGAGTAGGCTCTGAGACTCCAGCACTGACACGTGATGGAAGATTTATAGACAGAAAAAGGAAAGTGCCCTATAAAAAATGGAAATGAGGGCCAAAATAGTCAGATGGGTTACAGCTCAGTGTTCGCCTTATTTGAACAGGGTTGGAACAGTTGGCCACCTTTGATTGGCCAAAACTTGGTAATTGGCACAAGAGTAGGCTACCGTCTGTTTACAAGTCCATTTAGGTTACAGTTCATGATATATAGAGAAACCTTTAGGCCGAACCTAAGATATTTATACGTAAGGAGGCAGCTTTAGGCTAAACTTGTTTTAACTCCGTATTTTAAAATTAAGTTAAGGTGTTTTACTGAGAGATGTTTGTCCAAGTGAGCAATCCTGAGCATCTGCTTTGAATTTTTTCCCCAGCTAGAGTTATCGTAAACCTGCTTAAGGCAGTGTCCTGTCCCAGTTGTTTCTTGAGTAATTGTTTAAAATGCAGATTCATTGGCCTGCTCTAGAACAATGGAATCAAAACTCCATAGAGAGATTCCTGGGACTCTGCATTTTTAACAAATATCCAAGTATGGCCTATGCACAACAACATTCGAGAATTCTTCGATGCCTCTCTTTCTCTCATACGCTAAAGGAGATCCCAAACTGTTCTTTGAAAGAGACTTTGGCTTCCGTTTTTGCATACCCCCTTAATCTACCTTCTGCTGCTTCTTTTGAGATTTCACAGCTTCACACTCTGCCATGTTTAGTGTTATCAAAAGCCCAGTTAGGAGAAATAATACCCATGGTGGATTTCCTAAGAACATGCAGTCCATTCATATTGGGTTTTTTGTTTTGTTTTGTTTTTGTTTATTTGTTTGTTTTTAGGTATTCTAAATTGTACCCTTGAAATGTATCTGAGTATTATTTGGCCTTTTGTTTGGTTTTGTTTTTATTGAATTGTACCCTGGAGTTACAATATCAGCTTACTTCAAACATAGTTATAAGAAAGAACAGGAGGAAATGTGTTACTATTGCTCTTGTAGGGCTGTGTTGAGATGTCTCCCTCTATAAAACAATACTTTCTTTATGAGCACCCATAAGAGAATGTGTCAATTCTCAATATCAGAAAGCATAATACTTCCAAAGAGCAATTGGTTTCTTTTAATCTAATGGAGATGACAAAAACAATTATTAATTATTTTTCCTTTTTGCTTTGGTTTCTGAGAGTTTTCACAATGAAATATCTTGTGATCTACTCTGAGCAAATATGGACTCTATGTTATACATTACTTTGCACTGGTCTTACCCATGACCTTTTTATTATTTTCCTTCATCATACCCCTTAAAAGTATATTGTATGATTATTTACTGTATGTGTTTTAATGAATGATTGCTAATCCTTTGTGAAGAGAGCAGGGAGAGAAGGACAGATGGAGAGGAACCTAGATCTTTTAAATCCAAGTCTGGTTTTCTCTTGGTTATATCATAGTGCTTCAATCTCTGCACATCTACATTCACCCCAACATACACTCAAAAATGAAGTGGCAAAGTTTTAAAACCACATAAATGAACAAAATAAAAATACCATGATTTCTAAGTAAACATAACTATTTCTAAAAGTTGATAGGAAGAGTAGAGAGAGGAAGGAAAAAAGCAAATGAAGGGAAAATAATAAAAGACATGAAAAGGAAAGTATAAAAGAAGAAACAAACATGTAAAGAAGTAAGGATCATTTTATGATTATTATTATTATTATATATATTTTCCTCATCATATCTCTTGAAACAAAAGTTTTAGACTTTCCAGGCTAGCATAGGACATCAGCTCCCCTCAGCATGCATGAGAGTACGGTCATTCCTGGGTATCCATGGGGGATTGATCCCAGGATTCCCAGCAGGTACCAAAATCCATGGATGCCTGTATTAGTCCAATTTCATGCTGCTGATAAAGACATACTCCAGACTGGGAAGAAAAAGAGGTTTAATTGGATTTACAGTTCCACATGGCTGGGGAGGTTGAAATCATGGTGGAGAGTGAAAGGCATTTCTTACATGGCAGCAGCAAGAGAGAAGAGGAAGAAGCAAAAGCAGAAACCCCTGATAAACCCATCAGATCCATGAGACTTATTCACTATCACGAGAACAGCATGGGAAAGACCAGCTCTCATGATTCAATTACCTCCCCCTGGTTCCCTCCCACAACATGTGGGAATTCTGGGAGACGCAATTCAAGTTGAGATTTGGGTGGGGACACAGCCAAACCTTATCATTCTGCCCCGGCCCCTCCAAATCTCATGTCCTCACATTTCAAAACCAATCATGCCTTCCCAACAGTCTCTGAAAGTCTTAAGTCATTTCAGCATTAACCCAAAAGTCCACAGTCCAAAGTCTCATTTGAGACAAGACAAGTCCCTTCCACCTATGAGCCTGTAAAATCAAAAGCAAGTTAATTACTTCCTAGATACAATAAGGGCACAGGTATTAGGTAAATACAGCATTCCAAATGGGAGAAATTGATCTAAACAAAGGGGCTACAGAGCCCATGCAAGTCTGAAACCCAGTGGGGCAGTCAAAGTTTAAAGCTCCAAAATGGGTCTCCTTTGACTCCAGGTCTCACAACCAGGTCATGCTGATACAAGAGGTGGGTTCCCATGGTCTTGGGCAGCTCTGCCCCTGTGACTTTGCAGGGTGCAGCCTCCCTTCTGGCTGCTTTCACAGGCTGGCATTGAGTGTCTGCGGTTTTTCCAGGCGCATGGTGCAAGCTGTCAGTGGATCTACCATTCTGGGGTCTGGAGGACAGCAGCCCTCTTCTCACAGCTCCACTAAGCAGTGCCCCAGTAGGGACTTTATGTGGGGGCTCCAACCCCACATTTCCCTTCTGCACTGCCCTACTAGAGGTTCTCCTGCAGCAAACGTTTTCCTGGGCATCCAAACATTTCCATACATCTTCTGAAATCTAGGCGAAGGTTCCCAAACCTCAATTCTTGACTTCTGTGCCCCAGCAGACTCAATACCACGTGGAAGCTGCCAAGGCTTGGGGCTTCCACCCTCTGAAGCTACAGCCTGAACTCTGTGTTGGTGCCTTTCAGCCATAGCTGGAGCAGCTGGGACATAGGGAACCAAGTCCCTAGGTTCCACACAGCACGGGGACTCTGGGCCCGGCCCACAAAACCACTTTCTCCTCCTGGGCCTCTGGGCCTGTGATGGGAAGGGCTACTGTGAAGACCTCTGACACGCCTTGGAGACATTTTCCCCATGGTCTTGGGGATTAATGTTAGGCTCTTGCTACTTATGCAAATTTCTGCAGCGGACTTAAATTTCTCCTCAGAAAATGGGTTTTTCTTTTCTATTGCATAGTCAGACTGCAAATTTTCTGAACTTTTATGCTCTGTTTCCCTTTTAAAACTGAATGCCTTCAACAGCACCCAAGTCACCTCTTGAATGCTTTGCTGCTTAGAAATTTCTTCTACCAGATACCCTAAATTATCCCTCTCAAGTTCAAAGTTCCACAAATCTCTAGGGCAGGGGCAAAATGCCACCAGTCTCTTTGCTAAAACATACAAGAGTCACCTTTGCTCCAGTTCCCAAAAAGTTCCTCATCTCCATCTGAGACCACCTCAGCCTGGATTTTATTTTTCATATTGCTATCAGCATTTTGGGCAAAGCCATTCAACAAGTCTCTAGGAAGTTCCAAATTTTCTCACATTTTCCTGTCTTATTCTGAGCCCTCCAAACTATTCCAACCTCTGCATGTTACTCAGTTCCAAAGTTGCTTCCACATTTTCAGGTATCTTTTCAGCAACGCCCCACTCTACTGGTACCAATTTACTCTATCAGTCTGTTTTCATGCTGCTGATAAAGACATACTCAAAACTAGGAAGAAAAAGAGGTGTAATTGACTTACAGTTCCACATGGCTGCAGAGGCCTCAGAATGATGGCAGAGGGCAAAAGGCACTTCTTACGTGGTGGTGGCAAGAGAGAAGAGGAAGAAGCAAAAGCAGAAACCCCTGATAAACCCATCAGATCTCATAAGACTTATTATCAGGAGAATAGCATGAGAAAGACCAGCCCCCATGATTCAATTACCTCCTCCTGGTTCCCTCCCACAACATGTAGGAATTCTGGGATATAGAATTCAAGTTGAGATTTGTGTGGGGACAGAGCCAAACCATATCAATGCCCAAGTCCCTTATATAAAATGGCATTGTATTTGCATATAATGTACACATACCCTCCCAAATACTTTAAATCACATCTAGACTACCTGATGCCATGCCTATATATCACTTCACTTGCCTGGATTTAATGTAGTACTCAGTGCACACAAATTCAAGTTTTACTTTTTGAAACTTTGTGGAATTTTTTTTCACACATTTTTGATCCACGGTTGGTTGAATCCACAGATGGACAACTCATGGAATACCAGCCATTCCAAGATTACTTCCCTTTGGTTTCTCCTGCAGGTCCCGGTACTTAGTAATTTGCCTCTGGGTGGAGTTCTGCAGATTGAGCAATTTTTCATCATTTCTTCCCAGCATGCTTCAAAGACATAGAAAGCAAAAGCGAAAACAAATGAAAGAAGCAAAAACAAAAGTGTTTAGTTTTAAGAATGTTTAAAATGTGCCTTTCTCCAGAGTTCAAAGGTGTGTTGTGCTCCTGACACATGAGGGCACTATTTCTATAGTTTATAATATTCATGGTACAGAAATTCTTGTGGGAAGCTAGGTCTGCAGAACCGTGGCTAGGAACATGCTGAGAAAAATGGTTTGCTATGTGTTCTAGGCTCACCAAGTTTTCCAAGTGTGACATGTCCTAATGTACTCTATGAACAATGCCAGGACTCTCGGGGCTGCAAGCTGGCCTTCTGACCACAGGGCTGCTAGTTGGAACTTCCTTGAAATGAGGATGACCGCATCTCATTTATCTCTGCAGGGATAGAACTAGTGTGTTAAAACACCAGCTTTGGAGACTGACCGAGAATGAAAGATGAATGACCTAGAGCAAGTTGCCTAACCTTTTCTTGCTCTAATGATGGAGGTATTGCTGATCACATTGGCTCACGCCTGTAATCCCAGCACTTTGAGAGGTCAAGGTGGGCAGATTGCTTGAGCTCAGGAGTCTGAGACCAACCTGGGTAACATGGTGAAACACCGTCTCTACAAAAAAATATAAAAATAAGCTGGGCATGGTGGCACATACCTATAGTCCCAGCTACTTGGGAGGCTGAGGTGGGAGGGTCAACTGAGCCTGAGAGGTCAAGGCTGAAGTGAGCTATGATTGCATCACTGTCCTCTAGCGTGGGTGACAGAGTAAGACCCTGTCTCAAAAAAAGAAAAGTAAATAAATAAAAATGGAGGTATTACCGCATGGATCTGTGAGGAGGATTAAGTGGGGGTAATCTGTATAAAGTGCCTGACACTTAGTAGGAACTCAATAAGGAGACACTAATAGTGTTTGTTATTTAGCAGTGCTGATGTATAGTGATGCTCAGGACAAGTTTAAGCAAGTGAATGAATGAATAGGGTGTGTAGAATCACACAGGTTTTACCAAACTGAAGAAAACGAACACTTTCGAGCTTTTTTAGTGTTGAATCACTTCAGGGCAAAGCGATCAGCCAGTGTGCAGGAAGCCCTCTAAACCTCTGTTAGTCTTCTTGATTCGTCAGCTGAACCGGCGAGAATGCTGAGGTCAGAGGAAAAGAGTGATGTGTCCCAGGCTTCAGAGCTGTTTAGGGAATCGGGATGAGACCCAAGGTCTCCTGAGGCCTAGCACAAAGCTTAACCCATAGGGACCTGCCTGACCTGGCTGGGAGTTGAGGGGTTAACAGACTGATCCTAGAAAACAAATAGGCATTTGGCTTGGTTTACCCGTGCTTGCTAGGCGTACAGTTACCCAGCAGTGACCCCATCTGAGTGTGGAAAGAGTTGAACCACATAGAGCATCCCAGTTTGCCCCAGGGCAGCCACCCAGGGTTGGCCTCTAATCTGAAGACATCTTTGGGGCGAGCTCTCACGCACTTCCCCAAATATACTTCTATGTGCTTCTGTGTGTGTCACAAGAGGCCTTGGGTCACCTCCTTCCTTTGCGCAATGAGATCAAAAGAGCGGTTTCTGCCTCTGCTGCTGCTTCTTTCCTGTCACCACTTTCTTTGACTTTTTGGGGACTGTTGAATTCTTAGGACATAGCCCTGCTCTGGCCCTGGTGGGCTTCTTCTATTAGAAGGTTTCCCAGGGCTTCCTGACTGGAGCAGATGGCCCTCCCTTTCCCGGGTGAAACAGGCTGACCTGGGCGGGCCGGCCCCTCTGCCTTTGATCTGCAGGTGGGAGGCAGTAAAAGCCACTTTCCACGTGCCTGCTATAACCGTATTTTCCAAATTCAAAAGCAGAGCTTGGAGTCTCTCTAGCCTACTCTGGTTTGAGAGGCTGCCTGTAAAAATAAATAAATTAAATAACTAAGAGTAGGACTTTACCCGCCCCATACATATGTCCTTCTAAGGACTTTGAGACAAAAGATGGGAAATTGGACCATGCCAGGAAACCCAGGATGGACGGCTGCCATACACAGACCTCATGGAAAATTCTCTCCTCTGGGGGATGTCTGCCGGAAGTGCCATCTGCTTTTGCCACAGATTCATGGCTGTGAGTGGGGCCCAGGCACTAACCACAGTAGGCCCTTGGTTAACTCCTGCTGTGGTTCTGCCAGGAAGCCAGGCATGAACAGTCGTGTCCAGGAAATCTTTTCCCTGATTTCACTCACTTGTTTTATCTGCATGACAACCTTACTCCCAGGAAGGCTTTGCAAGGCACTTTCACCTTCCGCTCTTGGAATGAATGAATGCAGCTATGATTTTTTTTTTAAATACCAATCCAACAATTTCGGTATGTCCAAGAAATATCATAATGACCTGTTTCGCGTGTCAGGAACTGTGCTGTGCACTGTCAGAGATAAAATAGTGAAAAATGCCATTCTCTTTAACCCTTTTGAGGCCCTACTGGCATGAAATTGTGTTAGTGCTCAAGGGAAGGTACAATGGCTGAACACGCAGTTTCCACCTTTTCACACTCAACTACAAGACACATTAATCACGGTATCATAGGAGAGAGCCAGACTTGGCAGCAGATCCTGGATTCAAATCTTGCCTCCTTCACTTGATGACTGTCTGGTACTGAACAAGGTACTCTTTCAACATCTTACTCCTCGTCTACAAGAAGGAGGTCATAATTCCTGCTGGCAGTGAGGTTGGGTGAGGAATAAATGCTGGCAAGTTGTTTATGAGCCTAAGGCATAATAGATGCTGAGAAAAGGTTTATTTCCTTCCTTAAGGAGCTTAGAGGCTAATAGATAACAACTGGTTCTGCTGTAACTAACACACACTGCAGACTGTCAAACAAACTCAACTAGGGGTGTGAAAGCATGCAGGTGGCCTTTTGAGGTTTGTTGCATATGCTTGGGAAAAATGGCTCAGATTAGCATTGCTGGGGGCCGTTTCCTGGGCTCCTTCCTGCAGGCCCTGTTTCGGGGGCCTCCACCCAAATCCACTCCAGGAGGAGTAAGTTTCGGAGCCTTTATTACCCGTATGTGATTAGAGATCAGAAGTGGTCAGTGGGGGTGGGTTGGCAGTGACTTGCACCCAAGGGAAGGATGGGAGCCCACAAGAGTGGCAGGGCTCTGGGGAGAGAGGCAGGCTAACCAGCAGAAGTGAATAGGATGTGCTAAAGTATTCCCCTGAGAGTGGAAATATAATATAGAAGACTTGGATATGTGGTTTTCACCCTAAACCAAGCTGAGGAATGAGCACCAAATGCTTAACAAATACACAGACAAAAATAAAAAAGCCCCCTCTGGGTGGCCCGATGCTGTAGCACTTCACTTTTCATGGGACCTTGCAGCCTACATGCAGTACTCAAAGATATGAGTTTATTTGGGCCTCCCAACATCCCAGTTTGGTAGGCAGGCTAATTCCATCACCTCATTGTACGGAGGAAAAATGTGGGATTCAGAGAAGTTACACAACTTGCCAAGATCACATCTAAGTGGCAGAGTGGTGACTCTAAGCCACATAATCCAGACTTTTTTTTTTTTTTTTGAGATGGAGTCTCACTCTGTCACCCAGGCTTTAGCGCAGTGGCGCCACTGCAAGCTCCGCCTCCTGGGTTCAAGCAATTCTCCCACCTCAGCCTCCGAAGTAGCTGGGATTACAGGCACCCACCATCATGCCCAGCTAATTTTTGTAGTTTTAGTAGAGACAAGGTTTCACCATGTTGGCCAGGCTGGTCTTGAACTCCTGACCTCAGGTGATCTGCCTGCCTCGGCCTCCCAAAGTGCTGGGATTACAGGTGTGAGCCACCGTGCCTGGCCCAGACTTCTTAAAGAAAACATAAATGAGCTCTCAATTCATGTAAGAGTGTCCCAAATTATTGTAGTAGTGGCTCCTCTCTGTTTTCTCCAATTTTTTCCTCTTTTTCTATAGCAACAGAAGTTTTTACTGTGTACGTGGTAACTCAAATAAAGACTCTATTTCCCAACTTCCCTTGCAGCTACAATTGTTCATGTCATTGTTTGGGACAACATGAGATACAAGTAGAGGTGATACGTGCAATCCTCAAGGCCAGATTCTTAAAAAGAAATTGCATGTTCTCCTCCATCTTGATGGCAGGGATGCAGGATGTGATGGTAGGAGCTGAGGAAGCCATTTTGTTGTGCGCCAGCTCTGAACCACTCACCTGGAATGCTGTGTGAGAGAGATAAGCTTAAGCCATTCTATTTTGGGTTTATTTGTTACAGAAGCCTAACATTTACTCTAACTAACATCGATATATGGATCTGATAATAGCCCTTAGGAAAGAAGACTGTGGAACAATCATGAAAAAAGAATAGGAGTTAAAGCCTGCAGGATGTGTTACCAGTATGCTCTGCCCGTGCAGAGTCTCCTGAATTCTGTTCCCTGTGTTGGGCCTCATCCTTAGGCACACAGAGGGTGTCCCCTCAAACTCTTATTTCATCAAAGTTGAGCCAACAATTGCCCTTTCTCTCGAATTGATTTCAGGTGGTGTGACTCAAAGAGCACCAGACTTAAGGTCGGAAGGCCCGAAGTCTAATTCTGGCTCTGTTTTTTCTCCCGTTCACAGTTATTTAATCTCTCTGAGCTTAGCTTTCCTCATCTATAAACTGAAGATGATGGTATCTGCCTCCAGGATTATTGTGACAATTGGCTTGGCTCAATGCTTGGCACATAACAGACACTTCATACTCTCCCTCCTGCCCAGCCCCTCTGTAGAACAGCCTTGTGTTACATACACAAGTACAGACCCCCATCATCTCTTGTCTCAGCAGCCCACCAAGGAAAAACACACTGGGAAATGTATCTAAGGACTCATCGGCCCATACTTCAGGGCTTAGGCTTTGGTGAGCAGAGAGTGGGGACCCAGAGTAATGTTGGCAGAATCCAAGAGTCTTTTTAAAAGGAGGGGCAGATCAGTGAGAGCCGGAGCAAAAGAGCCTTGCAGCATTTGGGCAGCACAACAGTGGACTTCATTATGTGGATGAAGTGCTGAGATCATGATCAGAGCCTCTGGGCTCTCAGCATGACCTTTAGGGTCAGAGGTGCCTAGGCAAGACTGGCTGGTTGGTTCAAGTTCAGGGTGTCACAGTTCTGGTGGCTCCAGTCTCCACTGAGAAACCTGGGAAAATCTTTCTGCTGGACAGCCCAGGGACTGACATCAACCTGAACTGCTACCAAGTATCAGGAGAAGCTTTCTTAACAAGTCAAGAACAATGAGACATTGTGCAGGCAGGTAGATCGCAGTCGGTGTCCAAATCCCACAAGAAGAATTCTTAAGTATCTGCTTACAGCCCCTGGAGAGAGGTGTTGTTCATCTGGGGTCCTAAACTCCTCAAGCACAACCTCCAGCCACATTCTTGGCCCTCACCAGTCCCCATGTATCTCTTCTTTGGTAGTAGGACCCCACATATATATATGGCTCCACTACCATGGGACCTGCGGGATTCCTGGAGGCTGAGCTCCAATTCCCATTTGCCCATCCTTACCAGAAGTCTGACTGTCCTGTCCCTCCATCCTAATCTAATCCAATCAAGTTCGGGGTTTGCCAGCACACCACAGCATTCTCCTCTCCATCCAGATGGCGATTGAGGCCTCTGGGCTGGTAGAGTATGAGTCAGATCAGACTAGCGCCAGCACAGCTCTCCTTCCTCTATTGGTATTTCCCAAAGTGTACATGCAAGTTTTAGATAATATGGGAATAAAAATTTATTATAGCCCTGTGTGTATTGTAATAGGTATAGAAACTCAGTAGCCCATTGTAGTGGTAATTTCATGGATATCATTACTTAGTGTAATGCAAAATTTAAAAAGTAAATTAATTTAATATAGATCTAAAATATACTGAAAAAATCACGGTAGGGATGGCCCATGGCACCGAAACAAAAATGGTGCTGGGAAAATGCCCTTCACTATGCTGATTCTCTGGTTGAAAATGAGAAATATGATTTTTCAATTGACCCAAATACTCCTTCCAGCTGACAAATACAGTCTCTTTTGAGGAAGATTATTTACCTGTGAAGTCACATTAAGATAGCAATAGATAAAACAGATCAGCTTTGCATTTTAGGGAGGTGATTCTGAAATAGAGTTGCCAGGTAAAATACAGGACACTCAATTCAATTTGAACTTTGGATTAATTATTGCATGGTGATATGGTTTGAATCTGTCCCCACTCAAATCTCATGTTGAATTGTAATCTCCAGTGTTGAAAGTGGGGCCTGGCCAGGCACAGTGGCTCATGCCTGTAATCCCAGCACTTTGGGAGGCTGAGGTAGGCAGATCGCGAGGTCAAGAGATCGAGACCATCCTGGCCAACACGGTGAAACCCTGTCTCTACTAAAAATCCAAAAAAAAATTAGCCAGGTGTGGTGGCACGTGCCTGTAATCCCAGCTACTTGGGAGGCTGAGGCAGGAGAATGGGGGTGAACCCGGGAGGCGGAGCTTGCAGTGAGCCGAGATTGCCACTGCACTCCAGCCTGGGCGACAGAGCAAGACTCCATCTCAAACAAAAAAAGAAAGAAAGTGGGGCCTGATGGGAGGTAATTGGATCATGGAGTCAGGGTTTTAATGAAGAGTTTAGCACCATCCCCTTGGTGTCCTCATGCTAGGGATTGAGTTCTCACAAGATCTGATTGCTTAAATGTGTGTGGCACCACCCCCCACCCTTGGTCCCGCTCCTGCCATATAAGATGTCTGCTCTGGCTTTGCCTTTTGCCATAAGTAAAAGCTCCCTGAGGCCTCCCCAGAAGCAGATGCTGTTATGCTTCCTGGATAGTCTGTGGAGCTGTGAGTGAATTAAACCTCTTTTCCTTATAAATTACCCAGTCTCAGGTATTTATTTACAGCAGTACCAGAATGAACTAATACAGAAAATGGGTACTGAGAAGTAGGGCATTGCTATAAGAATACCTGAAAAGGGAAGCGACTTTGGAATTGGGTAACAGGCAGAGGTTGGAGGAGTATGGAGGGCTCAGAAGACTGGAAGATGGGGGAAATTTTGGAACTTCCTAGAGACTGCTTGAATTGTGACCAAAACGCTGATGGTGATATGAACAGTGAAGGCCGGGCTGGGGAGGACTCGGATGGAGATGGGGAACTTACTGGAAACTGGAGCGAAGGTCACTTTTGTTATGCATTAGCAAAGAACTCACAGGCATTATGCCCCTGCCCTAAGTATCTGTGGAACTTTGAACTTGAGAATGATGAGTTTTCATAAAATCTGGTTGTTTGAAAGTCCATGGCACCTCCTCCTGTCTTTCAGTCCTGCTCCTGCCATGTAAGACACCTGCTCCCGCTTTGCCTTCCACGATAAGTGAAAGCTCCCTGAGGCCTCCCCAGAGGCAGATGCCGTCATGCTTCCTGTACAGCCTGCAGAACTGTGAGCCAATGAAACCTCTTTTCCTTATAAATTACTCAGTCTCAAGTATTTCTTTATAGCAATGTGAGAACAGACTAATACACATGGGACATATTTATACCAAAAATTACTTATCAATGGTCTATTGTCCAAATTTAACTGGATGGCTTGTATTTTTATTTGATAAACCTGGCAGCCTTACTCTGAAAGTTTAAGTTAATCTCGGCTCCTCCTACTTACTCCCACATCCTCGTATGTATGTAACCCCTGGAAAATCAACCTTGTAGTGTCTTTCAACCCTCTTTTTCCTCTCCAGCTTAGGTCTTCAACTCTCCTGACTTGTTTTCCTGTATGCAAAATTGCCTCTGATTCCTTCTGCTGTCAGAATCATCTTCCTAAAATGTAAATCTTACTCTTGCAAAACAGCTCTTAAGATGTTGCCCTTTCTCCTACTGACAAAGTCCAAATTACTTTGCATGTCCAATTCCAGCCCCTGTTCCTCTCTCTCATCCCCGTCACAATGGACTTTGCTTTTCCCTCTGTACAGTGCACCACTTTGTGTGTCCTCCGGTTTGCTCCTGATGGCTTCGCAGCCTGGAAAAATCTGACATGGGTCTTTGTTATTAATCCCAGTGCTCAGTCCTCAGTGACCCCTCCTCAGCACCTTAGCTCTCACTGCTGTCCCATCTCTGCCCCAGGCTAAGGGCACTGGCTACATCTAAGACTGTATCTCAGGTTTATAGTGGAGCACTTGAGAGGAGGTGCCAGAGTGTGGTACTGACCATAGCAGGAGGGCCTGAGGTCCTCTGAGGCACCAGGAGGTAAGAGGAAGAGAAAAGGAACTAGTACAAAGATGAAAAGAAAAAACCAGAAAATGTTGGTTCCTCCTACTTCTTTTCTATTTAAGTCTCTGTTGATTGTGCGACTGTGTGCACATGATCTGATTTAATCCTCACGATATCCCTGCAATTTCATCACCCTGAATTTTTATAGGAAGAACTGATGACAAGAGAAGTTGGCATGATTTGCCCCCAAACACACTCGAAAAATAGCTATATTTAGGACCCAAGTCTTTTAGTAGGAAGACCAGCCTAGTACCATCTACTGAACTCGACCACCCTACCCCACCTCATCCTACCTCATATCCCCCTCTCCCTCAGACCTTGTACCCCAGGAGGAGGTCCTGGGAAACAAACCATTTCTTCTTTGCAGGCTGCATGCTCATTATTCTGTAGATGACAACTTCCTTTGGCTTAATGTGTTGACCTGGTGATTATTAGGATTTTCTCATGAATGTTTTCAGGAAAAAAAAAAAAAATAGAAAAAAAGACTGGATTCTTTAATTGCTACTGGGGCAAAGAACTGACTAAGCAGGGCTGACGCATTTTGCAAAAAGAAAAAGGCAGGGTGGAAGTCTGCAATAGAACTGGAACCCTTTCCCTGACCCCTGGACTATAGAACATTCCAGACAACATTTTCCTAGCATAAGACTTTAGCTTTCTGAGTCACGAACTCAATTTTCATTAGACCCTAAAAATATTGTCTTAAATTTTGCTACCATTAGATTTATTTTGGAAATTCAAAACATTTCCAGGTTTTTTTTATTTTCCTTTTTTATTGTTTATTCATTATGATTACTATTTTTGAGTTATACAATACAAATAGCATAGAGTGCACAAGTGCACTGATCTTAAATGTCCTGCTCAATGAGTTATTGTGTTTGTATACACCAGCACCTGAATCAAGATGTAAAACATTTCCATCACCTCAGAAGGGTCCCTCATGCACCTTCCCCATCAATATCCCACCTCAGGGGTAGCTATTATTCTAACATCCGTCACTCTGAATTAGTTGCGCCTATTGTTAAACGTCATAGCACATACTCTTCTGTGTCTGTCTTCTGCTCAGCATTATGTTTTTGAAATTCACCTCTGTCATGTGTGTCAGTATTTTGTTTCTTTTTATTGCTGAGTGTGGTCATTAATACTGCATTAATATTCCACAATTTGTTGATCTGTTCTTGGACATTGGGATTGTTCCTAGTTTTGTACTATCATGGATAAAACTGATTTGTACCATTATGATAGACTTGTATGTGTCTTTTGAAGGCATATCTACCTATTTCTCTTGGGAGCATGCCTAGGTTTGGAATTGCTGGTTCATGGAGCAGAGTCAACAATTTTTCAGGAAATGAATAAACTCTTCCAACAGCCATATGAAGAATGCTGCCCTGAAGCAAACCTCTAAAGTAGATAAAGATGTATTTACTGATCTCAGAGTTTTCAATGACCTTTCTCTCTCCAACACCAAGAGCCTGTCCTGGTTATCCAATCACCTTGAGTCTACTCACTGTTTTTGTTGTTGTTGTTGTTGTTGTTGTTGTTGTTGTTATTGTGGAAATTTATGAGGATATACAAGTCCAGAGAGAATAGTGCTATGAATTCCCACATGCCTGCACCCAGTTTCAACTATCAATGCATTCCCAATCCTGCCTCATCTATCTCCTTAAGGATTTTTTGCCCCTGGAAGATTTTAAAGCAAATCTCACACCTCATGCAACTTTAGCCATGGTACTTCAGTATATATCTCTGGCAGATAAAATATTTTATTTTTAACACAATCTCTACATCACTTTCACACCTAGGAAAAGTAACATGGATTTCTTGACATCATCTAATACCATCTGTGTTCAAATTTTCCTAATTGTCTCAAAATTATTGGTGTGTTTGAATCAGGACCCAGTGAAGATCCACACATTGCATTTTGCTAATACTTCCCTTAAGTCTCCTTAAATGTATAACAATTATTTCTCTTTCTTTTTTTAAAATGTTGTTTATTTGTTAAAGAAACCAGTTCATTTGATCTATAGAAATTTCCCACATTCTAGTTTTTGCTGATTAAATCCTCATGGGATGTACATGGGCCATCTGCCATGTTTCCTGTAAACTGAAAGTTAGAGCTAGAGGCTTGATTAGTCTCTGGTTTCATTTTATATTTTTTTACTTTTGCAAATATCCCATCATCATAGGTGGCACTGTGTCCTTACTGCATCATATCAGGATGGGCGTAATGTCTTCTTGCCTCATTTTGAAAGATGCTTTCACCTGCCCTCCTCCCTTTCACTCCCTGAGGACTTTGCTTGTTTTCCGCTGTATTCCTGCCCCCTTGTCAATGCCCACATACCACATCGCCACCCCCAGCCAATCCACCAGACACACATTGTCATAGATGTCCTACATTTCATCCACTCAAGTGTGACATTAGTTTGTGGCTTCAGCAGTTAATATCATTACTAATCACAGAAAGGGAGATAATGTGCAAAGCCAAAGGGCCTTCTACCTCTCCTATCACCACTTCTCAGCCCAAATGTATGGTTTCTAACCTCCGAATCTCCACAGTGGAAACTACTTTGAAAGTCAAATCATTAGACTCTATCAGAACATGGACGTAACAACCCAAAAGTGATTGTCTGTCTGAGATTTGTTTGTGATGTTCAGTACTGGAGAACACACATCTTTAGAAAAGAGGCCACAGCTAGAAGGCTTATAAAAGTGTTGTCTTTATTGATGCCAAATCTGCTTTCTTAGAATTTTTACCCAGTTAGTCATAAACCTGAACTTAGAAGTTAACCCAGAGGAGTGACACTGATGGTGGCAATTTATGGTCAGGCATATTCAGGTGTTTATTGTTTTATTAAAATAATTTTTAATTGCGGTAAAAAAATCACATATTACAAAATTTGCCCTCTCGTTTTTTTCAGTTCAGTAATGTACAGTGTACAGTTCAGTAATGGTAACTATATTTACATTGTTGTGTAACAGATCTCTAGAACTTCTTCATCTTCCAAAATTGAAACTTTCTGTCAAGCAATTCCTCTTTTCCTCCTTCCCCGAGTTTCTGACAACCAATATTCTTTCGTTTTCCATGATTTGGACTACTCTAGACATATCACACAAGTAGAATCATGCAGTCCTTTGTGCCTGGCTTATTTCACTTAGCATAAATGTCATCCTCAAGGTTTATTCATGTTATAGTATGTGACAAGATTCCCTTTTTTTAAAGGCTGCATAATATCCCATTGAATGCATATAACACATTTTCTGTTTTTGTTCTTTTTCTTTTCCTTTTTTCTGAGACAGGGTCTTGCTTTGTCACCCAGACTGGAGTGCAGTGGTGCAATCATGGGCTGGCTAATTTTTGTATTTTTTGTAAAGATGTGGTCTCACTATATTGCCCATGCTGGTCTCAAACTCCTAGGCTCAAGCAATTTACCCAGCTTGGCCTCCCAGAGGGCTGGGATTACAGGCGTAAGCCAACGCGCCCAGCCAAACACATTTTCTTTATCCATTCATCTGTCAATGGACGTTTAAGTTGCTTCCACCTCTAGGCTATTGTGAATAATGCTTCCATGAACGTGGGTGTGCAAATAATCTCTTCAAGATCTTGCTTTCAATTCTTTTGAATATATACCCTAAAGTGAGATTACAGGATCATATGGTAATTCTCTTTTTAGTTTTTAAAGGAAACTTCATACTGTTTTTCATTGGGACTGCACCATTTTATATTCCCACCAGCAGTGCACAGTGTTCTAATTTCTCCATAAAAAATTAGAGAATTCTGGGTTTTTTTTTTCTGATAGTGGCCACCCTAATGAGTATGGGGTATGCTCAACTATCTCATTGTGGTTTTGATTTGCACTTCTCCAGTAATTAGTGATGTTGAGCATCCTTTCATATGCTTATTGGTCATTCATGTATCTTCTTTGCAGAAATGTCCTTTCAAGTCCTTTGCCTATTTTTTTTAACGGACCTTCCTTCCCTCCTTCCTTTCTTCCTTCCTTCCTCCCTCCCTCCCTTCCTCCCTTCTTCCCTTCTTCTTCCGTCTCTCCCTCTCTTCCACCCTCCTTCCTTCCTGCCTTTGTTATTGTTTTTTTGTTTTTGTTTTTTGTTGTTGTTGTTGTTGTTTTGGTTTGTTGTTGCTGTTGTTCTTGAGATGGGGTCTTGCTCTGTTACTCAGGTTGGAGTACAGTGGTACAATCATGGCTCACTGCAACCTCAACCTCCTGGGCTCAAATGATCCTCCCACCTCAGCCTCCTGAGTAGTTAGGACTATGGGTACATGTCACCATGCCTGGCTAATTTTTTTGTTTTTTTTTTTTTAGAGACAGGGTTCTGCTATGCTGCCCAGGCTGATCTCGAACTCCTGGGCTTAAGCTGTTCTCCTGCCTTGGCCTCCCAAAGTGTTGGGCTAACAGGCATGAGACACCACACCTGGCTGGTTACTTGTTTTTCTATTGTTGAGTTGTAGGACTTTTTTATATTCTAGATATTAACCCCTTATGAGATATGTGATTTGCAATTGTTTTCTCCTATTACATAGATTGCATTTTCACTGTTGTTTCCTTTAATGTGGTGGAATTTTTAAGCTTGATATAGTCTCATTTGTCTATTTTTGCTTTTGTTTCCTACACTTTCGGTGTCATATTCAAGAAGTTACCATCAAATCCAATGTCATAAAACTTTCCCCCTGTTTTCTTCCAGGACTTTTATAGTTTCAGGCCTTAGGTTTAGGTCTTTAATCTATTTTGTGTTAATTTTTGTATGTACTGTAAGGTAAGGGTCCAACTTCATTCTTTCACATGTGGATATCCCAGCTTTCCCAACACCATTCATTGAAGAGATTGTCCTTGCCCCATCATATGGTCTTGGTAACCTTTTTGAAGATCATTTGTCCATATGCATGAGGGTTTATTTCTGGGCTCTCTATTCTGTTTCAGTGGTCTATATGTCTGTCATTATGCTAGTGCCACATTGTTTTGATTATTGTAGCTTTATAATATGTTTTGAAATCGGGACGTGTGAAGCTTCTAATTTTGTTCTTTTTCAAGATTGTTTCGGCAGTTTGGGGTCCCTTGAGATTCCATATGAATTTTAAATTTTTTTCTATTTATGCAAAAAAAAAAAGCTATTGAAATTTTGATAGGTATTACATTGAATTTGCAGACAGCCTTGGGGGTATGGCCATTTTAACAACATTAAGTCTTCTGATCTATGAACACAGAGTGTGTTTTTGTTTGTGTCTTTAATTTCTTTCAGCAATGATTTGTAGTTTTCAGTGTATAGGTGTTGTTCTCAGCTTGCCTCCTTGGTTAAGTTTACTCCTAAGTATTTTACTCTTTTTGTTGCTATTGGAAATGGGATTGTTTTCTTAATTTTTTTCTTGGATTGTTCATTGTTAGTACAATAAAAGCACAACTGATTTCTATGCTAATTTTGTATCATGTAACTTTGCTGAATTCATGTAATAACTCTAACTGTGTTTTGGTGTACAATATTCAGGGCTTCCTACATATAAGATCATGTCATCTGTGAACAGATCATTTTACTTCTTCCTTTCTGATTTGTATCCCTTTTATTTCTTTTTCCTGCCTAATTGCTCTGGCAAGGACTTCCAGTACCAAGTTGAATACAAGTGGTAAGAGCAGGCAAGCTTGCCTTGTTCTTGGTCTTAGAAAGCTTTCAGTTGACTGGGTGCAGTGGCTCATGCCTATAATCCTAACACTTTGGGAGGCTGAGGTGGGGTGGATCATTTGAGGTCAGGAGTTTGAGACCAGCCTGACCAACATGGCGAAACCCCGCCTCTACTAAAAATACAAAAATCAGCCAGGTGTGGTGGCACGCACCTGTAATCCCAGCTACTTGGGAGGCTGAGGCAAGAGAATCACTTGAACTTGGGAGATGGATGTTGCAGTGAGCCAAGATCGTTCCACTGCACTCCAGCCTGGGTGACAGAGTGAGACTATATCTCAAAAAAAGGAAAAAAAAAAAGAAAGCTTTCAGTTTTTCACTGTTGACTGTAATGTTAACTGTGGGCTTTATATAGATTTTTTTTTTTTTTTTTTTTTTTTTTGAGATGGAGTCTCGCTCTGTCGCCCAGGCTGGAGTGCAGTGATGTGCTCTTGGCTCATTGCAACCTCCACCTCCCGGGTTCAAGTGATTCTCCTGCCTCAGCCTCACAAGCAGCTGGGACTACAGGTGCGCACCACCATGCCTGGCTAATTTTTGTATTTTTAGTAGAGACGGGGTTTCACCATATTAATCAGGCTAGTCTTGAACTCCTGATCTCGTGATCCACCTGCCTCAGCCTCCCAAAGTGCTGGGATTACAGGCATGAGCCACCATGCCTGGCCCACTTCTAGTTTTACTTTTTAAAATATAGGGCTTTGAGACTGGTTTTAAAATATTAAATTTGGTTGAAACTAGTCACGCATTAGAAATGATAGCCCAGGATGACCAACTGTCAACAGAAAAATCTGCATATGTATTTTCTAGATGTGGGCTTATGGAGACATATGGGGCCATACCTGTCTTGTGAGCTATGTTCTCTCATGCTTAGGTTTCAAGCGGAGTGACTGACAAAGCATATCCAGCTCGTGTAACTAACAATAAGCCATTTGCTGGGTGGTCCTTTAAAGCCAGCCTTGATGTTTCACACATGTGAGCCCGATGGACCAGTGAATGGAGAAGACTCTTTTTGGGTCTGTTGAGGAAGAAGAACTTGGAGAGACTAATCACCATTTTCCTTCTAGGTTCTTAGTGGCTTTAGAAACTGAAGATCTCTAAGTTTCTCTCTAGACTTCGACGAGAGGCAGTAGAAGAAAAAGCAGCCAGGAAAGAACAAAATAGTGCTCTGATATGTCTCAGAACCAACTAGATGAATATCAAAACAGACATTGGCAAGCAAGGATACAGAACTGTGATTTGCAGCTACAAGAAATTAAGAAATACCACCCTGAGCAGGACCAAGTTGAATTTGGAAGCTATGGCTTGTTTTTGTTTTTAAGTGATAAGCTGACGAGATAAAAGGAAGGAGAGAAGGCTCATTCCTTCAATTACCAACTACTTCCTGAACATGAATAAGCATGAATAGGGCATGTAAGTAGGCACTATAGAATACTGAGGAGAAAAGACACACCCATACATCACTATGATGTGACGTAGAGATAAATACCATAAGGGGGTGAGGAAAGAGAGCTATGGGCAATGCACACTGTTAATGATTTAGGAATTCCTTCTCCCTGAGCAAGCAATCAGATCATCCTCCTTAGCTCATCAACAGCTAATACTACAGTCCCTAATGCCCTTTCTTACCATCCCACTTCCTTCTTACCAACCCTAGTTCTAGTTTTGCTCTACCAGCCTTAGGGTAATCATGACCTGGTGCAGGGAGAAGAAGCATCAGGCAGACAAACACACCGTGCCAGACAGATCATTCATGAAGCCTTAAACACAGCTGCAGAATTAAAACAGAAATGTCAAGGGAACAGAGTGTTCCAGCTGACTTAACTTCCTGTTGATATGTCTCTGGGGAGGAGGGGTGAGGTCTGGAGTTCTAGTATTGGGGTAGAGGGAGGGCAGGGGGTCTGGTGCCGGTGGGAGCGGGACTTACGTCTTTTCAGGCATGGGTACTCAGGAGTTGAGTTCCCATCTGCAAGGCTGTTGACACTCACTTCCTGAGGCTGACCATGGTCAGAGGAGTCTCTCAGCTACTGATGTGCCCAACCTACAGAAAAACAGGATGTTAGGTTTCAGATCTGATTGAGCCATGAGATGCAAATTCCTTTTCCACCCCACCCCCACCCCTCTCCCCAACGGCTGCCACCCACACCATTCCCCTTTCTGCAGCAAAGCATTCATCTCCCTGTGTGACTTCCATCAGGGGCTGTCTGCGTCCTTTGCTTCATTGCCGGCCTGGCTGTGAGGGGTCAGATTAGTGCTTAACCCATTTCATTATGGTTTCAGATTTATGGTCATTTTGATTAGGAGTTCCTTACCACATCCCTGGGTGACTGATGAGAACTCTCCTCAAATTAGAAAAGGAGAACGATAAAGTCACTTTGCTCTCTGCAAGTCACCTATCTGGTAGGATCTTCGAATCCCCAGGCCTCACTTTGGCCCCTTTGCCTACAGGTTATCTATAGGTAATTTGTTGTCAAATCTTTCTTTCCCTTGGTTACTCTCATCCCAGCTCTTTCTCTTTGTTGCCACCTAAAAGCCCTTCCATGTGCAATGAAGGAAACAGAAGCAGAAAATACAAATCAGAAGCCATTCTACTCAAGTTCAATCATCTTCAAAATGCAGATTTCACCCATTTTCACCGAGGCAAACACCAAGCGCAAAACTCTCCCAGAACAACATGCTGAGTGCAGCAGGATCTCCATAAGGAGACTGAAATGGATTCCAAACTTTGTGTCCACTCAAAGGGCTGATGTGCACCCTGTTGGAGCGGGCCCTGCAAACCTGAGGACTGAAGCTGGCTCTGGCAATAGCTCACGTTCTCTTCTACCCCCTCCGCAGGCTTCTGGGGCTCTTTGCTCACAGGATCCTTCGGCACAAAGCTCTGCCATCAGCCCCTGCACTGAGCACACCTAAGCCAACACCTTCTTCCTCTTGCCCCCAAGGCCTTCCTTGGCACTCCATCCTTGTCCCTCTGGCCTTCCTCAGTATCCAGCAACATCCAGTCTTACACTGCTTCAACACATTTAGTATTTAGCTTGTACTCTGATTCAAAGGCTCAAGGATCTATTATTGCCTTTTCAGATAAATGACACTCACAAGGTATGAACTCTATGCTTGCCTCATGGGTCCTAGAGTGGTATTAGGTACACCAAGATGAGAAAAGTCTTTAAAAGTCTCAAAGATTATCACACAGCAGGAAGCAGACAGTGTAATTATAACATACTCCCAAACTGTAAAAACATGCAAGAGATTTCAGCACCAGGAGCTGTGACTTTATACAAGGACATGATAGTACGTAAACTAGTTGATATGTGGTAATTAGGAAAAAAGGTCAGGCCTTTAACTGTGCTATGGTATATTGTATATTACAACTCCCTATGTTATTACTGCATTTTTAAGTGGGCATGTGAGAATGGATTACAAAATGAATTATCTACCTTTTTGCATGGGGCTAGTGTGCACTCATTCATCCAACATGTATTGATTCACCAGATTTGAAGGTGACACTGATCATAGAACTTTGACCTAGATAGGGTGGAATGTGCCTTTATTAAGCTTACAGTTTCATGAGAAAATGAAGAAAGTAGATGGGGTCGGGCGCAGTGGCTCACACCTGTAATCCCAGCAATTTGGGAGGGAGGCTGAGGTGGATGGACCACTTGAGGTCAGGAGTTCAAGACCAGCCTGGCCAACGTGGTGAAACGCCGTCTCTACTACAAATACAAAATTAGCCAGGCATGGAGGTGGGCACATGCAATCCCAGCTACTGGGGAGACTGAGGCAAGAGAATCACTTGAACCTGGGTGGCGGAGGTTGCAGTGAGCCGAGATCGTGCCGTTGTACTCCAGCCTGGGTAACAGAGCAAGACTCCGTCTCAAAAAAAAACAAACAAAAAAAGAAAGTAAATGGGCAATTATATAATAATTCTTTCAATGGCAGTAATAGTACAGGTGTTGAGTGGCACATAGGAAATGTCTCTCTCCCAGGTGGTAGGAGAGTGGAGAAACGGGTGGCGGTGGTCAGGATCATCTTCCTAGAGAAACCCTAAACCAAGAACTCTTTTTCAAAAATGAATAAGAGTTCACTTTGTGCAAATCAGGAAATGTATTCCAGGCAGAGGGAAGAGCCCATTCAGGGACCTGAAAGCAGCTCAGAATGCCTGGAGTCTGGAATACTGGCTGTTCTCTGTTGAGAACAGGCCAGGCAGATAAGTGCAGCCATGTCAGGAAAGGGTGTGAGTGAGACATCTAAGAAGTCAGCCTTTATCCTGAGTGCTCCTGGGAGCCAGTTACACGTTCTAGAAAGATTACTGCCTGTGGAGTGGAAAATAGATGGGGTGGGGGGGGAGTACAAGTCAAGGTTGGAGGCAAGGAGAACAACTAGAAGATGCAGAGATGAACTAGGACACTGTTTTCATAATCCTGATGTAAGACGGCAGTGACAGTGAGGGAGGGAGCGGCGATGATGTCAGGGTATTTCAGAGCTAGAACTGCAGCACCTGATTGCTAAAGATGAACGAAAAATCAAGAGTGACTCCCAGGTTTCTGTCATGAGCAAATGGATGGATACTGAGGCCACTACAAGAAGGAAAGAGAAACTATCAGGTGGGGACCCAGGTTTTCAATATGTTTTTGCAAATGAGTACTTTGCCAAAGTCAAAAACAAGAACACGTTGTGCAGAAAACTTTTGACATACTTCTCTGCCTGTTATCCATGTAAAAAGACAGAGGAGGATGAGTCATAGGTGGGATTTGGATACTCTTATTTCTTATAGTCTGTTTCACTTTATTTGTATAGAATTATTGGAGATAATTGTTTTAAGGCCAAGTGGGTAACCTCGAGCTTGGACAAGTTCTTGCCCACTTCAAGATACTCATTTGTATTAGCAAATGCCCTTAGAGGCAAAACTGCAAAGTCGCTTAACCTTACTAACAATATCCTAAAGAAATTACATCCAAAAAACCTTAATTTTAACTAAACATCACCTCATTTTCTAGAAGAAATTAGTTCTTTGTTAAGAATGAGAGAAAGGATTATCAATACCCATTGCTGTTTAAAATTTAGATAGGAATTAAAACACTTCAAATTCTGATAATGGTTACTCTTATTTTTTTCAATTTAAAATTGTTTTTCCTCCACGAGTGATGTTAGGTTTCTCACTCGCTTTTTCTGTGTCGCATTCTCCCATCTTTCTATCTCTTTCTGTGTGTGTGTGTGTGTGTGTGTGTGTGTGTGTGTGCGCGCGCGCATGTGTTTCTCTCTCTACCCTTCCCTGCCAGTCTCTTTCTCCCCATCTCTGCTCCACATTTTTCTGAGGGTCAACTTCTTTCTTTGTACTGATATATGTGTCTGATTTTGTCTTCTTAAAGTTTGTATCTATCTGACTCAGTTGAATACCTTCAGCTATAACAAAAGATTATAACTCGGCCAGGCACAGTGGCTCACGCCTGTAATCCCAGCACTTTGGGAGGCCGAGGCAGGAGGATCACTTGAGGTAAGGAGTTCGAGACCAGCCCGGCTAACGTAGTGAAACCCCATCTCTACTAAAAATACAAAAATTAGCCAGGCATGGTGGCGGGCACCGGTAATCCCAGCTACTCAGCAGGCTGAGGCAGGATAATCACTTGAACCCGGGAGGCGGAGGTTGCAGTGAGCCGAGATCACACCACTGCCCTCCAACCTGGGTGACAGAGCGAGACTCCGTCTCCGGGGGTGGGGGAGGGAAGATTATAACTCAAATGGCTTAAGGCATAAAGAAATGTATTGCTCTGCTGGGCGCCGTGGTTCATGTCTGTAATCCCACCACTTTGGGAGGACGAGGCAGGCAGATAACAAGGTCAGGAGTTTGAGATCCGCCTGGCCAACATGGTGAAACCCTGTCTCTACTAAAAAATACACTAAAAATAGCTGGGCGTGATGACTTGCACCTGTAATCCCAGCCATTCAGGAGGCTGAGGCCAGAGAATTGCTTGAACCCAGGAGGTGGAGATTGTAGTGAGCCAAGATCAAGACATTGCACTCCAGCCTGGGCAACAGAGCAAGACTCCGTCTCAGGAAAAAGAAAGAGAGGAGAGGAGAGGAAAAGAGGAGAGGAGGGGAGGGGAAGGGAGGGGAGGGGAGGGGAGGGGACAGGAGGGGAAAGGAAGGGAGAGGAGGGGACAGGAGGGGAGAGGAGGGGACAGGAGGGGAGAGGAGGGGAGAGGAGGGGAGGGGAGGGGAGGGGAGGTGAAAGGAAGGGAGAGGACGGGACAGGAGGGGAGAGGAGGGGAGAGGAGGGGACAGGAGGGGAGGGGAGGGGAGGGGACAGGAGGGGAGAGGGGGGGAGAGGAGGGGAGAGGAGGGAGAGGAGGGGAGGGGAGGGGAGGGGAGGGGAGGGGAGGGGAGGGGAGGGGAGAGGAGGGGAGAGGAGGGGAGAGGAGGAAGGAAGCACTTGTTTCTCATAACAAGAAGTCCAGAGGGGGAAGTCATCCCAGGGTTGCTTGATTCAGCACCTCAACAAAGTTACTGGGTTTTTAATTCAATGAATGTTCACTGAGCACCTATTTGTGCCTGGCCTTGATTTGGGCACACAGGATACACAGTGAAAGAAAAGAAACAAAAATATCTGTGTTCATGGAGTTTACATTCTAGCTTTTCGCAGCTTTGCCTCATGGTAGCAAAATGGCTGTTGCAGTTCCAGGCATCCTTATAAGGTAGGATAACACCCAATATTTACAGGGCATCTCTTCCTGTGTGTTTCTTTATCAGAAAGGGTAATGCTTTCCCCCTTTTGTCTCATTAGCCAACATTCCTCACTTATCCCTCCCTAAAACAGTTTCTGGCAAGGGGAATGATATTTCTAAAACTGGCTTAGACTATTCAGGAATAACCCACTAACACCAGGCCCCGCTCCCTATTGTTCTAGCATGGGGCCCAGGCCCAGATTTTTTTTTTAAAACAGGGTCTCACTCTGTTGCCCAGACTGGAGTACAGTGGCATGATCGTATCTCACTGCAGCCTCGAATTCCCGGCTCAAGTGATCCTCCCACCTCATCCTCCTGAGTAGCTAGGACAGATTTTTTTTTTTTTTTTTTTAAGAGATGGGGTCTCACTACACTACCCAGACTGGTCTCTACCTCAAGCGATCTTCCTGCCTCAGCCTCCCAAAGTGTTGGAATTACAGGCATTAGCCACTGAATCCAGTCAAGAAAGATTTTTTCCAAAGCTCCCTGGGTCATTCTAATTTACAGCCTGAGTTGAAACTGTTGTGCAGGTGCCCTACATGATATACTTTTTAGGTTTAAGAAGGTTCGAGCTTCCTTGGTAGATTTACCAAATGTCATTCCTAAAACCTGGGAAAATGTGCTAGAAGGAGAAGGCTGTAATCTTTTGGGATCTCTAAGTCATCCCCTTGGGTTTTCCATCAACACTGTTTTTTAGCCTCAGTTATTAGACCAGAGTCTTCTCCTAGCCCCATCCATCGTTGGCCTTTCTCTCAGCTGGAGACCACCCACCCCTTTCCTCAGAGCACCTGAGCTGAGTGCAGTCTCCATCCTCACAGCCACCCTTTCTTCAGTCCAGTCTGGGACTCTTTTGTTTTCTTCTTTTTTAAAAATTAAATCTCTCCCCCCAAATTATGAAAATACATGTGTTTACTGTAACCACTCAAACAGCACAAAGTTATTTTTACCAAGAAATAGTTGAATAATCTTCCTCTTCCTGTATCCATTCTCTATTATTCCAGAAGATGAGGCTCTCTCTGGGCCTGTCTTTCTCCACGGCCAGTGTCCTCAGGCCCCGGCTTGTCAGTGGATCTCTGTGGTGGGGGTAAGGAGGAGGGGGTGACAGAAGGCTGGCACAGGAGTCAGTCCAGAATCAAAGCAGTGTGAGGGCTCAATTCCTCCCCCCAACTACCTTTTTTCTTAATTTTTAAAATTGAAGCAATTTTATTTATTTATTTTATTTTTATTTTATTTTTATTTTTTGAGACAGGGTCTGACTCTGTCACCCAGGCTGGAGTGCAGTGGCATGATCACAGTTCACTGCAGCCTTGACCTCCCAGGCTCAAGCAATCCTCCCACCTCAGCCTCCCAAGTTGCTGGGACTACAATCTGTAGAATACCACTATGCCCAGCTAATTTTTTTTATTTTTTATAGAGACAGGGTCTTGCCATGTTGCTCAGGCTGGTCTCAAATTCCTGAGCTCAAGCAATCCTCCCACCCTGGCCTCCCAAAGTGCTGAGATTACCAGCATGAGCCACTGTGCCCAGCCTGAAATAATTTTAAACTTTGAGAAAAGTTGTAAAGTTAACACAAAGAACTCCCATATAGCCTCCCACCCAGAATTCCTTTTAGTTTTGCCAATTATCCTAATAATTCCTTTAATATGCTTGGCTCAAACCACTCATTTAACCCAGTTATCATGTCTCTGTAGTCTCCTTTAACCAGAACCCCTCCTCAGCCTTCCCTTGACTTTCCTGACATTGACACTTATGAAAATTACAGACCAGTCATTTTGAGGAATGTCTTCCTATTTGGTTTGTCCAATGTTTCCTCATGATTAGATTCAAGTTATGCCCTTTTGGCCAGAATATTACAGAAGTGATGGTGCATTCTTATTGCATCCCATCATGTGACGTCAATTTGTTTCATTACTGGTGATGTTGACTTTGGTCACTTGATTAATATTATGTCTATTAAAGTTTCTTCTCTGTAAGGTTGCTTTTCTCCTTATTGTAATTAATCAGTGACTTGAGGGAGCTGGTTTAAATTATGTAAAACCTCATTCCTTACCCCACTTTTACCCAATAGATTTAGCATACAACTTTATTTCTTTCCTAAAATTAAGTATGATGGTTGTTAGATGGAAATTTTTTTTACACATGTTAGTTGGCATTTTGTATGTTTTTCTTTTTCTTTTCTTTTTTTTTTTTTTTTTTTTTTTTGAGATGGAGTCTTGGTCTGTCTCCCAGGCTGAAGTGAGTGGGGTGATTTTGGCTCACTGAAACCTCCACCTCCCAGGTTCAAGCTACTCTACTGCCTCAGAGTCCCGAGTAGCTGGGATTACAGACGCACACCACTACACCTGGCTAACTTTTGTATTTTTAGTAGAGACGGGGTTTCACCATGTTGGTCAGGCTGTTCTCAAACTCCTGTGTGTGTGTGTGTGTGTTTCATTATATTTTGTTTTGCCAATTTATCAGAATTTAGGAATGAATGGTATTATGTAAAATGTTATATATATTATATGTTTATATTATTTTATATATTTATATTGTATATATTTATATATTCTATTAATATAACTGTATTATATAGATGATATTTTACTTAATACCATATTAGGTAATTTTTACCTATATATGCATTTACCTATACCATACTAGGTAGTAGTTGTAGTCAAAAAAGAATATTTGCTTCTTGCTCTTCATTTTTAAAATAAATGTGTCCACTATAAACAGCTGATTGATTGGAGCTCTTTGCAATTCTGCTTGAAAGCTAATTAAGTTACTACTTATTGTGGCCTTTCATGATCTTTTCTCCCACTGGGTCTTTATTCCCATGGGAGACCCATCTCTGAAAGACTCTGTCTTTGACTTAAAGGGGAAAATCCTAATTTGCTTCACTTGTTCATTCATTCATGCACATATTCACCAAATTATTTTTATTTTACTTTTTTTTTTTTTTAGAGACAAGGTCTTGTTCTGTTGCCAAGGCTACAGTGCTCACTTTAGCCTTGAACTCCTGGGCTCAAACCATCCTCCACCTCCCAAAGCACTGGGATTACAGGTGTGAGCTACCACCTGGCCTCATTCACTAAATATGTATTGAGGGCCTTCTATATGCCTGGAGGAACCTCTGGCTCCTCCCCACACGTCCTTCCCCTGGCTGAGCTGTATCTCTGGTGTTCTTGTTCTTGTTCTTGTTTTTTTGTTTTTTTGAGATGGAGTCTCACTCTGTTGCCCAGGCTGGAGTGCAGCGGCGCAATCTCAGCTCACTGCAACCTCTGCCTTCCGGGTTCAATCGATTCTCTTGCCTCAGCCTCCCAAGTAGCTGGGATTACAGGCGCATGCCACTACATCCAGCTAATTTTTGTATTTTTAGTAGAGGCAGGGCTTCACCATGTTGGCCAGGCTGGTCTCAAACTCCTGACCTCGTGATCTGCCTGCCTCAACCTCCCTAAGTGCTGGGATTACAGGCGTGAGCTACCGCGCCTGGCATTTTTTTTTTTTTTTTTTTTTTTTGAGTCAGAGTCTTGGCTCTGTCACCCAGGCTGGAGTGCAGTGGCAAGAATTTGGCTCACTGCAACCTCCACCTCCCCGGTTCAAGCAATTCTCCTGCCTCAGCCTCCTGAGTGACAGGGATTACAGGCACACGCCACCATGCCCAGCTAATTTTTGTATTTTTTTAGTAGAGATGGGGTTTCACCATGTTGGCCAGGCTGGTCTCTTTAACTCCTGACCTCATGATCCACCTGCCTCACCTCCCAAAGTTCTGGGATTACAGGCGTGAGCTGCCGCGCCCAGCCTGGTGTTCTTATTGTTAGTTACCTGATGACCTCTACTTATTGTGTGGCTGGTTCTGACTATCAGGGTATATGAAGGGTAAGGGCCCAGGGTGGAGTGAAGGAAGTGGTTCCATGTTAGCTAGCCAGACCCCCAGAAAGAGAGGGGAACCAACTCCTCTGAAAGTCACTTTCCCTTCCCCTTGGGCTGTTGTTTCCTCCCAGCCCCCACAGCAGCCAGTTACAATCCCAGATAACCCAGCAAACCTGGGTGTTTATCAGCAGAGTTACTGCTATTCTGGCTCCTGGAGATCTTCTGTAGGGACAGAAGAAGATGAGAGGAATACACATACCACACCTACTCGTGGCTGCCGAAACACAGCTCGGGCTACCTCTTGGTCCTTCCCTCCCCTTTTTCCAGCCCCTCCCTCAGGAGGAGTCCCAGTCTGGGGCCCAGATAGCTCTGGAGCAGCATTCAGCTCTGCACTGGGGACCCAGGAGCATGGTGGAGGCCAAGCTTGTTTGCTTTGTGGTCATTCGTTCTCAGCCAAGGGAGGCCTGAGCAGGGCGTGGGGAGCAGCTGCAAGTCACCTTGGGTGACTGTGATGTTATCTGGGCCTAACGGTTTCCTCTGGGTAAGCACTTCCGCCCTCCTGTTTGTGAAGCCAGAAACCTGTGCTGGGGCAGCCCCATTCTGAGCACAAAGGAGGACTAGGTAGAAGGAGAAAGGAAAAGGCCCTGTGGAGCAGAGTTAGAAGACCTGGTAGTAGACTATGCAGTCATCACTATGTCCTGAACCTTTAAAAAGAAGAACGGAAAATATCACAAGCAAAAGCGTGCATTGCAGGTTACCAGTAAATACCCTTCCTTACTGCCGACTCTGCTCCAGAGTCCTCACCTGAGCAGCCATGTGGCTGGACTGGGAGGGGCTCACCATTAATTCCTGAGAGTGACGGCTCTTTTCACTAGGTCCCTGAGTGCCTGGCTCTAAATAAAAAAAATATCAGGGCCGGGCGCGGTGGCTCACGCCTGTAATCCCAGCACTTTGGGAGGCCGAGGCGGGCGGATCACGAGGTCAGCAGATCGAGACCATCCTGGCTAACACGGTGAAATCCCGTCTCTACTAAAAAATACAAAAAACTAGCAGGGCGAGGTGGCGGGCGCCTGTAGTCCCAGCTACTCAGGAGGCTGAGGCAGGAGAATGGCGTAAACCCGGGAGGCGGAGCTTGCAGTGAGCAGAGATCCAGCCACTGAACTCCAGCCTGGGCGACAGAGCGAGACTCCGTCTCAAAAAAAAAAAAAAAAAAAAAAAGAAAGAAAGAAAATACAGCCAGAAAGTAGCAGAGCTGGAATTAAGCCCTCAGTCTGTTTCTAAAACCAGGGGTCTTCCTCTATACTTAGCTAAGCTAAAGAACTAGAAGCCACTCTGGCATTAGGGCTGCCAGTGTTTTAGAAAGTTGGGCCTTAGAAAGTTCTAGGACATGAAGGACGCCATATTTCTAAGACTGGTACCCAAAGCAACAATCTAAGTGCCTGAAAGTGCACAGATGGTGCCTGGATAAGCAGAATCAGGGCAGTCTTTGTAGCAGGAGCAGACTCTCAGCTTGTTTTCTCTACTGTTTCTCCACATGTCTCTTCACAGCGCTCACCATAACCTGTCCCATTGGCCGCCTCTGACGGGGCTCCCCTCCCGGGTTGAGTTGGGGTCGGGCCAGTGAGAATGCTGTGGGATAACCCAGAGGCGTCATATATCCAGCCAATACCCTGACACTCGCAGGTCTCTGAAGGCATTTTCCTGTTTCTCTCTGCCAAAAGGTCCGAAGGGAGCAGGGATCCGGATAGCAGGGAGCGGATCTGCCCTGGTGCAGATTCCAGTCCCCGCATCCCTCCCACGCGGTCTCTTTGCTGCCCAGCCGGGATGGCCCCAAAGGAAGGTTGCTATGCTGGGCCCCGTGGGAATCAGATGTTGAGCATCCTGCCCTTTACTATATTTAACAGGAATGGAGACGAGGCCCTTTAGCAAGCAGCTTGTGGGAGCCAAAATTCCCAAAAAACCGAATGCATCAGTCAAAGCAAGATTTGAAGAACAGATTTATCACTTCAGGGAGCTTGGAAAACTTTGCGTGGATTCCTCATTTTCCTCCTCCTCCTCCTTCTCCTCGTACACAGATGATAGATGGATAGATAGTGTTTTCCTGGAAGGTGGAGAGGAAAAGACGTGCGAAGGAAAAGTCGTGCGAAGGGAAAAGACGGCGCCAAGCTGAGCTCTGAAGCCTCCGTCTGAAGGGCTCCTCTTTTGGGGGAACACAAATGCCTTCCACTAGCTAGGGTCCTCGAACTCCACCCAAGAACTGCAGGGAAACCAGGTACGACAGTAATGCAATTTTAAAAAGAGGGAGAGGAAGAAGGAAAGCAGGACGGATGGACACAGAAGAAGGAAATCGAAAAGAGAGGAAATCAAAAGAATTAAAGGACCACTCTAATTCTTGAAGGGACAGGAAAAAGAAAGAAGACGCATTAAGGGAGGGAGACATTGAGAAGGACTGAGACCGTGGCAAAGCCCAGGGTCCTGAGAAACTTCGCGAGACAGAGGGGCCCTGCAGCTGCCCATCCCCATGTTTGGGCACATGGAGTCGTGGCTCCCGCTCTTGAGTCCTGCCCTGGGAGGGACAGTATCTGTTTAGATTTGCGTCTAAATTTAAACCCTGATCGTCGGCCTCCCTCCCCGCTCCCCACCCTCCCCTCCCCTCCCCTTCCTCCCTCCCTCCCTCCTCCTCCTTCCTCGTTCTCTCGCGCAGGGCCCCCGCGGCCGGGGCAGTCCCGCAGCCGAGCGCAGCCGGGCGCGCGCCGCCGCCCACTCGCCCTGTGCCCGCCGCAGCCCGAAACTGGCCACGGCCGGGAGTGGAGGGGACAGCGGGGATCGTGAGCTCCGACCCGAGCGAGCGGGTGCGTCCGCCTCAGAGTCGGCACCTGAAGGACATGGAGGTAAAGGACCCTGGAGAGGGACGCGGGGCTGGGCAGTGAGCGGGGTACCGGGCACCCCTTCCCCGGGCGGCTGCCCCTGCTCTGAGCATGGAGCACGCGGCTCATCGCTGCTGCCAACTAGAAGGGCAAATGCCTGCTGTTCCGATGCCTCCTTGGCCAACTCCGGAGGATCATCCCTGGTCCCACCTAGGACACCCGAGTGGGCAGGCTGGGGTTGGTAAGGAAAGACATCAGAGGGAGAGAAAACGGCTTTCCTAGAGGCCCGGGTATTTTGGTTAGGAACTTAAATGCTAAAAAAAAAAAAAAAAAAAAAAAAAAAAAAAAAAAGTTAGGTGCAGCCAAGGTTTGTAAACGGGTAAACGTGTCAGCAAAAACTTTGCAAGAAGGCAGAAGCCCTTGAATCTGAAGAGATGAGTATTGAAAGGGAAACAGAAGTGGCAACACGAGGCCAGCACGCCTTGGTGGGTCTGTGGGCTTCCCTTTTCGCTTTCGGAGTGGCATTTTAGAGAGTCCAGTTGTCCTCTTGCTTCTGAAGTCCTTCCTGGATCTGTCGCATCTTCTTCCATAACTTTCTGAAAAGTTCCCCTCACTGATCAGTCGAATGACATTATTTCTGATAAAACTTAAGACTCCCTTGGACACCCCTGCCTCTGAAGCTGTGTGTCCGGAGGTATGCTGGCCACATATGCAGGCTGTGCCAGAGCCAGGCCCCGCACATCTCTGCCTGCTGAGAGGAGGTCTGGGGACTTTCCTTGTTCTGTTCCAACCTCAGCAGAGGAGCGGTTGGGTGTATTCCCCACATCCCTCTCTTCTGCACATCTTGAGGCTTCGGTATGTTTCCCCCTTGCAAATAAGACCTGATATGTAGCCCTAAGTCAATCTTAGTAGAACCTGGGGCTTTTGAGAAGATGCTAATGTTATATAGTTTTAAAGGTGATTCCCACTCATATTCAAAAGGAAACCTGTGTTGCTCACTAGACTGTGGTCAGTGCAATCAGGATTCACAATTAACTCCGCTATCTCTTCCCTGCTCCAGGCTCTGTGCCTGGGCCCTGGTGGTCTTTTTATTTTTTTCTTTTGAGACAGGGTCTCATTCTGTTACCCAGGCTGGAGTGTAGTGGCACAATCTCAGCTCACTGCAACCTCTGCCTCCCAGGCTGGAAGGATTCTCCCACCTCAGCCTCCCAAGTGGCTGGGGCTACAGGTGTGTACCACCATGCCTAGCTAGCTCTAAATTTTTTTGTAGTGACAAGTTATCACTATATTGCCCATGCAGGTCTTGAACTCCTGGGCTCAAGAGATCCTCTAAGCCTTGGCTTCCCAAAGTGCTGGATTTGCAGGCATGAGCCACACCACTCCTGGTCCTGGTTGTCTTTTCTAAGCTAGACTGTGCTTGCCGGCAAAGCTTCATGACTTCTCTAAAGGGGCAATAAATTTGTACTTTAGAGAAATCACGGAGCTGTATCCAGGCATCCAGCCCAACCAGTTGTCTTCAAGGAACAGGGAATTACATTCAAGGAGACTTTATAGAGTGCAAGAACCACTGGAGTCTAAGATGGACCCTCCATAGAAACATTTGCAAGGCCAGGAAGCTCAGGCAGATTAGGGCTGGGGGTGAGGCACGCACACAGCGAAGCTCAGCAGGTGGTGTGCACACATCCACCCAAAGATCACACAAGCACAAAACAACAGGGTTCTCTCTGAGCTGGCCACTGCTTCAGGGCAGAGGAGGGAAATGGCCCAGGCTACGCCCAGCTTCTTGGGTTGGGTGAAGGCTCCTTAAGATATTGTTTTAGAAGTGGTTTCCCTCTTCTGGAAGTGTACGAAGTGCCTTAGGCCCCAGGCTGCAGGTTCACTATGATGTATGACCTGTCTAACCTCTTGAAGAAACGGATTGGAGATAAGAGGAAAGCAACTCTTAGACTTCAAGCAGGTTGCTACTGGAGGGCCAAATGCAAGTGTCAACTTTGTTCTAGGAAAACAAGGAGGGTCTCCTTCCACAGAGGCACTTTCTCCCCCCTCAGTTGAGGAAGGGATAGTGTATGGCAGAGGCACTGAAACTATCAGCTGAGCAACTTCCTGTGTGGCTTGGGGGGTGGAGGGGATTGCAAAAAAAGAGAAGGCCCTTCCTTATCGAGATGTTTAGTAACTTATGCAGGATTCCACAAGATACCAAAATCACTCCCGTGCTAGGATTTGGGAGGGACACGGGAGGGAATCGCTCAGCCAGCCAGAGGCCTGACAAATCACCCTGCATCTATTGCAGGGTGTCAATTTATTGGTTGGACAGTGGCTGCTTTTGAAGTTTCTTTGTCAAAATGCCTGGGGGGGGAAAAAACAAAAAAAACAAAAAAACCCTGCAACTGCTAGTGAAGAAAGTAAAGAGGAAAACTAGGGGCCAGGGAAGTGACAATTCTTAGCCAGGAAGTAAACTTTTCATGGTGAAGCATGTTATGCAGGAGTGGGACTTGGGGGTTTCTGAAAATCTCAGAGTAAAACCCTCTTTTGAGAGGTGAAACTCACTTTTCGGACATGAAAGGGCTACTGTATATGGAAAGAAATGAAGTTATGTTACTTCTCAGTATTAGGAATCCAAACCAGACCAACAAGGGTTACTCAACATTCATTCTCTAAAGCTCATGTACCCATTGGAAGTCTTTGAGATATCTTTTTTTAAAGTCACTGTTACCATTATCAACAACATCAATCATTACTTCAGCCCTCATAAAGCCCTCTGGAATAAACAAAGTATAGATGCCATCTGATCCCTGCCTTTTAAAAGCTCACAACCCAATAAAGGGAATGAGACTGACTATATCCTGTCATATACATAATCTTCAAATGCATAAGTGCCAGTTGAATACTGCTGCAGGTCATGAGTTCTGCAGGAGTTTAGACTAGATTAGGTTCAGAAGAAGCCTTGGAAGAAAGATGTGGGTGAGGCGGAGAAGGTATAAGGAATGGGCACAGGGAGAACATGCCAGCTTTGTCCAACCGGCTGGGAAGGAAGGTAGGAAAGCAGTAACAGAAAAAAATGAAAGTATTAAGATAAATCCAAGGTCACTGAGTATAGTAGATGCCCAGCTAAGTGGGTGAGTGGGAGCTGAAATCCAAATCACTTGAAGGAAAAGGTTACTTTTTGTTCATACAAAATCTCCTTGCCTAGTTGAGCCTCACACAGGTGGCTTTTTCTAATTCATGCAGAGGCCATCTGCAACCCTTGAAGGCCAGAGGTGTATGGCCCTGGATTCTGCTCCATGGACAGTAGGAAACTCTGAGAGGTGTTGAGGCAGCTGGCAGCAGTGATGTAGCAGGGATGATACAGCAAAAATGCCAGTTCATGGAGTGAGCAAGGGAACCAGGGGAGAAAGCATCTTTTTGAGTCCAGGTATATTCTGACTTCGGGATACAATAAGAATGGAGAGAGTGGAAAAGAGTAAAGACCATGTGCTGGAAGGGAAGTCAGAAGTCACCAAGCTGCCCAGAAGAGTGAAGTTCTCTATGGTGCCAGGGAAAATGGCAGTACCAACTTTTATAGCTCCATACAAAGCCTTTTGCAGGCAGGGATTGTCTCACTGGTCTTTGAGTCTCCAGAATGAGCACAGTGCCTGGCATATAGTCATATAATTTCTCAATAAAAGTTTGCTTAATAAATGATTAGCAGAAATAAGGAACTCCTTCCCCTCTCGGTCTGTAGCTCAAACGTCTCCACCTCTGGAAACCTCTGTGATGCCCCCAGCACTCTCAGAGCACTTTGCTCAAGCCACTATCAGAACACTAGGCAGAACTGGAACTGTCAGCCTCCCTGACTGTCACCCTGGAAGGCTCCTTGAGGGCAGGGGCCATGTCTTACACGTTTAGAGCCTAATGGCATCAAGAAAGGCTTGTTGCATGAGCAAATATTGAAGACGGTAGAAAGATCATGGTTTTTTGTTGACAAGCAGGGTTTAGATATGTTGGTTTTGATTGTTCTAAGCAGAATATCCACCACTCCCTAAGAAATACAAACCTGTTATGTTATAAATGTGATTCTCTTCTAGAAGAGATAATAGGTGATGTTATTGTGGATAGGAACCCAGAGGACAGAAGTGTGTAAAGAAGGAGCTGGAGGCGTAGGATGTCACATTTAAATTAATATTCTTGGTCGCTTAAATATAAATTGTGTGCACTGCCAATAGCCTGAGGTCACTTGAAAAAAAAGTATAATTTTCACTGACTAAATCCTTTGTTTGTTCAACTAAATTGTAGGCACATCATGGCACTGATAAAATCATGAATTTCTAACTTAGGTGGAGTCAATAAATGAATCATTTTCTCTGGGGTAACTGCAAATCTCAGTATTTATTGGGCCCTTATTACATACTGGATCTTGTATTTTAAATGTTACTTAAAAATTATGGAGCTCTCATGTCTTTTCATTCTCACAGACTGTCAGTATTACTCTGATGAGAGTCTGTGTGTGTGTGCGTGCATGTGTGTGTGTACATATTGGTGTATATAATGTGTTCGTTTTGTAACCTACTTTTTCATCCGTATCTTTTTACTTCAGTAAACATTTTCTACCACATTTTTTTTAAATTATGGGGCTAGGAGATAGAAGAGAAACATGTAACGAATCCAAGTCTTAAAAAGATTATTTTGATATTTCACCGTGAAACACTAGGAGAAACACCCACGGCCTCGCTGTGTTTTGACCCACCCACCCTCTCCCTGAGCCATATGTTGGCTGCTGGTTGGAGCTGATCGGCCGTAATTAGGAATTGCACAGCCTCTAAAGCCAGAGTTTGGCTCGGTGGACTTGCGGCATGCCAAAATACCCCACATTCTTCTCTGGCTCCCACGTGCTCTGTGGGACCCTCACTGTCACACTGGCCCCCACTCAGCAGACATCTTCCATTTGTTGGACTGCGACGACAGGGGGAATTTGGGGAGTGAGACTTTAAGGGCCCAGCCCAGGCCCTATCACAGGAGGGGGTGAGTGTGCATTCCTGGAAAGGAGTCGGGTTTCAGAGCCTGATCCGCAGCGTGGCTCCTCACAGCACGGCCAGCCAGAGCTTGGCGAGCGCGGTTCCGTGGGAAATCTGAACACTGGCGGCTCAGCAGCCCGGTAATCTTATCAGGGCCGCAAGAGAAAGCATTTTGGTTCCAGAGAAATCTGAAGGCAGCTCCGCTTTCCTCCAGTAATAATATTTAAGTCTGTGGAGCCAGCCTGACCACCCCTATTCAACTCATTAGAATCTAAAAATCTCAGAGCTCTGGGTGAAATAAAACAATTTTTAACTGCCCTCTGCCATAAGGTAAAGGGATAAACCAACTCACCAAGAAGTATCCTGAGGATTTAGGCACTATTGGACTTTGGGAAAGTCAACAGCTTGCAATTTTTCTCTTACCTGAGGAGTAGTTCAGCCCAAGCCTTCAGAAGTAAGACAGAAGGATGGTTCTTGTAGTATCAAAGTTTCAGTAATGCTTCGGACACAGGATGAACACTGAGTTGCCACCATCGACAGGATTGCCCTAGGAATCTCCTGAAGCTCATCACCAGAGCCAGACCCGAATGAACACTCTCCTGGTTCTTTGGTCTTCTGGGCAGTCAGCCTGCCATTTTTTCCCTTTGGGGCTTCCTGAATACCTATCTCCTGGTAATCGTGGAAACAGATGGCTAAGCCCATGAGGCTAACCCTGTAGAGCCATTTATTTGGATGGATCAAATCCTATTCCATGGGAAGGGCCTCCAGCCAGTGCAATTCCAAATCCCAATGACTCCCTAAGAGGGGTGCAGGGCCCTTACCTCTGTAAGAGACCTGTCTGAGTTGCCATTAGAGTCTATCTTTAATGAATAGTATTAGAAGCCTCCAAGCTGGAGCTGTCAGATGGGGGCACTGAGAAATTCTGGACTTTGGAACAGACATTATCCCCAGCGAAAAATTTGAGTCAGCATCACAGATGTCTCCAGCCCTTTGTTTTGAACCTGTTTGTACCATGCCAGGGCCAACCTCCTGGACTCGGGAGAGCAATCACTACTCTTTCCCAGGCTGAATCTTTTATCATTAATCATTAATGATTCACAGCATGCCAGGCACTAGCTTCTTCTTCTTCTTCTTCTTCTTCTTCTTCTTCTTCTTTTTTTGAGATGGAGTTTTGCTCTTGTTACCTGGGCTAGAGTGCAATGGCATGGTCTCAGCTCACTGCAGCCTCCTCCCGGGTTCAGGCGATTCTCCTGCCTCAGCCTCCCAAGTAGCTGGGATTACAGGTATGCACCACCACACCCGGCTAATTTTGTATTTTAGTAGAGACGAGGTTTCACCTTGTTGGTCAGGCTGGTCTTGAACTTCTGACCTCAGGTAATCCACCCACCTCGGCCTCCCGAAATGCTGGGATTACAGGTGTGAGCCACCACGCCTGGCCCATGCACTAGCTTTTTAGTTAGATTCAGTAAGCACACACTGAGTCCTTACTGCCTGCCAGGCACTGCAGATCTAAAAGGGTACATATCTACCAGCTTGCTGACCCTTGAAGAACTTGCAGTCTAAGAGGGGAGACAAACACCTAAACAGATTATTGCAGAGCAGGGATGAGAGCTTACACTCACAGAGGAGGAACATCAGCCTGGGGCTCAGGGAAGGCTTCCTGCTAAAAATAATTTCTGAGTTGAATCTTGAGGGGTGAGTAAGAGCTAACCAAGGGCAGAAAATTGGGAAGAGCATTCTAATCAGAGAAAGTGACAAGAGCAAAGCTACTGGTGCAAGAAACAGCATGGTGTGCATGGGAGATAATGAGTAGTTCATCCCTGGAGGATAAAGCAAGATAAAGATATTTGAGAACTAGGTGGGGAGTACAGGAAATGTAAGTTGCAGTTCCTGCCCTAAAAGGAGCTCTCTTCTATTTGGGGAAACAAGATATACCCAAATGACATGACATAAAAACATGCAAGATAGAATATTGGTAAGTTCTAAGGTGCGTGGGCGTTCTAAAGCTCCTCTAATACAAGGTAGAGAAAACTGGTTTCCTGTGCTGGGGATTCCTCCACAAGTGCTGTTCTTCCCCCACCTCCTGGCAGCCCTAGGGTGCAGAACACACAGGAGACCTCAATCTAATGGCGGGCACGTGTCTGCCTGGGGCCTGCCCCAAAGGCTTCAGCTAGAGAAGTTGATTTGAAATAGGCTCCAGGTCCCAAGGGAATGCCTTTGGTCAAGCTCACCAAAAGCCACCCCAAGTCCTCCTACCTTCTCTGACAGAAAGAGAGCTCTAGGAATAGACCATACACACACACATACACCTCTCTTCTGTTCCCACGCACACCTCCACCTGCAGCTCCGCTCATTCCTTCCCCTATGGCCACACACTCTCTACACCCCCGGAAAAGCCAGCGTGTCTCCTGCTTGCCCAGAGGCAGCCAAGGCATGCACCAGGGTGGACTGTAGAGCAGCAGCCAACCACATGCATCAGCCCCAACCCAGTAAGCAGTGCCACTGGGCCTTGTGGCTGCTATTGCACAATCCAGGCACCCACGCCACAGGTCACAGAGCATTTGCATCTCACAATGTGCCACAGCAGGTTTTGGGCCTCCTCTGAGCCTAGACCCTAGACTTTCAATAGTTCATTCCCAACACATGAGCTAAACATACACTTTTCCCACCGTGCTGGGCCATCCACCATAACCTCCATATCTGAAGCATATTCCCAGGCCTCAGGTTCCTGGCTTGTCATGCTTTAGAGATGTTTTGATGAATAATGGGAAATTCGTTTCTGAGCAGCCACACCGATGTCAGTGTGGGAGAGACCTAAAGCTTGTTGTCATGGTAATTACTACCACTTGTTGAATGCCTACTATATATAGATGCTATGCACAAATTGATTTCTTTTAATCTTCATAAAGTCGTATTATGTCAGTCTTCTAGGAAAGGATGCTGAGGCTTTGAGACGCTTAAATAATGTGCCCAGGGTCTAGAAGGTAATTACCAACCTTCTAACATTTGAACCTACCCTATCGAGTGGGATCCTGTGACCCCTGTTCTTTCTCTTGCTCTGGAGAAACTCTGGCTTCCCCCACAGCGCCTGTGTGGGCTCTCAGGGAGACAACATGCCCCTCAGCCTGGCCAGTCTTCCTCCAGCTCAGGCCAGGCCACGGCGGAGGCCAGCCAGCTCAAGGCTTGGCGCTTGTGAGGCCTGGCACAGGTTTACGCCGAGCCCTCCTCTGCACAGCTAAAAGACTTCTGAAAGGCTCCAGTTGTGTCTGTGGGTGAAACTGCTGCCCATACCTAAAGCAAACCAGGAAGATTTTTCCAAATTCATTTTTGGGACTTTGGAGTTTTGAGAGCAAGAGAGAACCATAGCAATTTCTTCCATCCCCTTCATTTTAAAGATGAGGAAATTGAACATACGTGATTTACCAATGGTCGTACTTAAAGTCAGTTAGTAGCCAAGTCAAGAGTTAAAACCAAGGTCCTGGGTGGGTGTGGTGGCTCACGCCTGTAATCCCAGCACTTTGGGAGGCTGAGGTGGGTGGATCACGAGGTCAGGAGATCGAGACCATTCTGGCTAACATGGTGAAACCCTGTCTCTACTAAAAATGCAAAAAATTAGCCGGGTGTGATGGCAAGCACCTGTAGTCCCAGCTACTCAGGAGGCTGAGGCAGGAGAACAGCGTGAACCCAGGAGGCGGAACTTGCAGTGAGCCGAGATCGCGCCACTGCACTCCACTCCAGACAGAGCGAGACTCCATCTCAAAACAAACAAACAAACAAAAGCAAAAACAAAAAAACAAAAAACAAAAAAAACAAGGTCCTCTGACTCCCAGCACACTAGGGTGCCTTTGATCCGCCTGTTTAAATGGACTCATAAATAATGACTTTATTGACTTCGCATTTCTGTGTATTGTCTTCTTGGCTCTCTGAAGTCCTCCACACAGTGCTCAGCTCTCTAGGTCTTCCCTAGCAAGGACCACTCTCTGTGGGGATAGGGTGGGCAGGGAGAAGAACCGTTTTCATTCTCATTGTTTGTTTTTTCTTTGTTTGTTTGTTTTGAAACAGAGTCTTGCTCTGTCTCCTAGGGTGGAGTGCAATGGTGCAATCTCAGCTCACTGCAACCTCCACCTCCCCAGTTCGAATGATTCTCCTGCCTCAGCCTTCCAAGTAGCAGGGATTACAGGCGCCTGCCACTGCGCTCAGCTAATTTTTGTATTTTTTAGTAGAGACAGAGTTTCACCATGTTGGCCAAGCTGGTCTCAAACTCCTGACCTCAGGTGATCCACCTGCCTCAGCCTCCCAAAGTGCTGGGATTATAGGCGTGAGCCGGCATGCCCAGCCCATTCTCATTGTTTTAACAAATGCCAAAAGACCCAGAGCCGAAGCTAGGAGGGCCCAGCTACCCTAGCTGCAGCGCCACACCTTGTTCTACTAGGCTTACGTTCTCTGATGCCCTCAAGGGATCTTTCTGGGGGAGCCCCTTGGCCCCTGTTGTCCAGTCATGCCTGAATCCCCTCACAAAGGCCTGAATTTAAGTACTGGAGAGGAGAAGAACAAGGATGATTCCAAATGCTTGTTTTCCTTGTGGAAACAAATGGGAGACTCAAAGAGATGCCTGGCACTCCAGGCTGCTATAGAGTGCGGAAATGCTGCCCAGGTGGAGAATCTGATGCCATTGGAGTTGGCAGGTGTATGAGTTTGCAAGGGCTGCTGCCGTAACAGATTACCACAAACTGGGCGGCTGAAAACAACAGAAACGTCTTCTGTCACGGTTCTGGAGGCCAGATGTCTAAAAGCAAGGAGTCAACAGGACCTCATTCCCCACTAAGGCTCAAGGGGCGGCTCCATTCCATGTTTCTTTTGGCTCCTGGTAGTTGCCAGCTTCCTTGACTTGTGGCCACGTCACTCCAGTCTTTGCCTCATCTTTGCCGCACCTTCTCCTCTGTGTGTCTCTTATAAGGACCTGGGTCATTGGATCAGGACCTACGTTAATAAGCCAGAATGATCTCTTCATCTCAAAATTGGTAACTACCTCTGCTAAGACTGTTTTTGCACATAAGGTAACATTCACAGGTTCCAGGGATTAGGAAGTGAGCATATGTTTTATTTTGTTTTTTTTTTCTCAAGGCAGGGTCTTGCTCTGTTGCTCAGGCTGGAGTGCAGTGGCACAATCATGGTTCACTGCAGCCTCAACCTTCCAGGGCTTAAGTGATCCTCTCACCTCATCCTCCTGAGTAGCTGGGACTATAGGCATGCACCACCACGCCCAGGTAACTTTTGTATTTTTAATAGAGACGAGGTCTCACTATGTTGCCCAGACTAGTCTCGAACTCTTGGACTCAAGTGATCCTCCCACCACAGACTCCTGAAGCACTGGGATTACAGGTGTGAGACACTGTGTCTGTCCAGGAAATTATCATATCTTTTAGGGGGTCACCACTCACTCCACTATTGCAGGCAACATGTTATCTATATAGAGGTAAAGGACTTGGGGATTGGTGGAATGAATCCCGGGTTATTGTTAAGCTATATTATAACCACCCCGTGAGCCCCCACTAGTGCCTTGGGTGCAAATTACCAAGGAATATTTATTGACACCTGTTGTGTGACTAATTTCCTGCCTCTTAGGTAGCCCGTATACACAGCTGTGTCCTCCATACCCCTAGTGGCTTGGGTCTCAGCTATAATTCTCTGTTCAGAGAGCTGCAGTTGGGAGGGAAAGTCTGTCTCCAGGCCGCCATGGAGCATTTCCATGAAGCCATGAGGATCATCCCCAACTCATCTGGTCCCTTTTCAGGGAGATAACTATGGTGTAAGCAGGCTGGAAAGAGCCACTCAAGATTATCTAGGATCACCACCACCATTGTAAAGGATCATGCCTAGCAAGATTATAAAATCCTATTTTCACCTATCTTATTCTTTCATTCATCCCTTCATTCATTTATTTAGAGACATGTACCAAGAAGCTACCAAATGCGAATTAATAAGACCAATCCTGGCTGGGTGCCATGGTTCACGCCTGTAATCCCAGCACTTTGGGAGGCCCAGGCGGGTGGATCACCTGAGGTCGGGAGTTGGAGACCACCCTGACCAACATGGAGAAACCCCGTCTCTACTAAAAATACAAAATTAGCCGGGCATGGTGGTGCATGCCTGTAATCCCAGATACTCGGGAGGCTGAGGCAGGAGAATCGCTTGAACCTGGGAGGCAGAGGTTGCGGTGAGCCGAGATCACGCCATTGCACTCCAGCCTGGTCAACAAAAGTAAAACTCTGTCTTAAAAAAATAACAATAATAAAACACAATCCTTGCCCTCAAGATCCATACAGTCTGAAGGTAAAGAGGGACATAAATGAAAGAAATAACTACAAAACAGTGTGATTGGTTCTGAAAAGGCAGTGAGTAAACAGTCCTGTTTCATAAATCACAGGACAGGCTAGTGTTGCTGTAACCATGCCACAATCTTAGTGGCTGAAAACAACAACGGTTTCCTTTTCATGTCTGCGGCAAGTCTGTTGAGGGTTAGCTGGGCTCTGCTCTGGGTCATTGCTTGTCCTCCCTCTGAGACCTAAGCTGTGGGAGCAGCTACGCCTTTGCTGATTGTCGTGGCAGAAGGAAGGAAAGTTCTGAAGGACTCGTACTGGCCATTAAATGCTCTCTCTTGGAAAGTTGCTAACTATCCACGTGGCTCCACTTAACCACAGGGGCAGAAAGTACCATCCACTCATGGACTCCAAATGATGAGAGCTAGAAGTACTTCACAAACATTGTTAGTGGCCTGGTGGAGTCTTAGAAGCCTTCACAAAGCAGGCGATCTTTGAGCTGTGTCTGGAAGTAAGACTGTGTCTTTCAGGCTGACAAGGGGGGAAAAGCTGAGGGAGAAAGCGTGTATCTGCACCACTCAGGGCTCATTCGCTTGAGTCTTACACAGCTTTTGTGGTTGGAGATGTTCTTGCAGATTGAAATGAAAACTGCTTCACAAGCACAAATAATGTTTTCAATGATGTCAACTGTTCTTCGTGCTTTGGGGGTGATTGAGAGAGTCAAGTAGGTTTGAACAAGAAGCTGGGGGTGCAGATATGCAGGAAAACATATCAGAGAAATGTAAACATAAGCCATTAAGGGCCTCTGTTTAGACTGTTTCTCAAGCCTCTTAGCCCTGGAACAGCCAATTCCATGGACCAGGCCTCCAGGAGTTACAGCTCATAGCCTAGGTGGCTCCTGGGAGGTGGACGTCTTTATTGCTATGTGAGCAGCATAGAATTGTCCACACACCTTTTGACTGGAACGCCCTCCTCCTTGGTGAAAGGGAATCTATGCCTTTTTTCTACATGTAGTTACATAACACTTAGACTCACCATTCTTTCCCATAAGCCTTGTACATAAGCCCTACCTTTTGTCCCTAAGGAAGGAGTTGGTGAAAGCCTGTGAGTAACACTGGAATTAGGCAGTAGAAGTTGAAGAAATGGTAGCAACAGACTGCCCTCTGCTCCCTTAAGGCTGTCGTTGCCTCATTATTGAATTTGTAATAGACCAAGGGGGATGCCATGCAGAGAAAGACCATCAATCCTGGGTTTTAGGTTCAGGGTCAGTTACTAGCCTCAGGATCCCGATCAGTTCCCCCCTCTGTAAAACTGACACCTGCTTTACCTACTTTCCAGGGTTATTTTGAAAAGGAAGTAAGATCATACATGTAATAAATATCTTATGAAAGTACCTTGAAATGTTCAATTCTTTCACAAATGCATGATGGTGGTGTTATTAGTATTTATTAAACTGATATTGTGAAAAATTGTAACAATCCTGAGTGTGTCTTCACTCTCTGTGCCTAGTGGAAGGTGGCAGAAGGAAAGGCAAAGAGGGTGGCATTGGTGCATATGAGCAAAGTGAACCTTTCCAATATAGGACAAAGAGGCTTTTTATAGCATAAAGGAAGTTCTAAGCTGTGCAACAGTAATAGGAAAAATACTTTACACTTCTACCACACTTTATTTTCAAAGTACTTTCTCATATCAGGTCAGCTAAACTGTAAGCTCTGCAAATCCCCATCATAGGTCCTAACAGCCTGTGATGAGCATAATGTATGTTCAACACATCCTGTGAGTAGATGCAGGAATGCAGGCTTCATATGCCTCATGGGGAGGCAGCGCAATAACTTAAGGGCTAAGAGCACAGAGAGCCATATGGCTGGGTTTGAGTTTGACTTTGCCATTTACTAGCTTGTGACCTTTCCGTGGCTTGGTTTTTCCATTTGTAAAATGGAAATAATGATAACATCTACCTGATAGGGTTGTTATGAGGTGTAAATGAGTTAGCGGTTGTGTAAAGTGCTTAGTGCCTGGTACATATTAGGTGTAATGTAATTGTTTATTGATTAAGGAAAGAGGCTTTTGTAATCATTTAGAAGAGAACAGCCTCTGTGCTTTTGGTGCAGCTCTGACTGGGACACGGGATGGACAAGAGGACGTCTGAAGTTCTCCTCCAGCCTGAGAGTTTCACAGAGGGGTGGTTACTGCATCCTGCATGCAAAACTCTGCTGGGAAATCTCTGTAGGAGGCTGGGTCTTGGGGGCAATGCTGGAACAGTATCCCACACAAATCCATACTAGAACCTGGGAGACTAGGGGAGCCTTGGGCATAGAATAGCAAATCCAAGTGTCAGGCTTATGGGCAGCCAAGACCTGCAAGAAAAAGGGAGTCTCCTTGGCTCAAGAAATACATTTCAGCTGGGCGCGGTGGCTCACACCTGTAATCCCAGCACTTTGGGAGGCCCAGACAGACGATCACCTGAGGTCAGGAGTTTGAGACCAGTCTGACCAACATGGAGAAACCCTGTCTCTACTAAAAATACAAAATTACCCGGGCGTGGTGGCGTGCACCTGTAATCCCAGCTACTCGAGAGGCTGAGACAAGAGAATTGCTTGAACCTGGGAGGCAGAAGTTGCAGTGAGCCAAGATCGCAGCATTGCACTCCATCCTGGACAACAAGAGTGAAACTCCATCTAAAATAATAATAATAATAATAAAATAAATAAATAAATTCCAAAGAAAGGGAGGGAAGGAGAGCAAATGGCAAGTGTATTTTGTGGGTTCACCGTGGTAGATGAGTGAGAGGAGGAGGTAAGAAATGGGAAGGAGAGCAGTGTGGAGTAGAGCTTCCCTTCCACTTCCTCCCCTCACATACCTGGGTTGCCTGTACCCTGGCAATTCCTTACCTTTCACACCTCTGTGGGGAGGCCCCTGCTATGGAGCTGAACAGCGTGGGATTCGGAGACTGCTAAAACAGCTGCAAGGACTGAACAGTAAGAGGCTAAGCATTCAAACCAGAGCCCCTCTCCCTATCTAAGCTGACATCAGTCCTGATCTTTCCGACTGGGCTTAAGGAGTTGAGTGCTTTCCTGTGCCAACAAGGGTATTCTGATTTCTCATGTGGTCATGTTACTTGTATTACAAAGGATTTTTTGACAAGATGTATTCAGTGCAGGTTGAACTACCTTGCCTAAAGGATTTTGATTAAGGACCCCAGGTCTTTCCTGAATAAAGTCTCCAGTGGCAGGCCACAGGGCTCTATCCTTGGCCCTGATTGTTAAACATTTTTGTTAATGACTTGGATGAAAAATAGAAAGAATCCAGATGACCCACAGCTGGGACAGTTGATATGCTACGTGACATACTCAAGTTCAAAATGATTTATACAGGATGGGATGCTGGGCCAAAACCAACATAATAAAATTAAACAGGGATGAATGTAAAATCCTCTGCCTAACTTTCGGAAAATTTCATGCACCAGCGTAGGACAGACCTGGCTTAGAAATATGCATGCATTTGTTCCACAAATATTTATTGGGCCTACTGTATGAGAGATGCTGTCTAGATTCCTGAAGGGAGTGAAATATAAAGACAGTATCTCAATAAGCTGGAGGTTTAGTACTGGTGGTGCCAAGAGATAAGATGTGTCCCTAGATAAAGCAGGACACAGGATATGCTAAAGTATTATATAAGGAACAAGACCATGAGGCTGGGGAATTTCACAGAGAAAGGACATTCTCAACTTGTGCAAGTGAAGAAGGCTTCTTGGGATAGGGTGACATCAGAGTGGCCACCAAAAACTAGGAAGAATTTTTTTAAACAGGTATTAGTAATTAAGGGGCAAAGAAAGGGATGGTGGTGAGAAGCTAGTGTGATGAGAAGGAATGAAGGAGGCCCATGGGGAACTGTGAGTGCCCTAAGTGACCAGGGTGGAGGACCTCTTAACCCACATGTGTGGGTGTGGGTGCGCATGTGTGTGCACAGCGGATGGGGAGTGGGAGGGTAAACACTGTTGGAAGGACTGGATGCAATGAGGTGGTGCACACACTAGGGAGACAGCACTGATGCTGCCTACTTCCCTCAGTCTGTAATGAAGGTCCTTGCAGAGTGGGGCTCACGCGATGGAAGGAGCACTGGAGGGCCATTGATTAATCTAGAAGCCGAAATACCAGTTGAGAGGCCAAGGCACCGCTGAAAGGTGGCCTTGAGAATGGAAAGGCAATGAAGCTGCGAAACCAGCTGTGGGAAGAATCCACAGTGCAGAGTTGGTATTTGGTTGGAGACTGTCACAGGGGCAGAGTTAGAGAGAAAGCGATCAGAATGACTGCGTTTTCCATCTAGGAGCATGGAGAATTTTACTCGTTGGGGGTGCGGAAGAGGCTGAGTTTTGGTGGAGGCATTGACAGGACACCCCATTGGAAATTCCGAAGTGGAGTTTGGAGGGCTTTGGGCTGAGGCGCAGCTGGGTGGTCATCTGCGCAGCAGTGGTTCACCGCAGGCCTGGGTAGTGAGCGGCGGCTATGAGGAGAGAAGCAGGCCAAGGACAGCTCGGGACGGCCCTCACATTTGAGGAATGCCAAGAAGACTAAGGACAGTGAAAGAGGGCTTGGGAGTTATAACCGACCATAAGCTAACACTTTTCTAAAAGAAAAAGAAGAAGAAAAAGAAGTAGAAAGACTCAATTTTGTGTGAGACTTAGAGTTTCTTTATTTTTCTTTTTCTTCTTATGTTACTTTAAGTTCCAGGATGCGTGCATGCAGGTTTATTACATAGGTATACATGTGCCATTGTGGTTTGCTGCAATTATCAACCCGTCATCTAGGTTTTAAGCCCCACATGCCATAGCTATTTGTCCTGATGCTCGAGTTTCTAATCCTGCCTAGGCGTTCTCCCCAGGACTCTCCTTTCTGTGACCCCCTCCTTTCCAGAGCTCTTTCTCAAGCTCAGGGAATGGACGCCTCAAGAGAAATAGGATCCTCGGAACTTCCGGGGCATAGCCGGAAAGCTGGGGTATTGGTAGCCAAGTAGAGAAGCGCATAGAGGCCGGTGTGGTGGCTCACTGTAATCCCAGCACTTTGGGAGGACAAGGAGGGTGGATCACCTGAGGTCAGGAGTTCGAGACCAGCCTGACCAACATGGTGAAACCCCCCATCTCTATTAAAAATACAAAAGTTAGCTGGGCATGGTGGTGCATGCCTGTAATCCCAGCTACTTGGGAGGCTGTGGCAGGAGAATCACTTGAACCTGGGAGGCGGAAGTTGCAGTGAGCTGAGATCGTGCCATTGCACTCCAGCCTGGGCAACAAGAGTGAAACTCCATCTCAAAAAAAAAAAAAAAAAAGAGAGAGAGAGAAGGGGGTAGAGGCAACAGAATTACTTGTTCATTAGGCACATGTCTTTAAGTGCTTTTAGTGTTAATCAGGCTGTGGGTTCCACAGCAAATAATTTATAACCCATGCATTGGGAAGGCCTGCATGAGGCATGTTCTTATTTTTAAAACAAGGGGCCAAGCATGGTGGTTCACACCTGTAACCTCAGCACTTTGGACTACTTGAGGGTGGACTACTTGAGCCCAGGTGTTCAAGACCAGCCTGGGCAACATAGTGAGATCCCATCGCTACAAAAAAAAAGTAGCAGTGCATGGTGGTGTACCTGTAGTCCCAGTTATTCAGGAGGCTGAGGAAGGAGAGTTGCTTGAGCTTAGAAGTTCAAGACCAGCGTGGGCAACACAGTGAGACCTCATCTCTAAAATAACTAACTAACTAACTAAATAAATAAAATAAAAGCAGTCCATGGTGGTGCACCTGTAGTCCCAGCTATTCCAGAGGCTGAGACAGGAAGATTGCTTGAGCCTGGGAGATGGAGGCTACAGTGAGCTGTGGTCATATCACTGCACTCCAGCCTGGGTGACGGAGTAAGACCCTATCTCAAAAATAAAATAAAACAAAACAACGATAAGACCGCAACCAATAAAAATTCTTTCTAGAAAGCCCTAGGACTCTGTTCAAGACATTTTCTCTAGTTTCTAGTCACTTTGTTTTAAAATATTAATTAGCTAAAATTAAGCTTATCTTAAATATTTTAAGATTTGAAATTCATCATCTTAACATAACTATTTTCTTTTTCGTTTTTTTTTTTTGCTTCCTTGAACCGTTAATTATATCTCTTTTATTATTTTTTAAAGTCGGAATAAAAAGACAATCCTGCATAATGTAACTCCTCCAGTTTTCCATATCTTTATTAATTTTAGCCAAATACATAATTCTTACATAATTGTAATCAGTGTATATACAACTCTGTACTCTATCTTTTCTCTTAACATTATTTCCAGGTCAGTATTCTTGTTCCTCATAGTCATGTTTTCATTGTAAATGTCTTCATGACACTCCATTATACAAATATATAATAATTATTTAATCATTTTTCTATTTTGGAACACGGCATTTGCTTTTACTTTCTCCTTATTACAAATAACATAGCTATAAACAGTACATGTATCCTTTTTCTTCTTTTGAATTATTTCTCTGGAACCAATTCCCAGGAGTGGAATTATTAGGTCAAAGGATATGAATGTCTCTTGATGAGCATTGCCAAATCGGCCTTGGCCTTCCTTCCTTTTGCAAAGACTCACTGTATGTACCTGGTGTGCACAATTGCAGGCTCAGCGAGATGTGCCAGGGAGGAGATGTGAGGTGAGAGCCCTCCACTAAGCCTGTTTAGCAAAGAGCCCTTTCCTCCCAGTGCATTCCAGCAAGTCCTGTGGTTCCCCCTCCACCAGCAGGGAGCGGACAGGAGGGTAGCACAGGAAAAGGGTGTGGACACCCTGGAAATGAAGCAATCATATGGTAGTTCCCGCTGGAGCAGCTGTAGATAGGGGGAAGTTACATACCAGTGATGGGGTGTAGGCAACAGTGAGCCCGGGGACACCAGGGCACCAAGAATCTCACCCACGAGTCAGGGATGGAGGCAGAGCACCTGAGGGTTTGGGCTGAACTCTAGAGGGTGATGGGCTTGTCCTCTAGGAAATCCCTTGAAGTCCTGAGCAAGAATAGCCCGGGTTTGAGAGTAGAAGCAATCACTCACTCACTTGCTTAATAAATATTTTTAAAGTGCCCGCTATGTCAGGTTCTCTGCTGGGAATTCTGGACACAAAAGGTAATAAAACTTGGATCCTGCCCTCAGGGAGCTTGCAGTCTAGTAAGACAATCAGAATAACAAGTGATTGAAACAGTTTGGTTAAGTATTCTAAGAGATCTATGCTCAGAACACAGATCTGAGTACGACCTGGGTATCTTGCCTAGAATGGGGACGGGCTGGGGGAAAGAAAGGCTTCTTAAAGGCGGTGATACCTGAGCTCAATCCAGAAGGACAAAGAGGGAATGGATAGTTGAAGGGTGAAGAGGAGGGTGTTCTAGCTGGAGGAAATAGCATGAAAGAGAACAGTGTGCGGGGTCCAACCTGATTGAGTTGGTAAGCCAGGCAAGACCTTGAGAGCCTCTTCAGGACTTGATCTAGAAGGTGTCAGGATTTCTACACAGAAGGCGCTTGGAGCTACAGTCTAATTGCAAGGGGAGAGTCCAAAGGGCTAGCCTTGACACTGTTATTTGTATAACAAACATACTTTTTGCCTAAAACGGAATATGTATTTGGTGTGGCTGATGATATTATGGGGTGTTACAGCTCTCAAAAACCACAGCTTGACCTCATCACTTGTTTTATTCCCAGAGTGCTGGGGGGGCAGAAAGTTACATAACCAGACTTGAATTTCAGGAAGTTGGCTCTGGCCATGGTTCAGGGAATGGATTGGAGAGAGCATGGTATGAGGCCTTTAGGAGGCTGGTCATTCATATGGACTAAAGACCAGGAGAGCTGGGCTTCAGAAGGGACTGTGGGGGCAGAGAAAGAGAAAGGAGTTTGAGAGGAGGACCCTTCCTCACAGGGACAAGCATTTTCTAAGGCCTAGCTGATGACTAAGGGAGGGGACAGCATTGTTCCAAGGGACCTGTGTGTTAATGGGGATGCCTGGGTGTAGGCATAACATTTAAAGGACAGACAGACCAGGGCCTGGGTGTCTTGTGTCCATAATAATAAACAGCTCACCTGTGCCTCTAGGACAGCTGTAAAGATGCACTGTGTGTGTCCATGTGTGTGCCAGACGGGAACCAAGCAAGCATTAACAGGTTGCAGGAGGAAGCTAGGCAGAGTGGCCAACAGGAGTTCAAGGCTCTGAACCAAATCCCATCACTAAATTGCTGTGGGATCTTGAATCCGTGGCACAAGATTTGGGGGCCTCACCAGGATGATCATCTCATCCCTGCCTGGCTTATTGGGAGGATTAAATGAGATAATGAATTCAGAGTTAAGGATTTGGAAAGAGTATAAAAGACTCCACAGATGCAAGCAAGGTGTTGTCTCCACTGTGTTTTGGAAAACATGGGGAAATGTCCAGAAACAGCTTGGTCCCTCAAAGAAAAGCAGGTGCTCTGGAGTCCGGATGTGCATGTGTTGGGGTGGGGGCAGGGTCAAGCTGTGGGGCGTTCACCTCCCCTCTGGCCTCTGCTTCCTCCTCGTCTTGTGGCTTCCCTTTGAAGCTCTGAGCAGCTGTTACAGATGAAAGGCCAGGCTGGGTCAGGCCCAGACCACTCACTCAGAAGCAGAGGCTGTGTTTGAGGCCACCAGCCAGCGGGTAGGCAGGATTTCCTGACTCTCGAGTGTTTGGGTCCAGCTCTGGCCTGGTACACCAGAGGCCTACCAGGAGGCCTGTGCGCTCTAACCAGAAGGACCGCTGCCCATCCCTTCAGCCAAGAGCTCTGTTCCAGCCACAGCCAAGGCCAAAGTCCAGGAGCTATAGGGACTACCCTCTGTCTGGTTAAGCATTTTGAGGTTTAGAAACAAAAGCACCAATTAAGCAGAGAGCAGGGAGTGGAGCCAATGGTTCTGCTTGTGTGAGGTTGGCAATGGAGTAGGGAGAAGGGTGAGAGGAGCCTGCATGGTACAATGGGGTGAGGAGGGGGGCAGCCCCAGAAGCAGCTTCCCCAAGGCCAAGTTCAATGCCTTTATTAGTTTGCTAGCGCTGCTGTAACAAAGTGCCATGGACTGGATGGCTTAGATAGCAGAACTTTATTTCCTTGCAATTCTAGAGGCTAGAAATGTGAGATAGAGGTGTCAGTGGGGCTGGCTCCCTCTGAGGCCTCTCTCCATCTTCTCCCTGTGTCTTCACGTGGTCTTCCCTCTGTGGGTGTCTGTGTCCTCGTCTCTTCTCATAAGGACACCAGTCAGGTGGGACCAAGGCCCATCGTAATGATCTTATTTTAACTTAATTTCCTCTGTCAAGACCATACCTCCAAATACAGTCTCATTCTGCGGTACTAGGGGTTAGGGCTTCAACATGGAAATTTCAGGAGACAGTTCAGCCCAGGACAATGCCTCGAGCCTGGAGCCTCACTTCCAGCTGTGGGTGAGAATGGAAAAGTCACAGCAGAGGTCACCACTCCCAACCACGGAATGCCACGGGCTCTGAACACCCGATCCGTGCTGGAGTTCTGGGTCCAACCTTTCCCTTCATGCCTAGCTCCTTCTGTCATGCCTGCTCTGGGCCATATCCTAGAAAGAGCATCCCAGGCACCAGGGCACACTGCATCTGCACTGGCACTGTTGCTGTGCAGCTCTCCTCACACGCCAACCTGGGCCCGGCTACCCTTATGTCACCTCCTTCTGGGTTGATAAATTCGTGTCACCCCTTTCTAACACAGAGTGCAATGCTGTGGACTGTGACCAGGTGTCTTCCTGCCCTTCTGTCTTCTCGGCCCGTTGCTCCTGCTGGTCCCTCTACCTGCAACACCTCCCTGCCATCCTGCGAGTAATATTGGTCCTTTTGGGTTCTCACCCTCCCAGGATTATTCCATTTGGGGTGCTAGGTCTTCCCAGCCAAGACAGAGGAAAAGAGGGTATAGATACGGGGAAAGCATGGCAGGGAACAGGGTGGGATGAGCCTCTGATAGGCCTTCTCCCCGCTGTTCCTGTGGGAGGCTGCGTTCCTCCCCGACCTCCACCATTATCTGGGGGTTGGGCCCAGGTGTTTCTTCTCACCCAAACAGTCAACAGTGCCTTTTCCCATGGGAGGGCAGAAGCCCTGTTTCCAGGCCTGAGATTGGAGGAGGTTCCCCCAGCCCCGGCTCCTGCCTCTGCTCATCCTTTTTTTTTTTTGAGATAGAGTCTTGCTCTGTCACCCAGGCTGGAGTGCAGTGGCACGATCTCAGCTCACTGCAATCTTTGCCACCCGGGTTCAAGCGATTCTCCTGCCTCAGCCTCCTGAGTAGCTGGGATTACAGGCGTGCACCACCACGCCCGGCTAATTTTTGTATTTTTAGTAGAGACAGGGTTTCACCATGTTGGCCAGGATGGTCTCGAACTCCTGGCCTCAGGTGATCTGCCCACCTCAGCCTCCCAAAGTGCTGGGATTACAGGTGTGAGCCACCACACCTGGCCTCTGTTCACTTTTCATTCCTCCTGGAGCCATGATTCTCCTCTTAGCATCTAGCCCGGAGAGGGTTTAAGTTTGAAAGGAACTGAGCCCTTTAAAGATGAAACCTCACCAGGCCCAGATACTTGAGTATATTTTCAGCCAGAGGCCTAGGTAAAGAGACAAGCAGTTGTCAGGCTGGAACCAGGCCTGCTGCTCCCTCGAGACAGACAGTTGCTGCCCCAGCAGAGGACATACATTTTCTAAATATTATTTTCTAATTACGAGAAAGTCAAACAACTTCAAGGCTAATGAACGGTACATTTTTGCCTGTCTGTCAAACACACTTCCAGTCTTTGTGAATTTATATTGATTTGCTGTTATGTGACTCATCGTGGGGTACAAAGCACGGGGGATTTTTTCTAGCCTTTTTCTTGTTTCATACACATCTCCATGTGTGAGAAATGTTGGATATTCATCATTCTGTAATGGGAGCATAATGTGTTATTACGCTCCAGAATTTACTTTGTGATCCATAATTTACTTCAACTACTCTTCAAAATGTAGTATTTAGATGGCTACTAATTTTTCACCTTTATGTCATGCCACTGCTGCAGATAATTTGGAATAAACTGCATTCTTCTCCTTGATTTTCTTAGTGTATATTCTAGAAATGGAACAAAGACTTTTGGAGCTTTGGTTACACAGTCGCAGATTATTGTCTCAAAACAGAGTAGAAGTAATCAATGGGTAATGCTAACAGCAGTTTTTAAGGGAAAAGTTTTCGCCATAATCCTGGCAACTTTTTATCAATATTACAGATTTCTGACCATCTCACAATTGTGCAACCATACCTTAGAGTTACTTTGCATTTTATTAACGACTGTCAATGTCAGGGGTCTTCCTAAACGATAACTTTGGGTTGGTATTTTCTCCCATGCTTTGGAAGTTTATCTCCTTTAGTTGCTTTCTGGTGTTTATTTTACACAGATTTCGCATGTATAAACATGTTGTGTAATTTTCCTTAGCAAGCTTCTACCCTGCAGCCCTTGCCTCCACCAAATCTGCTTTAGATGAAAGCAGTGGTTCTCAACCCTGGATGCCTGTTAGAGTCCCGTGGGGAGAGTTTCTAAAATTTCAACACCTGAGGAACTGAACAGACTGCTAGTGTTATTTAACAGATGGAGATCCCCTAGGCACAGTAGCCCAGTTACTTGATCCAGAAGACAGACCCTCAGTCTGTGTCCAGTGGCTGATATCTTTAAACCCACAAATATTGCACACCTATTATGTGTTGGCCACTCTGCTAGGAATATGGGGATGTCAAGGTAAAGGTGAGGGGGTACCTACCTTCAAGGTGGGCTCACACTCTGTTAAAGGGACAGATAGTTCAATATAGCAAGATAAGTGCTATGAGGGAGAATTGCATGGAGTGGCTGTGATGGCATAACCCAGGGGAGAGGTCCATGAAGGCTTCTTAAAAAAGGCAGGAAGGAGCTGGGTCTTGGATGATGAAGAAGAGCTATCCAGGTGAAGGGAATAAGGATCAAGGCATTTGAGGTAGAAGAACAGCATCTGCAGACACAGAGGCAGGAAAATGCATAATAGGTTCAGAAGGCTGCAGGAAGTCCCTGGTGGGAAGAGCAGGGGCCTGGAATTGGACTGCCAGGGTTGAAACCCCAGCTCTACTGCAGCTTTGTCACCTTTGTCATTTTGCTTCTCTGAGCTCCAATTCCACCATCCACAGCATACGGATCATAATGCTTGGCTGGCTCAAAAGGTAATTTTGAGGATCAAATGAAATAATCTTCATTAAGCGCTAAGCATGGTATCCGGCACATGGTAAATGTTTAATAAGTGTTCGCCATTATTGAGGAAGTGTTACTGTTTGGTGAAAGGGTCATATACACAAAGTGACTCCCAAATGCAGAGGCAACTGAGCCACAAAGAAGTCCAGCTTGCCATTGGAGGGTGATTTTATTGGGGAACTTATGGACAGAAGTATGGTCTTGGGTGGCTGCAAGACAGGAAGATCTCTGCACCATTACCCCTCAGACCAGGGATTATATACCATAGGGAAAGGGTACACGTGCTTCAGAGGGAATGGGTAGGAATTTGATCTAAGGGCAGGATTTAAGTCAGTACAAGTTTATCAAGGATGATTGTATGTAAGGGCAGGATGTACAGGAAGTTTGTGCTCTTACACGAGGAACAATACTTAAACTGGACATTTCAGAGGCATTCCTATAACCAGGGTTAAGCAGAAGTCAATCTAGTGCTATGTTAGCCTCCACAGTTACCTTTCAGGAAGGAGAGATTGACAGGGGCCTTATATTCTCCACTAAGATGTTTTGATTACTTAGTAGGTAGCATATAAACCGAGAAAAGTCATGATGAGACTTATATTTGAGAAAGGTTATGTGGGCAGAAGAGGGCAGAATAGACAAGAAGGAGGAGAGCAGAAAGAAATCAGTTAGGTAGCCATAATCTCTCCCCACAGTCCAGAGACAAATGATAGCAGCCTGAAGTTCAGTAACTACAGTGAGGATGAAGAGTCTAGACCAGTAATAAAGATCTAGAAGACAGGACTAGGCTTAGTGACCTACTGGATGTGAGAAAGCAGGGGAGACAGAGTCCGACATCACCTGATTGCCATCCCCAAATCTGCTCCTGAGTTCAGCTAGGTCCTGCAGACCCAGCCGTCATGTCTACTCCAGACGAGCCTGTCATTGCTGCTCTTCCTGCCTCCCAGGGACTGGCTTCCTGAGGTTGAGAAGGCTGTGGAGGAAGAGTACAAGGGCCTCTTGTTTCTGAAGCTGGATGGAGGCTGCACCTCTCCCGAAGGAAATGAGCTCAGCTTCCCCAAACCTCCCTCCTGGAAAAGAAATCTTAAGCTTGGACACTTGGAGCCTGCCCCAAGACCCGCACTGACGATCACCCTTAGGCATCCAGACAGCTTGTTAAAGCGTCTGGTCCAGGCCCATCTCTGCCTGGGGAGGGCTGGCCCACAGGAGGGATGTGCTTTGCGGAGAGGAAATGGCTCAAACCAGATATCGCTTTGTTTGTTTTCCCTGTGAAAAAGAGAGACCATTTTTTCTCTCCTCTTTTATTTATTTTTTAGGGATCAGGGAAATATTTTTAATTCCTCTAGTTTCCTGCTGTATACAGGTGTTTCCTATGGTATTGCTGTCAGAAAGGACAGAGCTCGTCACAGAATCAGCTTTGTTCCTGAGATTATCAAAAAGTCTCCCTGCTATGACCTGCATGTGCCATCCCAAACCCCCTCTGGGCAAGGCGAAGGGAGCACACCACTGCTGCATAACCTGCTCTGTGCCCTCCACCAGTCACCCAGGGGTGCATAGCAGGGCTCTCTCTTAGTACCAGCTGATAAGAGGTACAAAAGCAGAGATTAGGAGAGCAGGAAGCCTTTGGTCTCCAGCAATACTCTGTGGTTGTTGAGTTCCTAGCTACTGCTAGCAGCTGCAATAGAATCTTCTTTGCTTCTCATATATAAGACAACTCTCCATCCCAACCAGAGATGGCAGCCCCAAAGAACAGGTGAGGATGCGTTCGCTGTTGAAAAGGCAGAATACTTGTTCATTTAGGCAAGAAAAATGTTATACATAAACTAAAACTCTGGGAAAAACACCATGTTCTCCTTGCACCACAGAAGCCCATTATGGGAAATCCTTCTCTAAAGTGAAGAAACTATTAGTTAAACAACATAATCTCTCTAAATGTATCTGTTTACAATATACAAGGATTTATGGAGCCTCACATCTGTCTTTTAGAAGTAACAGAACAAATATTTATTGAATATTTTAATTATACAGCCTATCTTTTAAAACCCTCACAGGCATTCTGTGAGGTGGGTATTGTGAACTCATTTAAGAAACTACGGCTCAGGATGGTTAGGGGGTTGAGTAGCTGCTGAGGCGCAAGTGGAGGACTTGAACCCAGGTCTTTTCATCCTGTCTCGAGTTCTATGTCATAATCCTCCCTAGAATTCAGTGAGGAGGTAATGATACCTTTGATATTATTTCACATTAAGAACAGTGGTATAATGATATGCATATAATAATTAAAAAGAAATTAATATGTTAAACCAAGAGACACCTCCTGTCCAGGCAAACGGAGTGCTTTTATTGGGATAAAATGCAGCAGGCAAAAATTTTCTCCACTATTGAGGTTCTTCCTTGTTTTTCTTTTTTAATTGAGCAAATTTTAAAAATCAACAGATTGCACTTAATCTGGATTTTAATCTTCTTTTGAAAAATCCGATCATTTGGTGACGCTGGGCCTTGAATGATCTTTTGAAAAATGACCCAGTGTAACACAGGCAGAGAGTGAGCTAGAGCTGAGGAACAGCAGCTCCATTCATTTGGGTGGGGTCAGGACAGGACGCTTTCCACATGTTCATTTACATTGCCTGCCCGCCCTCTAAAGGCACTGGAGTTAGCAACGCCTCCTCTAAATGATGGCAGAGGGAGGCATGGAAACAAGCTAAAAGGTGGGCCTGGATGAAAATGCGTCTTGCACATTGGGAAGCTCTCCCTTTTCCATCTGCTCCAAAGGGGGTCATTGCTCCCAGGAGTCAAACTGCAGTCTCGGAATAGGAGCTCCTGTTCAGAATTTACATCACTGACGTAGAGTAGAAAGAGAGTTCATAGAAGGGAGGATAGCTGTGTCTTGTTCAGAGTCAGACTGGGACACATTTTGAACCCAACTTCACTATGCCAGCATGTGACCATGGTTGGGAAAGCCACTTTCTCTCTCTGCTTCCCTGTTAGATGGGACTGATAATACAAGAATATCTACTTCACAGGGTAGTAAGAGGATTAAGTGAGCCAATGTCTGTGATGTGCTTTGCACATAGTAAGCACTCAATCTATAGATGTTGATTCCCGTCCTTCTGGTTTTTCCGAAACTGGTGAATACGTGACTCCTTTGGAGATACAGTCTGTTTATCACCAGGGATATAGATGAATCTATGCTGATATGTCCAAAACCTACAGAAAATCCAGGGTGTGAGGCCTAAAGGAAATCACCTATGTTCCCATTCTCTTTCTCTTGTCTTGTGATTTGGATTTTTAAGAGTATATGCTGAGATGACAGGGCCCATTTTGACTTCAGATTGATCATTTCCTTGAGCTGAAAGTAGTTGCCAATAGCAAAGGGACAGCATTTAAAAAAATATGTTTAGGGCTGGCTGCAAATGGGGCAAAGTGACTTAAATTTTAGTAAGCCTCATGCTTCCTAAAAACAGCTTCAAGGTGCATACATTTAAATTTAGTAATGAAATATCCTTATGGTATTATTAGTAAGTTCACCTCCTTCCTCCCCTCCCCTCTGGGCATATGTGCCCAGTCCCCAGACACCCAGGACTTGGTTTTGATATTCTGAGAAGACTGACAGCTCACTGCAGCGTTGTTTTCCTGGTATTTGTTCCCCTGCTCAAATCATACGTCCTGAGAGCAGAGCTTGAAATTTTCATTTCAGCATTAAAATTTTTTTTTCTTTATTTGATGTTTTCCATATTACGTATCTTGTTGCTTCCTTTCCCTTGAAAATATATCATGGACAGCCCTATAAAATCAGTTCTAGTTTACTCATGTGCGCGCGCACACACACACACACGTGCACATGCTCTTATTTTTGTTTTAATTTTTTAGAGACAGGGTCTCACTCTGTCACCCAGGCTGGGGTGCAGTGGTGTCATCTTAGCTCACTGCAGCCTCAAGCTCCCAGGCTCAAGTGATCCTCCTGCCTCAGCCTCTCAAGTAACTGGGACTGCAGGTGTGCACCACCACACCTGGCTACGCACACTTTTACATAACTGAGATGGGATGAGACACACTGGGTTTATGCAGCAGTGCTTTTCTTTTGGTTTGCTTCCCCCAGATCAGCCCCCCTCCCTGTGTCCAGCCTCCAGAAACTTCATCTATACCTTTCTGTAGGATAGTTTATATTCACATAACTATATAAATAATTACATATACATTGTGTGCATATGTGTACATAGAGATACACACCCATAAGGGGTAAGCTTTTTTGGCTGTTGATTTATAAAACTGGTGTCATATTATATAAACTTATCTGCATCTTACAATTCTGACTTTGCAATTTTTCCTGGCAGTTTGGAGTTTTTTGTTGTTGTTTGCTTGTTTGTTTGTTTTTTGAGAAGAAGTCTCACTCTGTTGCCCAGGCTGGAGTGTAGTGGTGCAATCTTGGCTCATGGCAACCTCCGCCTCCTGGGTTCAAGCGATTCTTGTGCCTCAGCCTCCAGAGTAGCTGGGATTACAGGTACCCGCCACCATGCCCGGCTAATTTTTTTTTTTTTTTTTTTTTTTTTTGAGAGACGGGGTTTTACCATGTTGCCCAGGCTGGCCTCGAACTCCTGACCTCAAATGATCCACCTACCTCGGCCTCCCAAAGTGCTGAGATTACAGGCGTGAGTCACTGTGCCTGGCCTAATTCATTCTTTTTAATGGTTTCCTAATAACCCGTTAAGTGGATGGGCCATAAACCATTTCCCTTTTTATGGTATTCACTTTGTCTCCAGTGTTTTGCTGCTGTAAACAGTACTGCAGTTAGCCCCCATGGCTGTGTACGCTGGCGTTTATGTCTATGGAGTAGATTCTCAGGAATGTAGGGTGAGCTGAAGGGTTTGTGTAATCTAATTTAATCGATGTTGCCAGATTACTTTCCCAAAAGGCTGTAACAAGTCACATTTACTCCAGCAATATATCAATATATGAAGGTTCCTTATCTCCATTTCCCCAACCGCAATTGCTATTTTTTTCTCCTCTCTCTCTCTCCCTCTCCTTCCCATCACCCATCATCTGATAAGCGTAAAAAGAAATCTTAGTGTTAATTTAATTTGCATTTCCCTGACAACTACTGTAGTAAGTTTGAGCATCTTTTTATGTTGATTGGCTTTTTGAATTTGCTTTTCTATGAATTGCCTATTTATATCCTTTCTTATGTATCGTTCCGGTCATTATGTGAGAGTGCTTTATATAACAGACACTACCTCATTTTCATCTGTTTTAGAATACTTTTCCAGGTCTCTAGTTTTCTCTTGACTTCTTTGATAGTATTTCTATATGTAAATAAGTTTTACATTTTCCTTCATAGTCAGGAGGGCTTTTTTTCCTGGGGTTTTAAAATTGTAATAGCTTCTGGGAGTTTTCCCTTAGTTAAAAAGGGATACATTCATTTTAACACCCTCTTGGGCACATTCTACACTCTGCTGCTGCATCCTATGTTTCAATTAAGTAATCTCAATTTGCCTTTAGAACGCCATGAACTGCGGAGCCAGGCGTGGGAATCCAGCAAAGCATGCTGGGAACTGTGATCACAGGCTCCCCTTGGACCACGTGTCCATTCCCTGGCCAGATCTTGTAGCTGATACGAGTCTGGAATTTTTCTAGCTCCAGCTCTTAGCTTCTGTCATCTCTTTCCTCCCATGTCAGCCCCCTCCCCCATTTGCTCCTTAAATAGAAGTTTTCCTTCCATTTTCTCAGCTCTCTTCTATATTTTGCCCTCCTCTCTGGCGGGATAGATATGGAATGTCCCTGAACTCGCTGTGCCCCTACTCCAGGGCCTCCCAGGGTTACAGGGTCTTTTCCTGCCATCTTAGCCAGGTCACCCACCCTCCCCTGGACGTCGAACTCTCTCTCCAAAAGGATGTCTGCATCACTGTGGGGGCTGCTCATGTGCCTCTTTTTTGCAATCTTGGTTTGCATGTAAGAATTTAGGACAAGTGTTTTCTCTTAAACTCCTCGCCATATTTACCCCTTCAGGATAGATTCCAAATACCTTGGCTCCATGCTTAATAGCTTGCATTTGTTGAGCACTTGTTCGTGTGCCAAGCTCTGTGTTAAGCATTTTACATGTGCTCTCTCGTTTGATTCTTATATGAGCCTATGACGTTAAGTGTTCCTGTCCTCACTTTTAGATGAGGCCACGGATGCTTACAGAGGTTGTTACTTGCCCAAGGTCACATAAGGAACAGAATGGAGATGTCAGTCAGACACTCCATGTCCAGAACACTGTCTATAATCACGTTTTGATCACATCTGACCCCCATCCTTACCCCATCACTTCTCCTTCCTGGGCCCATAGCCACAGCCACACTTACAGCCTGTGCTGCTCCTTGAGCTATGAATCATGCCCCTACAGTTACAACTTCTATACCATTATCTCCTTAACTCGCTATTTGTTGTTTGTTTGTTTGTTTGTTTTTAGAAACAGGGTCTCACTCTGTTACAGGCTGGAGTGCAGTGATAGCTCTCTGCAGCCTTGAAGTCTTGGGCTCAAGTGATCCTCCCACCTCAGCCTCTTGAATACCTCTTGAATACCTAGGACTACAGGTGCATGCCAGCATGCCAGGCTAATTTCTCTATTTTTGTGTAGCGATGGAGTCTCATTTTGTTGTCCAGGCTGTTCTCGAAGTCCTGGCTTCAAGCAGTCCTTCTGACTTGGCCTCCCAAAGTGCTGGGATTACAGGTGTGAGCCGCCGTGCCCCGCTTTAATTCACTCTCGCATTTGGTGTACCCTGGTTTCATATTTCCCTAACTGGTCTGTCAACTTCAATACAGAGGAATCACAACTTAATTTCTCTGTAAACTCCTCCCCACCACCAAATTGTTAGTTGATAGTATCTTATTTTTCAGGAACTTCCTTTGGCCTCCATCAAAATGAGGCTTAGCTAAGACTTCTATAGGGAGACTGAATCTTCTTAAATCTCATTGCTTTCAACTAGGGGCCTGCAGAAGTCCCTGCTTGATCTTGACTGTCAAGCAGGTTCTATCCCCAATATGGGCCAGCCCCTAACCATGTTAAGTAAAATCAGTTGAAAATGGGAATAATACATGTTGGGATTTCCTTGTTTTTAAATAAACATTGGTTTATAAAGCACTTACCATACACCTTATTTCACTTATCTTCATAATGATCCTATGTAGTAGATATCATCCCTATTTTACAGAGGAAGAAAATGAAGTTGAGAAAAGATAGGTAGCTTGTCCAGGGTCCCTGCTGTGAAGTGTAGGTCTGGGACTAGACCCTGCACTTCCAATTCCACATCCTCCCCTTGTGGAGTCCCAAGTTCAGGGCCTAGTTCTGGATCTTCCATGCCAGGCTGTGCTTGGACGTTAGGCTGATCCCAGACAGACCAGCATGGGCCTGTCTGACCTCACTGCCAGCACTGTGCTGACCCTGGGGTGGAAGTGAACACCATTTCTACTCTCTGCTTTCTGTGGAGATCCAGAAGGTCCTTTAGCAATCCTCGATCCTCTCTGGGTGAAGTGGCTGGAAGCCAAATTACGAGTGGAGCCACCTCTCCTGCAAAAGCCACAGCAGCCACCATCCTGGGTTCCTGGAGGCCACTAGGAAGTGGATGTGGATGTGCTGAGGTGGTGGGATAAAGTACTGCCTGGGCTGTCCACAACTCTGCTGTCAATTAATATATATAAAATCTTGTGAGTCATCTGCTCAAATAACTATACAAGGAGCAGATTGGCCAGTATCCAAAAAGAGATTTCTCATGCATCTGGTGGAAGACGGTACAGATGCTGATAGGAGTGTAGCAAAAGGAGATTGAATTATTTGTATCTTAGACCTTATATGCATTGCTTCTTGGGCTGGGGGGCCATTATATTTCTGTGCTCACTATAAGGAGAACCCTTCTTGGGTTTCCCATGAGGAATATAACGCACAGATTGATCTGTGCAGCAACCTTGTATGTTAACCTCTGCTTAGAGCCTGGGAGCCCCCTGCGGGAGGCAGGAGGGCCCCAGTAACTCACCCTGGGGGATTAGTGAGAAACCCAGTCTGTATCTACTCCAAAAGCCTCCCTAGATGACCCATTCTATTCTTAGAGCCCCTGCTTCCTGCTTGGACCCTTCCTGCTTCAGAACCATGAGGCTCTCAAGCTGGCCAAGGGGCTAGGCCTGTGCCCTTGGTGTAGCAGATGGCAAAAAAGTAACAGGAAAGAAAACAAAATCTTCATTCCTTCTTTGTATGACTTTTCTGATAAAACCAAAGTGAAGGTTATTGTTTCCCTAGCTGGGTGGCAGCAATCCCCCGGGGTGTTGGGGGAGTTGGGGTGTGCAGGCAGCACACTCGTGTGTGTATGTGTGCATATGCAGGCTCTCTTGATCTTGCTGTCTCTTTCTTTCTCTTTCTATCTCCTCATTTCTGTTTTTCTTTTTCCCTTTCACAGTTAAACTTCTTCTGACCTTGTATCCTTTGACCATCTTGGTCAGTTATTCATTACCAGTTTTTCACCCACTTTCTTCTATAAGTGCTTGTGGATACCTCCTAGGCTATTTGAGCCATGCCATCTGCTTTCCTGAAACTCTCCTTTTCAAAAGAATGGCTGGCCTCAGCTTGCTAATTTGGAATAAAAGGACCATATCATATTGTGCATTTTATTCCTGATTTAAGAAAGGTAGGGAGTTCCACTCCTAAAAGCTTAGGAAGGAGGAGGAGGAGGAGGGATGGGATTCTTTAGTTGGAAGAGCTGAGTGTGAAGGTGTTGGGTCTGTAGCAATCGCTGGGTTTGCTTGGCATCCCTGAGTTTCCTGGCAGAGTTTGTTCCGATTCTGCCTGAACTTAATTAGGTTATCCATTATCCACCTCTATTTTCATCTACATAAGAAAGATAACCCAAGTTTTTCCAATTTTCTTCTTACGTTATGTTGAAAATGAAGAGCAAGCCAGCAGCATGGGTCTTAGCAGCGTGGGTCCTTTGCAAGCCCCTCATCTCACAGATGAAGCGGAAGGGCATGGGGGCCAGTGAGTTCACGCCGCTCCTCTGACTGCTGGGTCAGTGGCCTCACCCGCCTCCCAGCTGCTCAGCTCTTGAAATGACTCATCTGGACCTTCCCCTTTAACTTTGCAGGACAGGGCTTGTCTGCTCAGAGACTTAACCCCGTAGTCCCACTCCCTAGACCATTACCTTCCCTGGAGAACTACTCAGGCCATTCACCCACGGAAGCCTCTGAGAGCCCCTGCCCTCACTTGAGAAATTATCCCCAGCAGGGGCAGGCACAACCCTCAAACTGTGGCCACACCCCTGAGGCCAGCTGCGTTCGGGACTTGCTCTTTATGGCCCCTTCATACCATACGCCTGGGTAACGGCAAGACCCTCCCCAACCTGCAGAAGCCAGAAGCAGTCTTCCCTCTGAAGGCTGATCCTGACCCCACTGCCCTACCCCACAGCCTGGAGACATCCAAATGACCCCCGCACATGAACGGCCCTGCTCTGAGTGAGTGTCCTTGTGGCTGGAGGCCAGAAACACACTCCAGCTAGCTCCTGTGGTTCAGAAGACTCCCATTTGTAAATTCCTCCGACATGAAGATGCAGTACCAGCCCATCTGCTCTGCCAACCTATTCTGCAAGATGGGAATGAAAATGAGTTGGCAGTAGCAGATCCCTGCCACCCCCTTACAATCCTTCAGGGCCAAACTGGCAACAGCCTGGTATCTCTACAAGGAGTGCGAGGCAGCCCACATTTTGACTAACACCTACTGTGTGTCAGTTGGTATCTTAGGTGACAACAACAATAGCTAAAATAAGGGGAGAGCTTATTATGTGCCAGACACTGTGCTGGGGCTTTATATGCAATATTTCATTTGGGCTTTATCACAATCCTAAAAAATAAGTGCTATTATAAATGTTTATTTTACAAGTCGGGAAACTGAGGCTCAACCAGGTCAAGTGTCTTGCCTAAGATCACACATTTAGTAAAAGGCAGGGTCTGGATGTGAACCCAAACTGTCTAATCAAACACCATCTCCTAGTGTCCCCATAACCCTGTAGGGGGTGTTATTATCCTCATTTTACAAATGAGAGTCTGAACAGTTAAGTCAATTGCCTAGGATCCCACAACCCATCAATTATAGAGTGGGATCCAAACCTGGTCTTATCAAACTCCAAATTCTGTGCTGTCTCTACTGTCTTGCCTGGCAGCCGCCCTGGGCAGGGCAGGAGTGGCTGGATGTGGCCTGCCCCCAGCAGCGGCCAGAGGCTGCCAGCCTCCTGCAGCCACAGTGCCTTCCTGCTGACGCCCTGAGGCACACAGAGCTGGCATCCTGAGACTAAGCCAGGCTTCTAGCCCTAGGGCAAATGAAAGGAGACCTCCTGCAGGCTGAGTGCACCTCAACTTTTGTATTTGAACTATCATGAGCACTTTAAAATGTTTTAATCACCTTTTTGAGGTAAAATATACATACAATAAAATTCAACCATTTTAAGTGTATACATTGATGAGTGTTGACAAATGTATACAGTCATATAGCCACCAGCACGAGATGTATAGAACATGATCAAGATATAGAGTATTTCTGGTTGGGTGTTGTGGCTCACGCCTGTAATCCTCACACTTTAGGAAGCTGAGGCTGGCGGATCACTTGAGGTCAGGAGTTTGAGACCAGCCTGGCCAATATGGCAAAACCCTGTCTCTACTAAAAATACAAAAATTGGCCAGGTGCAGTGGCTCACGACTATAATCCCAGCACTTTGGGAGGCCAAGGCGGGTGGATCACCTGAGGTCAGGAGTTCAAGACCAGGCTGAACAATCTGGAGAAACCTTGTCTCTACTAAAAATACAAATTAGCCAGGTGTGGTGGTGCATGCCTGTAATTCCAACTACTCAGGAGACTGAAGCACAAGAATCTCTTGAACCCAGGAGCTGGAGGTTGCAGTAAGCTGAGATCACACCACTGCACTCCAGCCTGGGTGACTAAGTGAGACGCTGTGTCAAAAAAAAAAAAGAAGATATAGAACATTTCTATCACCCCAAAAGACCCTTCACACTCTTTACAGTCAATTCCCTGCCCCCACCACTGGTCCCACTCAATCAGTGATCTTCTTTCTGTTATTGTAGTTTTGCCTTTTAAAGAACGTTATGTAAATAGAATCATACGGGAAGTCATTTCTGTCTGACTTCTTTCACTTAGCACAGTGCTTTTGAGATTCATGCATGTTGTTGTGTGTAGTTTGTTCCTTTTTATTGCTGAATAGTATTCCATAATGCACGTATAACACAATTTGTCAATCTACTTACCTGTTGATGGACATTAGAGTTATTTCTAGGTCTCCAATATTAATAATAAAGTTTCTTTGAAGATTTGTATACAAGTATTTAAGTGAACATATGCTTTCATTTGTCTTGGGCAAATACAAGTGAGATTGTTGGTAGGTGTAGCGTAGGTGTATGCTTAAATTCATGAGAAGCTACCAAAATATTTTTCAAAGTGACTATACTATTTCACATTCCCACCAATAACATAGGAGTGATCCGGTTGTTCTGCAGCTTCACCATCGTTTGGTATTGTCAGTTTATTTTAATTCTGCCATTCTTGTGGGTGTGTAGTAGTATCTCTTTGTAGTCTTAATTTATGTTTACCTGATGACTAATGTGCTTATTAGTGATTCATATGTATTTTTTGGTGAAGTGTCTATTTAAATCCTTTGCCCATTTTTACTGTTGTCTCATTATTAATAAGTTTGATGGGCAACCTTTTTTCTTTTCTTTTTTTTTTTCTTTTTTTGAGACAGAGTCTCACTCTGTTGCCCAGTCTGGAGTGCAGTGGCACGATCTCTGCTCACTGCAAGCTCCGCCTCTGGGTTTCAGAGATTCTCATGCCTCAGCCTCCTGAGTAGCTGGAATTACAGGCGTGTGCCACTACGCCTGGCTAATTTTTGTATTTTTAGTCGAGATGGGGTTTTGCCATGTTTGCCCGGCTGGTCTCAAACTCCTGGCCTTAAGTGATCGGCCTGCCTCAGCCTCCCAAAGTGCTGGGATTACAGGCATGAGCCACCGTGCGTGGCCACATGAGCACTTTTTAATCCCAAAATGTAAACTCTCTATGCTTTTCCTGCTGGACGCAGTGTGGTGTTGTGGTCGGGAGCACAGGCTTTAATAGACCAACTGAGCATGGTTTCCAGATCTCCCATCCGTAGCTCCGCAACCCATAATTCAGTTACTTGGGCTCCTGAGTCTCAACTCTCTTCAGTAAAAAGGAGATAATTATGAATCCATGTCACAGAGGTGTCATGGGGATTAAATGAGATCATCTTAGCACAGTACCTGGCACAATAATCATTCAGTAAATTGGCTGTTTTATTATTGTTGAAAAATACATTACGAACGCCTACTATTACTAATTCAAAACCAGTTTCTAAAGAGAGACAGTGAGCAGGAAGGAAGTGTAGAGAGAATTCCTGAGTATGCGGATGATGCTAGTTACAGAGGGGACTTGAGTGCCCAGCAGCCATTCCCCACACGCAGGTCTGAATTCTCATGGGACCAATGCCCTGGAGTGCTTTCTGTCAGCCCTGGGAGGGGACAGTAACCGTGAATCAGCTCAAGGCCCAAAGGGAGCATCCAGAGGAAAGGGTGGGTGGAAGAGAGAGGGCTGGCCATCAGCAAGCCTCTACAGGCTGAATACCCAACAATCTTGCCTGCCATGCCAGGAGCCTAGCTGCTTTGCTCTGTAAAACCCAATAGAACAAGCTTGTCCAACCCACGGCCCATGGGCCACATGTGGCCAAGGGGAGTGGTTTGAATGTGGCCTAACACAAATTCATAAACTTTCTTAAAACATCATGAGTTTTTTTTCGTGTATTTTATGTGTGCCCTAAGACAATTCTTCCACTGTGGCCCAGGGAAGCCAAAAGATTGAAGAACCCTGCAATCGAACTTTCAAGGGAAGCAACTCAACTCAGCTGGATGGCTTTTGTTTCTTTTCCCTTTTTGTAGCAGGTCGGTGAGAGGAGATGGAAAAGTTTGTTTTAAAAAGTCAGCTCCAAGATCCCCTTTGGTCCCATTGTAGCTGAGTAGGCTTCAAGGGAGCGGGGGTCTATCCCGTACTTTGGATGGAGCCCTCTTGATATACTAGAGACTGTGGAATCCCGCCTTGAGTATCCCTGGGCAGCAGAGGACCCCTTGGAAGGGGCCTGGAGGCGTGGAGCCTCTCCCTTAGTGACTGAAGGCAGATACTGAGACCAGACCAGAGATGTGGACTTCGGACCCGGGGCAGACAGCATTCTACTATATTCATAATACATTAATTCTACCTTCTGCATTATACCTCTCTTTTCTTCAAATTTTCTCCTTGCTGAAAGGGGTCTGAAAATATCAAGCAGCCAACAGATATATTCAACCACTCTAGATAAAGAAACAAATTTTAAGTATTTTCGATGTGTCATGTTCTAGGATAGGTTGGGTTGTTAAAACTGGAGAAGACAGATACCCATGGATAGAGATATGGAATTATAATAGATTTCATAGCTCCAAGTAGAGACAGGAGGCTCAGACTGTTAAGTAATGGCTTGGGCAGGAGAAAGCCTCATTCTTTGCCCTTTGGTTACTATTGTAGGGAGCTTGGACAAGTCACTGAACCTTAATTAAAATATTCAAGCCTGACATGCTCAGAGCCTCCCTGGATGACAATTTGTTTCCATTTTCACTTCAAGGTCTGGATCTATATTTATCAAGCCTTCACAATGTTGTCCCAGTGGTATTGGTTTATGGAGGCATCACTCATTTATTCGTTCATTCACTTTACCAGCATTTACTGAGTACCTACTATGGGCTAGGGGATGGGGCCATGAATAACACATGGTCTCTGTGCTCAGCATTTACAGTAGAAAGAGAAAAACATGAAAAAATGTGGGTATTTTAAAAGCTCTCAGGCCAGGTGCAGTGGCTCACGCCTGTAATCCCAACAATTTAGGTCAAGGCGGGTGGATCACCCGAGGTCAGGAGTTCGAAACCAGCCTGGCTAACATAGTGAAACCCCGTCCCTACTAAAACTAAAAAAATTGGCTAGGTATGGTGGTGGGGACTTGTAATCCCAGCTACTCGGGAGGCCGAGGCAGGAGAATCACTTGAACCCGGCAGGCGGAGGTTGCAGTGAGCTGAGATTGCACCACTGCACTCAAGCCTGGGCACAGAGCAAGACTCCATCTCCAAAAACAAAAGCAAAAACTCTCTGAGTCCCAGCAACACCTTCTTTCAGTTCCTCGAACACCTCCTGTCTCTCCTCCAGGAGGTTTTTGTGTAAACTCTACTTGGAATACCCTTGGCTACCTCTGCCCGCCCTCTGACTAACCCTTCTCATCCCTCAAACCTCACACTTTGCCTGGATCACTTCTACTGACCTCAGTTTAAATGTCACATCTTTGGGTCAGATTTTCTTGTCCCATGACCTCCTAGAACCCTTTTCCTCTTCAGCATTTATCACCCTAATAAATAATAAGCTGGAGTTAAGATAATAATGGCTATGGAATATATGTCTCCCCTACTAAACTGTAACCTCCATTATGAAAGGACCCTTTTGATTTGGCTCATTCCTATACCCTGAGCACTCAGTGCAGGGCCTGGAATACAGAAATAATGAATGAATGAATATGTCCAAGATGTACTAAAAAAAAAAAAAAAACAAAACGAGGGAGCTGCCAATTCTGCCTGAATGGGGGAAGGTGCATGGTGGGGAAGGGGAGATTCACAGGGCGTTTTCTGGAAGTGCTCAGGGTGAAACTGTGCCTGAAGGAAGCTCAGATGTCAGTTTTTCAGATTGTGCTCTCTGTATATCTAGGCACTCGTAGATTCTTCTAGAACTTTATGTAGTATTTTGCAAATATAGTTAAATAGATTTGCGAATTCAATAATTTATAAAAACTTAAGCTTGTATTCTTCTAATGTTCTTCTGAATCCAGTTATTTTTCTTCTGCCTCCAAATTAGACACTTCCCCCATGCATTAATTCCAAGTACAGTCAAAGATTAAGTAAGGAAATGAGGCGCATGAAAAATTTCTAATTTTTTTTGCTAATAATCTAATGACTGTGACATCTAAACACTGAAAACACCTTGATTTGTGGATAATAAGGTTATCTAGAATTTTCAAGGGATCATGGACAAATAACAATAGGCAATTTGATCAAGTGGCCATGTCAAACCATTGGTGCAGATACAGACTGATTAAAGTGGAAAACATTCTTTTTTTTCTTCCTAGCTTCCTGCTCTGCCATTGCCTTGATAATGTGAGCCAAGGCCCATTGGCCTCCACAGGACAAGCCCTAGGCTGTACTCTGGGCATGCTTGAACCTGCCTGACCTGTCACTTCAAGGCCAGCCCTGAGCCTCTGAGAATGGGCCTGGGAACCATGAGAAATTATGTCTATTTGCAGCCGGCAGGGCCTCCTTTGGTCTCCAGCATAGCCCTTGCCCCATCTGCTCTTTTCACTTTACATGGGCTACTAGGCAAAGTGGCTTCCTCTTTGGGTTTTGTTACATACTTTAACGAAGACTGTGCATGCAGATGGCCTGGCATGTACTAGGTGCTCAGGATGTTGCAGCTACTGAATTATTATCATTGATTTCTTCTGCATGTGACCTGGATCCACAAGTCAAATGCAAAAATTTGTCTTAACTGATGGTCCTCTCCTGTCTCCCTCCAGTACCCCCTCGTGAGGCTTGCAAGGGCAGGGACCAGAGGGCCCAGCACCATGTCCTGCTCATGCTCACTCCTGACTGCAAGGGAGGTAGGGTTGGGAGACGCTGTAACAGGATAGGCTACAGCTGACTGGGATGCAGACCGGGGGCCAGGTCCTTGGGAAATTTGTTCTAATCTTAGAAGGTATGCCTTGGCTTCCTGCTGCAGCCTGAAGGACAAGTGTCCCAGACCTCAGGACACACACGCACACTCACACTGTCACTTGACTCCTGCCTGGGAGGCAGGAATGGCCCCTAGTGAAGGGTACTTGTGTGGGCCTCCAGGTGGCTGTAACATACCCCAGGACTCCAGGCAACCCTGGAAAGGTGGCTCCCTGGAGCCCAACCGCCCTTCAGACTTAGAGGAGCTCTCTGTGAAGTCAATTGTATTATTGAACTAACCAACAGTAGAGAGTCAGAGTAGTGCATGACAGGGAGATTCTGAACTTACCTTAGAGAGTAACAAATCATACATTTACTTGCTGGCCTAGGTGAGTAAATCCATCTAAATCACCCATGCCAGCTATGAAGAGACACTTCTTTCCCGCTCTTGCCCTTTGTGGAAAAAAAGAAGAAGAAGAAGAAGAAGACACTCAAGCTGTTCAGAGGCTGCCAGACTGACAAGGTTGAGTTTGATCGGCACCTCTGCCCCTGCATGCCTGCTGGTGGGAAAAGGAAGAAGACAAAAATGGTTGTGTGTAACCCCCTGAGGCATTGCTGCCTTCTGCCTCTTCATCCCAGCACCCTCTCCATCTCCTTTGCAGCCTTCGCTCACCCTCCCTGTCTTCAGGCTCTGCCATCACCTTGTAATTTGAGCCAAGATTCACCCTTAGGTTTGTCTGACTCCACAAATCCCAAGCAGGTGCTTCAGGGTCTGCCCTGGGCCCTCCACTCTGGCAACTCACCCTGTCTGAGCACTCCTCCAGTCCTACTCCTCCCCTCAGCTCCCCGTCTCTGTAAATGACACTCATCTCCACCCAGAAGCCAGAGCCAGAAATCTGGGCATCATTTTGACTCCTCCCTGCCCCCACCTTTCAGTCCCCAATTCTGGTCAGTCCTTCCTCCTAAATTGCTTTTGAGTCCTATCAATAATCTCCCCTCCACTAACCATACCCCCATCCAGGCCATCATCCTTTCTAGTTTTAAAGACTCCTGAAATCAACAGAATATTGACTCCAACCCTGTGGATCCAAGCCATCCTTAAGATCTCTATTTATTCTCAGATGGACTTACCTGCTCATGGTCACCACTGGGCCCAGTTTTCTGCCTCTGCTGAATCTCTGTTCTCGATTCTCCTATAAGGAGGGAGCCTCATCTGCTCTGCTCTGCTCTGCTCTGCTCTGATGAATCCCTAGAGCCTGGCCTAGGGTCTGGCATGTTCTGGGCCTCATTAATATCTACTAAGTAGTTCATTCAACAAACTCCACATCTTGAAGCTATTCCTTTACTCCTCTAAATGTGGACTACGCTCTTGATTCTCACTCTACAGGTCTAAAAAGCACCCACAAATAAAAAGGCTGCTGCACACAGTTCAACTTTTACTGAAGGTCTGAAGATTGCAGGAAGAGGTCGTGCTGACACCACACAGCTAACAATTCTAAATCAAGCATTTGAAATTCTGATCCTCACAGTCCTTTCAGCCATCCCATTGCCAGAGGTTCTTTCTTTCTTGCCACTTCACCCCAGAAGGGGTCAGCCCTTATCCATTTCTCAGCTCTCCTTGCTCCTGCTCTCCTCCACACTCACTCTTCCCAAATGCGGCTCCCAGTTCCCTTGGCAGATGCAGACCCCACAAGAAGCTCAGCCCAATGAAAAGATCATCTGCCACCTTCTGCAGGAGGTGGCATAGTTGCCAACTTGCTCATTTTTTACCTTCCATGACAGTGGCAGTGGCCTCTAGACTGGGCTCTCCACCCCTGAAGCCTACTCCTGACCCCCAGCCCACACATTTCTTACCCTGCAACCATAGGCATCTTGCAAAAATGAATCTGTGGTTTTGCCTTTTGCTTAGAACCCTCCAGTGACCTCAGATGGCCCTTAGGCCAGAGTCCCAACTTAGGCAGCCTTTCATGCTCTGGCCTCATCTTGCACGCATGCCTACATGACAGAACTTGTCATTCCCTGAGGCTTCCCCGGCCTTGAACTCCTCACCTGTGCAGCTCCCTCGTGAGAATGACCAACTCTACTTACCCTTCAGGCTTGGCCAGTTTGTTACTTCCTCCTGGAAGTCTTAGCTAGCTCTCTCCACTGGAATGTGAGCTCCAGTGATAAGCAGTGACTTTCTCTTCTTCCCCACTATGTTCTCAGAACTCAGAACACATCGTGGGTGCTTGCAAATACTTGACCCACTGACCGTATTAGTTTCCTATGGCTGCTGTAACAAATGTCCAACTTAGCGGCTTGCACTGTATGAACTTATTATCTTAGAGTTCTGGAAGTCAAAAGCTCAAGATGGACTACAATCAAGTTTTTAGCAGGGCTGCATTTCTTCTGAGGGGTCTAAGGAAGAAACCATTTTCTTGCCTTTTTCAGTTTCTAGAGGTTGCCTGCCTTTGCTGGTTTGTGGCTCCTTCCTCCATCTTCAAAGACAGCAATGGTGGGTAGAGTCTTTCTTGCCTCCCATCACTCTGGCTCTCACTCTCCTGCCATCCTCTTCCACTTTTAAGGGCCCATGTGATAATATGGGACCCACCAAGTAATCCAGTCAGCTGATTGGCAGCCTTAATTCCGTCTGTAATCTTAATTCCTAATTGCCATTTAATCTAACATATTCACAGGTTCCAGGGATTAGGATATGGACATCTTTGAGGGCCGTTATTCTGCTACCATACTGACTGACCTTATCATACTTTACGTACTTGCTTTATTGTCCCTGTTCCACAGTAGGCCATAAACTCCAGAGTTATAGACCGTACTCATCCTGTCCTTCTCTGTGTATGTCTCATCCAGGGTGCTTTCATTCATTGTGTCTTTAGAGCCTCATAACTATCCCATGATAGTTGGGGTAGGTAAGGCAGGTGTTATGATCCCATTTTACAGATGAGGAGGCTGAGACTGCAAGAGCTCATGTGATCTGACACTCAGGAAAGAGACAGATCCAAGATGATGCTCAGGACTAACCTTGCATTCTTACCAGCAAGCCTCTGAGAGCTCCCTGCATTAGGCAATGGGAGAGCATATGAAAGACAGCAATAAGCATAACTGTAAGAAGAAGAGAAGAAGGAGAAGAAAAAGAGGAGGAAGAGGACATGACAAATTCCTTTTTAATAGCACTGCCTTAAAAGAGTCACAGCAGATTCCCTCTATTTGCCCAAGGTTTTCAGAATGGATTGAAACGTAGATTGATACCTATCTGCTTCTAGGTAATCCTTCTAAATAGCAAATAATATAACTTTCCTCATCATTCCGGCTTAAGAAATGAAGTCCACATGTTGTAGCACAGCCTCAGTATAACTGCTTTTACCAAGCACTTCCCACATGCTTAGCGGGCACTTGAGGTATGAGCCAGCACTGAAGAAGCTCACGGTGAGTGGTGGCTATGACGGCTGCTATCATCTTAGATACTCCTCATCACCACACAATGACACAGGGATTGCCCACCTGATTTTACAGATGTTGAAACTGAGACTCAAGAAATCAAGTGACTTGCCCAAGGTCACCTATATAGCTAATAAGTTCTGGAGCCTGAATTATAACTTGTATATGTTTTACTCTGGACAAGCCACGTCTTTCAATTTCTCTACCTTTCTTTTTGCTTAGACCATATCGAACTAAAGTTTCCCATAGACACCATGCTTTTCCATGCTTTTGACACTTTACACGTACCAGCTAGCCCCTGTGCCTACAACATGCCTTCCTCCTTCTCCCCTCATGCCCACCTTCTCTCCTGGCAAGCTGTTATTTGTCCTTCAAGACTCTGCATAAGCATCACTTCCTCGTGAAGTGTTCCCTGATTCACCTAAGCAGGTTAAGTACCCCTTCTCCTGAGCTTCCATTGCAGTGTTATGCATGTCCCAATTGCAGCAATGGCCTGTTTTCATTCTGATAGTTTTATTATAAGTCTGCCTTTAACTAGAGTAGAAGCTCATTGAGCTCTAGGACCATGAAACTTCATCTTTATATCCCCACATCTGACCAGTGTCGGGCCCATTAGGTGTTCAATAAATATTCACTGAATGAATGAATAAGTGAACAGCCATGGACTGAGTGCCCCCTCAAGCCAGACCCTTCACAGGTACTTGACATGAAACTCACTCTGTCTTCCTCACAGACATGTAAGCCCTCCCAGTGGAGGGTTGGAAGAGACTTCTCAGATGTGTCTGCAGCTGCAAGGCATGCTGGGAGCAGGGAAGGGCTGAGCCTGGGGGTGGAGGGTGCTGAGCACGAGGGAAGGGAAGTCACGAACATGGAAGCAATGCCAATTTCCCTCCATTGGCCCCTCCTACCCACAATCCAACAGACTGGCTGTAAGAACTTGACAATTTTTATAATAACAGTTTTATTGAGATATAATTTACATACAAGTCACCTATTTAAAGTGTACAATGAAATACTTTTTGGTATATTCACAGACTGTGCAACCACCGCCACAGTCAATTTTAGAACATTTTCATCACCGAGAAAGAAGAAAGCTTTAGTTATCACCCCACCTCCTGTCTTCCCATCTCCTCCAGGCAACTATTAATCTACTTTCTTTCTCTCTGGATTTGCCTATTCTGAACATTTCATAACAATGGAATCACATAATATGTGGTCTTTTGTGATGGGCTTCTTTCACTTAGCATAATGTTTTCAAGGTTCATCACATTTACTATATATTAGAGCTTCATTCATTTTTATAGGTGAAAAATATTCCACTGTGTGTCTGTGTCACATTTTGTTTCTCCATTTGTCAGTGAGTGGACATTGTATTTAGTCTGTTCTCACACTGCTAATAAAGACATATCCGGCCAGGCACGGTGGCTCACGCCTGTAATCCCAGCACTTTGGGAGGCTGAGGTGGGTGAACCTCACAAGGTCAGGAGATCAAAACCATCCTGGCTAACCAGTGAAACCCCATCTCTACTAAAAATACAGAAAATTAGCTGAGCATGGTGGCATGTGCCTGTGGTCTCAGCTACTTGGGAGGCTGAGGCAGGACAGCCGCTTGAACCCAGGAGATGGAGGTTGCTGTGAGCCGAGATCGCACCACTGCACTCCAGCCTGGGTGACAGAGTGAGACTCCATCTCAAAAAAAAAAAAAAAGGCATACCCAAGACTGGGTAATTTATAAAGGAAAGAGGTTTAATGGACTCACAGTTCCACATGACTGGGGAGGCCTCACAAGCATGGTGGAAGGCAAAAGAAAAGAAAGACACGGCCTACACAGCGGCAGGCAAGAGAGATTTTGCAGGGGAACTCCCCTTTATAAAACCATTAGATCTCGTGAGACTTGTTCACTATCATGAGAACAGCATGGGAAAGACCTGCTTCCGTAATTCAACTACCTCCCACCTGGTCCCTCCCATTACACATGGGAATTAGGAGAGCTGGAATTCAAGATGAGATTGGGGCAGGGACACAGCCAAACCATGTCAGACATGGACTTGATATTTTGGTTCAGCTGTTTGACTTGACCCAGGGCTCTGGACAGCTGGGATGTGCGAGTGTTCAAAATCCTTGTCAAGACCCTAAAAGCCATAAAGTGAAACTTAGCTGTATTTATTTTTCAATTGCTAGATATCATGCACATCCATCTCTCAGGGATGGGGTGAGAGTGTCTGTTAAGCTCCTGCCTTAGTAACAAAAGAGCCCACCAAGATGGCTGAGTCCAGATGGTCCATTCTTGAGCAAAGAATGGCTGCAAGCAGCAGGGAGCACATCTTAGCTAGCTGGGGCTCTGTCTGGGACTTCTGTATCCAAGAGGGAATGGAAGGACAGGAGAAGATTAGACATCTAGGATGCAAGCCTAGACATCCCTCAGAGTATTCAGGAATGCTGCTAGCCCCATAGCCAACATCCAGTAATAGCTAACAATTATCAAACACTTCCTACATGCCAGGCCCTGTTCTAAGCATTTCACATACAAAAACTCATTAAATCCTTCCAATGAGCCTGTAACATAGCTACTATCACCATCATTCCGTTTTACAGATAGGCAGTCTGAGGCACGGACAAATTAGGTAACTTGTCCAAGGCCATAGAACTAGTAAATGTAGAGCTGGGATCTGAACCCAGGCAGTCTGGCTCAAAGCCTCACCTCTGTGCTCCTCCCTTCATAAAGCAGTTCAAAGCACAGTGCACCCTCCAGGGCAGACAGTGCATCAGCCTCCTTCCTGCCACCCATGGAAGAAGGGCGGTGCCACTGCCAGAAAACAGGATGAGTGTTTGCATATTGGGTTGGACCAAAGGATGATGGATATTAATGGCCTCATTTACAAACAAGGAAACTGAGACTCAGAGATGTTCACACCCAAAATATATCAGAAGTGAGACTGAAACCCAGATCTGACTCTGAATTTGTTGTTCTCTGTGCTTTCCCAACCCCCCACCAGACTCAAAATAATTTCTTTTCTTTCTTTATGCTTGTACAACTGTTAACACATTTTAGAGACAAATTTCCCACCATCATCTCCCATATTACACTGATAAAATACTGTCACTGCAATGGCATTCTGGATGAACATCTCCCTTGCCTCTGTGGTTTCCTGCTGGCACTTGGGAATTTGCCCAGACACTAGCCATCACTACTAAACCCACAGACCCCCACCTGGAGGACCCTCCCAGGCACCAGCGGCTGTGAACTATGCTGATTTTAAAACCACTGAAGCAGCCAGGACTGTTCCCTACAGTGTGAGGATGGCTAAACCCTAACCGGACTATTGGGTGACAATGCCAAGTCCTGGGAGCAATTGGGAAGCCCTGGAGGTTCCAAACAGGGACACACTCCCGGGGTCAGTGCCTGTGTGTGGGTCCTTTGTGTGAGTGGAGCACCTCAGGTGGGATTTTCCCTGGGAGCCAGTTGCAGTAGCCAAGGACCTGCCATTTTCTGATCCTTAAAGTCTACAAGTGGTTAGGTAGGGGACATCTGGGACTTTTTTGCTTTTGTGTGAAATATCTGATTACATGTATTTGTTAATATATACTTGTTTCAATTCCTCTACATTATCTATTTCTTGCAGTTCTTCTTTATCTCTCTGTATTCTCCCCACCCCTGAAAAAGTCTGTTCACTCCTTGAGGGCCATCACGGTTACCCCAATGCATTCTACAGTGTCTACAGATGCTCAGAAGGGATGATTAAATGACCCAACCATATGGATGGGGCACGCAACATTCACGAATGACGTTCAGGATTTCTTACCCTCTATCACTTTAGCCAAAGAAATCTTCTGGCCCTAACCCATGTAAACCAAAAGTATCTGAGATAGGTCTTTATTTAGAAAGTTTATTTTGCCAAAGTTAAGGATGTACCCCCAGGAGGCAGGTCTGTGCCCTTCTCCAAAGATGATGTTGAGGGCTTTAATATTTAAAGGGGAAAGGATGAATATTGGGGAAAGAGGAAGAAATTTTAAAAAGGTGTGAGTAGATAAGAGACAAATGGTTGCATTCTTTTCAGACTTTGATCAGCCTTTCACCAGATACACAATTTACATGTGAGAGATGAGTAAACAGTCCACCTATTGCCTCCATAGCTCAGTGAATCTGCATTTTTACATCAGAGGAAGGACTCAGGTATGAATTTGTCTCAGGTGAGCAGGAGAGTGACTTAGAGTTCTGTCCTTTGTCCCACACCTGTGAAGATAAGCTATTAATTTACATTATCAGGGTAAAATTCAACAAAACTGTTTTAGGGTAAATATCTTGGGGCCACAAGGAATTTTCTAGTGGGAAAATTATGAGAGGGGTATGTCGCTTTGTAATCTTTGTCTATCTTATTCAGGAATAAAGTGGGAGGCAGATTTGCCTGATGCATTTCACAGCTTGACTTTTCCCTTTGGCTTAGTGATTTTGGGGTCTGAGGTTTATTTTCCTTTCAAGCCCATCCCATCTGCATTCTACACCAAAATGCCCTCCAGGCTCCCACTGGAATAACAGGACCAGTCCCCTCACATTGAGAATGAAAGGCAGATTAGGGTGGCTAAGGAGACAACCCAGACCTCAGTCTTTGGGCCTCTTCTCTTCCCTATTCTCTATTTCCTCTGACTTTGTGCAGTCCTGTAACATCAACTACCATCTCTAGCTAGTGACTCTCCAAGTTTGGTTTCTGGCCTGAAACACTTCTCTGAACTCCAGACTTGGGTATATATTCAACCTCCTGCACTGCATCTCCACTTAGATGTCTAATAGACATGTCAGACTTTCATGACCAAGAAAGAACTATTCATTGCCCACCTAGCCCCACCCACTCCTCTCTCCCCAACATGGCTTTCCAACCCAGAAGCAAATACCCCATGCATCCTGTTATCCAAGTCAAACCCTCAGGAGTCATCCATGATTCTTCTCTTTCCTTTGCTCACACCCATGCATTGGTAATTCCTGGCAGCCTGACCTTCAAATCCCATCCGCCTGCACAAGCCCGGTTCACTCCCGTACCCACTCTCAGCTGGACTGCCGCCAGCACCTGCCTCTGCTCACCCTCTTCCACTCCTGTCCCTCCTCCACAGACAGCCCCTTGATGTGTGATTCAGGTCACATCCCTCCTTGAAATCCTCCAAATGACATCCCGCTGGCTCAAGATAAAACACAAACTGCGTGCTCTGGTCCATGAGGCCCAATGTAGCTGGCCTCACACCACCTCTCGCATCTTCCCGCCCCCTCTTGTCCCTGCCACCCTTCTCTTTTCTCTGCCTCTCAACCTTTGTTTCTGTCTGTGCTTCTGCTCAGAACAATTTTCCTTTTCTCTTTGCCCCAACTGGGATTCAACTCATGTGCTCTCTCTTCAGAGATGTCTTTCCACATTCCCATAAAATAAGTGCCCTGTTTTATTTTCTTCATAGAATATAACAAAGTATCTTATGGTTTCGCTGTGTGCCTGTTTATTGCTGAAGTAGCAACTTCTGAAGGGCAAGGACTGTCTTGTTCACTGATGTATCTCAGGGCCTAGACCAGTAAATGTCTATTAACAAGAGACTGAGTAAGTTAACTCTTCCAGTAAAGGTACAGAGTTAGTACAGCATGTTGGTGTGGAAAGAGCTAGAACTTTGGAATCCAGAAAATTCTCATGCCTGCACTTACTGACTTGAATAGTAAGTTACTTAGCAACTCTGGGCCCCAGTTTCCTCTTTTAGAGAGGTAAGAATTGTAGAAAATATATCGAAGGCTGTAAGGACAGTGCCTCTCACATAGGAGGTACTCTGATAGACAAGTAGGTCAAAAGACCTACCTGGTTCCCAGTCCAGAACCTTTTCCCTCCTTCTAGGATGGTAATGGTCAAACATTGGGATAAATTGAAGAACTAGAGATAAGTAAGGACATAAAGGAAGATTCTAGAGTCATTGCAGTATTTCAGAGAGACTCTGTGGTGGTCCTTTGGAAGTGATGGTTTAAGCATGGTCACACTGGAAGGGGTGATCCCCTTCAGTTCTGGAGGTGTGAAGAAGCAAACATACCTCAGACCTTTGAGGCTCTGGGCTCTAGCCTATTTCTGGTGAGAGAGAGAAACTTCCTTTTAGCTAAGAGCATAGTTCTTCCAGCCCCATGCTGGGCTCTCTCACTGCATCTTCTCTTAAACTGTAGATGATGAGGCCTTCCCTGGTGCCTTGTTTCCCTAAACCATAGCCCAAAGGCTGGGAGATACTGAGACCTTGGACCAGCGTAGAGGGTGGAGAGACAGGGCAGAGCCTAGGAAGCAGGTAGAGCCTAGTCTGGCCTGTACATAAAGGTCTCATTATGTGGATGGTCAGCAGCATCCAAATTGTGTTTACGCAACATGGCAACAGTGGAGGGGAAGTTCCATGCTGTCCAGACAAAGGGGCTCCTCAGTTCTCAGAAGAAAGTCCCATAGAAATAGAAAGTAAACACCAGAGGTGATTTTCTCCTGGCCTTGGCAAAGTCAGACCAGACAGTAACCAAAGGCATGGTTTCCGAGTTACCTGGCATGGCCCAGCTGGAAGGTAGCAGGGAGGGCTTCGTAAGCAAGGCCTGGGCCCAGGAAGATGGAGTGCAGGCCTGCGATCTGTAAAGACAAGTGTGAGCTAAAGCAGGGCACAAAGGGAGATGAGTACAGAAAACAGATCTAAGACATGGAAAATGGCCCAAGAAGAAAGGACAAGCTAAAGTCAAGGCAATGACCAAGACCTAGAGGGTAGGTGCTGGCAGGGGAGGGACTTACATCTGGGTATGGTCCGCAGGGGTGAGTTGAGGGTGTCAGTGACTCTGGCAGCAGGCCCCAGGTCCTGACACCAACAGACCAGGTCAGATGGAATGAGGAGGAAGAAACCAACCTTAGATGAGCACTTTTTTTTTTTTTTTTTTTTTTTGAGGCAGAGTCTCTGTTGCCCAGGCGGGAGTGCAGTAGTGCAGTGATGTGAGCATGATTTACTGCAGCCTTGACTACCTGGGCCCAAGCGATCCTCTCTCCTCAGCCTCCTGAGTAGCTGGGACCATAGGCACATGCCACCACACTAGGCTAATATTGTATACAGATGGGGTATCTCTTTATTGCCCAGTCTGGTCTCGAACTCCTGAGCTCAAGAGATCCTCCTGCCTTGGACTCCCAAAATGCTGGGATTCCAGGCATGAGCTGCTGTGCCCAGCCAAGCACATGCTATGTTTCAGGCTCTGTGCTAAGTGCTTTATGGACATCACAGGAACAGAGAAAGAACTTTTAATCCAGAGAGGCTAAGGGTGTCTCAGGAAAGTCTGGGAATAGGTAGAGAAACTGAAGTTCTCAGACCTAACAGTCAAGGTGAGGGTATGGCCTTAGCAAGACTGCCGTGAAGAGTTCCTGGCCCATGGCCGAGGTGGTGTGGCACTGAGCACACTGCAGTGGGGTTAGCAGCTGTACCTGCCAGAATTGCAAGGCAGAAATCCAGGCCAAGCGTCAAACAGGCTGAGCCGCCAGCCCCGATTCATCCCTAAGACCACGCTTCTTCCACTGCACCTATGCAACTCAGAGGCTAATAATAATGGTGAGATTTGTATAGCACTTTACAGTTGCCAAGGCACTTTCACAAACGATGCTACTTAACCGATGTCCATTACTGGAGTCTCAGGAGTTGGAGTCAGATGTTTCACAGATTATCCTGTTTGGTCTGTCCTGTGTGACTCTGGCTGTCACTTGCCTTCTCTGGGTTTAATGTGCCCAGAGGGCAGACGGTAATAATCAATCAGTCTTCCACAAAAGAGGATGGGAAGTGTCTGGAGAGGGGCTGATGGTGAGAGGATCTGCCAAGCTTCAACAAGCTCTGGAGTCCTTGGTCTAAAGAAAACCCATTCACTAGGCTCCAGGAAAACAAACTCAGAGGTATTAGAGTATTTCCTTCAACCCAAATTTTAAGCCCTAAACGCTTCCAGAAACCTCAGAGTTCTCTCACTTCTGAGCCCCTTGCCAAGGCCAGTTTGAGACAGGGAAGTAAGGGAGGAGCTTTTGATTCCTATACAGCTCTATTTTTAACTGGAATTTATCTTCCTGCTCCACCAGCGATTGGCGCCTTTGAAGCTGAGGTAAAGCGCACTGTCAGCAGGACCCAAGCGTAAATAGCAGGGGACAGAGAGACTGATCTGTGATGTGGGCAGGAAGTTAGACAGATGGACAAACCAATCAGCCAGCGTCTTTGCCAAGAACAGCTCAATTAATCACACACTGTCCCCAAGCCTCTCTTCGTTGTTCCATTCTCTGACCTCCTTATGTGGCAAGTGTGAGAGTAAAACGGGTCAGGTCTAGGAGCCCTCCCCAGTGGGGAACTCATTAGGGTGGGGCCCTGCACTCCCCGGTTTTCCCCCAGCATCATGTGGAAATCTGGAATCTTGAATAGAGGTGACTCCTTTTATATCTTTATATGAAATCAGTATTTGGTGTTTAGGCTGGGATGGAGATGAGCTTGAATTAGAGCAACCCACAGTAAACAGGTACTTGTCTTTTCCTCCAGAACAGCCGTTCACAGATCGGAAAGTCCATGGTCCCAGCAGGTCCTTCAAATCCCTAAATGAAGCCTTTTTTTTTTTTTCTTTTAAAGACGGAGTCTCACTGTTGCCCAGTCTGGAGTACAGTGGCGCGATATTGGCTCACTGCAACCTCTGCCTCCCAGGTTCAAGTGATTCTCCTGCCTCAGCCTCCCGAGTAGCTGAGATTACAGGCACACACCACCACACCCAGCTAATTTTGTATTTTTAGTAGAGATGGGGTTTCACCATGTTGGCCAGACTGGTCTCGAACTCCTGACCTCAAATGATCCACCTGCCTCAGCCTCTCAACGTGCTGGGATTACAGGCGTGAGCCACCGTGCCTGGCCTGTCAAAGCCTTCTTCTCAAAGCTTGACCCCATTAACTTAACTTCCCTGCCGGAAGTGGGTGGGAGGTGAGGAGATCTGCCCCTCCTTTGCTCCAAGGGGACAGCGTCTTAGAACGACTAAAGTTATTTACTTTGGAGGGAGCACCCAAATAAGAAAGCTCGGAGATACCACTTTCAGCACAAAAGGAGGGCCATGGAAGTGTGTGTGTGTGTTTGTGTGTGTGTGTTTTTGTGTGGACGAGGGAGTAAGCTCGCTGCTGGAGGGAAGCATCTCTTGTTTTGTAGACCACAAGAGCCAGGGAAAGGCAGAGATGGACTTTCTCAGACAAACTACTGCCCAAATCCTCCCATTTTCAGACTAGAAGTGAGGAGGGGAAGTGACGGGGGAGTTCGAAGTCTGTGTAAGAAATGCTGCCATCGTGGTGACAAAAGACAAAAACCTAATGTCTCTGGGACTGGACATGTAAAAAATCTGATTCAAACCAAGTGGTTATGTAGGCCTCCTATAACAAGGCAGAAATGAACTGGCCATTTCCAGCGTCACCGACTTACTGTGTGTCTTGGTGACAAATGGTACATAAGAATAAATGGTGTCCTGGGGTGCATCTTGGCCTCTTCAGGGAACCTGGAGGCACCTCAATGGAGGGACAGCCACGGTAAACTGATGACCGCACTGGAGGCAAGACTCATCGCCAGTAACAGTAACAACCACCCTTCCAAAGCACTTGCGACGTGCCAGGCCTTGTCCCAGCACTCTGGGTGTATAGCAAATCATTTAATCCACAAAACAACGGATGAGGGATGCGCTACAACCATCCTTGTCAAGGCACAGAAAGGTTAAGCCATTTGCCCCAGGTCCCCAAGCTGGTAAGCGATGGAGCAAGTCAGTACTTGAATCCAGGCAGTTTGGCTCCCATCCACAGTGCTATCTGCTCTCATGTCACTTATTTATTAATTCCACAAATATATACTGAACACTTCTTTACCCATAGCACTCAACTAGGGAACACAAGACACATATATGTGTGTTTCAAGTTCAGTAAAGGGCATTTGCTCACCCTCATTCAGGAGGTAAGGAGACTCGTACACTGTCGCAGACATTATCCTTTGTCAGTGGGGTCGTTGAGGAATGAGAAAATTGGACCCATACTGCCTCTAAGATCCCTGGGCATCCCTCCAGGACAGAACCAGGTTTTGCTCGTCTCCAGGTCCCCAAAGCCACACCCAGGGCTAAGAGCATCGTAGATGTTCACTAAATGTGGTTGACCGAATTTTTTAAGTCCTTGAATGCAGGAGCCCGTTGGATAAGGCTCTTAAAATACCTCATTGTCACAGCATTCCTGCTTGTGGCCACAAAACAAATGCCTTGCATGGCATCTGGTACCCATTTGCTGATGAACTGTTGCTTCTCCTCGATTTGCCAGGAACGACCAGCAGAGACCAATGCCAATGTGGACAATTCAGCGTCCCCCTCGGTGGCCCAGCTGGCCGGGCGGTTTAGGGAGCAGGCGGCTGCAGCCAAGGAGGTGAGTCAGGCAGCTTCAGAGCAGCCTCTTCGGCAGGGGGCAGGAGGAAGGGGAAACCTGGTCAGGCCCAGCAGAGAGGGAGGGAGGAGGCTTGGGAGTTACCAAATTAGGAAGAGAAGCCAAGGGCTGGAGGGGTTTCTCTGAATGTGAGGAATGTCTCATGGCTGCTGTGCCTGGGCAGAATCTGTCCCCACCAGGGTGAGGCTTGCACTGTGGCCAGGAGGGATGAGACACAGGGCAGAGATGGGCATTCGTATCCATTTCCATCTTGATCATCCACCTATACAGACTTAGATCCCACACAGCTGTGCCAGGCCTGGACTGGGGTCAGAACAAAGAAGTTCCTACAGCCAGCTCCTGCCCCGTAGTCAGAGCAAGGCAAGGGTGAGGCAGACTCCAAACTGAGAATTGAGAAAGAAGAGAGGACTTGAAGGAAAGCACATTCAGATGGGAAACCAGGGATCAGGAAGGAAGAGCGTCCGGTCACCAGTAGAATAAAGTATGACAAGGGAGGGTCTTAACTTTGGAGAGATTTGGGCTAGATTTTCTTGAGTCATGCAGTGTGAGAAGCTCATTAGAAGTGAGATGACAGGGCCAAGCACGGTGGCTCACCCCTGTAATTTCAGCACTTTGGGAGGCCAAGGCGGGCGGATCACTTAAGGTTGGGAGTTCACAACCAGCCTGACCAACATGGAGAAACCTCGTCTCTACTAAAAATACAAAATTAGCCTGGCGTGGTGGCACATGCCTGTAATCCCAGCTACTCGGGAGGCTGAGGCAGGAGGATCGCTTGAATCTGGGAGGCAGAAGTTGCAGTGAGCTGAGATTGTGCCATTGCACTCCAGCCTGGGCAACAAGAGCGAAACTCAGTCTCAAAATAAATAAATACATACCTACATACGAAGTGAGAGGAGAGAAGGGTGCCCCAAGGTGGAGAGAAATCTATCATGGCCCCTTGGGGCAAGTGAGTACTTATTTGCCCTGCGTTTTTAAGTGCACTATTTTGGGGTTTTGTTTTCCCATCTGAAAAATCAGGTTCATAATTTCTAGACAGTGTAGGCATGTCATAAAGGATAAAGAAGATAGCATTGATCTCAGGTGCTGGCACTGTCTGAAAACTGAATGTGACTCAGTCAGTGAATCTCAAGTAAAAGAGGACGTTCTAGCAGGAAAGGAAATGGAGCCGAGAGGATGAAAGTCAAAATGGGTAGATGGTAAACAGAATTAATTTAAATAGTAAGCGGGCTGTCCTAATGACATGCAATTCCCTTCCTCCATTCTTAAATATTCCTACACTTCCCTAACATCCTAACATTCCTAAATCCCTAAACCTTCCGGAAACCAGTTTCCACTTCCTTGCTCTTCCTCCCTGTTGCCTGATCAGTGCTCTCTTTTTCTCTGTGTGTCTGTCTGTCGCCCTCCCTCCAGACACCAGCCAGTAAACCAACCCGAAGGAAACCGCCCTGTTCCCTACCCCTGTTCCCCCCCAAGGTAGAGCTGGGCCAGAATGGTGAGGAGGTAAGTGCTGCTGTTGGGGCTCAGACGACACTGTGACGGGTTCTATCGCCTTCTTGGAGGAGGGGGCACCAAACTCATACTTGAAAGCTCAGACTCTATGCGAGGAATGTCTCCATTTCAGAGTGAATCTCCTCTTAAATGTTTCCTGAATCCTTTACTTTGGAGACTAGGTTCCTCCCTGCTCCTTTGTACTGAGGTTCCTTTATGATTTGTCAAGGATAGGAACACTATTTTCCAAGCCTGAGAATTTTAGCAAAGAGAATGGGTCATATATTATTAACAGACCCAATTCAGGAGCCAGGAACGTTCTGTTTTATTCACAGGTCTGACTTAGATGATCTTGGAATAAGGTGTGGAGAAGGGACCTGGAAAGGGGGCTACACTCACATGGGGTAGGACGGAAGCGTGAGAAAACCCCGTGGTTCTGCAACATCCTTGTAAAGCCTGGCTATTGTTCAAGATCACTGGAAGAAAACCAGAGCACACAGGAGGCCTCGTTGCTCTCAGATATAAATAGCCAATGTTACCAACATAATAAAGGCTCTGGTATCATAGATCAGAGCCAGTAATAGGTTCTTAGCCTGCATATTCTACTATCTTTATTTATCTAATTGTAGCTGCAGGAGTGTCTTCTCCACACCTATGCCAGCAACCCATGAAACTTCACTGTGGTCATGGTATGTGCCAGAAATGGATTTGCATGTTCTGTCATCTGACCTGGGAGGCCAACCCCAAAATAAAGCAAGCAAGCCAAAGACAATTTCATCCCCGAATCCCAACCTCTTTCAACAACCTCTTTATTCTCTTCTTCTTTTTGGGGAACCAGCATCCTGACAATAGCCATTAGGTACCCCTATGTGAACTTGGGCAAGCATCTTAATGCCTATAATTTTCTCATCTATAAAGTGAAACAGCTGAAGTAGATCAATGGTTTTCAAGCCTTTTTGTCAACCTAAGGCTTATAAGCAGAAACCCACGAGGTAAAGCAGAAACTCATCGCTGGCCCAGGCCAAGTGAGATGGGGGAGGGGAGGCCTGGAGCCCCAAATGCTCTCAGAATACTCTCTCCCCACTCAACAAGGGTCTTATTCTGGGATGAGAACCCCAAGGAGCACAGTTCAAAAATACTGAGGTTTTCCTTGGGTCTCTTCAAGTGCCAACAATATGATTCTGTGGCTTTATGGGGTCATCAGCCAATGCTGTAACCAAACACATACCAACAACTTCTCTTTCCAGAGGGTCAGCTTCTCCTTGTAACCCTCATCCTCTGGGCTCAGTGTCTCTGTTGCTGTGCAATGGGCTGAGGCTATGGCCACTCAGAGCTTAATATGAGGCTGCCCCCTGATAGCCCAGGCTTGGCCCAGGAGAAGTCACCGCACCATACCGAATCTCTTTTCTTGTTTGTGAAATGAGGACAAAAACACTAACCAGCTAGATCAGGGAGGCTGGCTAGGGAAGTTTTATCCCCTGGAGTAAAGGCACAGGGAGTTAGGCTAGTGATTGGGTTAAATAACTCCATCCTGGCAGCTCTGTGGAAATGCATTCGCAGGTTTCACCCCATGGGGCACGTCACCCAGAAGTTAAATGGCTTATAATGGCCAAGGGCTGGATAAGTCCAAGGGTGGATTTTAGAAAGTCCTGCCTGGAATGACAAGCTGCTCGCACATTGAAAGGACACTACCTCCAGGGATCAATGACTTTTTGTGGCCTCCAAATTCACATAGAAATAAAATGAGCAGCCAGCTTTGTCTTACAGGGCTAATTGGAGGCTGCTGTCCACAATTTCTCCTTCCAAACTCCTGTAGCTCAGCCTGCAGAGGTCCTAATGCTGGGAACCTTGGGGGCCTGCAGGGAGGGCCCCAGTCAGGCTACCCCTCGGTTCCCAATGCACAGTGCCAGAAATTTCGTCCCTGCCCCGCTATGCTTGCTCAGGTCTGAGACAGCGGGGTCAGCCCCCTGACAGCACCTGCTGACTGCAGGACCCCTCCTGATGGGGGTTACCCCTCTCTAGAAGAACCAGCCAAAGGGTGTTTAATGCAGTCACAGATCCTACCTCCTCTACTCAGAAAAGTTCGAAAAGCATTCCCATCTGAAAATTAGTCCGTAGTTTCTAGACGTGGTAAGAATGTCATGTAGATAAATCTATATATATACATATATAGGGATGGAAAGCTGGTTTTTCCTCCACCAATTGTTAGTCTCAGCCACTTGCCTGAAGCCCCTTGTTAAACTGTAAAGGAAATGATGCCGCCTGCTGTCATTTCTAGGAACTGCACTAGAGGCTCTTTAGGATTCTTTCTGCTTTGCAATTCAAATCAATAGGGTTTTATGGAGCATCAGCTGGGTCCCCAGTACTATACTGTGGTTAAGGGGCAGAGTCCACTGAATTTCCACAGATTTCAGAAGACAGTGGTCAGCTGGGGAAGAGAAGAACTCATAGTATTACGTGAAGTGAGCTTTATCAGCAAAATTGTTGCTACAGTCTCTAAAAGTTTCTCTGAAAACCCCAGCCCATCTGAAATTTCCCTGTAAAGCACAGAAACTAAGGACACTTCCACTGTAGCTGGAAGCTCTTTATACTTTTTATAGATAAAAAGCTCCTTGAAAGACTGCTATAGGAACATACCCGACATTGAAGACACATGGAGGCAGAGGCAGCAGGAGTCCTTAGAATCATTTATTCCTGCCCAGCTGCATCTTGGTAGAGGAGGCTGAAGCCAGGGGTATCGTCTGGCTCCTGCCAAAATTAGAATTAGAAGGAGTGGGGATCTTGTGAGTACAGCCCATGCTCTCCCTTGGTGTTGGGCTGTAAAAAGATCACGAGCAGTTCAGTTGAGTGAGCCTCCCTCCTTCCATCCCTAAAATACAATCATCTCACATCATAAATATCTCAGAATCTTTCTAAGAGATCAGTGTGGTTCCTCTTCTTATGGTTCAGGTAAATTAGTACATTGGGTCAAGGAGCAGATCATACACACTGGTCTCCAAACTATCGGGAGATCCTTTCTTTGCCTTGGCCTCTGTCCCACCACATGGAAGTCATCCTCTTCCTTTTCTTCATCATCATCCTATCACTGTCACCATTCCCACATATTTGTGGGGATTTTATGCAAAACAGAGGTAATATTTTTACGTGATATAGATCCCAAAGGCAGACAAGATTCCTGGCATACATTCGTCACAAAAATATCTACAACTAACAGAGAATATGTGTGATTATGTAGCACATGTATTAGCCACGGACTGCTCCTGCGGCCGAGACTGAATCATGCTCATCTTTCTATGACCCACACAATGTCTGGAACGTAGTAAATGGTTACTTGATTAAAAAAAATATTAAGGCTGGGCGCGGTGGCTCACGCCTATAATCCCAGCACTTTGGGATGCCGAGATGGGTGGATCACCTGAGGTCAGGAGTTCGAGAGCAGCCTGGCCAACATGGTGAAACCCTGTCTCTACTAAAAATACAAAAACTAGCCGGGCATGGTGGTGCATGCCTGCAATTCCAGCTACTTGGGAGGCAGAGGCAGGAGAATTGCTTGAACCCAGGAGGTGGAGGTTGCAGTGAGCCAAGATTGCGCCACTGCATGCCAGCTTGGGCAACAAGCAGGACTCCGTCTCATAAAAAGAAAAAAAGAAGAAAAAAAAGAATATTCAACATTTTGGAAAATCGTAATTTATAAATCATGCCATCAATGGGATTTTCCAAAATATCACTGGGTCCAGGGAGGAATTCCAGTCTGACCTCTGTCATCCTGGTCTGGTTTCTTGTTGTGTGTGTGACAAACAGGATGGTCATTTTTGCCCTTTATCTTTGAAATTCCCCAAATTGTTGATTCACAGTGTTGAAGGTCATGAGGTGAAGATCTTGCTCAGACATAGTTTTCCCTCAAAATGACAATGAAGTCACTCTTCCTGGGAGAGACCTTCTGTATTGAGGACTTCGGTGCTGACTTCTCTGATCTGATTGGAAGATGTTGCTGTGGTGGGATGAGGGAGGGAGGGAGGGGGAAAGTCCACATCACCCAGGCCCTGATGAGGTATGTGGGCTACTGAACTAATGAGAAAGTGGCAACACCAGCTTCTCTTCTCCTTCTGCCTGTGGCTTCCGGGTTCCAACCAGAACCCCACTTTCCTCACCTTACTTATCTGGTTGTTTTGGTTGATTTGCCCCATAGAAATCACCACCCAATGCGAGCCACCCTCCTAAGTTCAAGGTCAAGAGCTCGCCTCTGATTGAGAAGCTTCAGGTAAGTGCAAAATTCATTGTCCATTGCTACCTTTTATCTAATTCCACTTCTTATCCAAAATTTGCATGACTTTGAGGCTCATCGGGTAGCCCATGTGTCACCTGGATAATTGACCCCAATAATCAGCCAGTAATCAAATTGTAGTAAACCATGAGGATCTCACAGCCCTGCCTGAGGGAAAAGAATTAACATAAGGACCACATCAAGCATAAACTCATGTATTTGACATTTAGCGGGAGTTGATGGATAATGGGATGCCTCAAGAGTCTTTATGCGACTGGGCTCACGCCTATAATCCCAGCTCTTTGGGAGACTGAGGCTGGAGGATCACTTGAGCCCAGGAGTTCAAGACCAGCCTGGACAACATAGTGGGACACCATCTCTACAAAATATTTTAAAATTAACCAGGCATGGTGATGTGCATCTGTAGTCTCAGCTACTCTGAGGGCCAAGGTGGGAGGATCGCTTGGGCCCAGGAGGTTGAGGCTGCATTGAACGGAGGTCGCTTCACTACACTCCAGCCTGAGTGACAGAGCAAGCTCTTGTCTCCAAAAAAGAAAAGAAAAGAAAAAAAAAAGAGTCTTATGGGAAAGGACACCATAGTTGCAAGAAACATTTCCAAAATAGCCAAGCCCTCTCTCCCAAGGCCTGAATGCAAGCCACACACCATTTCAGCCCTGCATAGGGCTGGTGTTCAGCTGCTGCACACTGTACCAGTATGGACAGATTTGTTGTTTGGGAAGCATGCTGTCCAACCCCTCCACCAGTAATCCTGTGTGCCCAGAGCCCTCGCCCACCATGCCCAGGGCTGGTTGGCTCCCTGGGACTGTAATTAAGCGGAAGACACTGGCCCTGAGCTCACAGTCTTGTGGAGAGAGAGCTTTCACAGGTGATATAATAAAAGGAGCTAATGCCAGAGATCTCCACGGTGGGTCACTGCCCAGCTCCTGCTGCTCGAGACCAGGGTTTCTCAGCCTTGGTATTACTCGAGCTGGATAGTGTTGTTGCAGGGGCTGTCCTGTGCACTGCAAGATGTTTAGCAGCATCCCTGGTCCTACCCACTGATGCCAGTAGCACTCTCCAACAAGTTGTGACAATGAAAAATGTCTCTAGACATTGCCAAATGTCCCCTGGGGGCAAAATCGTCTCCCATCTCCGACCCCAGGTGAGACCCACCATTCTAGAATTTCAGAGCAAGAAGAGAATGGAGTGGCCCAGAGTAATTAATGAATGTCTTATGAAACACCTGTGTCCTGAGCCCGTCCTTAAGGGATGGGTGGCTGAAAAGGAGGGAGGAAGATGTTCCCCGTGGAGGAATGGCAGAAGCTAAAGTGCAGAGGAGAGGTAGGTATGTTATGTCCAGGCGGGGGCTATAGGAGAGGCTCCTGTTTTCACCCCACCCTCTTTCCAACCACCCAGGAGAAGGAACAAGGCTCTTGTGCGCTGTAGCCTCCCATCCAGGCTCACCTAAGAGCACTGGCTCACCAACTTCATTCTGAAGGCATCAAAGGTGTCAAGACGAATAGCCACAGCCTCTGTAGTTCCCAGCCATGGAAGAGCCTAGAGATTTGGATCCCAGCCTGATTGGGGGTTAAGGCAAGCATCTCTGGTTTCTGGCCATGAGCCTACCCTGTGGAAGGTGGGGAGGGCTCTGCAGTGTCTACCTGAAATTTAATTCAAGCTGAGAAGCCCTCCACCCGGCTGCAGGAATAGGGTGGTGCTACCTGTCACTCTGGGAGACTGCAGGGCCCCTAAATATGTAACAGGGATCTCTCAGAAGGGATCCCAGAACTCCAGCACCCCTCCTAGCATCCAGCTAAGGGATGCAGCCCCAGACTCTTACCTCTGGCTCCCTGCAGCCCACCCTAGTCCTCATTCAAGTGCCAGAAACCAGTTACCAAATGTTGTGTACCCTGTAGTTTTGGACCCATTCCTTTTTCCAGGCATTAGTGAGTCTTTTGGGGAAACACAACAACTTGAGAATGTGGTTTGGATGTCTAGCTGTTCAATCTCATTGAGATTGTCAGCAACAGAACGACAACTTAGCCAAATCTCACAGGAACCTTACTTTCTTGGGAATATGTGGGAGAAAGAGCTAAGAAATGCATCACCAGCTAGATTTTCTTCTAACTATTCTACTGAATGAATTGTGAACTAGGGGTTTTCTTTTTTAGGATAGTCCAAAATTCACAACTCAACTTTTCTGCTGACTGTCAACATCCATTTTATTTGCAAGCAGTCTTACAGAGGGAATTTCTCTGCTTGAAATTTAGAGAAGGGCATTTCCTTTAAGGTCCAGTGAACCCCCTCTGCCATGAAGCCCTCTCAATCATGCTAGCACATCAACCTGCACAGCAACTATGCTGCAAATCCTTCCCTGGTACTCCCCATATACTGCCTTTTTTTTTTTTTTTTTTTTTTTTTTTTTGAGACAGGGTCTTGCTTTGCTTTGTTGCCCTGGATGGACTCAAACTCTCAGACTCCAGGGCTCAAGCAATCCTCCCACCTCAGCCTCCTGTGTAGTAAGAATTACAGGCACACACCACTGCACCCAGCTTCATATGCTGCTTTTTGACATAGTTTGGGCTAGTATGCTATTTAACTTTCGTATTTTATATCTTGAACTGTTACCATGACTCAGTCTTGTCTGTATGATACCTTCTTTCTTAAGATCACAATGAAAACACTAACACCCTTCTAAACGTGTGCAATGCTTTCAAGTCTACAAGTCCTAAAATATACATAGGAGGTTTCCAGGACAGCAGAGTCTGGCTGGTGGGAGGTGGGAAGGTGGCCAAGGGGAGCCGGGAGGGAGAGGGTGTGAGTGTGGGGCAGGAAAGAGTACACAGGGACCAGACAGAAAAGACTTTGGAAGTCAGGACAAGAGGTTTGGACAGACAAAGAATCTGAGATTCAGAAAGGCTGTTGGACTTGTTGAAGGCCTGAAGGTCACACTGCTACTGAAAGATCCAGTATTTAAAGTGAGATCTGTCGGTGTGGAAAACCCATGAACTTCCCATTGCACCGTCTGCCCCTCACACTCCGTCCCTTCTCTGTGAAGTCTCAAAGTGGCTCTGTCTCCTGGTTCGGCACTGCCACAGGGTCTGCGGGATGCAGCTCTGCGGTGATTCAGGAATGCCGAGGGCAGGAGAAGCGCCCCTAGATGGCCTTAAAGAGGATTGGACACTCACGCACGTTCCCCCCGTGGACACCTTCGGGCATCTGGGACCATCTGCCTCCTCCCCAACCAAACTCAAGACTCCCTGAGGCTTTCGTTACCTCTGGGTGACTCTCCCATTTGGCCACCTTTCATTTTGATCGGGTCATACCTGTACCTTGATACCCCAAGTGGTGGCTCATACTATGGTGTGTCCTGCTGCCTTCTTCCTAGAGGAGCTCAGCGGCCTACTGTGTTCACCGCTCTGCCATCTGTTAAGAAGGAACCTGATACCTGGAGGCTGAGGGAGAATCAGACCCGGTGTGAATCTCAGGGCAGATCCCTTAGCCACTTTCTTGATTGTGCAATGAGAACACAGCTGAACGTGTGGGGTTGCTGTGGAGGACACGGCTACCTGTGCCCGGCAATAGTAGGCACCCAGTGGGAGTGAGTACTATTGACTCTGATGAGAAAGGCGATCACAGAGCCTGACTTCCTGTGAGATTCTGGCACCACAGGTGCTCCTGGCAGCTGCTGCTTCGCCACTTTGTTGATAAGTTGGGCTTGTTCTGGGACATTTTTGTTGGATCCTCATCAGTGCTGGCTGAGCATTTTGGAATGCAGCCTGTGGCAAGCCAGGTAGCGGAAGGAGGACAGAGTAGGTGATGCTTTCCAAGAGCAGGCGGTGATGGGACAGTGGATAATGGATTGGGAATTAGCATGAAAAGCCGGGTGTTACCTAGTCTCAACCAGGCCTGAGGCCAGGTAAGCGACAAGCTAAAGTAGAGGCTCTCATCTTCTCCCCAGTCCTATTTGAAGTTTTTCATCTTTCCTTGACAGGCCAATTTAACCTTTGACCCAGCTGCTCTGCTGCCTGGGGCCTCACCCAAGAGTCCTGGACTCAAGGCCATGGTGTCACCGTTTCATAGCCCACCTTCTACCCCCAGTAGCCCTGGTGTGCGATCTCGGCCCAGCGAGGCAGAGGAGGTGCCTGTCAGCTTCGACCAGCCCCCTGAAGGCAGTCATCTGCCCTGTTACAACAAGGTAAATTCTAGCTCCAGATTATGGCAGTGTGTCTGTGGAAATGTGGACTCTGGCACCCCTGAATTTTCTCTACCCTTTTGTCCTGAGGAAAGGAGGAAATGTTCGGAGTTATTCTCAGAGCTGCGTTTTAACCCAAGTGAAATTTCTCCCCTCCTTTGCAAGTGATTCCTGAACTAGGATAACCTTCCTTGACTGACTGGCTCATCTTCTCTCCCTATAACTATGCCATTCGGCCCCAAGACAAGCTTGGGGGATGGTGTGCTCTCTCCTTTGCGGAGAGAGGTATGGAAATTCACGACTGATCCCAGCTGTATGGTTCATTAATGTCAAAAGCTGAACACAAAAGCTAAAGGCCTGATCAGTGATTCGCACAGAATGCTGGGCAGCATCCCTAGAACTCCAAAACATCCTGTCTGGCCTGGTGTGAATAGTCCTAAGTGTCCCAGTGTGGACTCAAATCATTCTTCCTGCAGCTTGGCCCAGTTAAAGAACATCCAAACTGTTCCCTTTGCAAAAATGACACGGCAGGGTGCATTTCTACAGATGCAACCCTGGTCCTCTGTGTGAGCTTTCATCACATCCCTGGCCCTGCTGGGAGGAAGTAAGGATCAGAGGTACGGGCCAAGCAGGTAGCCAACAAATGTGGGCCAGGGCCAAGCAGGAGCCAAGACTTCTGGGGGTCTGGTGCCAGGGAATGCTAAATGGGTGCAGCTTTAAAATTAATGATGGAGAAATGAGATCTTCTAGGCCATTCTAGGAAGTCCAGCTAGCAAAAAAAAAAAAAAAAAAAAAAAAAAGTCAAATGTGTAAAAACAGGGAGGGCTCAAGGAAATAAACTAGTGGTAAGGAGGGGTTCGGGCAGGCTTGAGCCTGTGGGCTAGGGGCAGAGTGGAAGTTCCCCAGCCAGGGTGATGGAGACCCCTGAAGGCAGAGAGGAACCTTCCCAGAGAGCCACCTTCTCACAGGGTAAGACAGGGAGGGAGGAGCTGCTACCTGGTCATAATGCCTGGAGGCTTCGGCCTTCTGACAGCAGCAAGGGGAAGTGATTTTGGAACCCTGCTGGTCCTAAGGGCTGGGGCCTTGATATCTTCCAGAGCTGACCCCATCATGGTCTCAGGAAAGGGCTTGGGAGGCCCTGATAAACCAAGTATTCATTCCAAACCTCATAGATGGGGAACCAGGATTGACAAATACCAAAATGTAAATCAGTGGGAAAATAACATTTACAAAAATTTATTTTACAAACTAATTATTTTGTTTTGTTTTGTTTTGTTTTGTTGAGGCAGGGTCTTCCTCTGTCACTCAGGCTGGAGTGCAGTGGTGAGATGTTGGCTCATAGCAAGCCCCACCTCCTGGGCTCAAGCAAGCCTCCTAGTAGCTGGGACTACAGGCACGCACCACCACGCCTTGTTTTGTTTTTTTTTGTAGAGACAGGGTTTTGCCATGTCTTCAACCAGCTCCTGCAGCTTCTGGGCTCAAGTGGTCCGCTGCCTATGCCTCCCAAAGTACTAGGATTACAGGCGTGCACCACCACGCCCAGCCCACTTACATACTAATTTTTAAAGGATGCATCACTCCAGTAGATAGGGTATCTGATGTGAACATTTCCATTGCACCTTTGACTAAGTCTGATGAGCTGAGAAGAGGCCCGATTCTGAGATTCACATGCTCCCCAGAGATACCACCTTCAGGCAGCTCTGCTGGTGCTCCTGGGGAACAGCTTCTGACCGTGGTGGACCTGAGTTCCAGAAGCAAAGGAATCTGGCTGCTCAGGTTTCCCAGTATCAGCCAGCTTCATGGGGGATGGGAAGGGCACAGTCAGGCAAGAGAGGAAGCTAGTCACCAGGTGTCCAGCTCAGCACTCCTGAGGTCCCTGCACCAGGACCTGACCGTCAGCAGGTCTCTAACACTCTTCTTGGTGCGATTCATCTTTGTCAAAGTATAATTTTCAAAAGTTCAATTTTCAAATTTTTCAAAATTTTACAGTGCAGTAAAATCATAAGTTATCTTTTTTACTGGATAGAAAGCATTTTTGCATCTTCACAAGATAAAAATCTGACTCTTACGCAAAATAGAGAAAGATTTTATTCAACATGTCAATTTATGAGGAAACTTGTAAGATGGTAAAACTTACTGAAACAGCATTTGAAGAACTGGTTATTTATAGACAATTAGACAATTTCTTTTTTTTTTTTTTAATGCAGAGTCTTGCTGTGTTGCCCAGGCTGAAGTGCCGTGGCATGATGACAGCTCACTGCAGCCTCCATCTCCCAGGCTCAAGCTATATTCCCACCTCAGCCTCCCAAGTAGCTAGGACCACAGGCGTGCATCAGCACACCCAGCAAATTTTTCTTACTTTTAGTAGAGATGGAGTCTTGCTATGTTGCCCAGGCTGATCTTGAACTCCTGAGCTCAAGTGATCCTCCTGCCTCAGCCTCCCAAAGTGCTGGATTACATGTGTGAGCCACCATGCCTGGCAGCAATTTTTTTAAGTGTCAGAATAAAATTGCTAAATTAGACACCAAACTGGTTAGTGTTTTACAGTGTAATAACATCATGAGTTTTTGTTTTTGTTTTTTACTTAATGGAGAGCATTTTCATCTTCACAAAATATAAGTCTGCAAGTCACCATGTGATTTCACAATCCCACACGACTCTAACCTATAATAAATAGCAAACAATGATTCGTTCTCCTGGAAAATTAAATGGTCCTTGCATGGACTTGTGAAGCAGTGCACCAGACTGACATTGAAAGCTCATACAGCCCTCCTCTTGGCCTTTTTTTTAATGGATTTTGGATAATTTTCCTTAACACTTTCTTCCAGGTGCGGACGAGGGGCTCAATCAAAAGGCGCCCTCCCTCCAGGCGATTCCGAAGGTCGCAGTCAGACTGTGGGGAACTTGGAGATTTCAGGGCGGCGGAGTCATCTCAGGAGAATGGTGCTAAGGAAGAGGATGGGGATGAGGTGTTCCCATCCAAGAGCAAGGCCCCAGGATCCCCTTCGTCCAGTGAGGGGGCAGCAGGAGAGGGAGTGAGAACCCTGGGGCCCGCTGAAAAGCCTCCTCTGAGGAGGTCACCCAGCAGGACAGAGAAGCAGGAGGAGGACAGGGCCACAGAGGAAGCCAAGAACGGCGAAAAGGCCAGGCGGAGTTCAGAGGACGTGGACGGCCAGCACCCGGCCCAGGAGGAGGCCCCGAAAGCACTCCAGACCTCTGGCCCAGAGGCAGAAAATAGGTGTGGGAGCCCCAGGGAGGAAAAGCCAGCTGGAGAGGAAGCAGAGATGGAAAAGGCTGCAGAGGTGAAGGAGGAGACGGTGCAAAATGAAGAGGCGGGACCTGAACATGAGAGCCAAGAAACAAAGAAGCCGGAGGAGGGAGCTGCAGGGAAGGAGACCCCCCATAGTCCCCCTGGAGGAGTGAAGGGCGGTGATGTCCCCAAGCAGGAGAAAGGCAAGGAAAAACAACAGGAAGGGGCAGTGCTCGAGCCAGGTTGCAGCCCCCAGACCGCCCCTGACCAGCTGGAGACCAGCAGTGAGGTCCAGAGCGAGCGAGCGGTCCCCAGGCCAGAGGTAGGTGGTCTGGCTCGTTCACACGCAGAAGTCAGTGCCAGGACCAGGGAGTGCGTCTGTCACATGCCCTGTTCTGTACATCCCTTCATAAATCAGCTCAATCTGCAGAAACAAAGGTGCCAGGCTCCTGCCTCGTGCCAACTGGTTGGAGAAAGGCTGTTGCTGAGGCTGAGGGGACAAAAGGACACAAAGGGGAAGTGTGTCTTGTGCTCTTGCCAGCTTCTCGCTGACTTGGGAGTTCTGGCAAGCTTCTGGGTGTGTGTGGAATGACCGAGCCTCGGCACGGCTCAGTAACTGAGGCTTTTATGGAAGCCTGCTGAGTGCAGGAGCCTGGGCAGGCTGCTGCAGGGGATCCAGAGATGAAAAAGAAAGGGGAGCTCCTTTCTAAAAATCATCTCAGTTTAGCACATGAGACCAGCAGCTCTTTCACGTGCATAAACAAGGTGGAATTGGGCAGTGGACAGGGGGCATTCCTAGGGAAGCCCAAAGTGCAAGGGTGGCAGAAACAATTTGTGTGTGGATGGGACAAAAAGTTGGGGATGCTTCAGGGCCAAGGTAGCATTTGAGTTGGCCCTCAGAGAAAGAGGCTGTATGTGACGTTGGGACGTTCACTCTCTCTCTCAGGAATTGGGCATCTGCTGCACATGAGGAGGACGGAGTGACTCAGCCCGTGCCCTTCTGCCTAGGCCTGCGCTAACTGGCCCTTTCCCCTACACCCGTCTGCTCCCCACCAACTCCCAGGAAGCCCATCTTGAGCCCACCTATCTATGCTTTAAGAGCAGAACCAGGCCGGGCGCGGTGGCTCATGCCTGTAATCCCAGCACTTTGGGAGGCCAAGGTGGGCAGATCACCTGAGGTCGGGAGTTCGAGACCAGCCTGACCAACATGGAGAAACCCCCATCTCTACTAAAAATACAAAATTAGCCAGGCGTGGTGGCACATGCCTGTCATCTCAGCTACCAGGGAGGCTGAGGCAGGAGAATCGCTTGAACCTGGGAGGCAGAGAGGTTGCGGTGAGCCGAGATTGCGCCATTGCACTCCAGCCTGGGCAACAAGAGCGAAACTCTGTCTCAAAATAAATAAATAAATAAATAAGAGCAGAACCAGCCCTGCAGAGTCCCTAACAATCTCATCAAGTCAGTCACCCACAATTGTTTCCCCCTTCACTTTTGTTAGTGCATTCATTCATGCATGCATTCATTTACTCACACCACTATCAGCTTCCTGCTACAGTAGACTCTTTTCTGGCTTCCTGCTTCCACTTTTTTTTTTTTCCCCTGCCTATATAATCCGTTCTCTGGACAGCAACCAGCAGGTTTGGTTTGTTTTTTAGATCAACTGCTCTTTGCTAAAATTATTCTCCTCTTGTATTAGGGTTGCCATAAAAAAATTACCGCAAACTTGGTGGCGTAAAACAATAGAAATATACTTTCTTACAGTTCTACAGTTCAGGCCTCCAAAATTAAGTTGTTGGCTGGGTTGGTTTCCTCTAGCAGTTTTGGGGGAGAATTTGTTCCTCTCCCCTAAGTTCTGGTGGCTGCCTGCAACCCTTGGAATTCTCCCTTGCCTCCTCCGGCTCCTGGTGGCTGCTGCAATTCATGGCATCTCTTGGCGTATAGATGCACCACTCCAGTCTCTGCCTCCATCTCCATCACATGGCCTTTCACTGTTACTGTGTGTCTCAAAGTCCCCCTCCTCCCTCTTATAAAGATGTCAGTCATTAGATGTAGGGTCCACCCTAAATCCGGAAGGATCTTGTCTTGAGATTCTTAGTTACATCTGCCAAGAACCTCTTTCCAAATAAGGTCACATTCACCGGTACTAGGGGTTTGGATTGGATGTACCCACCTCTCCCTGACTCTCCCCCTCACTGTGCTCCAGCCATGCTGAGGTCTTTTTGTTCTTCAAATACAGCAAGCTCATTCCCACTTCAGAGCTCTATCCTTGCCGTCCCCTCTGTGTGGGACCTTTCTTCTGATCCTTACAGGGCCACTTCTTACCCATGGCTCAGAGCTCAGCTCAGATGGTCCCTTCTCACCGAGGCCTGTCTGTGTCACTCAGTCTAAGCGGACCTCCCTCCACCCCATCAGTTACTCTCTCCCACGATTCTACTTCGTCATCACAGAACACATCACTATTTGAAATTCTCCTGTGTATTTTTTAATTGTCTTTCTCTACTCCTTTTCCTCCCTGCATCTCCAGCACCTGCTACAGAACCTGGAACATAGTAGGTTCTTTAAAAAATCTTTGTTGACTGAGTGAATGAATTTTGAAGGAAGACAGAAATTGACCCAAAAGAAATACTCTCTAATGATAGAAGTACACATATAAGAGGAATTGATGTGTTTAGGGGATCTCCTAGGACCCTCACATTATTCTCACTCATGCTAGATCAGGGAGAAAAATGTCTGAGTCCCAAAGACTCATAAAGTATGACTGAGACCCCTGGGTTAAGTTGTCAGGCAGAGGTGCTCCAGATTTCTTTAACACTTTCCATTCTACGTAAGCAGTCTTTAGATTTAGAATCTTCTGGAACTGAGAGATTCCACCAGCTCTACAGAAGGCAAATACATGCCCCAAACTGTTAGTCCTTTTTGAGGATGAAGTCACTGGGTCCAAGTAGTCACCTGCCAGGGGTTGCCACATCTTATTTTCGGGTTAGGAGACACATGCCTTGCCAGGAGACCTCCCCATTTCACTGACAGCACCTTCCAATCCTGAAGGGTTGAAAAGTCGCGTTGGTTGAAAAGCTAGTAGGGAAGAGGGCTGCTTCAGGGAGGTCTCAGATAGAAGAAGTCTTCCTGCAGGAACTCCAGGAGCTCTGGGGCAGCCTCACTGGTAATCCCTCAAGCCTTGCCACTTCCATATTCCCGACAGAGCCCTGGGCAGAGGAAGAGAATGCCCAGCACCCTCAGGAGCACACTCCTCCCAAACAGGCAGCTCAGGTTGACAAAGAGTAGCTCCACTTCCACCTCTGAATGGAATGAAAGGAATGCTTTTCCTCTTGTCATCTCTGAGATGCCACTTAACCCAATTGCCTAGTTTCTTTTTTTTTTTTTTTTTTTTTTTTGACATGGAGTCTTGCTCTATCACCCAGGCTGGAGTGCAGTGGCACAATCTCAGCTCACTGCAGACTCTGCCTCCTGCGTTCAAGTGATTCTCCTGCATCAGCCTCCCAAGTAGCTGGGATTACAAGCCCGCACCACCATGTCAGGCTAATTTTTGTATTTTTAGTAGAGATAAGGATTTCACCATATTGGCCAGGCTGGTCTTGAATTCCTGATCTCAAGCGATCTGCCCACCTCAGCCTCCCAAAGTGATGGGATTACAGGCGTGAGCCACCACGCCCAGACTAGTCTAGAGAGAGAAAGAAACCAAGGCTCTGAGGAGGACAGGAGTTGTCCATAGTCACAGAGCTCTATCAATGTTGATATATTAGGCACCTGCCCCATCATCAGAATAAACTGCTTACAAAGTACCTGTGCACGTGTGCATAATTTGTTTAATCTGGAAGAGGGCACTGGTTCTCCAGTCCTCCCTGTTCCTCTTAAACCAGGTCAAGGTCAGAATCAAAATGCCTGAGTCACTAGTACAAAAGGAATCATCAGTGAAAACAATTACAAGGTTGACTCCTTGAGTTATAGGCTTCCTGAGGCACCCATGCCTGTCCCAGGTCTTTCCTGGATCCCCCAGAGGCAGCACACACCTCTAAGCAGTTTTCTAACCCCCAACCTAATTCCCATCTTGTTCCTTGGTGGTAGAAATAGATTGATCAGACAAACTAATTATGGTTGCATTCATGCAATCAGCATTTAATAAGCACCCGTTATCCCTACCAGTATGTGAGATACCGGGAGTCAAAAGTGAAAAAGACAGAGGCATAAACAAATAACGACAAGGCAGTGGAATAAATGGGATTCTGCCCTCGAAGGGTGCTATGTGAAGCACAAAGGCAGGAGCAATTTGTTCTTCGAGAGAAAACAGGAAAGTTCCATAAGTACGCCGAAGGCATCAGATGTGTGAAAGCACTATAAAGGGTTCCCTTACTGTTAGGTTGCCCCTCACAAGTGTTTTAACATGTCATGCTGAAAGAAGGAGCCATTGTGGGGATTTCGATCACAGGCAGGCTGGACGTATCAAGTCACTGCACTTAGGATTCTGTTTATAAGGAAAAGTCACCCTGGAAAGAGGGCCCAGAATCAGATACAACTCTAATACTTCAAATAAATTTAGCAAGTGTTATCTGGGCACGGTGGCTCACGCCTGTAATCCCAGCACTCTGGGAGGCTGAGGCGGGCAGATCACTTGAGGTCAGGAGTTCGAGATCAGCCTGGCCAACATGGTGAAACCGTGGCTCTACTAAAAATACGAAAACTAGCCAGGGGTGGTGGTGCGAGCCTGCAGTCCCAGCTACTCAGGAGGCTGAGGCAGGAGAATCACTTGAACCCAGGAAGTGGAGGTTGCAGTGAGCTGAGATCGAGCCACTCCAGCCTGGGCGACAGAGACTCCGTCTAAAAATAAATTTATAAATGTTTTAAAAATAAATAAATAAATGTTTCTCAAACACTCATTATGTATCCAGTATTGTGTAGGGCACTCAGCTATGCCAGAGACTAACTTACCCAAACAAAGACATTCGAAATGTTTGGACATCAAATCTGAGACTTTGTTGTATTAACGATAAGTGCTGACTTCTTAATTGCCTGATTGAATTGCTTTCCAAGTCATTCCCCTTGGTTTCTCAACATTTGATTTGAAATTCTTTTCTCCCTGAGCTGATGAAATACATCCTTCTCTTGAGAATCCCCTACCTTTGTAACTTTGTAGTGTTTACTTTGTTCTTTCTTTCTTCTCCCTCCTGGTTAACTGGCAGGTCAACAGACTCAGTTCTTGGCCCTTATTTCTTCTCAGTTCTCCTGGGGACGCACTCCCTGCATTCCCACCTCCATCATCCCTCAGACACATTAACTGTCCTCCCCAGAGATCCCTCTGCCTCTCCTTCTTCTTCTCCCCTTTCCCCCTCCTCCTCCTTGGCCCTCCCCAGCCCCAAACATGACCAGTGCTTTGTGGGAGCTCAATCAGTAATGGAATTGTGGCAGGGCACAGTCCCTCACACCTGTGATCCCAGTATTTTAGGAAGGCGAGGCATGAGGATCGCTGGAGCCCAGGAGCTGGAGACCAGCCTGGGCAACATGGCACAACCCCATCTCTATGATGATACCAGTGCTAGCCTTTCTTTTCTATCTCTACAATCACAACTCATTCCTAACAGAATTCCTGGTCTCCAGACTCACCCTACACATCATTGCCATATTCTTCTTCCTATAAATACCATAGGTTGTCTGCTCTCCTATCCCAAACCCTTTGATACTGCCCACTGAAAAATGGAGTTCATGCTCCTCCACAGGCTGGGCTTTGCCACCTGCCTAACCTTCGCTGTCTCCACGCCCCTTAACAGCGTGGCTGGGGCTCCAGCCAGCCTGCACCCTGCACCATTCCACAATAGGCAAGGCATCCCCTCATCCAATCCCTCAGCCTCTTTGCCCAAATGCCTGCACTGCCAGCTGAAATTGCCAGCAGTCCACTTAAACCCAGCCCTCACTGGTACCTGGAAGTCCTCTCACCACACCTCTATCTTTCCCTCCACAGGCCTTTTCTGATTGCTCTGAGGACAAATGCCCCCCTGCTCAGTATAATCCATTAGGATGGTCCACATCACACCCCACCTTGTACTGTGGTTACATTCCCAAATGTTTCCATTTCTCAGCTAAAGAACTGATGGAGACGAGGCTGGAGTCCTGGTACAGCTCCTAGCACAGAAGGATCTCGAAGTAATACCTTCTGAATGACTGTTGAATAAAAAGCTACTTTACTGTCCTTTTACTCAAGTGTTAGTCTTTTATTTTCAACTCTTTCTGTCCTTTTTCCATTTATATGCTGCCAAAGAATCTTGAGCAGAGTTTCAGGAGAGCACATTGAATGGGAATGAGTGAATAGGTAAGAGGCCAAGATAGAGGGAACTCAGGCATCAAGGGGTGGGCGGGGTCACTTGGTACTTGACGACTCAAGCTCTGATCTCTAGGTTAAAATCCTGACTTCACCACTTACTAGCTGTGTGACCTAGGGGATATAACCTCTCTGTGCTTTCACTGCCTCACCTATGACAGAGTTAATAGAAGTAGCTACCTCATATTGCTTTCGTGAGGATTAAATAAGTCAATGCATTAAAAAATAAAACTAAGTCAGGCACATAGCATTCTTATGACTATCATTCTTACTACTCCTACTGTTACTATTGCCTGATCCAGCATCCCTGAGGAGAGATACTGAGTGTCAGGATTTCCTCACCATTTTCCTAATTAATTCTTTCCTCCCCTGTTCACAGGATGACACTCCTGTCCAGGACACTAAAATGTGAAGAACAGCTCATTGTGCCCCAGTGATGAAGTTGCTGGACACATCTCTTTGCAAGTAGCAGCAACAGTCGTAGCAGCAGCAGACGAAGGCATTGCAGAGGCAGAATATGCTGAGAGTCTGGAGTCAGCCTGAAGACACAGGGTGGATTATTTCCTGGACTCCACACCAAATGTTCCCTGGCAGATAGAGACTGGATCTGAGGGCAGCAGACTTTTATCAGTTTGAGTTTATGTCATTTGATGGACTTGGTTAAACAACAACTTACTGAAAACAATGCCGTGTGGCGATGAGTCCCAGGGGCACTGGTCAGCCTGTGGAGCCCTGGATGCTATCCACACTCACCCATCCCTGCAGCCGACCTCCAACCTCTGACCTCCGACCTGAGCTCTGATTTAGCTTATCAGATTTGCTTGGGTAAAGTTCCTTTTTATTGTTCTAAAGTGTTTACGGTTCTCAAATATCAGTTAAAAACTAATTTTAGGTGGCCATAAACATAAAATAGAAATCCTGTAAGTTACAGAAGACCCTAAATTGTATCAAAACCCTAGAGACAACTTTTCAACTTGGTCCAAATTTGAACTGGCCAACCAGTCTTTAAAACATTGGACTGGAAGAGATAATGATTAAAACATTAAAAAAAAAAAAAAGTGTCTGCTCCATTCGCAGTAGCTTTTCCTGCCCTGTGCTTTTCCAGTTGGTGACCACCATGGGAGGTTGCTGCCTTGGCTCACTCCCTTCTCCTGCCCTTGAGAATGTGGAGAACTCCCATGGAGAGGCAGAATGGCAGGAGGTTTCATGTCCCACATTGCATCTCCTCCTGAAAGCAAAGCAGTGATACCTGAATAATGGCAGCTGCCCAATTGATCCTGTGAGGATGAATTTGCATTTCCAGAATCCTTGAGTGTGGATTAGATGTTTCCTGGGAGGTGCCCTGAGTACCATGATGTGCAAGCTACATAATTAAAACATTTTTCTTAGTTTCCCTGGGAAGCTTTTCTTGACTCACAGCCCAGGTTCTTCTGGCCAACACAGGAGGAGTGAGTTGGGGTCTTTAGTCTCTTCTTATTGGGTAGCTCTTGCTTTAATATTCTGTTTGGTGAGTGTAGGAGGTTCTGCAAGGGACAGGGCGCCTGACTACCCAGTCTTTGACTTATATCCTCTCCCATCTTCATGCACTCCTGCTGAAAAATGTTAATCCAAATACACATTTAAACTTAGTGTTGGTCCTTATTCTGATCTGAGTATTTTAATGTCTCAATGTGCTGATTTGGTAGCTGGAAGAATTATTCTTCTGGAGGGCTGTTAGACTACATCCTATGCTGACTTCAGAAAACAGTCTCTCAGACAAAAAGGCCTTATGTCACCACTGGTACCTCAGTTTCCTCATCCCATTTACAGTTTTTCTAACTCCAGGGTAGTGTTTAGTGTTAATATTTGGGATTTTTTTTTTTCAAAACTATTTTTAAGTAGTTTGTAATTTGTAACAAACTTGTAACCTGGTTGAGACTGATATTGTCATAGTTATGATAAACTTTGGATATTAGCAGAATTTGGGAAATGTGTGTGTCAATTATTTTGAGATCTATAAACTTGTCTAGCTAGCTCGCTAGCTTGCTATCAATCGAGCTACCATCCATTTATTGAGAGAGAAGTCTACCCCTAAACAATACTTGGTTTTATTTATATATGTCTTTGGGTTGTTTATACACATGCACTATCTGGGCAAGTACTTTGTGAATGTGTGCATGATTATGAGTGTGTGATGAAAAGGGCCACTTTACTTGAGGAAGGCATGGAATAGAAAGTATGAGATTTAGATATGAAAAATGAAACTGCATTTTTCTTTCTTTCTTTCTTTTTTTTTTTTGAGACGGAGTCTCGCTCTGTCGCCCAGGCTGGAGTGCAGTGGCCAGATCTCAGCTCACTGCAAGCTCCGCCTCCCAGGTTCACGCCATTCTCCTGCCTCAGCCTCCCGAGTAGCTGGGACTACAGGCGCCCGCCGCCTCGCCCGGCTAGATTTTTGTATTTTTTAGTAGAGACGGGTTTTCACCGTGTTAGCCAGGATGGTCTCGATCTCCTGACCTCGTGATCCGCCCGTCTCGGCCTCCCAAAGTGCTGGGATTACAGGCTTGAGCCACTGCGCCCGGCCAGAAACTGCATTTTTCTTCTGGAGGGTCTAAACATAGTAGCAGACAAGAAAGGGGCAGTAAAAATGACAAGAATGTGACATTGCGGGACCATGCTTGTGGGCATCAAAATACCTTTCTATCCCCCAGGTCTCCTGTTAGTCACATTATTTGGTCTACCTTGTGAAAAAAACAGAGGCCCCATTCCTAGGGCTTGTTCATCAATGAAGGGGGCTCTTGGCAGGGAACTCGCGAAGTGCAGGGACTGAGTTTTCTTAGTGCTGCAGCCCCACTGCTTAAAACTCTCCTTTCTCTTTTTTTTTTTTTTTTTTTTTTTTTGAGGCGGAGTCTCGCTCTGTCGCCCAGGCTGGAGTGCAGTGGCGCGATCTCGGCTCACTGCAAGCTCCGCCTCCCGGGTTCCCGCCATTCTCCTGCCTCAGCCTCCCGAGTAGCTGGGACTACAGGCGCCGCCACCACGCCCGGCTAATTTTTTTTGTATTTTTAGTGGAGACGGGGTTTCATTGTGTTAGCCAGGATGGTCTCGATCTCCTGACCTCGTGATCCGCCCGTCTCGGCCTCCCAAAGTGCTGGGATTACAGGCTTGAGCCACCGCGCCCGGCCAAAACTCTCCTTTCTCGAAGCAACCATGATCAGGTGTTTTATTTGCATGGTTGAAACTGCAACTTCTAAATTTGGGATTAAAGAAATTCATCTGTGTTTTAAGTAGCACAAAGTTATTAACAGGCCAGGAAGACTTTGTTTCTTTCAGGCTTTCTTAATGGGTTTGAAAGAAAACACTGATCCTTCTACATCAACAGAGCTAAAGAAAGAGTCAGAGTCATTCTTCCACTCTCTTTATAGTCTAGCTTGAATTTCAAACTGTGTCCTTCCTTATTCCAGAGAGGCAGCAAGAAAAAAATCCTGGATGCTTTGAAGGGATCTGCCACTATTTAAAAGGGGGTTGGGATTCTGTTTCAGCTGCATGTGGAACTAGGTAAGCTTCAGGGGCCTCAGAACTCCATGCTCCTCACTGATGTCACCCTGAACAATGCCCAGTTTTTCATGCAGGTTTTGTCCTATGACCAGTTAACTACATGTTCAATAAATATATGTCAAAGAAATAAATGCGTGAAAAGGCGACCAGTCCATCATCTTCTGATTAGGTTTTCTTGATTAGGTATGTGTTTAGTACAGCCGAATGAATAAGTTCACCTAGCTGCTGGTGACAGAAACCCAACTCAAACTAGTTGATGAAAAACAGAACTATACAGATCAATGAATCTCTCCCCCTTTTTCAGTTTCATAGATCTGAAAAAAACAAACCTAAGTACAGTCACCCAAGTGATGTCAGGAATCTCTCATGGCATTGGTCTCTGCTTTCCCTCTTGTTGGCCGTATTCTTTTTTTAAAAATTATTTAATGAATTTTCCTTAATAGCTGCAGCCAAGGCTCGCTCACGCGAGCGCGCGCTCTCTCTCTCTTTTTCTTTTCTTTTTTTTGACATGAGACAGAGTCTCACTCTGTCACTCAGGCTGGAGTGCAGTGGCACAATCACAGCTCATTGCAACCTCTGCCTCCTGGATTCAAGCAATTCTCGTGCCTCAGCTTCCCAAGTACTGCAATTACTTTTGCACCAACCTAATAGCTCGGATTACAAGCATGCACCACCACGCCCAGCTAATTTTTGTATTTTTTAGTAGAGACCAGGTTTCACCATGTTGGCCAGGCTGATCTCAAACTCCTGGCCTCAAATGATCCTCCCGCCTCGGCCTCCCAAAGTGGGATTACAGGCATAAGCCACCACGTCCAGCTGGTCATATTCTTAAGCAGGTTCTTCCCAGTCCGCAAACCCAGTGAAAGGGCTTACTCTTTCCCCATTACTGTGGGGAAAAAATCCTGTAGAGGCTTTCCATAGGCCCTATGCCCTGAATCAATCGTTACAACCAAGGAGATGCAGAGACTGTGTGCCCTTTCCTGGAGCTAGGAGCTAGGTGAGTCAATCCTGCACTGTCTCTACAAGGCCTGCAAAGGCAAGCAAGAAGATTCCCCCAAAGTGAAATCAGGGTGCCGTTACCAAAAGAAGCTATGAAGGCAGGCAAAAAACAACAGCTGTTTCCCACGGGACAAAACCCGAAACACCCAATTCCATTGTTTGCTTCAAAATTAAATTTTATTTGACCCCAACTAGTTCCAGTCAAGTTTTTGCTCGATGGACCAGGTGAAGAAAAGGATAAAAAGAATGTCTCTATATAATGCATGATCAGGTGGTTTATGAAGATGTCAAAAGCACTGAACAAAATCCAAATGCTCACATAAAATGGGATTAGGTTTCATAAGCCACCCAAGAAAATCAGTCTCATTTTTTATATAATAATGTATTACTGTGCCCAGAGCTAACCTGTAGCTCTAGGGGAGTACAATGTGTTTGTATTATTCTTCAGTGTACACAGTGCCTCAGATATGGTAGGTACTCAATAAATATTTGTTAAATAATGAATGACTGAATTGATTTAAGAGCTGAGATGGGATTTTTTTCAACAATCATCCCTGCTTAACACCTCTCTTAACTGATAGCAAACACCTGAAATGTCCTCATTAGCTTCCTTCAATATGCAAATACTTCTGAGAGAGATCATTATTTGAAGCCTCCTTTGTCATTTATACCTAGGTGTGAGAAGTTTCTTGAGACCCTTCCCAGAGGGGGTCACAAAAGAGGAGCAAAGTGCACAAAATTCTAGGGTCAGGAGACACACTTTTCTGCCTTCCCAGTTTTGTTGGGGTAACCCAGGCTCTCCACGAGCCCTGTGCTGGATGTCCTGATCACGGTGGCTATGGATGCTGACAAGAGACCATTATTCCAGTTTTGCCCTCAAATCCCAGGAGAGCTGTGGGAATTCCAGCGAAGTCTCACTGTGGTCAAATGGGGCAGGAAACTGGTTCTTTGAGACTCCTCAGAGGAGGAAGACATGATGAATGTATTACATGCCTCAGAGGGTAAAGGAAGCCAAAAGAGTAAAACCACCCACATCCAAAACAGGAACTAAGAGACGTCTTACACATCCTCCTAATCCTGAAAAGCTGTGGGGCTTCTCCATGGGAGCTGGAGCAGCCAGGAAGACACTATGAAGGAAGAGGTCAGAAAAGGCTAGGATTCTGGGCAGGCGCGGTGGCTTATGCCTGTAATCCTAGCACTTTGGGAGGCCAAAGTGGGTGGATCACTTGAGGCTGGGAGTTCAAGATCAACCAGCATGGTGAAGTCCCGTCTTTATTACAAATACAAAAATTAGCCGAGTCTGTTGGTGTGCCTGTAATCCCAGCTACTGGGAACTCTGAGGCAGGAGAAACGCTTGAACCCAGGAGTTGGAGGCAGCAGTGAGCTGAGATGATGCCACTGTACTCCAGCCTGCATGACAGAGTAAGACTCGGTCTCAAAAAAAAAAAAAAAAAAAGAAAAAAAAAAAGAAGGCTAGGATTCCCCCTGAGTACTCCTGTAAGTAATGACTCTAGTCCTTCATGATGTAATTTTACATAGAAATTTGAGAAAGTGGCCGGGCGTGGTGGCTCACACCTGTAATCCCAGCACTTTGGGAGGCGGAGGCGGGTGGATCACCTGAGGTCAGGAGTTCGAGACCAGCCTGGCCAACATGGTAAAACCCTGTCTCTACTGAAAATCCAAAAATTAGCTGGGCATGGTGCCACACATCTGTAATCCCAGCTACTCCAGGGACCGAGGCAGGAGAATCGCTTGAACCTGGGAGGTGGAAGTTGCAGTGAGCCGAGATGGTGCCATTGTACTCCAGCCTGGGTGACAGAGTGAGACTGTCTCTAAATAAAAAAAAAAAAAGAAAAAGAAAAGAAAGAAATTAGAGAAAGTTACTCTAACTTGGGTAAACCCTAGTTAGAGTCAGTTACCACACTTACCAGTTTCTTCTGTTTTAAAGAATGAGTAGACTGAATTGCACTTTAACCAGCATGCAGAAACAAAATTCTAGAATAATTATGTGATTGGTACTCAAAGGATGGATATTACCAAGACACAGATACTCATTCCTCTCCAAGAAAACAATAGCCTCTTCAAACAATAGGACCTCCAACACTAGTCACTGCTGTTTGACCATCTAAGGAAGCCACGCGTACTAGACAGTGCCAGGCACATCCCCATCACAGCTACACCTGGCCTCAGGAGTGATACAAACAGGCTCATTGACCACCTCTGGAAGCAGAAGGGATGGAGAAGCACAACAGGGCCTGCTTTACATTGCTTCTAATTCTGTGTCTCTATTCATTCTACCACAAAAAAAGAAATGCAGTTTTAAGACCTCTGTTTTCTTTGTGGCTTAAAAATGTTAATTATCCTTATTTTTTTCTCATTGTAAAAGCAATGCATCTTTCTTTTAGAAAATTGGTGGGGGGAAAGAAAAAATTTTAAGAAGCAAATAAAAAAGTATTTTTAAGTCCACTATCCAGGGATAACTAATGTTACTATTTTATGCATTTTCTTCTTTTTTTTTTTTTCAGTGCATTATATACGTTTGTTTTAATTCTTGGTTGGTGCAAAATTGGGATTTTACTATATCTAATTTTCTCTTTCTTTTTTGTAACATGCTGTCATGAGCATGTCTTCATAAAGAATCACAAGTTTGATCATGAAAACGATACATTTTTGTGTTAACCAGAAACATCTGACCAGAACTAGCTCTGTATAAAACAGAGGGTAATAAGATAAACAGGTAATAAGATTCCCTGGTAGAAGTGAAGGTGTCCTAGTGGAGAGCAGTTCTTTCACAATCTAGATCTAAGATTCATATTATCCCTCCGACCTCATGTACTCTCAAAACTTAAAAACAAGCAAAACCTTTTGAATGAAAAATGAAGAGGCTGAGGGAGTTCCAAGAATTCATTAATAGTGGTTCAATGAAGGGACTGCAAAATTCAGAGGGACACATGATCTATACCTCGTAAAAAGGATCATTGAGGGAAACCAAATAGAAATGCATTTAGTAACACGTAGCTGAAGCTTTTGCTGGATATTGGACTAGAATCTGGAAAAAGACACGAATTTTCAGTCAGATCCAAGTTTCTGTTTAAATTGGAGGAAGGCTTGCTGTGGGTGACACAAGCCTACCAAGACAACTGCCATGGCCTTCTCGTACACAAGCAGCAAACAAGGCTCAGCATATGAGCATGAGGTCAGTCCTGTGTGCCAAGTTAGCGAGAAGGTTCCTTGGAGTAGTGAACCCATGTAATTAATTGTATTCTCATTTCTAAGGACTGACCTTGCTAGACAGAGCCAAGTCTGCACCACTTAAGCCTAAATTGGGTAAGAATTCAGTGGCCAGCAAATCTTAGTTATTAAATAGTCACTGAATCCTCATTACAAGTGATTTAAATGCCCATTCACAGTTTCAATAATGTCATCCTGGAGTTATTCTAATCATCTCCTAATGGATTTACTAGTTTTCTAATTTCTTTTACTCCCTTTTACACCTCTGACCCCAAGTCAAAATTGTTGTTGTCAATAATACTTTTAACATTATCACCATTCTCAAAAGCTTTGATGCCATCAAAACCCTTAAATGAAATTAAAAGATGAAATCATGGGCTTTAAAGTTCTCCAAGAGCCACTGGTCCTCTTCTTCCACATTTCCATCTTACTTGTTAACCAGCCAAGCCACGCTCCTTAGCACATAATTGCATCAAGAATTATAAAAGTGGCCAAGGACCAGTGTTTATCCCTGTGACCAGACCAACTCTGGGATTGTGTTCTAAGGAAATATAATCCAAAGTACATATAAAGGGGCCGGGTGCAGTGGCTCATGCCTGTAATCCCAGCACTTTGGGAGGCGGAGGTGGACAGATCACTTGAGCCCAGGAGTTGGAGACCAGCCTGGGCAACATAGTGAAACTCCATCTCTACAGAAAAATACAAAAATATTAGCCAGGTGTCGGTGAACTAGCCAGGTGTAGGTGGCACATGCCTGTCCCAGCTACCTGGGAGACTGAGGTGGGAGGATCACTTGAGCCCAGGAGGTTGAGGCTGCAGTGAGCCATGATCGCACCACTGCACTACAGTCTGAGTGACAGAGTGAGACCCTGTCTCAAAAAAAAAAAAAAAAAAAAAAAAAAATTATATACACAAAATTTCAATGAAATGTTTGACACCACTTACTTATCATACAGTGGAAGAATAATTAAGAAAAGGATGTGCCATTAACTTGGTGGGATACTATGAAGCCATTACAAACAACTTAAAGGAATGGAAAAGCAGACTTGCGAACTTATTTTCATTTTTTATCCCTCTCCCCAGGCTTGGGAAATTAAAACAACAACGAACAAAAACAAACAAACAAAAAACACTTGAGAGTGTATACTCAGCAAAGATAAAAGAAGTGTCCAGCTCTGTCATGTACCAGGCATATGGTGAGTGGCAGGAATGAGTCAGAGCTCCCAGGAGTGGGATGAGCTCAGGCAAGGCAGAGAGAGCCCCAGCGAAGGCACGCACACTCTCAAAGGGAAGGAGGGTGACACTTAGCTGCTCAGGACTTGCCCTAATGAAAACTCTCTCCCCAACCTTCCCCACCCTTGACCACCCTCAAACTACCAAACAGTGTGTTAAAAGCAATATCCAGTCGGGCGCGGTGGCTCAACCCAACACTTTGGGAGGCCGAGAAAGGCCGACCACGTGAGGTCGGGAGTTCGCGACCAGCCTGACCAACATGGAGAAACTCTGTCTCTACTAAAAATACAAAATTAGCCAGGCGTGGTAGCCCATGCCTGTAATTCCAGCTACTCGGGAGGCTGAGCGGGGAGAATCGCTTGAACCTGGGAGACAGAGGTTGCGGTGAGCTGAGATCGCACCATTGCACTCCAGCCTAGGCAACAAGAGCGAAACTCCGTCTCAAAAAAAAAAAAAAAAAAAAGAAAGAAAGAAAAGAAAAAAAGCAATATCCAGTTCTCACACCTTAGGTCAGTGGGAGGAAGAAAAGTGGTCTCAGACAAGCAGAGGGTGTCAATAGTTTTACGCACTTCCAAACAAATAGAAGGCGTAGACAGGGCTGCCCACCTTAGACCTGGGCCCTGTACCAGCCAGCGACAGGGCTCTCTACAGCGCCAGAGTGGGCTAAAGAAAGGTTTTTCAGTGCTCGCTGTTTGTTCTGAGGTGTCTTCGCTGCATTTCCCCTGTTACGTTCCCCACGGGCATGAACCCTGGTCCTGACCTCCTATGGCTAAGTGTCGTCCCAAAAGCTCACTGACATTAAAAGGAAGAGAGGGAGAGAGAGAAAAGAGCAGAGAAGCGGGTGCACGTGGGAAGCTCTCGGTTAGCAGGTGAGAGGGCAAAAGCACCACCAGGACCTAGAAGAACGGTCGGCCCAGGCTACAGAGCAATGGGTTCCTTTTACGCTAAACTGAAAGTAGCCTAAGAATGCAAGAGTGTTTTAGAAATAAGGGACCTCTGCAACTTGGCCACAAACTGCAAGGAGCCGGAGTGCAGGGTGGCGGGCGGGAGTCGTGGGGCGGGGGGAAGCGGTGAGAGCAGTCCGAAAGCAGGCAAGACGAGCTGGACCCCCAGGCCGGGAAACCACACCCGCGGGAGACCCCGCACTCGGACTCCAGCTCCTCTGGGCGGAAGGGCCGTAGGGCAGGCTCAGATTTTCTGCTGGATGGGAGGGAGGAGACCGGGCCCACTGCCACTGCCCTCTCTCCTCCAACCTACCAAGGTACCAATCTTCTCCCCGACTCTCCAGTCCCTTTTATACGCCCCAGCCCCCAGTTCTCCCACCCTCCAGGACCTCGGGAGTTCCTAGACCAGCGCCACCGCCAGCTCCTAGCCCTGTGGACGTATGTGAGCGACTTAACATCTCTGAGCCTCAGTTTCCTCATCTGCAAATGGAGATACAATGGCACCTAGGTGATTATTACGAATATCAGGTGAGTTCAATACAAGCAAAGGGCTTAAAAGAGTGCATTACCCCCAAATGAAGGTTCGGGGAGTTAACTTCATATTCACTCTTTCGTCTCCCACCACCCCTTTCTTAGCCAGGATTCGGGTATTCCCTTCCCTCGCCCGAGTTCCCCATCCTCATTCACCGACCCAGTCGCGGAGCGAGCAGGCCCAGCTCTGCGTGCACTGACGCGCTGGGCGGGGCGTGGCCAAGTGCAGAGGTCCCTTATTTCGAAAACACTCCTGCATTCTTAGGCTACTTTCAGTTCAGCGTAAAAGGAATCCATCGCTCTGTAGCCTGGTCAGGGCGTTCTTCCAGGTCCTTGTGGTGTTTTGCCCTCTCACCTGGACGGGGGACCTGGCACCGGGCTGCGTACTGAGGCGCCCTGCCCCCTGCGCACTTTCCTCGGCCGGTACTCCCGGCGCCCGCCAACACTGCGAGTAGAACCGCCGGGGCCTGCCCGGGCTCCGGAAGGCGGCTTCCGGGAGCGCGTGAGAACGTGGAGGCCCTGCCGGCGATGGGGGGTTGGAACGGCCGAACCAGGCAAAAGCCTGTCCCTCCCTGCTCCTCCACGCGGCTGGGCGGTAAGCGCTCCGGACCAGAGGCTTAGGGAATCAGAGGACACGCAGCAGAAGGGTCGCAGGTTGTGGTTGTTCGGAACGTGAGGCGAGAGGCGGAACAAGGCTGAAGGGAAGCGCTGAGAGCGCCCTTGCCGAGAGCGGCTCGTTGGTCTAGGGGTATGATTCTCGCTTCGGGTGCGAGAGGTCCCGGGTTCAAATCCCGGACGAGCCCAGGCTTTTACCCCACCCACCTACACCCAAAATTTAAAAACAGATTTTTCCCCCCTGTCCCCCATATTCCATTCAGAAACTTAAATGAAAGCATACTGGTCCCATGATCTCAAATGTTGATCCCCTTTGTGTTTTGAAGCGAAGGACCATGTGAGCTCAATTAATACAACATATGGTTACTGTACGCCCAAGGGCAACGCATTCAAATTGCTTTGTACCATGTAAAACACACACTTGAAAAACAGACGCCTAGTGCGGAATCCTGTGCACGCCTTTAACTCCTCCAAACGAGCAGGGGGCGTCATGGATTAGCAGGTCCCGGGGTTCGGGAATGAGCATTTCCGAGGAAAGGGGCGCTCGGGAGATACCCCCCCGGTGCTGGGCACTGTCGTGGATGAGTTTAAACCACGCCATAGGCAACCAAGAGCAGATCTCCCGATGTCTCTGTACATGCGCTGCATCCAGGAATAGACAGGTAGGAACAACGTTTTCATAGTACAATACTACATTACTAGCAAACTTTTTGCATTTTCAAAATGAGGCCTTTTAATGGTATTCCAACGTGGAGTGTGCTCCAAGTTTCTAAAAGTCTCAATTTTGTGTTTTACTCTGACCAACCTGTGTTTATTATGTTTAGTAATCTATCTACAAAACATGCACTTAGGAGATTGTTACTACAAAAGAGGGCTCGTCCGGGATTTGAACCCGGGACCTCTCGCACCCTAAGCGAGAATCATACCCCTAGACCAACGAGCCGATATGCTTCTGGTTTACCGTCATCGCTGAGGAATGCATAGCTATTTAGTCAGGCGCCCTCATGTGGTTGTTCGCATGTTAGGATTCGATCTTTCGGTTGTGTTTGCTTTCTAGAGATTATGCGTTTTCAATTTTCTTTCTTTTCTGTTTTGCTCTTTAAAAATCAGTAACACAGAAGAAAGCAAAGTAGTTGTCACTATCAGTATAATATCGACCTGTTATTTCGAAAACTGTAATTTTATTTCTATTCATGGCTAATAAATGGCTCTGAGTGTGGGACAATGTCACTGTGGCAGATTCCAGACTCTCTCCGTTACTGGGTCCTGGATGTTTCATTCGTTCTCTTTCGCACTTTTCTGTAATGTTGAAATCTCGGTTTCTTGCCGATATTTTTTATTGTAGTATTCAAAGCCCCACCTATTTAGCCTTGTGAATTCTCATCTCTGTTTTTACTCAGTGTTCTCTTCAGCTGGAAAACCTGTTTGCTTTTGGATAAATCCCAAACTCTAACCTTCCCAGAAAAAGATCCTTTAACATATCAAAACCAATTGTATGTGGTAAATAACTGGGTTTCAATCTTATCTCCTCTAACTGTAACTTCCTAGAGTGCAAGACACCTACACCAACACTGATTTGTACTGTAGAATTGGTAACCAATTGTGTGATTGCTGTTCGATTGTCCCAATATCTTTAATTAGATATAGTAGGCATGGCTTCTTAACTATATTTTAAATTCTTTTTTTTTTTTCTTTCTTTTTTTTTTTGAAACGGAGTCTCGCTTCGCTCTTTCGCCAGGCTGGAGTGAAGTGGTGTGATCTCGGCTCACTGCAACCTCCGCCCCCTCCGCCCTCCAGGTTCAAGCGATTCTCCGCCTCCGGAGTAGCTGGGATTAGAGGCGCAGGCCACCACGCCCAGCTAATTTTTGTATTTTTAGAAGAGACGGGTTTTACCATGTTGGCCAGGCTGGTCTCGAACTCCTGACCTCAGCTGATCCACCGTCCTCGGCCTCCCTAATAGGATTACAGGCGTGAGCCACTGCCCCCCGCCTAAATTCTTTTTTTTTTTTTTTTTTGCGACGGAGTCTCGCTCTGTCGCCCAGGCTGGAGTGCAGTGGTGAGATCTCAGCTCACTGCAAGCTCCGCCTCCTGGGTTCATGCCATTCTCCTGCCTCAGCCATCCGACTAGCTGGGACAACAGGCGCCTGCCACCAGGCCCGGCTAATTTTTTTGTATTTTAATAGAGACAGGGTTTCACCGTGTTAGCTAGGATGGTCTCAATCTCCTGATCTGGTGATCCGCCCGCCTCGGCCTCCCAAAGTACTGGGATTACAGGCGTGAGCCATCGCGCCCGGCCCTAAATTCTTAAATACTTAGCATTGAGGCTTACCATAGGAAAGCTAGCGCTCAATGAATAATTCTGAATGGTTACAATTTGTCCCAAATTCCTTAACAATAGAAATTTTAGGTGTTTTGTTTGTTTGTTTTGTTTTTTGATACAGGGTCTCACTCTGTCACCCAGGCTGGAGTGCAGTGGCATGATCATGGCTCACTGCATTTTAGTACTTTTGTTACCGGAAAAAGGGATCTTCACCCAGACCTAGAGAGAGGGTTCTTGGATCTCGTGCAGGAAAGAATTCAGGTTGAGTTGCAGAGCGTAATGCAAGAAGCAGGTTTATTGGAAACTACTCTTACAGAGCAGGACATCCTCAGAAAGTAGGAGGAGAAACACCCTGTCCTTAAGTTTTTCTTATATAGTGATCTTACCTATGTAAAAGCTAAGCTAAGCTGTGCCTACATGCGGGTGAGCAGACAACATGACAAAATTTGTTACTCTATTTATTTATTTATTTTTTTTTTTGAGACTGAGTCTGGCTCTGTCTCCTAGGCTGGAGTGCAGTGGCCGGATCTCAGCTCGCTGCAAGCTCCGCCTCCCAGGTTTACGCCATTCTCCTGCCTCAGCCTCCCAAGTAGCTGGGACCGCAGGCGCCCGCCACCTCGCCCGGCTAGTTTTTTGTATTTTTTAGTAGAGACGGGGTTTCACTGTGTTAGCCAGGATGGTCTCGATCTCCTGACCTAGTGATCCGCCCGTCTCGGCCTCCCAAAGTGCTGGGATTACAGGCTTGAGCCACCGCGCCCGGCCTACTCTATTGATTTAAAGAAGACAATTATTGACATTTTAGTGTGTGAATACATAAAAGCATAACTATGATACCTTAAAGGCATATATTGCTGTGGATATTAGGACATTTGGACTTCTTGCTGTTGTAGGAGTGGGTCCTAGAGATCTTCAGGCTGTTTACTTAACTATAAACATCCCATGACTATGGGTCGTGGCAGGCAAGGAGTGTGCCTTCTTAGTCCTAAAATGGAGCCGAACTTAAAATGGCGTTATTCTAGCTTTCCTAGAATTCTGCTTCCATATCACGTTGACAAACACGTTGATAAACAGTAATTGTGAATTGTCATTCTAGCAAATAACCAACCAGATAGGAAACGAGTAGACAGAGTGACTATCCTAAATAGACCCATTCATTAATTTTATTTCATGTGTCATGCATTCATCGGTTTATTCATTCATTCATTGCTCATTCTTTTTTATCTTTTTCCGAGACAGAAATCTTGCTCTGTCACCCAGGCTGGAGTGCAGTGGCGCAATCTCAGCTCACTGCAACCTCCGCCTCCCGGGTTCAAGCAATTTTCCCGCCTCAGCCTCCCCAGTAGCTGGAATTACAAAAGGCCGGCACCAAATGTATTTTTAGCAGAGACGGGGCGGTGGGGGCGGAGCGGGGTGTTTCGCCATGTTGTCGAGGCTGTTCTCGATCTGACCTCGTGATCCGCCCGCCTCGGCCTCCCAAAGTGCTGGGATTACAGGCGTGAGCCACCGCGTCCGGCCTGCTCATTTTTCAACAAACATTTAACGACAAGTACTGTGTGGCCGACTTCAAACTGTCAACTTTCTTCCTATGGTTTGACAACAGAAAATTATAGAAAATCTAGCACTGTCTTCACCCTTCTTTGTTTCATTTCAAACTGCCCTAACTTGAGTCTTCAGTTCTTAGGGCTCCAGGAAAGGAGGGAGGATAAGAATACCCTGTACAATGTTAACAAGTTCTAGATTGCCAGGATTGTGTATTCATCAAAATCTAACTGGAAAAAAATATGCCCTGGACACCTAAGAAGTTTATACTGCTTTTCTCCTTAAAATGAGGAAGCCATAGAATATAACTGGTTAGAGAAAATAATGTAACCACTTCAGATATCTGAAAGCCTCAGTCTCAAGAAGTGTCCCTGCTCGCTCTCTTTTCCCATTTGAATTTACTATCGCTATTATCATTTTAGGTTTTTTTCCCCCAACTTCTACTTCTCTCTAATCATTAAAAGGAACTTGTCTTTTACTCGGCAGACCAAATACTTGAGTATTTCATTTGACTGTCATAACAATGATGCAGAAAGACTAACAATAACAAAACTCAGAATATCGATTGCTTCATTGACAGTGGGAAACATCCTTATTTGGTAGCAGAAAGGCCTGCGCTATCTGTCCAGGCACATGCTTCCTTAGAATTAGGTCCTTGTGAAGCAGATGCAGTACACAGATGGTTGCAGGGCCCAGGAAGACAGTGTATCTTGAGGAAAATTCTATCCCAGCTACAGTGAATTTAGAAGTCTGGCAACACAGCCTTCTCCTGTAAGAATTAACACCTCCCTAAGGACCCTTTTACCCTTGTTCCCCCGAATTGGTGTCTCTGTGCCCAGGGGCAGGAGACACTAGAACTCTAATTTTCCAATTTTCAAAATTTTCTAGCAACAATGCTTCTGGATTAAGACATTCTTTGTGAAACTGATTTGGCTTCAGGCAAATCTTTCTCAAGGTGGCCAGGGATTCCTCTTTGACTCTGTCTGATTGTTATCTGTGAGGAGTCAAATTCTCAGGGTTCCTGGAAAAACACTCACATTCCAGTTTTCCTCTGGCAACAGATCTTGAAGACAAGGATAGACAGGCTAGAAATTGAGACTCTTTTTCTCTTCATTATATTCTCATCCAATTTACATCCAGTCCTGTAGTTCTTTTTGTGAAATGTCTCTCAAATCCTGTCTTCTTATCCCCACTGTCAATACCTTATTTCCTGCCCTCTTCATTCTTGCCCTGCTGCAGTGGTTACCTTTTTAAAACACAGATCTGAACTTCCTACACCCCTTTCACCACTCTCCACTGCCTCCAGAAAAAACAACTCAAGGCTCTTCAAAATATGACCGCAGCCTCCTTTCCTGGCATTCTGTCTTCCCCTCTTCCCCTCACTCCCCTCAAGTTGCAAACCTGATGTTTCTCACACTTGGTAGGTGGTTTCATTTCTCGATGAGTGTGCTTTTCCTGTTTTCTCGGTTCTCTGAGTTTTCTTTTCCTGTTTTCTCTCTGGTGAACTTTTATTCATCGGTTCTCTGAGTTTTCTTTTTCTTTTCCTGTTTTCTCTCTGGTGAACTTTTATTCATCCTTGGTGAATCTTTCTAGATGCTTCTTGGGCCAGTGGATTTTGGGAGAGCAAGGTATATGTGGCTGAGGTACATCACAATCAGCAGAGAAGCTTTAAACACTGCTGAGTGTCACTGTCTCTGCTGGCTTTGGGTTTCATCCTTAGTCACTCTTCCCACCCCGCTTTTTTTTTTTTTTTTCCGAGACGCAGTCTGGCTCTATCGCCGAGGCTGGAGTGCAGTGGCGCGATCTCGGCTCACTGCAAGCTCCGCCTCCCGGGTTCACGCCATTCTCCTGCCTCAGCCTCCCGAGTAGCTGGGACTACAGGCCCCCGTCACCACGCCAGGTAAGTTTTTGTATTTTTAGTAGAGACGGAGTCTCGCCCTGTCGCCCAGGCTGGAGTGCAATGGCACTGATCTTCTGTCACTGCAGCCTCCGCCTCCCAGGTTCAAGCGATTCTCCTGCCCCAGTCACCCGAGTAGCTGGGTATAGTCGGGCAGCGCGCCACCATGGCCGGCCAATTTTTTTGTATCTTTTAGTAGAGACAGGTTCACCACGTTGGCCAGGCTGGTCTCGAACTCATGACCTCGTGATCTGCCTGCGTCGGCCTCCCGAAGTGCTGGGATTACAAGTGTGAGCCACCGCGCCCAGCCCTCATTTTTACTCGAGTACTTGTTTGTGTACCCCTAGTAGAGGATGTGCTTCTTGAGAGTAAAGCCCAGGCGTTCTACATCCATGGTTCAATTAATGCATTGGTATCTTTTCCAACCTATGGCATGTAAGACACACTTCAAAAGGATCTGCTGAGAGAAATAGGGCGAAGTGGTTCTGGTATTTTTTTTTAGTTTTTTTTCTAATGTTCTTATAATTTTGCTGTACTACAGTGTTAGCTAAAACAGCACAGCTATCAGGAATGGCATTGTTAAGACTGACCTTAGACAAAACCTTGAAGTGACAGGTTGCATTTTGGGTTCTCACCATACTCTTCCCCGGCTCTTGTCCTAATTGTCTAAAGCTTGTTTCCCTTCCTCACCGTATCAGCCTCCCACCTGAATCTTCCCTGTTCCTCCTTCACACTCATCTTTCTTGTGCCCCTGTCCCTCCATTTTTCCCTTTTGTAAGTCATTTTCATAAGAATCCTTCCAAATACTTCCCCTACTGATTGGACAACCCGTAGGTGGCAGACTGTTCTGGGCCAAGGTAACCAAGTTGAGCAGGGCCAGCAATCAGTGTCGGGAACTTCTGCAGGGCACTTCAGAATCAGTGTCGGGGAACTTCGGCATTCTATTTTTCACGGACACAGACAGGAACACTGAGATGCAAAAGCAAAACAATCAAAAAGCATTTTTATTTGTTTTCCAGGTAGTAGGAAACCCGAGTTCCAGATTCCCATCCTTCTGAAGCCAGGAGGGAGGTTCCTAAGAGGAGGTTAGGACAAGATGGAGACTTCTTTTTAAACTAGCAGATTTCGCAAATTGCGACACATACATTATCTAGTCCACGCAAAGGACAGGCCTTGGGGACAGGGCAAGGGGAACGTGTTCCACCTGCACGACTGAATTAGAAGTCTCTCCCCCATCAATTGAACGCCTCACTATTTTTCATTCTGTCTTTTCTTTCTTTTTAAGGTAAATGAATTGCTTCTTTTTCGTTAGGTGAGGCCGGCAGAGACCAAGAAGAGCTGAAGCGGAGGCGAGGTTAGTACCCAGCAAAGACCCGTGGCGAGGAGAGACAATGAAGAGGACCATGGGACTGGACCCTGAGAAAGGCAAAGGAGACGCTGGCTGGCTGGGCCCGCAGGCGGACAGCCACGCAGGCAGGCGGAGGGCTCGGCTCGGCCTGGGACCGCTGCAGACCCGGCCTCCGCGCGGGGCCAAGCCGCCTGGGTGGGACCGAGGAGGCGGGGCCTTCCCCGTGGACGGGTGATGGACAGACTGTCTCTCCAATCGCGTCCTTAAAAGGGCGAGGGCAGGCCAATGAGCGGACAGCGAGGGCCGGAGCCGGGCTGAGGCTTGGGTGCAGAGCTGGCGAGCCGCGGCTGGGGCCGGAGTGGGGAGCGCAGCGTGGAGGTGCCACCCGGCGCGGGTGGCGGAGAGATCAGAACCGTCTTCCCCAAGCCGAGCCAACCTCAGCGGGGACCGGGGCTTAGGGGCGCGGCGGCGGCGACTGCAGCGGTTGGACGATGGCAGCGGCCGCCGGAGCCGGGGCGGTGATTGCAGCCCCAGACAGTAGTCGCTGGCTGTGGTCGGTGCTGGCGGCGGCGCTCGGGCTCTGTGAGTGATGCCAGGACCAGGGCTGGGGCCGGGGAGGGGGGCTCCCGGGCCCGGCACACGCCCCTCGCAGGCCAGGCGCGCGTGCTGAGACCCCAGGTGGGGAGGGGGCGCGGCCTGCGCTCTCTGGGGCCGAGGGAACCCAGCCCATGGGGAACGCGGGCCCCCGCGACCGGCCAGGAAGGCGCAGAGCCTCTTTCTTCTCCTTCCTGGATCCTCGAGTGCGGAGGAGGAGGGGAGAGCGCTCTATCTTGCTCCTTCCCGGGGGGCGGTCCGGGGGAGCGGGCCCGGCGGGCTGCTGCGGTGAGCCCTCGCGGCACCGCCTGCTCTCTCCTCACGGTGACTCTGGATCGTCTGGGCCCTCCCGGATTCTGATTCGGGAACTAGGGTTCTGGCGTTCTCCACCTTTGGGAGGTGGCGGAAGGTTGCAGGTTTTTCATTTGTAGGGCCTTTGTTGGTTCGTTTCCTGTTAAGCCAGGGTTTTATTGTACTTGTAAGTTGCCTTTCCCATGCTCTCATTCAGATTTAAGTCTCCGTAATAAGAGTCCTGGAATCTCATTTGCCTCATTTCCATGGTCTGCAAAACGCCAATATAAAATATTGTTACTTCAAGGTTAGAATGCAAAGAGCTTGGAATACCAGTGAGATGGCCTGGCTTAAAAGAATTTGGTCAAATCCATCATAATTCCAGACGTAGCCACCATAATTTGACAACATACAGAGCATTAAAAAGCATAATTTTCCTAAAGGAAAAAAAAAAGCTCCTTTTTCTTACCAAATATTGTGACTCAAGCTTAAGGTAAACCTTGGCCTCAATTTATGGGAATTGGATGAGTTGTTTTATGGACATCTGAAGTGGTATCTGCCACAGGACTTTTCTGTGTTGTTCAAAGCAAAGTACTTGTTGCTGTCTCCGAATTCGGTTAAAAAATAGTTATAAAGAGGGCCAGCTGCTAAGAAACCACGTAGATTTTTTTTCATTCTCTTTGTTTTCAAAATGTCAGTTGCATCTCAGTATCTGAATACCAGAGTTTACTCAGTAATTTCTTTCTTCATGGAAAAGTTCTTAATATAATCCTTGGACCAGGGAAACTAGGTGAAGTTCTGTTGGATCACCAACTGTTCCACTTATAAACAGTGATTCCAGGGGCTGTAAAGCGCAAAGGTAAAGTCTCCCTACCCTCCAGAGGTTGACAGATGATGACACACTTTGTATAAGACACAATCCATTCTGTATTTTGTCTTAGAAAAAAAGGTTAAAAGTGTGTTTGGTGGTGGTGGTATTTGTGTTTAATCAAACAAATAGAAAATAGCCTAAAATTAAGGTTCATCAGAAATATGCTTCAGACAATTATTATGCATGAGAGGTCAGACATTGCTATGGAGGACAAAGCAGTTAGGGTGATCTTAATTAAAATCGGGGTGTTAAATGTAGCAGGAGTGCAAAACTACATAGTAGTGGAAAGGTCACTAGAGTAATAGCCCCATACACCTTGGACGTAATTCTTCAGTAATGAAAATGAATGTTGATATGTACAAATCAACAGCTGATGTTATTGGTTCAATTTAGAAAATTATTGTATCTAAAATTGTTGCCAAATCACCGTTTTTCTGGTCATGGATACTGCACATAAGAGTTCATCTTTTACAGGAAAGCTTCTCAAGTTTTATCAAGACAGTTATTCAGCAAACATTTACCAAGCACCTTTTAAGTGTTAAGCACCAAGCTGCTCTAGGAAAGAGAGTCCTCACCTTTGAATAATTTGCAATTCAGTGAGAGAAACACTGTGAAAAGTGCTATAAGAAGTCTATTTTTTTCCCCCTGCGGCAGGTGGTGGTAGGATGGGTCTCACTGTATTGCCCAGGCTGCTCTGGAGCTTAAACTCCTGGGCTCCAGTGATTCTTCTGCCTTTTCCTCCCAAGCAGCTGGGGCTACAGGTGTGTGCCACTGTGTAGGATCAGAAGCACATTGGTAAAGATGTACTGTGGAAGCTTGAAGGAGGGTCATTATCTCAGATTGTAGTTCAGGCTACTGGAAGAAAGGAGTTTAAACTGAGTAGGCATGGGGGAGGGGCAGAAGTACATACAGAGTTATGAGTGAACCTGTTGGTCGTTCAGTATAGTGGGAGGTTGGACTGTATATAAGGGGGATGGTGGGAGTTGAGGCAGGAGAGCCTGCCAAGGGCACCAACTTACAAAAGGCCTTGTCTGCCACACTTAATCCAATGAGGATTTCTCTGTCTATTGAGATGTGAAGGATGGCTTAGGGTGGGGTGAGGCTGAAGCCAGAGAAGGCAGAGGACTATTGTAATAATCCAGGGGAGGATGATGAAGATCTGAATTCAAGCATTGGGCCATGAAGAGAGGACACATATTCATGAGCCACTTAGAAAGTACATTTGAGGCCGGGCGCGGTGGCTCACGCCTGTAATCCCAGCACTTTGGGAGGCCGAGGCGGGTGGATCACGAGGTCAGGAGATCGAGACCATCCTGGCTAACACGGTGAAACCCCGTCTCTACTAAAAATGCAAAAAATTAGCCGGGCGAGGTGGCAGGCGCCTGTAGTCCCAGCTACTCGGGAGGCTGAGGCAGGAGAATGGCGTGAACCCGGGAGGTGGAGCTTGCAGTGAGCCGAGATCGCGCCATTGCACTCCAGCCTGGGTGACTAAGCGAGACTCTGTCTCAAAAAAAAAAAAAAAAAAAAAAAAAGAAAGTACATTTGATAGAGCTTGGAAACATTGATGCAGGCTTGAAAGAGGAGGTGGATAAAATGATCATAGATTTTGGGCTTGGGAAGCTGGGCATATTTTTGGCCTTTTCACAGATGGGTAAATAGGAGTCTTGGGGGAAGAAGATGATGGAGATAATTTTGAACATGTTGAGTTTGAGATGCAGGTAAGACAGCCAAATGGAGATGGGCAGAAAACAATTGGATAGACAGTTCTGGAGGTGAGGAGAAAGTTCTGGTTGGAAATGGAGATTTGGAGAATTACGTGGCTAATAGTTAAAGCTTGGATTGTTTGGATGAGGTCATCCAGGGAAAATGCACTGAAGAACATCGCAGAGAGCCAAGGACAGAGTTCTGGGGTATATGAAACCTGAGAAAGAGGCTCTGTGACTAAGAGAAAAACCAGGCGAGTTTGGTATTTCAGCATTGTCAGATGAAGAGAGATTAAATGTGATAAGAATTCACTGAATTTGGCAATTGAAATGAGCACACAGTATATGAGGACTAAATCTCCATAATTTGTACCATCCATTTCAGTAAATGGAACCTGCATACATCTAATTGTGCAGGCCAGAAACCTAGGGTCCATGCCTGATTCTTCCCTGTCCTTCACATCCAATCAGTTCTCCCGTCTTTAAAATGCATCTGGAGCCGGGCGCGGTGGCTCACGCCTGTAATCCCAGCACTTTGGGAGGCCGAGGCGGGCGGATCACAAGGTCAGGAGATTGAGACCACGGTGAAACCCCATCTCTACTAAAAATACAAAAAATTAGCCGGGCGCGGTTGTGGGCGCCTGTAGTCCCAGCTACTCGGGAGGCTGAGGCAGGAGAATGGCGTGAACCCGGGAGTCGGAGCTTGCAGTGAGCCGAGATGGCGCCACTGCACTCCAGCCTGGGCGACAGAGCGAGACTCCGTCTCAAAAAAAAAAAATAAAAATAAAAAAAATAAATAAAAAATAAAATGCATCTGGAATTGATGTTTTTTCTACCTCCACTCCTAGCCTTTTAGTCAAAGTCACCATCATTTCTTGCCTATGTTACTGTGATAGCCTCCCAGCTGTTCTTCCTCTTTTTCCCCCTCTGGGATTTTTTTTTTTTTTTTTTTTTTTTTTTGGTTATGGAGTCTTGCTCTGTCTTGCCCAGGCTGGAATGCAGTGGTGCAATCTCAGCTCACTGCAACCTCCATATCCCAGATTCAAGTGATTCTTCTTGTGCCTCAGCCTCCCAAGTAGCTGGGACTACAGGTGCATGCCACCATGCCTGGCTAATTTTTGTATTTTTTAGTAGAAACTGGGTTTCACAGTGTTGGCCAGGCTGATCTCGAACTCCTGACCTCGTGATCCCCCCACCTTGGCCTCCCAAAGTGTTGAGATTACAGGCGTGAGCCACCTCACCTGGCTGATTTTTTTATTTTTAGTAGAGACAGGGTTTCACCATGTTTGCCAGGTCTGGAATTCCTGACCTCAAGTGACGGGCCTGCCTCAGCCTCCCAAAGTGCTGGGATTACAGGCAAAAGCCACCACGCCCAGTACCCCGCTTGGTTCTTTTTAATCCATTCTTTACAAAACTGCAAGAATGATTTTGTTAAAATGCAAATCAGATCATGTTGCTTTCTTGTTTAAAATCCTTAATGGCTTCCCATTGCACTTGGAATGAAATCTACACTTCCCATAGCTTAAAAAGCTCTTTGTGATCTGGTTTCTGCCTACCTCTGTAACCTCAACTTGTACCACCCACCACCCCCTTCTCACTATATTCAAGCCACCCTGCCATCTTTCTGCTCTGTGACGCCCATCCCACCTCAGGGCCTTTGAACTAGCTATTCTGATGTTGCCCAGGGCTGGCTCCCTTTCATCATGGAGGCTTTAACCTAAGTTTCACTTCTTTAGGGAGACCTCTCTGACCACCTTATTCTAGGATACTTACCTGTTACTCTTTGCTGGTTTGCTGTTTACCTCCTTATTGTAATTTCTCTTTGGTTTTTCTTCTCTTTTTTTTCCTCCATCAGAATCTAGGACAGACAAAGCATCTGTCTTGCTCATAGAAGTTTCCTAGTGCTTAACATAGTGGATATGGTAGATGCTAAAAATATTTGTTAAATGGCAGTGAGGCATAGGCATGTCTTGACAACAGTTTGGTAGGAGTTTGCAATATGTAGTTATGATTTAGCATGGTATAAGTAGGTACTCAATATGTGTTTATGCAAGAAGAATTTTTCCCAAGTGTGAACATTGCTTGATTATTTCTCATTATCAGTTCCCTTGGCCTTTTACTTGTTTACTAGTCGGGATAGTAAAATAGAAACTTAGTCCTATAAAATATATTTTTGTTTACTCCAACTCCAGGATATCCACTAGGCTTAGATGCTGCCAAAAGAAAAAGATAAATATTAAGTGAAAGACAGCTATATGCAAAAGTACATAAAATGCAAATTTGTGTTTTTACTAAGTCTAATTTATTATTCAACTTAAATGAACACCTACTAGGCACCAGGCACTGTTTATGTATGGGATGCAGCCGGGAGCCTAGATGCTAGTGAGAAGTGACAGACAGGAAACATCTACTCAAATAAATAATGCCAAAGGACAGATTAAATTCCCGACAGTCATAACTTTTAAGAAAATATGATTGATTTAATATGATAATTTGCAGCAAATTTTTAAAAAATGGAACATCTTATTTGTGTTACAAGATATTTTTAAAACTTACAAGGGATATATTGTAGGATTTCTTTAAAGGTTGATCTTTCCCACTGAGTTTTAAAAATGTGATTTAATTGGGAAAAACAGCTTTTCAGAAATATTGCTGTTTCTCCTCCAGCCAGTAGATGCTGGTGTACCTCCTAAATATTTCTCACCATCCTCTTTGCATCCGCACTGAAGCTAATATAGTACAGCCACAATCACGTCTTTTCTGGATAATTACAGCCTTCTAACTGGAGCCTGAGTGTTTTTGAGTTGTATCTTTTATCTGAGAATTTGAATTATTTGTGTAAGACATCTCATGTGTACCTCAACCTTGGAAAGATTTCTAATCTTGCTCTCTAAGACCACAGATGTCATTTTAAAAGGGAGAGTAAAATGGTAAGCTTTGGCATATAATTTGTTATAAATTAGTCTTTAGCCCCATCGAAGGCAATATAGTTATTAGAAGAACTAGAAGCATCTCCTGAGGTCTCAAGTGTCATATGGCTCTGAGACTTAACCCCTAAGGCTGGTGATATTAAGCCTTCATGTATCTTGAGTGATATTCCTTTTTTCCTTTTCCACTCTTACTTTGCTAAGTCTTTTGACATTAGCAGTGCCCTAGAGTCCAGACAAAAGTCTTTGGAATTTTTGCTGCTGTAAGAAAGCAGAGGTCAGTCGACTCCGTTCACCATAGTGCATAAATTGATAAATCGTAGTTGTCTCCTGGGATATTTATATCTTTGCCTTTAAACCCCTTTATTTATTCATTATCACTTTTTTTTTTTTTTGGAGACAGAGTCTCGTTTTGTCACCCAGGCTGGAGTGCAGTGTGCAATCTCGGCCCACAGCAACCTCTGCCTCCCAGGTTCAAGTGATTCTCCTGCCTCAGCCTCTTGAGTAACTGGGATTACAGGCATAAGCCACCACGCCTAATTTTTTTTTTTTTTTTTTTTTGAGACAGAGTTTCGCTCCTCTTGCCCAGGCTGGAGTGCAGTGGCATGATCTTGGCTCATTGCAGCCTCCACCTCCCAGGTTCAAGTGATTCTTCTGCCTCAGCCTGCCAAGTAGCTGGGATTACAGGCACCTGCCACCATGCCTGGCTGATTTTTTGTATGTTTAGTAGAGACAGAATTTTGCCATGTTGGGCAGGCTGGTCTCCAACTCCTGACCTCAGGTGATCCACCCACCTCAGCCTCCCAAAGTGCTGAGATTACAGGCGTGAGCCACTGCGCCCGGCCCTAATTTTTTTTTTTTTTTTTTGTATTTTTAGTAGAGATGGGGTTTCACCATGTTGGCCAGGCTGCTCTCGAACTCCTGACCTCAGGTGATCCACCTGCCTCGGCCTCCCAAAATGCTAGGATTATAGGCATGAGCCACCGTGCCCAACCTATTCATTGTCTTTCAATGCATGTGGCTACTGTAATTTTTTATTCACTTATAATTTTTTCTTGATCCCATTAGGCCTTTATCCAAGATGATTTCATTGATAAATCCTCCTTCAGTAGGTTTTTTCTTCTAAACTCAGAGTCTCTAGATGTGATACCTTTTGATACCTCTGATCTTACTGTCAGAACATAGAGCTTGAGTAGTTTTTTAGCAACAGTGATACATTGAATCCAGTACTTAGGTTTAATTGATTGGGGTTAGAAATGGCAGTATGTCTTTGCCTATCCTCTGTATTGCAGATAAGATTGCCCCATAGAATGAAATCCGTGACTTAAGTTTTGTTAGGAGCATGCTGCAACCAACTGAACAAACCTCGATGAACTTGCAATGAACATTTTTTTATACTGGGACCCTGATATTCTACTTGGAGATCTAGGGAGTTTATTATGTGCATTTTAAAAGATGCTGTGCCGGGCGCGGTGGCTCAAGCCTGTAATCCCAGCACTTAGGGAGGCCGAGACGGGCAGATCACGAGGTCAGGAGATCAAGACCATCCTGGCTAACACAGTGAAACCCCGTCTCTACTAAAAAATAAAAAAAAAAAAATTAAAAAAACTAGCCGGGCGAGGTGGCAGGCGCCTGTAGTCCCAGCTACTTGGGAGGCTGTGGCAGGAGAATGGCGTAAACCCGGGAGGCAAAGCTTGCAGTAAGCTGAGATCCGGCCACGGCACTCCAGCCTGGGCAATAGAGCAAGACTCTGTCTCAAAATAAATAAATAAATTAATTAATTAAAAAAAGATGCTGTTATCGGCCGGGCGTGGTGGCTCATGCCTGTAATCCCAACACTTTGGGAGGCTGAGGCGGATGGATTGCCTGAGCTAAGGAGTTCAAGACCAGCCTGGACAACATGATAAAAACCCCATCTTGACTGAAAATAAAAAAAATTTGCTGGGCGTGGTGGCGCATGCCTATAATCCCAGCTACTCGGGAGACTGAGGCATGAGAATCACTTGAGCCTGGGAGGCAGAGGTTGCAGTGAGCTGAGATCATGCCACTGCACTCCAGCCTGGGTGATAGAGTGACATCCTGTCTCAAAAGAAAAAAAAAAAAAAGACACTGTTATTAAAATTCAGAAATGTGTTCTTTTCTCTCCAAACATTAAGTTTACAATGTGAAGTTATATAAATTTAACATAATCATGTGCTTCTTCCAGATAACACTTGGTAAACTTGAAAAGATGAAAAGTTATAAGGTGTTGTATTGTCAGTTTAGCTTCAATGAGAACCTAGTGACCCTGTGGCCAGACAGTGTCTAATAGTTATTCTCTAGTCAAGTCCAGGTTATCATTGCTGTATACGTTCTTCCAAAGGGTGTTGCTGAGGAATAGGAAGCATAGATAGAAGACTCAGGTTCCTAAGAGAAATGTAGTAAAATGCAAATATTTGAAATCTCCTAGATGTCTGAAAAGGGCAAAGAAAGAGAGTGAGTGAGCAGTTACGGAGATGTCTTCACTTCTCCCTCTCCCTTTTCTGTTTCTTAGCCCTTAGAAGTTAGGGCATAGAACTAGGTTCATGTTATATCTTCTGCTCTGCTCTCATTTATTGAGTGCTTGACTATGTGCCACGCCTCTGCTAAGCAATTTACTTACATACTCCTTACAGCTCTGTGCAGTAATTATTTTTTATTAATTTTATAGATAAGAAGACTAAGTTTCAGAGAGATTATGTAACTTGTCTAAGATCACACAGCTAATATATGGTAGAGTTGAGACTCCAAAGCACATGTTTGCAACCACTCTCCTATATTATGGAATTTTTTCTTCAAAGTCTCTAAACATTTTGGGGAAGATTCTGGAATATCTTAAGTGTTTACAGAGTGGCTTTTTAGCTGTCCTGGGGCATCCAGATTTCTTCCTCTTTGGAGTAATGTTGTTTGTGCCAAGATCCCTCATGCCTCGATACTGTTGACTCTGTCAAAGAGAAATAAAGCTGCCGTGTTGAAGCCATCCTCACCAACCATGCAGAATCTCTTTGTGCCACCCAGTACTCTGAATGCTCCTCAGGGATTTTTAATGATGTTGGTTTTTGTTTGTTTATTTGTTTTTTGTTTTTTGAGACAGAGTCGATACGGCCCAGGCTAGAGTGCAGTGGCACGATCTCCACTCACTTGCAGCCTCCACCTCCCTGGTTCAAGCCTTTCTCCCGTCTTAGCCTCCCGAATAGCTGGGATTATGGGTTCCTGCCACCACACCAGGCCAATTTTAGTATTTTTAGTAGAGACAGGGTTTCACCATGTTGGCCAGGCTGGTCTTGAACTCCTGACCTCAGGTGATCCACCTGCCTCAGCCTCCCAAAGAGTTGGGATTACAGATGTGAGCCACCGCGTCAGCTGATGTGGTTCTTGTAGGTTCTTCTCACTCATACCTCTCCTGCTATCAAGAGCACAAGCATGAATCCATTATACTGAGTGTCTGGTACCATACTGGGCTCAGAATGGTTCCTTGCCCCTCATTAGCTGACATGACCTGTGGAAGAAGCCACTAAGCCTAGACTCTCTTCCTTTGAGATGAATTCTTCTCTGGAGGCTGTGCAGGTCCTTTTGCAATTAGACTCCTGGCATGCTTGCCCTACAGAATGTCCAAACAGGCCCAGGCATCCAAACCAGAGACTCCTCACTTGTACCTCTTCTTGGCTCCTCTGCCCCATTGACAGAGGTTCTGTAGCCATGTTATCTGCCACAAGTCAGAGGTCTAGCACTTGTCTGTTAACTCTTGGGAACTTTGAGTCTTGATCATTTTCAGCTATTAGGAATTTAATTCTTCTTTTTTTTCTTCAGTGACTGCAAATTTAGAACTCCAGTGAGGCTTGCTGAATCTTGCACACTAAAGAAATTGGTGAATGAATTAATAATGAACAGAGGTGATGCTAATTTATAATCAAGTTGAATAATATGGATTTAAGACCAGAAAATGGGCCAGGTGCAGTGGCTCACGCCTGTAATCCCAGCACTTTGGGAGGCCGAGGCAGACGAATCACTTGAGGGCAGGAGTTTGAAACCAGCCTGGCCAACATGATGAAACCCCATCTCTACTAATAATGCAAAAAATTAGTTGGATGTGGTGGTACGCACCTGTTATCCCAGCTATCTGGGAGGCTGAGGCACGAGAATCACTGGAAACTGGGAGACGGAGGTTGCAGTAAGCCGAGATTGTGCTACTGCACTCCTGCCTGGGTGACAGAGTGAAACTGTGTCTCAAAAAAAGAAAAAGGATCAGAAAATGCTAAGGAGGCTAAGGAGGCAGGAGGATCACGTGAGGACAGGAGTTCAAGACTGGCTGGGGCAAAATAGCAAGACCCCATCTTTACAAAGTAAAAATAAACCAAAAAACAAATTATAGGTCCACAGTTTTTTTATCTGTAACTCCAAAGCCATAAAAACTTTGAAAATTAAGTTTTTTCCTAAGCTTGATACAAATTCTTTGGCTGCAAAATTCAACCTGGAGTAATAAGATACTGTTTACAACTGTGATCCTATTTGGTATGATTAATTGTATTTTTTACCACAGAGATATTAATATGTTTGATTGTGGGATGCTGCCCTATACTCTGTTGGGACTATTACGTAACATATAGGTATTGTATTAATTTTTTAAAATCCGAAAAATTCTATATTCTGAAATACACCTGGCCTTAAGGATTTTTGATTAGCTTGCTGGCCTGTACAATATCTTATCTCAGAAATTTCCTTCTAGTAAGTACTAAGAACTACAAAATATTGCCTGGGCAACATGGCAAAACCCCATCTTTGGGAAGATTACTTAGGAATGGAGGCTGAAGTAAGCCATGTTTACGCTACTGCACTCCAGCCTGGGCGACAGAGGGAGACCCTGTCCCAAAAACAAACAAAAAACTACAAAATACAGTTTAGTTCTTTATTTTTTCATTTTTAGAAATGCGGTCTCACTATGATGATCAGGCTGGAGTGCAGTGGCTGGCTATTCACAGGTATGATCAAAGTTCCCTGTAGCCTCAAACTTTTGGGCTCAAGTGATCCTCCTGTCTCGGCCTCCAAGTAACTGGGACTATAGGTGTGTCAAACCCAGCTCATTTTAGTTCCTTTTTTTTTTTTTTGAGATGAGTCTAGCTCTGTTGCCCGGGTTAGAGTGCAGTGGTGTGCCCTCGGCTTATCACAACCTCTGCTTCCTGGGTTCAAGCAGTTTTCCTGCCACAGCCTCCCGAGTAGTTGGGATTACAGGCATGCACTGCCATACTTGGCTAATTTTTGTGGAGATGGGATTTCACAATGTTGACAAGGCTGGTCTTGAACTCCTGACCTCAGGTGACCTGCCTGCTTTGGCCTCCCAAAGTCGTTTTAATTCTGTAAATGTTTTGGTCAATAAAGCTAATGTGCTTTCCACTTAAGAGCGTTCATTGAAACTCCTTTAGATATTTATGCTACTTTGGACTCAGCCTGTGTTTTATTCAAGGAATTCTAAATCTGTGAACTGACACAAGTTTGCGAATTGATTGAAGGGTCCTGACTTTCTGTTTTTATGATTCACATTAGATTTTTGTTCACTTGCCCTAGAACTTTTCTGCTTATATAGGTCAAGTGAGAATTTAGTAGGCTTCCCCATTTAGTAGGCTTCCTATCTATTTCACTTGTAGGAATACCATGACCAACCGATCAGTGCCATAGATCTGTGAGAATCAGACTTCGAACTGTGCCTTGACTCTGCTGTCCATCATGGTAGTCATGCCTACCTTGCTTTTAGAAGTTCATTGCTGCCACTTGGCCCCTGTCATCCTACGATCTAATTATTCCCACTGCATTTATGTTTCCCAATTTAGTGACAGCAGTTCCCACTGTAAGTTCTAGACTATAGATAAGAGTGTCACAAAGTTCTTTTAAAATGCTGGGAATCCCCTCACAGATCTGCTTTTCACAGTCATGTGGTGAAAGTTGTGTTCTCTGGCTGGACATGGTGGCTTATGCCTGTAATCCCAGCATGTTGGGAGGCTGAGATGGGTGGATCACTTGAGGTCAGGAGTTTGAGACCAGCCTGGCCAACATGGCAAAACCCCGTTTCTACTAAAAATACAAAAATCAGCTGGGCGTGAAGATGCTTGCCTATAATCCCAGCTACTCAGGAGACTGGGGCACAAGAATGGCTTGAATCTAGGAGGTGGGCTTGCAGTGAACTGAAATAGTGCCACTGCACTCCACCCTGGGTGACAGAGTGAGACTCTGTCAAAAAAAAAAAAAAAAGCCAGGCTTAGTGGTGTGAGCCTGTAGTCCTAGCTGCGTGAAAGGCTGAGGCGGGAAAATTATTTGAGCCCAAGAGCTCAAGGCTGCAGTGAGCTATGATTGAGCCACTTCACTGTAGCCTGCAACAGAGCAAGACCCTCTTTCACAAAAAAAAAAAAAAAAAAAGATAACGTCCTCTGGACACTCACAGGTGAGTAAGTAGATCTTAAAAGATAAACCCACTGTAACATTCCAATCTCCCTAGACCTTTGAATGCCTTCCTCCAGAGTAAGCTGAGGCAGGCCTGGCATTTCAAGTTCATTTACTGAGGGCCACATTTTGGTCCATGTTTCAGCCAGCAAACCAAACTGTTAGAGCACTTTCTAACTCCCTGAGTTGCAACATTAAATGCAGAATCTGTAATTAGTGGGCCCATATCAGTAAATTTGGTCTAACCCAACTTGACATTCACTCTACCATGATCCCATACCCTTAATATCCATTTCCACACATATTCCCCAAATTTCTGTTTATATAAATTAGAAAAATCAAGTCTTTTTTTAGAGTATGTACACCTTCATGGTTCACACTTTGTACCTCACCTTTGGGAGCCTCCTGAGACTTAAGTCTAGTTATAGATCTAGAAGCAAAGAGAGGTGTTGGGGGTAGGTCCTGAGGAGAATCAGCAGTGTCTTGCAATGCAGCTGCCTCAGGGGAGGCTGTTAAAGTTTCCTCAGGCACAGCAGGTTTAATCTCCTCAGATGTGGGTGGATGGCTGCTTCCACTGGCAAAGAAGACTCATAAGAATTTAGGGATTCAATGTTTCCAGCTCCATAAGGGAGTTCCCACGTTTCTCCATTCCAGTATTCAAGATCCCATTCTTTCCCAATCAATGCCCTCACTTTAGTAGTAGACACCCTGCAGAGGTTGGGAATTCAATTTGTGCTGTTGTTCAGTCATTTGCAGAATAAGATTCTGGATTTGATTTTCAGCAATCTCAGCTCTGCGGCTAATGGAGATAAGGGTATCTTTCAGACATAAAGTTTTCTGGTCAGATATGTAGTGCTCAAGCTGGGAATCTGAATCCCTGAGCTCATCCATTTCTTTTCTCACTTTGTCCATTGCCATTAGGAGTAACCAACAAATCTCATTATACTCATTAGTTTGACAAAAATCTTTAAAGGTATAGTATTTGTGGTCACCCAGAACCGTATTCTTATATGTGTTTGATTAAAAGTACCCAATGGCGATATTTTGCATATCTCTATTGCCACATCATACCCGTAAGTGCACTCTTTACTACTGGAAATAGTAATTAGTGTCCTTTAATCCATTAGAGAGCCAAGTCCTGAAAGCCTAGAATCAATTCAGAGAACTCATCCTTAAGATTCTACTCCTTTAGAGCCACTCTCAATACCAAAATTAGGGTTCTCCAGAGAAACAGAACCAGCAGGATGTGCATGTGTGTGCATTCTCTTTTTCTTTATATAAATATAGATGGATAACCTATCTATATTTTGCTGGCATAGATAGATAGATAGAAAGAGAGGAATTGGCTCACATGATTGTGGAGGCTTGGTAAGTCCTAAATCTGTAGGGTAGGCTGGCAGGCTGGAGACCTAGGGAAAAGTTGCATTTCAAGTCCAAAGGCCTTCTGCTGGCAGAATTCCTTCTTTTTCAGGGATGGTCAGTCTTTGTTATTGTTAAGACCTTCAACTGATTGGATAAGGCACACCTACATTATAATGGAGCGTAATCTGCTTTACTCAGAGTCCCCAATTGTAATGTTAATCTTAACAAAAAGCAACTTCACAGAAATAACTAATGAATTTTAAAAGAGAAGCCATATGTGGAGATCTCAAATTGTGGTTTCCCATGATCATAAACAAATCTATTCTTTGTTGTCTCTATTTTAGCATTTTCTCTTCACATCTCAACTTGGTGCTATCTGACTTCCTCCTCCTCTCACTATTTGACACTTTGATAAAGGGCACCTGATATTGCCAAATCAACTAACCTGTTTCAGCCTTTTATTTCCAGACCTTTTTGCTTTCCTTGACATTGTTGACCACTTTGATCTCATTTCCTTTGCCTTTGTGACATTACTCCTGGTTCTCATCTCCCTTCCCTGTCTTCTTCACGTGTTCATCCTCTACCTGTGCCCCAGTGTTGATTTTCCTTAGGCAAGTTCTGCTCTCAGCCCTTTGCTAGTCTCACTGCATGCTTATCTTTGGTAATTTCATCCATTTTTGTTTGTTGATAGCGAATATGTGGCAGCTACGTATTTGTTGAATAAACGGTGACTCCCAAATATATTCCCAGTGCTCTGAACTGCAGAATCTTACCTACTGACCATTACATACCACTGGACATATCCATTTGAATGTCCAGAGGCACCTCAAACTCTGTATGCTCAGAACTCAACTCCATATATCTCTCCTCTTCAAACGATGCTTCCTCCTGCACGCCACTCGCTATTGTTATTGCTTGCTGCTGTCCTATTTGTCTTTCCCTCAAGTCAGCCAAGCCAAAAATTTGGTCTTCATCCTAGAATCCTTCCCTTTCCTTACCTCACCTCCCTGGATTTAGAAAAGTGACTGGGACATAGAAGGAATTCAGGTGTTTGTTGAATGAATTTGGTGGTGTGCAGAGTATTACCGTGCTTTGTTAGTTTGCTAATTGAAAGTTTTTAAGTAGAAGAGCTTTGGAACTTTTCAATAATAATTAAAGCTTTCAAAAATTCTAAGATATGTAGTTTACCTTATACAGATGTAGAAATTGAGCTCTCAAATTCTCTGTACGTGCTGCCTTCCCATAAACATTAAACATTGCCATGACACCCAGAGAAGCCCCAGGGAGGGAGCCTGGTAAGCAGCCATATACACGGGAAATACAGCTAGAGAACTTTTGTTTTGTACCTCACTCTCAAAAGTGTCTGGATTTGCCCCCTCATTTGTCATATCCCTGTTAACTACAGTCACTACTCTAAACCTCTACTTTGGCTCTCTTTCCTTACCCCTCTTATCTGCTCAGAACCTCATTACCAGAACATGTAGCAACTCCAACATCTTATCCCACCCTTCAAGCGCCATCTCCTTTTATAGTTTCACTAGGAGAGTTTCTGGAACTCATCAACTCTTCCCATCCCTCCCTACTTTTGTTTTGCATTCGTTACTTCCTGGCTGCTTCCCTCTCCCGCTCCAACTTGGAGTCCATAGTTCATTGTTATAATCATTCCTTTGTAAAGGCTCCTACTTCCCCAGCCCTTCTGTGCCATCATTGCACTTACTTGGCAATCCCACAACCTTGGGAAAACCCTACCGTCTCTTTTTACATCCTGAAGCATTTGTTGCTTTAATAATTGCCCTCTTTAGATCATTCTTACTACAATACAAACGTGAGCTAGAATTTCTAATCTTAAAAGCCTTCTGTTGGTTCTACAATCCTCTTTAGCTACATTTCTGGGCTGTAACTCTTAGCAAATTTTTACAAAAATGGACTATACTCCTTTCTTTGTATGTACACCCTCCCTTCCCACTTTCTTCTGTCCAGCCATCCCTCAGCTGCCTCTGCCACTCCATCGAAACTTCTCCTGTCAGATAGTGATAGTGGTAGTAGTGGTAACTTTAAACCACGTGTACTTTATTTGCTAGGATATAGAATTATAAATGTGACAGAGAAATATGTTTTTCAGTTCATTCAGTTGGTAGATTATAGTTAAGTATTTTTGCGTTTTTTGTTTTTGTTTTGTTTTGTTTTGTTTTGAGATAGGGTCTCACGCTTTCACCGAGGCAGGAGTGCAGTGGCATGATCTCAGTTCACTGCAGCCTCCAGCTCCTGGGCTCAAGTGATCCTCCCACCGTAGCCTCCCTAGCAGCTGGGACTACAGGTATGTACCACCATGCCTGGCTAATTTTTGTACTTTTTATAGAGATGGGGTTTTGCCATGTTGCCCAGGCTGGTCTTAAACTCCTGGGCTCCAGCAATCCACCTGCCTTGGCTTCCCGAAGTACTGGGACTATAGGCGTGAGCCACTGTGTCTGGCCTACTAATAAGTTTTATCACTCAAATTAGACATTTTGTGAGAATATTTTGCAGAATTTTTAATGATTTTATAGGCATGCAACCAGTAACATGGGCCTTGCACTCACAACCAACTTGAGGTTTAATGTTCTACAGTGATTGTCTTAAAATTCTTAATTATTTTATCTCTCAATTTATATTTTCCATGGGAAAGTAGATGAAGCAGTGGAGTATGCACAGAGGCTTGGAGCCTCAGCTCACATGAAGTCTTGCCTCCTGCCACCTCCCTGCCTCCCAGAGATAGTTTCTTGGTCCACTGCTCTCCCCCGTGCCCCACCCAGCCCTCCCACCCATGAACTTACATGAGTAAGTTCTTTAGTGGTGATTTGTGAGATTTTGGTGCATGCATCACCCAAACAGAATGCACTGCTCACAATTGGTAGTCTTTTATCCCTCACCCCCTTCTCACCCTTTCCCCTGAGTCCCCAAAGTCCATTGTATCATTCTTATGCTTTGCATCCTCATAGCTTAGTTCCCACTTATGAGTGAGAACATATGATTTTTGGTTTTCCATTCCTGAGTTACTTCACTTAGAATAATAGTCTCCAGTCTCATTCAGGTTGCTGTGAATGCCATTAATTCATTCCTTTTTATGGCTGAGTAGTATTCCATCATATATATATATCACAGCTTCCTTTTTTTTTTTTTTTTTTGAAACAGAGTCTTGGTCTGTCACCCAGGCTGGAGTGCAGTGGCACGATCTTGACTCCTGCACTCCCTGGCCAACATGGCGAAACCCTTTCTCTACTAAAAAAAAAAAATATGAAAAAATCTTGGTGGTGGACACCTGTAATCCCAGTTACTTGTGAGGCTGAGGCAGGAGAATTGCTTGAACCACAGTTTCTTTATCCACTCATTGATTGATGGGCATTTGGGTTGGTTCTGCATTTTTGTAGTTTCAAATTGTGCCGCTATAAACGTGTGTGCAAGTGTCTTTTTCATATAATGACTTCTTTTCCTCTGGGTAGAAACCCAGTAGTGGGATTGCTGTATCAAATGGTAGTTCTACTTTTACTTCTTTAAGGACTCTCCACACTGTTTTCCATAGTGGTTGTACTAGTTTACATTCCCACCAGCAGTGTAGAAGTGTTCCCTGTTTGCCACATCCATGCCAACATCTATTTTTTGATTTTTTGATTATGGCCATTCTTGCAGGAGTAAGGTGATAACGCATTATGATTTTCATTTACATTTCCCTGATCGTTAGTGATGTTGAGCTTTTTTTCATATGTTCATTGGCCGTTTGTATATCTTTTGAGAGTTGTCTATTTTTGTCCTTAGCCCACATTTTGATGTGATTATTCCTTTTTTCATGCTAATTTTTTTCAGTTCGTTGTAGATTCTGGATATTAGTATCCTTTATCAGATGTATAGATTATGAAGATTTTCTGTCACTCTGTGAGTTGTCCGTTTACTCTGCTGACTGTTCTTTTGCCACACAAAAGTTCTTTAGTTAAGTTCCAGCTATTTATCTTTGTTTTTATTACATTCGCTTTTGAAATCCTTGCCTAAGCCAATGTCTCGAAGGGTTTTTCCAATGTTCTCTTCTAGAATTTTTATAGTTTCAGGTCTTAGATTTAAGTCCTTGATCTATCTTGAGTTTATTTTCATATAAGGTGAGAGATGAGGATCCAGTTTCGTTCTCCTACATGTGACTTTCCAATTATCCCGGCACCATTTGTTGAATAGGGTGTCCTTTCCCCACTTGGGGTTTTTGTTTGCTTTGCCAATGATCAGTTGGCTGTACGTATTTGGGTTTATTTTTAGGTTCTCTATTCTGTTCCTTTTGGTCTGTGTGCCTATTTTTATTACAGTGCCATGCTGCTTTGATGACTATGGCCTTATAATATGGTTTGAAATCAGGTAATGTGATGTCTCCAGATTTGTTCCTTTTGCTTAGTCTTGCTTTGGCTTTGCAGGCTCTTTTTTGGCTCCATATGAGTTTTAGAATTGTTTTTTCTAGTTCTGTGAAGACTGATGGAGGTATTTTGATGGGAACTGTGTTGAATTTGTAGATTGTTTTTGGCAGTATCGTCATTTTCACAATTTTGTTGTTGTTGTTGTTTTTGAGACAGAGTCTTGCTCTGCCGCCAGGCTGGAGTGCAGTGGCGTAATCTTGCCTTACAGCAACCTCTACCTCCCAGGTTCAAGTGATTCTCCTGCCTCAGCCTCCCTAGTAGCTGGGACTACAGGCACACGCCACCAAGCCCAGCTAATATTTGTATTTTTAGTAGAGACAGGGTTTCACCATGTTGGCTGGGGTGGTCTCGATCTCTTGACCTCGTGATCCTCCTACCTTGGCCTCCCAAAGTACTGGGATTACAGGCATGAGCCACCGTGCCTGGCCTTCACAATATTAATTCTACCTGTCCATGAGCATGGGATGTGTTTCCTTTTGTTTGTGTCATCTGTGATGTCTTTCAGCAGTGTTCTGTAGTTTTCCTTGTAGAGGTGTTTCACCTACTTGGTTAGGTATATTCTTAAGTATTTTGTTTTACTTTTTTTTGCAGCTATTGTAAAAGGGGTTGGATTCTTGATTTGATTCTTAGCTTGGTTGCTGTTGGTGTATAGAAGAGCTACTGATTTGTTTTCATTAATTTTGTATCTGGAAACTGCTGAATTCTTTCATCAGTTCTGGGAGCTTTCTGGAGGAGTCTTTAGGGTTTTCTAGGTAAACAGTCATATCATCAGCAAACAAGAACAGTTTGACTTCCTCTTTACTGATTTGAATGCCCTTTCTTTCTTTCTCTTGTCTGATTGCTCAGGCTAGGACTTCCGGTACTATGTTGAAGAGAAGTGGTGAGAGTGGGCATCCTTGTCCTGTTCCAGTTCTCAGAGGGAATGCTTTCAACTTTTCCCTATTCATTATTATGTTGGCTGTGGGTTTGTCATAGATGGCTTTTATTACATTGAGGTATGTAATGGACAGGCATTCTTCTAAGCCCTTTACAAATATTAACTCATTTCATTCTTGTAATGACTCTTTGAAGTCATTACTATTAGAATAAACTTGAAAGTATGAGAAACTGAGACATGGAGGACTTTTTGCACAAGGTCCCACGTCATTCTTTCTTGTCTCGGGTAACCCTGTGTTTCACATAGTTGCAGACCACATGGTCACACTGGAAGTTTTTCAGGAAACCTTTCTAGACATCTTGTTAAAAACTTACTAAGGGGACAACTTTTGATGTGTAAAACAATTAGGAAGTGTGTCCAAACAGAGTCTAAGTGTTCTTTAAAAAACAAATAAAGGCCGGGTGCAATGGCTCGTGCCTGTAATCCCAGCACTTTGGGAGGCCGAGACGGGTGGATCACCTGAGGTCAGGAGTTTGAGACCAGCCTGGCCAACATGGCAAAACCCTGTCTCTACTAAAAATACAAAAATTAGTGGGCCATGGTGCTGTGCACCTATAATCCCAGCTACTGGGGAGGCTGAGGCAGGAGAATCGCTTGAACCTGGGGGTCAGAGGTTACAGTGAGCCAAGATTGCGCCACTTCACTCCAGCCTGGGCGAAAGAGCGAAACTCCATCTCAAAAAAAAAAAAACCAGGAACTTCCAGATAGACAAGTGGTTTGCCCATTTTCTCCTTCTAAGTTCACATATAGACCTTAATAAAAGTTACAGACTCCAACAACTAGTAAATATTTTTATCCACTTGTTTCATTAAATTTATTTCCATTAAATTGGGAATAAGATCAAAATAGAATAATGTTTACTGTCATCAGTTTAAGAATAAATGTTGTGTTTATTCTGCACAGGCGGATGGATCCACTACTTTTCCCCTCCACTGCAAAATTTGGTTAAGATATGTAAATTGATGATACCACATGTGTACCAGGACGGTACGAAAAGGGTTTATGACTGACTTACTGTGGCTTTCTGGGGAGAGCAGGGCAGGCTTCCTATGCACGTACAAGAGTGGCTTGAGAAAGCAGGAAAAGGAGACTGGCTCTACTTTTATGGTGATAAGTTGCTGAGTCTGGAGTGAAGGTCCTTATGTGCTTCTTCAGCCAGGTCTTGGTTTGAACTTCCCACCTGTTCCAAAGGATGGTTCACCTGGGCTTTCTTATTAGCTTGCCCTGAGGAAAGGGGTACAGCTTGAAAGCTCTTGGCAGTCAAATATCAAAAATGATGTCAGACTCTTTATTACAAGTGTGTGTGTGTGTGTGTGTGTGTGTGTGTGTGTATATATATATATATATTTTTTTTTTTTTTTTTGAGATGGAGTCTCACTGTGTTGCCCAGGCTGGAGTGCAGTGGCGCGATCTCAGCTCACTGCAAGCTCCGCCTCCCGGGTCTACGTCATTCTCCTGCCTCAGCCTCCCGAGTAGCTGGGACCACAGGCGCCTGCCACCTCGCCCGGCTAATTTTTTGTACATTTATTAGAGACGGGGTTTCACCGTGTTAGCCAGGATGGTCTCGATCTCCTGACCTCGTGATCCACCCACGCTGGCCTCCCAAAGTTCTGGGATTACAGGCGTGAGCCACCATGCCTGGCCACAAATATATTTTTAAGTGCTTGTCATTGTTTATGTTATGGGGCAAAAACCTTGCATTGTACTAAACACCATGTTACTAGTAGTGTGAATAGAAGATTCAGCAGACTAATGTCAAGAATGTTTTTGGAACCTTGACCACAGGGAATATCCTGTGTGTCTTTTAAAAACACTGAAAATGTTTAGTGTCTCTATTAAGTTTGAGTTAACACTGATGCTGAAATGTTGGGTATTGATTGCCTGGGTCACTCTGGGCAAAGAAGCTTTTTTTGTTTTTGTTTAGTTTCATGATATTACTGATTTCTATATTTTATCATATTCTTTTTGTATTTTATTAAACATGTTTTGAATAAATGGGCACTCTTATTTTCAAACTTAATAAATAGGATTCATTTTCCTATGCATATCCTGGATTTTAAGTTCTGAGCTAAGAACCGAGAGACAGAAGAACCAAATTTGAGTAAAATTCAGAGTCTTAGATGCCAGAAGCCAGGGAGACTCTGGAAAACAATTATTGAGATGTGTTATAGGTTAACTGATAGTTGGAAGACAACATGCCTTTCGGGTTTGTGGTTTACTGCCTTGCATTAATTCTGACACAGTTTTTAACATTTTAATATCTCTGACATTGGGCCATGCCCTACAATTGTTGGCGAGTCATAGCCAGCATTTTTATTTCCTGGTGACACAGAAAATAATGCGTCTTACCATCAGTGGTGTCTTCGATTACATGAACTATGCCAATTTTTATGCCTTTATAAGTCTTTTAAAATAAAAAATTCCTTTATACTTCAGAAAAAATATCTATGATGAGACCACGAGTTAGGGAGGACTTTGCAGTGGTGATTGCCTTGGAGTTGCCTTGAAGGAAGAGTGGGAGTTGGCCCAACGGGAGTGGGTTGGTGGAGAAGGCATTCAGACTGAGAGAGAGCATATAAAGCATATTATAAAGAGTGTGCTGTGTTGGGGAAAGGGCTAGAAGTTTGATGTGGCAGAAATGTAGGCTCTGGGGTGAGATGAGAACGATAAACTGGCTGGAATGGTAACCTGGTGCCAGCCTTTGAAAGGCTCTGTGTGCCGTGCGAGGGAGTTGAGGCTGGCTGTCTTGGCATGTTATGCAGCATTGTAAAGCAGCTCTCCCTCCCCGTTTGCATCAGCAAAGGGGTGGGCAGCATCGGCACCAATAACAGAAGAGTGAAGACAGTACATACGTTGAATAAGATCTGTAGCACAGAGCTCTCCAAAATGGAAAGGGCTGCACCCTGGAATCAGATGGAAGGGAGAACTTTACCAAGGGGGTGCTATTTCCTTCTGCCCCTGTTGTGAGTGGAGGTGGGGTTCAGTGGCCTGTTTTAGAAGCCTGTTTGTGGGTGAGCTCTGTGACAAAGTTGTTGAAAAATGAGGAATGGCTTTCAGAGGGCAATATTAATTCATTTGGATGGAAATTTAGGAGTGGAACATGTGTTTCTAAGCCGGTTTTTCCTAAGGGCTATATATTCTTAAATTAAGGGTGATTTACCATTCTTAGTTTCCTCTAAAATACAACTTTTTGTAGAGAGAAGCTTTATCACAAAATTTAAGAAAAAATAGGTTTGTTATTCTTGCTGTGGTTTTATTTTTATAAGAAATTTGGGAATTTGATCCTTCATAGCAGAAATTTATTCAGTTTGGGTCTCCAAACAAGAGACAGAAAATCAGAGAGCCAGTGAGATATATAGAGAGTTAGAAGATCAATCAGGAAACATTAATGGAACCAGAATTATACAATAGAAGAAGAAAACTGTACAAATACTTCTCTTGTTTCAGCCTAATTTTAACACTCATTACCATTTGCAGCCCACAAGTGTATTGTTTTGCATAGAGCCTTGCATTGCTAAGCCAGTAGAAGGAACTAGTCTGTTAAAAACATTTTCTAATTTCATTCCCTTTTTTTTTCTTTTGAGACAGGGCCTCACTCTGTCGTCTAGGCCAGAGTGCAGTGGTGCGATCTCAGTTCACTGCAGCCTCAACCTTCCAGGCTCAAGCAATCCTCCCGCCTCAGTCTCTCAAATAACTGGGATTTACAGCATGAGCCACCATGCCTGGCAAGTTTTTTAAAAATTTTTTGTAGAAACAGGGGTCTCACTATGTTGCCCAGGCTGGTCTAGAACTCCTAGGCTCAAGTGATCCTCCTGCTTCAGCCTCCCAAAGTGCTGAGTGAACCACCACACCAGATCTTGTATTTCACGTTTAAATAAAAATGTTAGAGAGTAGTATGTTGACATAGTTCAAAAGTTAAAAAAGAATACATGATAAAAAGTCTTCCTCCTAGTCCCCTGTCCCTTTGCTGAGGAACCTAATGTTAGTATCCTGTGTATGGTTCCAGAGATATTTTATGGAGATGTGAGCAAATCCATACATAAGTGATAGCATACCATACACATGGTTCTACAGCTGCCTTGTTTTTTTTAAACAGAAGTTTTGTTGAGATATAATTCACGTACTGTGGAATTCGCCCATTTCAAGTGGGATTCAGTGGTTTTTCAGTGTATTCACAGTGTGGTGCAGCCATCATTATATAATATTAGAACACTTTCATCACCCCATAAAGAAACCTTACATCCATTAGGGCTTAGTCTCTCTTCCCCTAGCAACTACTAATCTACTTTCTGTATCTGTGAGTTTCCAAGTTTTAGAAATTTCATATGGATGGAATCAGATAATATGGGCCTTTTCTGTCTGGCATCTTTCACTTAGCATAACATTTTCAGTTTTCATTAATGATGTAGCATGTATCAATATTTCATTTCTTTTTATAGCTATAATATTCCATTGTGTGAATATACCACATTTTGTTTATCCATTCATAAGATGAGGGATATGTTTTTCTCTTGTGTGCGTACTTAGGATTGCTGTTGAGTCATCATAACTCTGTGTTTAACCATTTGAGGTCCCGCCAGACTGTTTTTCAAAAGGCTGCATCGTTTCTGTTCCCATCAACAATGTAGAGGGTTCTAATTTCTCTGCATCCTCTCCAGCTACTGGTTAGTACCATCTTTTTGATATAGCCATCCTAGTTAGTGTGAAGTAGTATTTCATTGTGGTTCCAATATGCCTTTTTGCTAATGACTTAGTGATCCTTGAGCACCACTAAGTGCTTATTGGCTATGTATATCTTTGGAGAAATGATATTCATGTACAGTATCCATTTTTAAATTGTTTAATCTTTGCATCGTTGATTTATAAGTGTTCTTTATATATTTGAATATAAGTCTCTTATATATGATTTGCAAATATTTTCTCCCATTCTGTGGATGTCTTCTTGCTTTCTTGGTAGTTTAAAGCAGAAAAGTTTTAAATTTTGGGTAAGTCCAATTTACCTTTTACTTATTTTGTTACTCATGCTTTGGTGTGGTATCTAAGAAACCATTGCCTAATACAAGATCACAGAGCTTACTCGTATGTTTTCTTCTAAGGGTTTTATAGTTTTAGCTCTTACATATAAGTTTGTGTTTTATTTGAGTTAATTTTTGTATATGATGTGCTTTACATTTTGTACTTTTCATTTAATAATGTCTTGAGATCATTCTATACCAGCACTAAAGAATTTCCTCAGTTTTTCTTATGATACTATGGTATTCTCTTATGTTGATGTATTATAGCTACTTTAAACAGTCCCTCATTGATGGAAATTTACACAAACATTTGGGTTTGGAAATTATCTCGAAACGACATTGTGGCTTGAAAGTTGTTTCATATCACCCTTTTCAAAATGCAGTTTCAACCATTTCAGGGATTTGGCTGTTCCAGGCAACTCTTGCCATTCAGAAGCCCTGGAATAAATCCCAGTCCTTTGGGTAGAATGACCCCAAGAAATTCAAGATACTTCATTCCATTAAATGTTTACAGTAAGTCAGGAAGCAAAAAGTTCTTTCAATTATCTGAAAATATATGGAAAAATACTTTTGGAGGAACAAGGTGCTCTAAAATTTTGTTGTACATTCTAAGCTACAGTCAGTTTCAGATGACTTAATGGCATGTGTTCTTTTAGTCTTTTGTTGAATTGTTGTCTGTGTATATAAATCAAAGCGAGTAGTAATCTAAACTTCAGGCAATACAGGCAGCCAACTCAGTAAGATGTAAAATATCCAGAGATTATGAAACATGTAGGTTTCTTTGTTAAAGAGCAGGCTTAGGGGAAAATCTTGAAATACATCAACACTTTACTAATCTGCAGAGGCATATTTGGCCACTCGAAAGTAAACAAAAAAAAGGCTAATAGGAAGCTAAGATTAGTATGGCAAAACCCATTCCTTCAAGTTCTTGAGCTTTACCTGTAACACAGTTCTTCACCAAGAGACTATTTGTATTTTATACACTGATCAAATCAGTATGATATCACAAAAAAAGAACTTCGGAATTGTTTAAATCCTGTTTCTGTTCTTTATGATCTGGATACCTTCAATACGTTTTTGGGCTAGAGTATTTTCATCTGTAAAATGAATGTGAACTAGATGAGTTTTCAAGCCTATAACAGAACAATTAATTTGAAGTGAAAGAGAGGCTACTGGAGGCAAGCTGCAATCAGCAGTGGCCTGGCCTGATCTGCATGGAGTAGACAATAAGAATGTTAAAAGTATTTACAAAAGTTCAAAAATAACCATGGCTGGAGACATCTGGCTAGGAGCAAATAGTCCGACATACCTTAGTGGCCCCAGAGGGCACACTAAGTTATATTATGTCCCTAATGTCCACACAAGTTCTGAGCTACCAAATAAAGGTTAAATGGAATACTGTAGTTCTTTCTTTTGCAGTTTTATTTTGATAAAATTTCTGACTACAGAAAGGTTCAGAAAGAACACAAAGAATACCATCTATCCTTCACCCAGGTTTTTCTTTTCTTTTCTTCTTTGAGATGGAGTTTCGCTCTTGTTGCCCAGGCTGGAGTGCAATGCCGCGATCTTGGCTCATTGCAACCTCTGCCTCCCAGGTTCAAGCAATTCTGTCTCAGCCTCCCAAGTAGCTGGGATTACAGGCACATGCCACCAACGCCCAGCTAATTTTTGTATTTTTAGTAGAGACAGGGTTTCATCATATTGGTCAAGCTGATCTCGAACTCCTGACCTCAGGTGATCTGCCTGCCTCAGCCTCCCAAAATGCTGGGATTATAGGCGTGAGCCACTGTGCCCGGCCCACCCAGGTTTTTCAGATGTTAATATTTTATTACATTTGCTTTAATCTTTCTCTCCCCTTCCTCCCCCTCCCACCTTGTATATGTGTTTCTGTTCCACATGAGAGCAGTAAAAATGCCATTCCTTTATTTCTAAATAATTTAACGTGTATTTCCTGAAGACTAAGGACATAATGTTATATAACCACGGTGTAATTATCAAATTATCAAAATTAGGACATGAATATTGAAACAGTAGCAGTACTGTTATCTAATATGTAGACTTTATTTGGATGATGCCCATTGATCCAGCAATGTCCATTAGAGCAGAAGAAAATCCAGAATCACGTAATTCACTTAGCCATCATGTCTCTTTCATTACCTGTAGTCTGCAGCATTTCCTGAGTCGTTTTCTTTAAAGTTTAACATTAATATTTTTAATGTATATTATATAAGCCATTTACATAGTAGATTGCCCCTCATTCAGGCGTGTCTGATGATTTAGGCTATCCATGTTTGGCAGGAACACCACAGAAGTAATATTCTGTTCTCAGTGCCTGACCTAAGGAGAAAGGTGCTGCTCTTTTGTTCCATTACTGGTAATGTTGACTTTGATCCTTGGTTAAGGTGTTGTCTGCCATGTTTCTCCACTCTAAAGTAACTGTTTTTTCCCCCTTTGTAATTAATAACTATCTTGTGGGTAATTCTTTGAAGCTAGGCAACTACCATGTTTCTCCTTAAACTTTTACGCACAATATTATCTTTTTATGAAGACAGAAGGAAAATAATACCATTTTAGTAGGAGTCCCATCAAAATGGTTGTGATGTTTAAAAAAATAACTTCAAGGAACATGGGGTAGTTATTTGACAAATATAATCATGTAGAATTACCTACTATTAGAAATTAAATGTATGCGCCGGGTGTGGTGGCTCACGTCTGTAATCCCGGCACTTTGGGAGGCTGAGGCGGGTGGATCATGAGGTCAGGAGTTTGAGACCAGCCTGGCCAACATGGTGAAACCCCGTCTTTACTAAAGATGCAAAAAATTAGGCGGGCGTGGTGGCTCACGCTGTAATTCCAGCTACTCAGGAGGCTGAGGCCGGAGAATCGCTTGAACCCAGGAGGCGGAGGTTGCAGTGAGCCGAGATGGCGCCATTATACTCCAGCATGGGCGACAGGATAAGACTCCATCTCAAAAAAAAAGAAATTAAATGTATGCAATACTTAAGTTTTTAAAAATATCCCTCACATATCTAAAGTCAGTTTGCAGGTTTATACATGTAAAAATAATTTCATTTGTTAGTAGTGTTGTTTTTGAAAGATTTAGAGATGAGTCAACTCATGGAAATTTTTCTGTTTTTCCAGTATTGGAGGCAAAATGAAACTAACAAAAATCCTTTGGGAAAAAATTATTCCAATAAATTTTCCAATAATTATTCCAAATGTCTCTTCTTTTCCTCCCTTTTTTGTGTATCTTTACGACTCAACCAAAAAGTCCACTGTTACTATATCAGGCCTGCTTAAGAATCCTCCGTGGTGCCCACTTCCTACAGGATCAAGTTCTAGCTCATCTGAATTCAGACTACCTTTTCATCTGAAAACTTTTCCTCTCTTCTAGCCAAATTAATCTCCATAATTCATCTTTCAACATCATCTCACGTTTTCCTGTCTCTGCAAAATGCCCTTTCGATCTATTTTGAGTCTTCTCAGTATACCAGATAAAGTTCAAGTGCATCTTTCATAAAATATTCCCTGACCTCTTCATTTTTCAAATTTTGACTTTAATTAGCTACCTATAGTCTGTTTGCTATTTTAGGGGGATAGTTTAGTAGGAACTTATCTTAGGGAAGGTAAGGTGGCATAAACAATAAGATACAGACCAGGTAGTGCCGACTGCCTGCTTGGAGGGCCATTTTCCCATGCCCTGCACTGTGCCATACCCTGCATACTGTAGGGACACAAAGTTTGTTATATACACTGTTGTGTATATTTCCATGTACAGTATCTAATGAGACTCGTCCCACTCAGAACTTAGGATTTACTATCTATTCAATAAATGAATTGTTCAATTGATACTGTCTTTTAAAAATTCTGATAAAGCCAGCATCTCAATAGGAAGCAGAGGCAGATGTTTCCCTTCCTTACTCATATTTTACTTTCTGTTCAAGGGTGAGTGTTTACCCTTTGAACTCTTTCTGGCAGTGACAAATCAGTGCTGATTAACCTGTACTTTTTTGCCAGATTTTTCTAGGAGCCAGAGAGAGCTTGACTGGAGTTAGGCATCCATTTAAGGGCAGATTGGTTTCCTTATTTTAGGAAAAAAAATAGTGCTTATATGTTTCATTAATTATAACTTCACTTTCCAGGGAACCAAAAAATTCGGTGTTATCTGTTCACTCCTTTTGAAATGTTCTTTGAGAGCTCTCTGACCACCAGGAAGTGTAGTAGGTGCTGGGCACACCGAAGGCAAGTTAAGGTGTAGTTCCATGGCTCAAGGAGTTGTGAGTCTAACAGGGGAGCTGGAGTTAATTGCAGGGGAGATTGTGCTTTTCACTGAAAGGTGTGTCTTCAGTAGACTGCTGCCAGAGTCGTGTGAAGAAATACTGAAGAGTGTGGCAGAAGAAGAGGTGGCGAGATCAGGGAGGGCTTTACCAAAATCACGTTCAGGTGGAGTCTTGAAATTCTGTAAACTTTCAGAGGTCGGCCTCGTTCCAAGCTGTGTTAGTGCAGCCCCGAGATATGCTGGCTGTGTGGCATGTTAGGGAAGTGAGAGCAAGCTGATACCAGCTCACCACCAACAGGCTTTGCCAAATGTAAAGCAGGAAAAGGAAGGTTACTTTGAAAAGCCTAGTGTGCCATGCTGATAATTATGGACTTTATGATGCAATGGAGGAGCTTTTAAATGTATTTTCAATAGGAAATTGTCATGGACAAATCTGCGTTAAATTCAGATCTCATTAAGAACTTGTCCAAAGGATAACTCTACCATAAACACATCTTGAAAGTACTCACAGCTGTAACAAAGGCGAAGTATTTCTTTCTCCATTTAATTTACCTTCCCCTGGGTGATTGGTTTGTGGTTAGGCCGTTTGTCCAGCTGCAGCAGACTGGTTTTACACCGTGAAGTAAACTTGAATTTCTTTCTTTCTTTTTTTTTTTTTTGAGACGGAGTCTCGCTCTGTCACCCAGGCTGGAGTGCAGTGATGCGATCTTGGCTCACTGCAGCCTCCGCCTCCCGGGTTTAAGCCATTCTCCTACCTCAGTCTCCCAGGTAGCTGGGATTACAGGCGCCTGCCATAACACCTGGCGAATTTTCGTATTTTTGGTAGAGACAGTGTTTCACCATGTTGTCCAGTTGGTCTCAAACTCCTGACCTCAGGTGATCCACCCGCCTCAGCTTCCCAAAGTGTTGGGATTACAGGTGTGAGCCACCACGCCCGGCCTTTGAATTTCTTAAAACCAAGCAGAACAGAGATTTTCAAGCTCTCTTCAGTAGATTCTAGCAGCTGAGCTTTATTTATTTGAGACGGTCTCACTCTGTCACCCAGGCTGGAGGGCAGTGGCCCGATCTCCATTTGCTGCAACCTCTGCCTCCTGGGCTCAAGCGATCCTCCCCGCTCAGCCTCCCAAGTAGCTGAGACTACAGGTGTGTGCCATAGGCTCGGCTAACTTTTTGTATTTTTGGTAGAGATGGAGTTTCACCATGTTGCCCAGGCTGGTCTTGAACTCCTGAGCTCAAGCGATCCACCCATCTCAGCCTCCCAAAGTGCTGGGATTACAGGCGTAAGCCACGGCACCTGGCACAGCTGCACTTCAGAGCTTCCAAATGCTTAGTGCATATTTCATTTGTTTCCAAAGTACATTTTAAACCATTAAAATCACAATAAAAAATAGCGCACACACACTTGTGGGTGGTTTTATATATAATTTGTGGACTTTGGACACCAATGTTGTGTTAACTCAGGCTGCCAGTGCAGTCTTCAGAATAAAGTAGATTTTTGTAATTTTTCTCTGTCGACATGGAAACTTATACAAGTGTGTTATTGATTAAGAAGCTGAAGGCCGGGCACGGTGGCTCAAGCCTGTAATCCCAGCACTTTGGGAGGCCGAGACGGGCGGATCACGAGGTCAGGAGATCGAGACCATCCTGGCTAACACGGTGAAACCCCGTCTCTACTAAAAAATACAAAAAATACTAGCTGGGCGAGGTGGCGGGCGCCTGTAGTCCCAGCTACTTGGGAGGCTGAGGCAGGAGAATGGTGTAAACCTGGGAGGCGGAGCTTGCAGTGAGCTGAGATCTGGCCACTGCACTCCAGCCTGGGTGACAGAGACTCCGTCTCAAAAAAAAAGAAGCTGAGTAGAGCACTGCCCTGGTATTTTGAAAAGTTCAGGTTCATGCATGTGCACTAATACATATTTTACAAGTGAACATACCTATACCTGCAGTCAGTCAAATGCCAGGCAAGGTGTGGCTCATCTGCTTCAGGCATGGTCTTATTGTATAATAGCATCATAAGTGAAGTCCCAACATCTCATTTGTGTGCTGGGTAGTAATTACATGTTTCAAATCACCTGGGGGCCTTTTAAAATTCCTGATACCCAGGCCATCCCCCTTACCAATTAAATCAGAATTCCTGGAGGTAAGGGTGGGACCCAGGCACTACTATTCTTTTAAGACTTAGACTGTTTAGAGAAGTTTTTGGTTTACAGCAAAATAGAGCAGAAGGTACAGATTTCCCATCTATCTCCTGCATGGCTTCTCCTATTATCAGTATCCCTCACCAGAGTGATACATTGTTACAGTTGATGAACCTAGAGTTGATAATGATGATAACACATCATTATCACCCAAAGACCATTGTATGTATCTTAGGGTTCGTTATTTCTGTTGTACGTTGTATGGGTTTCTACAGATGTACAATGATATATATCTATTATTATGATATCATATAGAGTAATTTAATATTTTTTCAGTAGTTTCAGTAGGCAATATTTTTAAATTTTTTAAAAAGTTTGCTGTATTTTGGAGGAGAGGAATATACTCTTATTGCCATCAACCATAGGCGTATTGTTTCCAATCTCTTGTTCTGTCCTTGTAGTAATTGTATTGGCCTTTTCTGGTTTCAATTAAATTTTGGTTCATATATCTTCAAATATACTATAAACCTGATAAGATTTGAGAGCTCAGAAAGATAGATTTAGGGTACAGTGGTCTTTTTCCTGAAGAGCATTTTTAATATGCCATTTCAGCACCTGGGAAGTGTAAAATATGTGAGAGTGTTATTTTCCTATCTATCAGCTGTGCCTCCAGAGCTTTCAACATGTTCTTTATGTTAAGCATTTTAGCCCACTGTACTCTAGCAGAGGTAAAATCTGATTTTTCCTACCAAAAGTTCCTTATTTTCATCTGCTTGCTAAGAACTGAGAAATGTTTGGATGCTTTATGCAGATGATACAATTCAAGCTAACTGCAACTGGGGCATTTGTGTTGCCTGCTTCGTGTTTTGAGCCTTTAGTATTTAATGGAAGCCCTGCGCTGTGGAAAATCTCCTAATGCACTTTGTACATCCCAGCGGCCATGCACGGTGCTTCTGCAGCCGCACTGTAGATGTTTGTTTATTTGTCTCCACTAGACTGTCAGTACATTCGAGTAGAGGCTGAGTCTCAGTGTGTGTTGAAATAATGAATGGTTGATTGAAGAAAGGAGACCATTTGCAGGAGAGAGAGAGAGATGAACAGTACATACATAGAGGAGGGCAAGAAGAAATCCCAGGGCTTTAAAAAGTCAAGTGATTAGTTCAATGACTGGCCTGATTCAGGACCCTTTGAGCATTTCTCATTTGAGAAACAGAAAGATCTTTGTTGGTACAAAAAAGGTTAAGGATAGATATGTGGCCAGCTGGACATCGATCATGAGCGGAAGGAATTGACTCTGAGAGGGATTTGGTAATCTTGTGTGTTAGTAAAAGTACATGGTTTTTTTGTTTGTTTGTTTTGTTTTTTGTTTTTTGTTTTTTTTGACAGTCTCACTCTGTCACCCAGGCTGGAGTGTAGTAGCACAATCACAGCTCACTGCAGCCTCCTCCTCCCAGGCCCAGGCAATCCTCCCTATCTCAGCCCCCTGAGTAGCTGAGATCATGAGATCACAGGTTTGAGTCACTATGCCCAGCTAATATTTTTTTGTAAAGATGAGGGCTGGTCTTGAACTCCAGGGCTCAAACCATCCTCCTGTCTCCGTCCCCCAAAATGCTGGGATTACAGGTGTGAGCCACCTTGTCTGGCTGGATTTTTTTTTTTTTTTTTTGTAATCAAATGTTTCAAAAGGTAAGTCTTCTTTGGGATGATTCTCTCACACAGAAAGATGATTCTTGGAGGAAACGTATCTAGGCATCCTCCAAAGTAGTGTCAGCGTTCAAAGTTGACCCCAAATCATCTCCTCAGACACTTTTTATGTTGGGCATTATGCTGAAGCCATTTGTTGTAGAGCAAGTTGATTTTTATGGCTGAGCTTATCTGAGTTTAGTTTGATATATTGTATTATTTATTCATTCATTCATTCATTCACTGATTCATTCATTTTTCCTGACATTCAAACAAATGTTTGTTGAACACATTGTGAAAGGGCTAGGCATTTGTCAGGTAATGAGGATATAATGGTAAACAAGGTAGACACAGCCCTTTGCCCTCTGAGGGGTGCAGACAGCCGGTCATTTACGTGGGGTGTGAGGAGAGCATTGACAAGGAAAGGACAGGATGCCTGGGAGCACAGTGTGGGGAGTGTAGGGCAGACGCTAGGAGGAAGTCCCTGAGATTAAGGCCTGAAGCATAACTTTAGACAAAGAGTACAGAAGAGTGTGTTCCTGACTAATGAAAAGCTTAGTTTATTAATACTTAGGGCTTGTTGAATGGAGTATACTTTTGCAGCCCTCCCCTACTTTGTGCCATCCAGCCGAGAGAGGTCTACAATAGCAGCCCTGATTCGCGGGAGGAAAGAGCCCACTTCAGCTGCAGGGTGGCCCTGTTCCCAGGAGAGATTTGAGTCTGACCCCACAGTGGCAGCAAGGCAGCTCTGTGCATGCATTATCTCCACAGCACACGTCATCGAGTCAGCTTTACTTCATCCAGCCTGATTGTAGAAGTCACAGTAGACACTGTGAGGGAATCGTGTGGAATTTTCACTGGAGCATTCTGAAACTTAAAAAGTAAATCTTTTATTGCTTTACTAATGTCTTCCTGTCTCTCTCTTTTGTAGAATTTTTATTGTAAGAAGTAAAATATATACAAAGAGTGTATGTGTGTACAGTTTACACTGTCAGTATTAAAATGAGCACCCATGTACTCATGACCAGCCTAGGAAATAAAACATTACCAATAGTGTGTACTTTTCACTTCCTGCCTCCTCCACCCTGTTCCAGTTGTAACTACTACCCTGAATTTATATTTAGTATTCTCTTTTGTTCCTCTCTCTTAGTATGTTTTAAAAGGTCATATTTTTGCTTACTAGGAAATATTACAATATCAGACTCTTGCTTTGTACCAAGAGAGAACAAGAGATAGGTCAGAACGCTGTTTAAATAGATTGCTTGATTGTACTCTTTTAAGCAGGAGTTTATACTGGTAACATCAAAGTGCTTAAAAAATTTCAAAACAAAAGCCTTTTTCAATTACAAGGAAAACCTTAACGAGGTGTGTTAAAAAGATAAGGTTTCTAGGGGCCGCGTGAGGTGGCTTACACCTTTAATCCCAGCACTTTGGGAGGCCAAGGCGGGTGGATCACTTGAGGTCAGGAGTTCAAGACCAGCCTGACCAACATGGTGAAACCCCGTCTCTACTTAAAAAAATAGAAAAATGAGCTAGGTGTGGTGGTGCGCACCTGTAGTCCCAGCTACTCAGGAGGTTGAGGCCAGAGAATCACTTGAACCCAGGAGGCGGAGGTTGCAGTGAGTTGAGATTGCTCCACTGCACTCCAGCCTGAACAGAGCAAGACTTTTTTTTTTTTTTTCTTTTTGAGACGGAGTCTCGGTCTGTCGCCCAGGCTGGAGTGCAGTGGCCGGATCTCAGCTCACTGCAAGCTCCGCCTCCCGGGTTCACGCCATTCTCCTGCCTCAGCCTCCCAAGTAGCTGGGACTACAGGCGCCCGCCGCCTCGCCCGGCTAGTTTTTTGTATTTTTTAGTAGAGACGGGGTTTCACTGGGTTAGCCAGGATGGTCTCGATCTCCTGACCTCGTGATCCGCCGGTCTCGGCCTCCCAAAGTGCTGGGATTACAGGCTTGAGCCACCGCGCCCGGCCAGAGCAAGACTTTTGTCTCAAAAAAAAAAAAAAAAAAAAAAAAAAAGGTAAAGTTTTTTACAAACCGGTATGCTATAAATGGACCCAGTAGTAACATGACATGGAATTGCTTCAACCAGTAACAGCTTCAATATCCCTGCCTGTGTTTCCTGCTGTGAACGTGTTTATTTGTTCCTAATAATGCTGCCACAGTGTATTTCAAATGATTTTATGGTATGAGAGTTTGAATTTACTTGGAGTAAGATCATCTTGGCATGTAGTTGGGAGACATTATTTACACTATTGTTTCAGTCATTCAGAATATTGAAATAGGTCAGTGATGTCAGGAAATAGCCTCTGAGGTGAACCATTCTTGAATTTGCCTTTTTTTTCTTTGTGATTGTGATGGATATTGTTTTGTTTTCCATCTTTACTTTTTTTTTTTTTTTCTTTCTGAAATGTTCTGGTTGTCCATCCAAATTGTAAGAATATTACATTTTGAATATCCTTTGATTATTGTAAAAATGACCTCTAGTCAGATGATTCCACAGACTTTTTGATTACTTGTCAAATGACTTTGCGGGCTTTTTTCATTTGAATTGATCGCCCATTTTAAGAGTCAGTATATCACTTACTTCATTGCTAAATGATACCTCTGAGTAACGCAGTACATTTTAGAAAGCTTATTCCCCAGAGTACTCTAAGAGAAGGGTTATTTGGATTTTATTTGTTTATATTCTTGCCCTTTAAACTCTAGCATAACTCAGCAGGATTCTCCCCTCCTTATAAAACCGTACCCCAGAGAGAAAGTAAGCTCGGTAACTCTCATTTCCATGTTGATGTTTGTTTGCAAGTTTATGTGGAGCTCAGAATCCAAAGTTGGCAGGATATGAAAACATTTGTATATCATTTAATCTGTTTTATTTCATTTCATTTCTGTGTTTTTATTCCCAAAGCAGTTGGTTTTATTCAGGAATCAACAGGCTTTTTAAAATCCATCTATGAGTTTTTGAACCAAAGTTTGAACCAAATGTAGTAATACATTTCACAGCCATTTTTGCCACTATGCCATAATTATAAATCCTCGGCCTCAAAGAAACCTATTTAATATCTTATTCAGATTGAGATTCTAGTCTTTAGTGACATGGAATATAGATTAGAACAATAGTTTCTGTATATCTCAATGGTCTTTACATTTGCATTTTTAGCCATTTTAACTAGCCCCTTAAAACTGTCTTTTATGACTCTGCAGATGAGCTGTCTGAATTCAACAATAATTTTACTATGTATTCCCATAATACTCCTAGTCATTTAAAAAAAGACAGGGGAATGGACAAAGCCAACCATTCCCAATTGTTTAAGAAACCAGTGAGCACATCCCTTGCTCGGACTGCATGGAATACAGCCTGAGAGGGAAACCTGTGATTTCGTTTCTCTCTTGACCCACACAGGAGAACAGTTCTAACAAGATGCCATTCGTGCTCGTCGTAGTTGGTCAGAAACTGCTGCTCTGTGCTTGGCAAAAGTTGATTTGAATTTTAGATGCTGTGTGCAAGGAAACCATGTGCAGTTTTAAGCAAGGATCTTCACTGAAATTTCTCCCTACCGTCAGCTACGTAGAGCACCCAGCTCTCAGCATTTGACACAGTTGGCCATGCGTCATGATTTCCTAGGATACCTTTGGTCTCTTTGTCCATAGCATTCTCTATCTGGGGTACACTCACCACAGGCAGAGGAAAAACATGGTGACCAGGGTGGCTGCTGCAACATATTTGAGGGGGTCAGGGTAGGCAGTGAGGTCCGAAGGTAGCCAGGAGTTAGCTCATGTAGGACTTTGTGGGCCACATGAAGACTGGCCTGATCTGGCTGATGGGATACCCTTAGAGGATTTTCAGTAGAAGAGTGATATGATCCGACCTGAATTTTTACGAGATTTCTTTGGCCTCTCTGTGGACTAGTTGCTGTGAAGTGGGGAAAGCTGGAGGAGGCAGACACCAATTAGGAAGCTCTCAATACTTAATCCAGGTGAAAGATGACAGTGACTTGGACCAAGATGGTGACACTAAATGAGGCAGAGAGAGAGCAGTTTCTAGATAGGTTTCTAAGTAGAGAAGACATGTGTAGCTGACAGCTTGGAGGAAAGTTGTGCAAATGAGAGGAGTCACAAACTAGTTCAGGATTTTGGTCTCAGCCACTAGAAAACAAGTGTTGCCATTCACTGATTTGGAGAAGCCCATGAAAAGGAAGTTTGGGGGTTGGGAATCAGGAGTTTAATTTGGACATATTGAATCTGAGATGATGCCAATTATATCCAAGCGAAGTTGAATAGGCTGTGTATGTGTGTGTGTGTGTGTGTGTGTGTGTGCGCGCGCGCATACAGGTGTCATCAGCATTTGGGAGCATTTGAAACTGGATGAGGTCACCAAGAGAAGGAATGTTAAATAGACAAGCTGTCAGAGAAATGATTTGGGCTCTTAATCATATAGAAGTCAGGAGAACCAGGGAATGAGCAGTCAATGAGATAAGAGAATCAAGAGGGAGAGGCATTCCAAAAGCTAAACTGTTAAAAAACAAAACAAAAAGTTTTAGGAGGGAGTAACTGTCAGAGGTTTCAGATAGGGAAATAAGACAAGACTTGAGAATTAATCATGGAGGTCATTGCATTCCTTAACAAAAACAATTTCTATGGAGTAACGGAGATGAAAGCCTAAATTGGATTTATTCAAGAGAACAGAGGAGGAGAGAAATTGGACACCATGTGTACAGACAGTTCTTTCAAGATTGGTAAAATAAAGGAGGACAAAGGGGCCAGAGCTACAGGGAGATGCAGGGTCAAGATTTTTTTCTCTAAACCTGGGGTATAAATATAAATATGTATGTTTATATTGCTGCTGGTGGTAATTCAGTAGTGAGTGAAAAATTCAGAAGAGGGAGAATTGCTGGATCAATGAATGTCCTTAGGTAGGCAAGAGATGAGATGCAATGTGCAGTAGAGAGGTTCATCCTGAGAGGAATGCAGACAGACACTTTCTTCATAGGAGTGCAAGGAAAGCAGAATGGGCACAGATGCAGGGAGGTGGGTAGCTATGGTATCTGGACACAGGGAGGTTCTCTTCTCATTGCTTCTGTTTTCTCAATGAAATAAGCAGCTCAGTCATTAGCTGGTAGTGAGAAACCAGAGGAAGTGGAAATTTGAGGTTAGAGAGGAAGGTTTAAAATAGTTCTCTAGGGAAATAGAAAGCAGATGGATTAGGGCAATGTGGATGGATTGCCAGACAGCATTGAGTCCCTTTGAGATTAGTGACCATAAATTTAAGGCGAAAATAGTCAGTGGGATTGTGTGCTTTTGTCCAGCTGTGGTCAGCCACCCTGATGGAGATGCAGAGTGGGTAAAGAATTGAATTTAACCAGGATAGACGTTTGGCCACATGAAGGCCCTGAAGGGAGAAGCAAGAAAGCTGATTGTGTATTCTAGGCTGTGAGTATAATGGTGGCTTATGGGGTTTAATCTGAGTAAAGCAAATGAAGACATGCTGGGATTTTAGTTTTTGATGCAGCTTAGGGATCAACGAACTCAGGGTTTTGGAGGATATTGGAAAGCTAAGAGGTGGTCAGTTAGGGAGTAGAGAAGCCTGAAACTGTGATTCTGGAGTGGGTGCAGGTACTGATGATAGGGTCTAGAGCTAGTGATTCTCAGCCGGGGGGTTTCGCCTCTGAGGAGGCATTTGCAATGTCTGGGGACGTTTTTGGTTGTCATAACTGGAGGTAGAGGAGATACTGCTGTCATCTGGTAGAGGCCGGGGTGCTGCTCAGCATCCTACAAGGCATGCCAGTAGTGCTGAGGTTGAGAAGCCCTGGTTTAGGGTATGATAAAATAAAAACTTCAGCTGAATTTAAATTTAACGGAGTTTAATTGAACAATGAATGAATTGCGAATTGGGCAGCCTTCTGAGCCAAGGTAGTCTCAGAGATGCCAGCACAGCCATGTGGTGGAAGAAGATTTATGTACAGAAAAATGAAAGTGATGTACAGAAAACGGGAGTGAGGTACAGAAACAGCTGCATTGATTATAGCTTGACATTTGCCTTATTTGAACACAATCTGAACAGTTGGCTACATTTGATTGGCCAAAACTCGGTGATTGGCACAAGGTGATTGGCTATGGCCTGTTTACACCTATACTTGTTATAGTTCACAGTGTACAGAAAAACCCTTATGCTGAACTTAAAATATGTAAGGAGGCAGCTTTAGGCTAAATTTGATTGAACAGGTATGACCGTAGAAATGAGTGGCTGGGATAGGCCTGATCTTACCCAGATTGTTGGAGAAGAGAAACAGACTAAGGTTTTAGAAGGTTTATCTTACGACTGATGAAATCTCCAAAAATGATGACAAGAGTAGTATTAGAGAAAAGCGTAGATAGCCAGGGATGGAAGAAGCTAATTTCTCAGTGTGTGGAGTCATTTTCTTTTTCTTGAGCTAGCTGATAGGCTAGCTTTGGATTTCATAATCCTGGCTAAGAGCTACACGTTCAAATTAGCCAAAGAGTGTTGTGTGTTTTTTAAAAAGTCACCTGTTTATTAACTAACTTTGGTGTAACGAAATCTTTGTCTTAAAATAGATGCCTAAAAGCTGTTTGGGAATTTGGTTAGTCTTTTTGCTCAAAATTCTGTGACTGTAAACGTGGACGCGTGGTCTAATTCCATCTTTAAATAATGTTTCAGGATGACAAGTCTTGCAACCAGGCCTTGAGGAAGGGATCTGGTTTAAGAAAATCCTTGAGAAGGCCAGGTGCAGGGGCTCACGCCTATAATCCCAGCACTTTGCGAGGCCGAGGCTGGTGAATCACCTGAGGTCAGGAGTTCGAGGCCAGCCTGGCCAACATGGTGAAACCCCTTCTCTACTAAAAATACAAAAATCAGCCAGGCATGGTGGCAGGCATCTGTAATCCCAGCTACTCAGGAGACTGAGACAGGAGAATTGCTTGAACCCAGGAGGCGGAGGTTGTGCCACTGCACGCCAGCCTGGGTCACAAGATTGAGACTCGGGAAAAGAAAAAAAAAGAAAGAAAGAAAGAGAAAATCCTTAAGAAACCTTATTTATAGACTTTAGAGACTGTGGCTTTCCAGTACTCATCACCATGGAGAAAACTAGTCAAAATCACACAGAGTGAATAAGGGTTGCAAGCCAGTGCTGCTTCCTGGAATAAGCTGGTCCACTAGTCTAGTCTTGTGCTTTGTCCTTCATTTTGAACCCAAGTGCCCTGGGGCTACTTTTCTGCCTACCCACAATAGCAAGGAACTCTTTTGTTTGCATCTCCTCTGAAAGAAATGCTTGTTTTGAGGTTTGGACCACAAATAATAATCTGTTGTTCCCTGTAATAATAATCCACCCTCTTTAGCAGAAAAAAAAATCTGCTTGATGCAGTATGGCTATCAGTTTATTTAAAAGAATAGCCAAAAGTGCCCATTGTGTCCTGAGAATAAACATTTGCAAGATGGTTGGGAGTAATGGGGGAGTACTCTTGTTCTCCTTGGCTGAGAGTCAGTTAAGTCTTCAAGGAGAAAAAATTCTGAAAATGACCATCAGTCCTGCCTGACAATACTCTTCCTTATTCTGCCCATCTGTTACATTCTAAGAATAATTGCAACACTGCAGATATTTATTCCAAACTATTTCTTTAAAAAATATCGAAGATGGATATTTTTAAGTTACCAATTTTAGGCCAAATAAGTTTTTTCTTTTTCTGACTTTCATTTTGTCTGTGAAAGCATTGCTTTTAGAGCAGCATGTTCAAGTTAGCAATCTTTAACAATTTGGCAAATACTTTTAGCAACAGTCCTTAACAATTCCTGCAGTTGCCTGTGATTGCAGATCTTGAAAAAAGAGCCATTTTTATATTCCAAGTGGTAGACACATTTTAATTACTATTTCCTGGGCTTAGGCTAACTGACAAAACTTGATGGGTAAAATGAAAATGTGATATACGGTGTAATCAGCTGTTTACTTACCTAGCACAGTGAAATCTTATGGTATGTATGGTTTCACTAACAAAACCAAAATAAGCATTTTTCTTCCTTAAGTTCTTTATAAGAAAAGGATCAGTTAAATAATAAATGTGGCTTTAAAATCAAGTTATATCTTAGGATAGTTTTAATTGCATTATACATGGATGATGAGAAGAGTTCAGTGTGATAATTGCGTAACAGATGCGCATCAGAACTACTTAAAGAAGTAAAAATACGCCCATCACGTCATTAAAAATAGACCATCAGGGAAGCCACCAAGAAGTCCTTCAGAAGGTGGATGAATAAACTGTGGTACGTCCATACAATTTGTATATTATTCAGCAATAAAAAGAAATGAGATATTATGCCACACAAAGACATGGAAGAAAGTTAAATGCATATTACTAACTGAAAGAAGCCAACCTTAAAAGGCTACATGCTGCATGGTTTTAACTAGATAACATTCTAGAAAAGGCAAACCTATAGAGACAGTATAAGGTCAGTGTTTGCCAGGGATGTGCGGGAAAGGAGGGCAGGAATAAATAGGTGTAGCACAGGAGACGCTTAGGGAGTGAAACTATTCTATATGATACTGTAATGGTGGAGATGTCACTACACACCTTTGTCAAAATCCATAGGATCTACAACACTAACTCAAATCCTAATGTAAACTATGGACTTTGGTTAACGATGATATAACCATATTGGCTCATCAATTAAAACAAATGTATAGCACTAATGCCAGATGTTAATAATAGGAGAAACAGGATGGCCATGGGGGAGTGAGGGAATATGAGAATTCTACCTTCCATTCAATGTTTCTGTAAACCTAAAACTGCTCTTTTAAAAAGTCTATTAGTTAAATAAATATTCAATATAGCCAAACTAATAAGCATATCTTAACTAAAAAGCAATACAAACCTAAACTATCAGCAATTATTCTGTTTATGGTACTATTCTGATTGAACTTAGCTATAGAATATTCTGCCAGAAATATGTAATGGCAATGAATTACTATATATATCTAGTAACTTTGCTGTATCTTTTCTTGTCTGGCAAAAATATGCAGTGGTATTCATGCTAAGTCCTACTTTTAACTACCCTTATTCCTCTCTCTTCAGTGACAGCTGGAGTATCAGCCTTGGAAGTATATACACCAAAAGAAATCTTCGTGGCAAATGGTACACAAGGGAAGCTGACCTGCAAGTTCAAGTCTACTGATGAGACTGGCGGGTTGACCTCAGTCACGTGGAGCTTCCAGCCAGAGGGGGCTGATACTACCGTGTCGGTAAGAATGCTTGACTACTCTTGGCTACTCCTACCTCACAGGTTTCTTTACTGCTGTATAATTAGTGATCCATTTTTCTGATGGTTCATTTCTAAAATGAGTGTATTTATTATCTATTATAGACTTCAAGGCCCTTCTCTTGCTTCAGGATAAAATAAGTTCAGCATGTCTTAAATGCAGCTGGTTTCCTTGTCTTTGCTCAGTTCCTCTCCACCATCAAATCCCATTCTGAAATTGATCTTAATTGACTCTAATCAGGATTTATCCTGCATCTTTTCATCTTTCATTGCCCCATTTTTATTGATATTTATTTTACATATTACCAGATTTTATATATATGTGTGTGTATGTACCTTCTGATTTGATTATTTTTTTTAATTTAGCATATAGTCCATCTGATTTAGCAATATTGATTGGGAGCTTACTATGTAGTGGGTTACGTAGGGCCTTCAAAAATGTCTAAAACAATCCTTGCTGTCACCCAGAGATGATTAGAAGGAAGGCTGATATATACTTGACTTTGAAGTAAGATGAAGGATGTAACAGAAATACAGCACCAGAGGGTTGAAAAAAAGGTTAGTTAGTAACTAGTGGAGTGCTGGTTATGCAGTGGGTGTTTATTAAACATGAACTGACTATCCTGGTTCTGGTCTGTAAAATGGAGATGATAAAACCTCCCACACAAGGGTGTTAGGAGGATAAAGTAAGATTATACAAGACAAGTGCTCAGGAAAGTGTCTAGCTCTTGAGTTACTAATATACACAATTTGTTGTTACTGTTGCTCTCCCAGCATGTTGAATGCCCTTCACATATTGGCACATATTTTAGTACTGTTGCACTTTTCAGGTTGTTAGTACTTAGCAAGGACAGTCTGTCATCTATCTTTAAGAATACCCAGCTAGGCACGGTGGCTCACGCCTGTAATCCCAGCACTTTGGGCGGCCGAGACGGGCAGATCACGAGGTCAGGAGATCAAGACCATCTTGGCTAACACGGTGAAACCCCATCTCTACTAAAAATACAAAAATTAGCCGGGCGCGGTTGCAGGTGCCTGTAGTCCCAGCTACTCGGGAGGCTGAATGGCATGAACCCGGGAGGCGGAGCTTGCAGTGAGTGGAGATCGCGCCACTGCACTCCAGCCTGGGTGACAGAGCGAGACTCCGTCTCAAAAAAAAAAAAAGAATACCCAATTCTTCTGAATGGTGAGTTACATTTGTTGATCACCACCTAGATGTTGGGCCCGTCATATGCCTATGCCATTTACTCTTCACAGCTCTATGTGGAAGACAGGGTGGGGAGGATGGGAGACACTGACTCAAGATTATTCACCAGTGGCCACACCACACAGGTTAGAATTGTTGAAAGTTCAATACGGTATGATTTCCCTTATATATTATTTCTCTCTCAGGTAGAAAACTCTGCTAATAATATTTACTGCCTCATAGGTTTTAGGGATTACCTAAGGCAGTGCTTCTCAGTATTTTTTAAAATTTATTTTTAAAAGGAGCCTTTTGACGTTTTTTCTTAATCTCTGCCCCCTTCCATGAAATTTTAATATGGTAGATATCCTCTGTATCTGTTTTATATATAAAAGAGTAAGATTTTCTCAAAGCTTCCCACCCAAGAGCAAGTGTTTGCTCCCTTGGGGGAGAATCTGCCCTATGGAGAATGCATAGTCTAGAGGTCTTTATAAGAGAGGCCTTCCCTTACAGTAACCATAATGGTAAGCACAGAGATCCATACAGATATCGTGGGAAGACATACAAAGGCATTCTCTGCTTCACATAAATATGGCATCAGCATAGAACATACACTAATGTTCCCATAGAGGCAAGATTAAACACATAAGTTTACTCAAGAGAATCCAAAGAACTATTTAAACATTTAAAGATTTCCCACTGAAGTCTTTTGCAAGAGTTGGTGTGAGGGCCATTATTTAAGTCCACAGAAAATGAAGCAGTCATCAGGAAGACACCAGAGGTAATAACTTTCTTTTAAAGAGCAGTTCCATTTCTGCTGGAAACAGTCTGGTCAGGTGGGTCCATGAAGGTTTACATAACTCAGGCTTACTATTCAGAACATGCTGTAATTCTGATTAATATTTTTAGCTAATCAATTTATACTTACACACGAGTCTGATTGCAGTTAATCCGAGCATGTTCAGTTATTGACATAGGATCCTTTAATTCCAAAATGTCGGGACACATTTAATAAGATGAGTGGGTTGCTTTTTTGTTTTTGTAGGTTTTACAGGAAAAGTATATTCAAACCCAGTATATTCAAAAGCCATACTGTAGATGGCTTTTTTGTCCCATGGCCTCAGGATCCACATATCTGAAACTGAACTCATTTTTTCTCCCTTCTGTTTCCCTTCTTTGCCTTTTTTTTTTTTTTTTTTTTTTTTGGTGGGGGGAGGGGGGGCGTGTAATTATGTTCATCTAGAGATGAGTTTTGTGATCAATTTTTGTTTTGTTTTGTGTTTTCTGCCCTTTCCTTCCCTGTCCCTTACCACTTCCCTTCTGTCCCCAAGAAATAAGAACCTTTGCTGGTTCTTCCTACTTTGTTTCTAGCATCTAGCTTTTTGTCAGCCTTCCTGTGTCTCTGCTGTCTATTGAGCAGTGTTAACTGTGTGCGTGGTCTCGTGCAGTAACCCCTTGTTATTCTTCTGCTTCTGTGTTTTCATCTTTCAATCCAACCCTTATATGCCAGCAGGTGCGTAGTCTTATAACAGTTCTTTCACCTTTCCACTGCAAGTTGTCAGAAACTTAGATACCCATTGCTGACAACATTTGTCTAGAATTAAAAGCTCATTACAGTTTGGCCCAGCCTACCACTTTAGCCACGCTTCTGTTCTCTTACGGCATCACTTCCAGTTTAGTAAAAATGCTTTGTGCTTTGTTTTCCTACTTCTGAACACTTGTCATTTAAGTTGTACCCCATTTTTACCTTCTGTCTCCTCCATAATGCCTCTTTTTTTAAAAAAACCTTTTAGCCCTTAAAACTCACTACCCTTATCTGGGCCATTCCTGTAATACAGATCCCTTAATATGACAATTTTCCTCTTCTTCATCCTGAATATGGGTGTTTTAAGAGGACATGCCTATCTTACATCTTTAGTATACCTCATAGCTTTAGCACCATGGCTTGTACTTTAAAAATATTGATTGATAATGATTCTAGTCTTTTCTGTGAATTTTTCACTGTTTTATTTCCATCTCTCAAAGGTTTGACCAAGGCATTATTCCTCAGTTTGGTTCAGCAAACTATGTAGTTCCGGCTGTGTGCAAAGTGCTAAGGAGTACAGAGATAAATACAACTTATCCCCTGCCTTCAATGGCCCCCAGTCAATGAGGGAGCCTGACTGAGGGAGCTGTCTTAGACCCAGTGCTGGGAAACAGCATCATGTAGCTCATCCCCGCTGGTTCACAAATGTAAGGCAGGGAATATGTGGAGATGTTGTGGGAAGGGAACGCAGAGAGCTGATGATGTAAGGATTCGTTTGCAAAGCTGAGAGTTTATGGTTCATTTTTCTGGTGAAGAAGAGAGAGTGAAGGACTTTGAACAGATAAGACATGATCTCACCCAAGAGGCATTAAACATTGAAAATAGCATAAGCTTTGAAATCAAAGCTGAGTTTGAACTCCATCTCTAAAACTTGTAACTTTGGGAAAGTAACCAAGGTTTCCTGAGCCTCACATTCCCTGTTGATGAAATATCAGGTAGGTGAGTCTCCCCTTGCAGGGTGGTTGTGAGGGTTGGGGAGTTGTTGGGAGACAGTTTTCCGTGGGTCTTTCACGTTTTTGCACACCTTGCTAGCAAAGGCACTGGCTGCCTTTGTTCTGGACTTTGTTTGTGCAGTAACTAGCCTTGGAAAGCAGAGATGATATTTCCCTCTGGAGCAGAGGACAGGTTTGTTTATTCTTGAGTATAGTGAAGGTAGTGTCTCCATTCAGGGCTAAAGTCAGACATGTCTTCTGCCCCTTGTAAGAGATTTGTGTTCCCTGAGCTTGGGGTTACTCCGCTGTGATATAATGCCCCTGCCTGCACAACATCCATGTGAGCCCCTCCATGTCATGGCTGTGGGACTTGGGGGGCAAGGGGAACAAACACATGCTTTCTGCTCATAAGGTTCTTTGTTTCTGAGTCTTCTTCATGGGAGTGAAGATTTCACAGGAGTCTGTGTCTTCTGTCAGCCATGTATGAACATGTGGCCAACTAACTTTGTTAGCTTGTAAGTAGGATAAAATCCCAGACCCTTCAGCGTTCTTAACAGGCATTTAGATCATATGAAATGCAGGGTAAATATTTGATAAATGTTATAATAATAACCATTATTCTTTATCAGTGATCATTTAGGCATTGTGGAAGATGATGAGTTAGACATACCAGTTAAGAGGCCCAAGATAATGAAAGCATAAAAACAGACATTGTCATTGGGAACTGAATAGAGAGAAGGGAGAACTGAGAGAAACTAATGAGACAAATTGACAATACTGGGGGATTAACTGGATGGGAAGAAAGAGAATCAAGGATTACTTCAAGATTTATGGTTTGGGAAAGAAACGGTAGCCATCAGTGAAGATGGGATACGTGAAGATGGGAAGATAAAGTTTGTAAGAGAAGGTGACAAGCTTGGGGGAGAGGGGCAGTCAGGTGGTAAAGTGAGTAGGCAGTTGGGCGAGGAGTCTAGAGCTTACGGGACGCTATTGATGAGAGGTCTGGGAGTTAAGAAAATCCAGATGATCATTAAATCATGGGAATGGATGAGTCTGCACTGGTGTGTTCAGCATGCTCAAACAGTTCTGAAAATGTTCTGTTTGCATTGCTAATAGAGCTGGTTTCTATCCCCAGCTCCACCATCACCCGGGCCATGAACCAGACATCAGGCCTCCAGCATAGCTGCTTGGATTAGAGCCAAGTGTGAGGATAGATCCCCTCCCACTGGGCCTTAACCCTGCTTCCAGGTGCTGAATTTGACAAGGTTACTTTGAGAAGACAGTTCCTTTGCTGAAAGCAGGACTGAGGAGAGAGTGAGGAGTGGAAAGAGAAAGGGGTCAAAGGCTGAACTTTCAAAAGAGTATCTTGTGTTATCTGGACTTTGTTCCTTTCACACACCCATGACTTCTCCATGGGAAACCAGAAGGAAGAGGGAGAAACTCAGATTAGCTGATCTGAGATATTTAGGATTCTTTTCCTTTGTGCCTTTGTGTATCTTAGTGGTAAGCTAAGTGAACATTAAGCTTTCTGAAGCCTTAGGGATCACTGGGCTCAATTATGGTGTTATTGGAAGAACATTGACTTTGAAGACTCAGATGGGTCTAAATTTTACTCTGGGTCCCCAGTTACTATCATTGGGACCTTGGGAAAATGGCTTAAGTCTCCATTTTGTCTTTTATAAAATTATGGGTGGTAATAATTATATCAGTGAAATACTGAGAGGATTCGAGATGACGTGTGAGTCTGATTCTTTCATTGAAACCTGGCAGAGTTGAGTCCCATGATCTCTAAACTTCTATCTGGCTTAGATTCCATAACTTGTGATTTGTAGTATGATGTTGCATTTCTTTCAGTATGAAGTCTTTAAAAGAACCTTTCATAGCATGCACATTACAGAGTTTAGGAATTCTGCCTTTGAGAATAGTTCATGTGTTCCTTTTTTCTAATTGCAGTTTTTCCACTACTCCCAAGGGCAAGTGTACCCTGGGAATTATCCACCATTTAAAGACAGAATCAGCTGGGCTGGAGACCTTGACAAGAAAGATGCATCAATCAACATAGAAAATATGCAGTTTATACACAATGGCACCTATATTTGTGATGTCAAAAACCCTCCTGACATCGTTGTCCAGCCTGGACACATTAGGCTCTATGTCGTAGAAAAAGGTACTTCCTTGAGTATTTTCGCAGTACTAATGCAGTCTCCTTTATCTCATGTTTGGATGGAGAACCAGAGTTGCATTTCATGGTGGGTTTGGAGGGAGGATTTTTGCCCTACAGTTGTGCTCCCTGTTGCCGTGATCTTGTGGCTCTACCAAACACACTTGGAATTGGGGAACTGTTGCTCATTCTGACCCAGAGTGGCTGGTTCTCCATTTTTATTCCTGCCGTCTGGAGCCTATTAGTCTAATTTCAGGAATATTAATTTTTCAGTGTTAATCAGAAGAAAGACCAAATTCATTATGTTTGGATGTGATGGACAGTGGGAAAGAAGGAGATTCATACAGGTGTTTTTTTTTTTTTTTTTTTTTTTTTTTTGTTGAGACAGAGTCTCCCTGTGTCGCCCAGACTGGAGTGCAGTGGCCGGATCTCAGCTCACTGCAAGCTCCGCCTCCCGGGTTCATGCCATTCTCCTGCCTCAGCCTCCCGAGTAGCTGGGACTACAGGCATCCGCCACCTCGCCCGGCTAGTTTTTGTATTTTTTAGTAGAGACGGGGTTTCACCGTGTTAGCCAGGATGGTCTCGATCTCCTGACCTTGTGATCCGCCCGTCTCGGCCTCCCAAAGTGCTGGGATTACAGGCTTGAGCCACCGCGCCCGGCCGATTCATACAGTTTTATACTCTCTAGGAGAAAGTTTTCAACAACAGCACAGTTATTTCTCCCTTTTGATTTTGAGAACAAACAGGAAATGCAGGTTCTGGTGTCTCATTTTTGAGACAAAGTCTGCTTTGTCAGAGAGTAGATCCAGGTAAATTCATACCTCCAGTTTTTCGTTAGAGCACTGAGAGGGATTGTAGGTGTAGAAATGCTTAGTTCCATAGTTCATTCTTTCTCATCTAATATTCACATGTCATGAATTACATAGTAATAGGATAGACAGTGGGATCTCATAGTTTGTATAATAAAAGAGGGTACAGTAACTGCTAAATGAAAATACTTGCTTGTTAATTTAATAAAATTCCATGTTTTCTCTCTGTAGCAATGTACCTTAAAACTATTTTGTTCTTGGTTGGGCGCGGTGGCTCAAGCCTGTAATCCCAGCACTTTGGGAGGCCGAGACGGGTGGATCACGAGGTCAGGAGATCGAGACCATCCTGGCTAACACAGTGAAACCCCGTCTCTACTAAAAAATACAAAAAACTAGCCGGGCGAGGTGGCGGGCGCCTGGGGAGGCTGAGGCAGGAGAATGGCGTGAACCCGGGAGGCGGAGCTTGCAGTGAGCTGAGATCCGGCCACTGCACTCCAGCCTGGGCGACAGAGCGAGACTCCGTCTCAAAAAAACAAAACAAAACAAAAACCAAACTATTTTGTTCTTTTTCTCTAGAGAATTTGCCTGTGTTTCCAGTTTGGGTAGTGGTGGGCATAGTTACTGCTGTGGTCCTAGGTCTCACTCTGCTCATCAGCATGATTCTGGCTGTCCTCTATAGAAGGAAAAACTCTAAACGGGATTACACTGGGTAAGAAACACTGTTTTTTAGGGCAGGGGTGGAGGGAGGGAATCAGGGTTTATAAAAACTTATGTATTTAATGAAAAAAGGATTTTGAAGAATTAACTACTGTTTTCTTTCATGTCAGAATCAGGCAGTCTCCTTTGGAGGTGTTCTAACATGGGCAAGCAGAAATCAGTGGGCCTGCTATGAAATGTGGAATGATTCTAATCTTTGTTCCAGTTTCCTTCTTAGGTTTGGTGAGATGAGTTGCTCAGCAGTTTGTGCTCTGTGTTTCAATATATGCACTATGCAATTAGTATTCTTAGTCTTAAGTCACTTACCCAATTTAAGAGTTTAATTTCAATTTCTTGGTAATAAACTCACAAGGTGGTTCTTTCCAGTTGGGAAATATAAAACCCTAATTAAGAAGAAGTTGTGAGCTGGAAGTAGTGGCATGCGCCTGTAGTCCCAGCTACTTAGGCTGAGGCGGGAGGATTGCTTGAGCCCCAGTGTTTGAGTCTAGCCTAGGCAACAGAGCAAGACCCTGTCTCTTTTAAAAAAAAAAAAAAGAAGAAGAAGAAGAAGAAATGGTTTTAATAAACTACCTCCCCCAGTCCAATGTGATGATGGTGCAGGGATTTTCCTTTTTGTAGTTCCCCTACCCTACTCCAAGCTTAAGTATCTTTATTGCTTTGATCATTCTTAGCTAGAATCACCCACAATGGGATAATGAGTTGATAACAAAATATATCAGCAATAAAGAAAAATAGACTTTTTGTTTATGGCTTCTCAAATGGAACACGTTTAAGCATAGGGTGCGTGTCTAATTAAAGAACCTTCTCTTTTCCCCACCCCAGCTGGAAAGCTAACCCATATAAGCTATGTAGAACTCATGTGGTAAGACTGGGAGCAGAGGCTGGATTCAAGTTGATGTAGCATGAGCAGTGTTGCAGGTGCACAGATCTAACTTTAACCATCCTGAAGGGACTCTGATGTGAAAGGATTGCATGTCCTGAACTCTTGCTGGTGGATGGTGGGAACCTCTATCTATGGGCTCTGCTGATCTAGAGTTTTTAGGAGTGCTGTGTTTTAACAAGTTTGAGTGTTCAAATTCAGATATTACTTGCTTGGAATGCTTCTATTCTGACTGTATCTGCCCCCCTTGCATGGTGAGTGTTTTATGATTAAATATAGCTGGACTATTGATTTTCAACATGAGACTAATCCAGGGTGGTGACATGCCAGTCTTTGTAGTTCTTGCTTTGGGGTTAATGAGGGGCAGGAACAAGTTCCTTAGACTCCTGCATGGCATCGTGAATGCTGCTGTTCTTCTTACTTTGGTTTTTTTCCTCCTCCCCTACCTTTTCTACCTTGGTGTGCTGGGATCAGATCCTGCTTATCTTCCACTTCTTAAGAAAAGCTGACATAGAAGACACATTGGGACAATAACAGGGCTGGGTCTCCTCTTCCACTCCCACTAGACACATGGTAACTAATCACATTGCCCGTTGCTGTTAATATTCCTGTGTACGTATTCAGCCCCTCTCCCTTGTTAATGACTAACCAGCTAGCTCTGAGCTAACCCAACAGCTATGATGATTTGTCCACGAGTATGTCACACGTTTGTATTGGAAACATGTTGAGCAAACCATCTGGATGAAACTGGGTTGTCAAGTTACATAGAGTTTTTATGCACATCTGAATATTTGTGCTCTTCGTGTAAAATGCCATTGCGTGTGTGTGTGTGTGTGTGCATTAGTTTTCTTTTTTCATACATGTATTGTGTTATCAGTAAGTAAGATCCTGACTGATTATGTCTTAGAATAATTAAACAATTTTGGTTCAGAGCATGTAGCCTCCCATTTCAGAGAAGGAACAGTTTGCAGAATGCATGGTATGCTTTGGTCTTAGTAATGATGCTTTAAATGTGATTCTCCCTAAACTCCTAAGTTTTAAAAAGTATACATCATAAGGCTTTAAGCTGTACTTATGACACATCGCATTGGAAAATCCCTACGCTGTACCCCAGCTGGCTTACTTCCTGGCATTCACTTTCCCTGATTCATTTATGAGACAGTGCTTGTTGTTAAAGACTCCTGTCCCCGTGAAAAGGTTCAGCCTGTGTGACGTGGTATTCCCTAGTTTCTCATTCATGACTTCCTGGGTTTTTGGGGGGATTTGATTGTGGTATTGGTAGGGAATAAAACTATGGAGAGAACAAGATAAGCCAAGACTTGCCTGGATATATATCTGTAATTTAAAACATACATTCAGAAGGGGTTTGCCTTTGATTGTAACAAAAGTGAATTGCCATTAAACTATTAAAAGGTACCATAGAGCTTGTTCCCTTAAACCTTTATCCCAAAGGAGGGTTGATGGCAGGGGGAAAAGACAAACAGCAAAAGGAAAAATGTGTACTGTAACCAGAATCTCAATATGATTTTTGTAAACTGGGTTGAAGAGGTTGTACCACCACATTTGTTTCTGTGCCTCCCCCAGTGATGAGTTCATTGACTTAGAAGAATGAGTGAGTGTCAGGAATAGAAAATAGTTTTAAAATATGTGATCATTTTGATACCCATTGTTACGTTGTCTTTTGTTTTTATGTATCTGTTGCTTCATCTTGCCGTCACTTGCATTTCTATATTTTTGTTTCTATTTATTATTATTTTTTACACTTGTTCTTCAAATTGCCAATTCTTCAGCTGCAGTACATCAGAGAGTTTGTCACCAGTTAAGCAGGCTCCTCGGAAGTCCCCCTCCGACACTGAGGGTCTTGTAAAGAGTCTGCCTTCTGGATCTCACCAGGTAATGGGTGATTGCGATTCTGCTCACTGCACTGTTCCCTACAGCTTGGTGCTCTGTCACTTCCCTGGGTGTGGAAAAGAATACTGAGCTATGAGAGACAGAAACAGACAGACAGACAGAGACAGAAAGAGAAAGGGTGGGAGTGAGGAATTAAAGGGCTGGCTTAGGAATACCACAGGAAAGTATGTGGTGAAAAATCTGCTTGAGCAAAGATTTCCATGAAACCACCAATAACATAAATTGTTTATTAACAATGTGGCTTCCTTGCCCCAAGCAGAATTAGGAAATGGCTTGTCAGTAAAAGATTCTTCTTTAATTGCCCAAGGAAATGAATCTAGTGAACGAGATTCTTTCTGTATTGAGGTACTCTGTAAGATAAGAAATTAGCAGGGAAAAGTTGGTTTTCTTAGTATTGATAATAAAACAAAAATTATTTTCTACAGATTCTTTAGAAAAAATGGAAAGTAAGCATTTATCTGAATAATTAATAGGCTTGATGAACAAGGAATGGTTTTGGTTTCTACTTGTGGAAAGTACAGAAGAGAAACAGGTTTTATTTGGAAGTTGGCATATAATCTAGCTTTGTGTGTTTTGGCTATCGTATTTTAATTATAATTGTGGCTTGGCAAAAATTCCATAGCTTTGTTCATTTAGTTTGATTCTTCTGGGGTAGAATGCATGCTAAAGAATTTGGCCAGTTATAGCTTTGTCCTAAAAAGGTGTTAGCTGGTGGGAATGGATTTTAGAGGAAATAAAGAGAGTAACAGTGTTGTGGGGAAAGTGCCCATAGTCTTACTCCATAGTTGTTATATGTGGTGAGGAAACTACGGCATTGTGATGTTAAATTACTAAAAGCACACACCTAGTTGGTGACAGAACTGGGGCTAGAACCCAGGTGTCCAGACATTATGTTCTCTACCACAGCATCAAGCTCATTACTTGTTCCTATTCAGTCTATCTGTCTGTCTTTCTCTCAGATTACATAATATGCATCAGATACCTCAGTCTACTAATTTGGGTTGTGAACAGGAATAGGGTTGTGAATGAAGACATGAAAGTTACACATAGGCATAGCATCTAAAAAAGCCTTGTAACATTTTTCTTCCGCCCTTGAAGCACTATGGAAGTTGCTTTTTTGCTGAAAACAAGCTAGAAAAAAGAAAAAGAAACTATGGTTTTCAAGACAGTGGAACACAGATTATGCAGCACTGTGATCCCCGAGAGAAGGGAAACAGACAATGTGAGCTGTGTTATTGCCCCAGTGTACCGCCTTGAAGCAGTTCCCACACTGCAGTGTAGGTGGGGAAAATGGAAACCGAGCCCAGCTGTCTCACTGAATTGAGAAGGCAGAAATCAGAATTTGGGGAGGTCAAGGAGGCTAGGATTTATGAGGCTGAGTACCAAAGAAGGAACCATAGAGAGAACGTGCTAGGATGAGCACGAGCACTTCAGAGATCTGGAGCAGGGTCCCCTTGAGTCTTTGTCTGATTACAGAGTTGTATACACAGAGGAGAAGACTCTCTGAAACTAGGGGAAGAAGTACCTGAAATGCAATGGGTTGCACAATGCCTGGGGCTCACACAGGTCTGGGACTAGTTTGTGTTCCTAAGAGCCAGAGTAGACAGACTTAAAATACACAGGATATTGGTTGGGGTTCTCAAAATGGTCATGCCTAAATGGGCTAAATTAGCACCAGAATACAGGATGCTATGGACCCACCATAACAAAGCTTAAAAGGAAGACTTTGAAGAATCAAACGAATCCAAAAGTAATTTAGTTGCATTTTACAACAAAGTCCAACACTCTATGCCACAACAAAATTCAGCACCCAGCAATGTAAAATTTATAATATCTGGCACCAATCAAAAACTACCAGGAATGGCCGGGCACGGTGGCTTACGCCTGTAATCCCAGCACTTTGGGAGGCCAAGGCAGGCGGATCACGAGGTCAGGAGTTAGAGACCAGCCTAACCAACATGGTGAAACCCCATCTCTACTAAAAATACAAAAATTAGCCAGGCGTAGTGGTGTGCACCTGTAATTCCAGCTACTCAGGAGGCTGAGGCAGGAGAATCACTTGAACCTGGGAGGCGGAGGTTGCAGTGAGCTGAGATCACGCCACTGCACTCCAGCCTGGGCAACAGAGTGAGATTCCATCTCAGAAAAAAAAAAAAAAAAAAAAAAAAAAAACAAAAACTACCAGGCATAAAAAGAAACCAAAAAATAAAACACATAAGCCAGATATAGTGGTGTGTACCTGTAGTCCCAGCAACTTGAGAGGCTAAAGTAGGATTGCTTGAGCCCAAGAGTGAAAGACCAGCCTGGGCAATATAGTGAGACCCTATCTCAGATAAACAGATGGATGAGCAGAATTCTTACTCTTTTTAAGTACACATGAAAATTAACCAAATATAGACCATATTCTGGGCCATAAAACAATTCTCATTAAATTTAAAAGGGTTGGAATCATATAGAGTATGTTCTCTGGCCACAATGGAATTAAACAGAAAACAATAGAAAGATACCTGGAAAGTCTTAAATATTTCAAAATTGAATAACCCATGAGTAAAACAAGAAGTTACAAGAAAAGTTAGAAAATATTTTGAACTGAGTGAAAATAACAACATATCAAAATTTGTGAGATATAGCTAAAGAAGTACTTTGAAGATTTGTAGCATTAACTGTTTATATTAGAAAAAATGAAGCTCTAAAACTGATGATCTAGGCTTCTGTCTGAAGAAACTAGAAAAAGAAGAGCAAATTAAACCCAACATAAACAGATAGAAATAATTAAGAGAAGAGCTGTGGAAAAATTGGCTGACATTCTCATTGTTTCCCTGTAGGTAATCCGTCTCTTCTCTCTGGCTGCTTTTCAGATCTTCTTTATGCCTTTGGTGTTCTGCATTTTATATACTATTTAATTATAAATTATTCCTTGTTGCATCTGCTTGTAATTTCATTGGACCTCCTGAGTCTTAAGGTTGATATCTTTAATAAATTATAAAAAATTTCCAGTCACAATCTCTTTGAATTTCTCCTTTCTGCATTTTATCTATTTATCTTTTTATGGAACTCTGATTATATGTGTATTGTACTGCCTCTATGCTCTAAGTCTCTTAGCCTCTCTTGCATATCTTTCATCGTATTGTCTTTCTGCCATTTTCTGCATAATTTCTTCATCTGCCCTCATTCACTAATTGTTTAGCTGTGACTAGTCTACTGTTTAGCCCCTTTTTAAAGTTTTTAAACTTCAATTTCATATTATAGGTTTATTTTCTAGAAAATTTATTTGGTTCTTTTTTAAATATACCTGACTAATTTTGATAGTTCCTTATAACTTCATTATATTTTCAACTATCTTATTTATTTAAGCATATTAAATATTCTTATTTTATACCTCAAAACTGATAATTTCAGTGTCTGTAGTCTTTATTGATCTGACTACGGTTTTTGTTTCTGTATTTCTTGCTAATGGTGGCTATTTTCTCATCTCATGGGGGTTTTATAATTTGAAGACTATACTTATGTTCTTGGCAGTTTGTACAAATTGATTGAGTCTTCATTTAAAATACATTTACTCATGAGAAGATTTGTATTTCTTCAGCCTGTGCCTGTGAGAAAAAAAATGCACAGGAGGTAAAAAAATTCTGAGACCTTGCATGGTAGACCGTATAATGGCCCCACAAAGAGGTTCACATTCTAATCTTTGGATTCTTTAGGATATGTTACCTTACATATCAAAAAGGACTTGGCAGATGTGATTAAATTGCCTTGAGATGGGGAGATTTTCCTGGGTTATCTGGGTAGCTCCATGGTAACCATAAAGGTCGTTAGAAGAGGGAGGCAGAAAGGTGTGCATCAGAGAAAGACTGGAAGATGCTGTACTGCTGACTTTAAAGATGAAGAACTCATAACCAAGGAATACAGGCAGCTTCCAGAAGCTGGAAAAAGCAAGGAGACGGATCCTCTCCTGGAGCCTGTGGAAGGCATGCAGTCCTTGATCTTAACACAGTGAAACACATTTCAGACTCTGACCTGTAAAACTGTGAGATAATTAATACGTTTTTAACACCTTTAAAATTATCTTTACTCTCCTCCTTCAAACTTGATTGCTAATCAGGTTGGGTAGGATTCCAGGTTGTAAATCATTTTCCTTCAGCATTTTGAGGCATTGCTGATTGTTCTGGCTTCCAGCATTGTGGCTTAGAAGCTGATGCCATTCTGATTCACTCCTAGGGCAGAGGAAGGTGGGGTCTACCTGAGCAAAGGGAGAGTAAAGATCAGAACCAAATTAGGGGTCTTCCAGCAAAGTGGAGTGGGAGGCCGGGTTGGGAAGGTGTTGTGTTAGATAGGCACTACCTAGAGTGTTAAGGCATTGGGGAAAAGATAAGAAAATTTTTTTTCTTTGTGAAGCTTAATTTTGAATGAGATTGGTATAAAGTAATTTTTGTATATGTATTTGATGAATAGTTGGTTTTCCAGATCCTTTTCTGGATATCGTTGATGCTTTGTATGCAGAAGGTAGGTTTTTGGGTTATGTTGTTAAACAGTGATTGAATGGAATATTTATGTATTTGTCAACTATAGTGCATAGCATAGATAGGGTAATGTTTCAAGAAGTAGTTTTGTGCATTTTTCCTTTAGTCCTCACAACAGTCCTCCAGGGTAAGTTCTTTTGTTGTCCCTATTTTACATATGAAGAAACTGAGGCTTAGTTAGGCAAGTCATTTGCTCAAGGTCAGTAGTTAGTGGCTGAGCCAGATCTGTCTGGTTCTAAGGCACGTGTATATTTTATCCTGTCCAATTTTTTTCACCTCCACTTTGATCATCAGTATTTGTCTCATTTATCTCAAAGAAAGTCAGAATACATAGCTGTGTTTCATATTTATATTTTACTTAAAAAACAGTGAAATAAATACTAAAAAAAGGTGTTCTGTCAATAGTCAATGAGCATATGGTAAAAGCAGATGTTCTCTCTTAGTGATTCATGCTAGGATGTTGGGAATGATTCTCTAACACCTGAAGGACTAGAATCAAATTAAATGGGGCTACAAGCTACAGAGACTATGAAAGGTGTACTACAGGACGCAGCATAATGACTCCTGAGCAGTTAATTTGTATCTAGAAGCAGGTCTCTTTGCTCTTCTAGAATCCTTTCTTCCTGGACATTCTCCTCCAACCTTCACCAGTATGGTTTTTTATTGGAATAAATAATTAGTTTTGGTACAAGGAAACTTCAGAGGTAATTTTATCTCTAGTTGTAACTAAAATAATAGGCCTATATTAAGCAATGTGTTTCTTGAAACATTTTCAGTAGCTCAGGCCTATTCATGTAGAAAGTAGTTGAAAACATATTCCGAGTAGTTTTTCACTTTATTGTTGTAATTCTTTGTGTAAAAGCAAAAATAAATAAATGAGGTGGAGGGTGGGGAGGGTGAGTACCAAGAGGTAGAGTGAAAACAGCTAGGTTAATGTAGGTTTTGTTGTTGTTTTCCTTCTTTATTCTTGCATACCCAAAAGTGAACGTCTTAGCAATGGTGGGTTCATTTCAAAGTTGATCGTGGTTCAGAGGATCCTCTTGAATTCCTCAGCAGCCTAATTTGCCCTCAAAATCGAGGTGCTGAGGCATGTTCCATAGAGACTCAGGGCTCCTTCCACCTCTAAAGGGCACTCAGAATCAGACTTCATGGAGGTGTTCTAGATCGAGCGTGATCTGTCAGCAGACCCGAATCTCAACCTACATCCGCAATTTCTCTGCATCCTTTATTCCATCCATCCCTTCATCTAGCACCTACGTTCTGTCAAGTTCTAGGAAGTTAAGCAAATTCCTGACTTAAGACCTTATTATATTCTAAGGGGGAAGAGGAATGAGGATAACAGGCAGTGGTAAACAGTTTGAAGAATACCAAGTCCATCAGCAGGAAGGGATTTCTTCAATGTTTTCCCATTTACTTTCAACAGATAGTTGTATTCTTTTGACATGAAAGACAGTACTGTCTTACATGAAAGACCTCATTGATATTTTAACGTTTACAGACTAAGAGATAATTCTGTGTTCTTTTTCCTCTTTACTTTCTCTGTTCTCATTCTTTTCTACTCACATAGCGTATCGATTATCTACTGCCACATAACAAACTCCTGAAAATATAGTGGCCTAAAACAGCCACCATTTATTTGACTTCCCATTCTATGGATTGGTTGAGCAGATTCTGGTCTGGGTGAGTTCAGCTGATCTCTGCTGGCTCGCTTGTGCATCTGCAGTTGGCTAGAAGCTTGAATGGTAGCTGGACAGTCTACAGTGGTCTCACTTAAATCTAACTATTGTCAGGCTGTTGACCAGGCAGAGAGAGGACAGCTTGGCCATGTGTCTCTCATCAGCCATCAGGCTAACTTGGGCATCTTCACATGGTCATAGTGGCTATGTGGATCCTAAGATCAGTAAGAGAGTGGAAGCGGCAAAGTCTGTTGAGGTCTGGGTATGGAAACTGCACAGCGTTACTTCTGCCTCATTCATTCTGTTAGTCGGAGCTGGTCACAAGATCAGCCCAGATTCAGTAAGGGTAGAGAAACAGATTTCTACTCTTGATGGAAGGACCTACAGCATTATGTTGCAAAGAGTAAGATGCAGTGAAGGAAAGAGTTTGTAGCCATTTGTGCAGTCAGTCACACATTGTAAACCCCTTCTCCCATGAACATACCCTAAAACTCTCGGTGAGTTTTTAGGAATTATGATATGGGGTTTTATTATCTAAAAATGTATATAATTTAATGTTGGGAGGTCTGTCCTATTCTTTGAAATAGCTGTTACCAGGGAACAGTTAGTTTTCATTCTGTTCCTAGTAGAAAACAGTCTTTTTTTTTTTTTTTTTTTTGAGACGGTGTCTCGTTCTGTCACCCAGGCTGGAGTGCAGTGGTGTGATCTCAGCTCACTGCAAGCTCCGCCTCCGGGTTCACGCGATTCTCCTGCCTCAGCCTCCCAAGTAGCTGGAACTACAGGCGCCCGCCACCACGCCTGGCTAATTTTTTTGTATTTTTAGTAGAGACGAGGTTTCACCATATTAGCCAGGATGGTCGCCATCTCCTGACCTCATGACCCGCCTGCCTCGGCCTCCCAAAGTGCAGGGATTACAGGCGTGAGTCACCGCACCCGGCCGAAAACAGTCTTTTTAACTTCCTTTTGTTTGTTGGTGGGGTTAGCATTTAACTTGCAGCTTTCTGAGATGAATATAGAGGGTCTGTATGATTATTAACCATGTGATCTGTTAATATTACCCATGACAGCCATTGTAGACTAAAGATAAACACACAGAGTTTGTTTATTTGATCAGTTAATTTACTTGATCAGTTACCTTAGTGCATTTTAAAATGTATTTGTGTAACAAGACGTTCATAATAATAACTAACATGTATTAAGTGCTATCTGTGAGACACTGCCTAAGTTATAGGTATCATCTTATTTAATTTTCATAACAACAAAAAACAAAAATGTAGATATTATTAGTAATACCATTTTAGAGATGAAGAAACTTGTGCTTAGAAATTTACAAATATGCCCAGGACCACATGACCAGTGCTCTTCTCTAAGGTTCAACAAAGACGATATCGTAATTCAGACTGCAGATCTGCCAACATTCAAATGGATCTAGTCCTCGAGTGTTATTTTCTAACTCCGTTTTTAGATGCACCATTGTATAGCCCTTACAACTGGGCCTGTCCCTTCTGTAGGCGTTGGAGTACCTGAACTCCACAGAACCCCAGGTTACACACTAAGGACACAGGTTGTTAGGGCTCCTGGATGAGGGCAAGTGTGTTTATTTTAAACCATGTGCTTTTGGCTACTGAGCTTATTATTTCAAAAGTGAAAGCTTAAGCACATTATTAGACTTCTCAAGGAGAGTTCCCCTAGATTGGGAGAAAAGTTGACACTGGGTAATATTAAATTTTTCTTTTAAAACCAGGGCTATTTTGTTGTTGTTTACGATTTTAAGAGTCTGAACGGAAAGAGTCATGAAGTGCAGCCACCTATCTGACCTCTTCCCCCAACAGTTAGGGAATTCGCTCTGCCCCCAGGCCATCCAGACTTCCCTTGCTCTCCTGGATGGGACCCTGACAATTCCCTGGAATTGTAACCTCTTCCTTACTGCTGAGGCTAAGAAGAGGATCTTTTCTACTTTACTCCATTTAGGGGTTTTCTTTCTATCTGTGTAGATTGTGGTTTTTTGTTTTTTCTTTTTAATTTTATTTTAAAACAGGAAGAACAGTTATTTAATATTAGAAATCAAGGAAGCAATATTTGTATTGGTCACGATAGGCTCAGACTAAAAGAATTATGCTGTAAGTAGTTGTATTGAAGAATATTTGAAATGCTTTTAAACTATTTGCTTAAAACTATACCTATTTGTATAATGTGACCAGATTAAATTGATTGTATCTTTGGGTGGCACCAAATATGTTGGTTTCTTGCATGGATTGATCATTCTGAAGCTCATGATTTCTGTGGGTCTCAGGTGGGTGGAAGTTCCCATCTTAGTCCTTAAGACTCTTACCCCAATGGAAAGAGGTGAGGATTTCTGTAATAGCTATTAAGATAAGAGATATTAGGCCGGGCGCGGTGGCTCAAGCCTGTAATCCCAGCACTTTGGGAGGCCGAGACGGGCGGATCATGAGGTCAGGAGATCGAGACCATCCTGGCTAACACGGTGAAACCCCGTCTCAACTAAAAAATACAAAAAACTAGCCGGGCGAGGTGGCGGGCGCCTGTAGTCCCAGCTACTCAGGAGGCTGAGGCAGGAGAATGGCGTAAACCCAGGAGGCGGAGCTTGCAGTGAGCTGAGATCCGGCCACTGCACTCCAGCCTGGGTGACAGAGCGAGACTCCGTCTCAAAAAAAAAAAAAAAAAAGATAAGAGATATTCCTAAGAAGGAATATTATATTATTACGGAAATTTTCAAACATCAAAAAGGTTTGAGGCCGGGCACTGTGGCTTGCGCCTGTAATCTTAGCACTTTGGGAGGCTGAGGTGGGCAGATCACAAGGTCAGGAGATGGAGACCATCCTGGGTAACACAGTGAAACCCTGTCTGTACTAAAAATACAAAAAATTAGCCGGGCGTGGTGGCAGGCGCCTGTAGTCCCAGCTACTCGGGAGGCTGAGGCAGGAGAATGGCGTGATCCTAGGAGGTGGAGCTTGCAGTGAGCCGAGATCACACCACTGCACTCCAGCCTGGGCGACAGAGCGAGACTCCACCTCAAAAATAAATAAATAAATAAAAATAAAATATAATAAAAAGGTTTGAAAGAATAATGTAACAAAGCCCCATGTACCTGCTTTAACTATTGTCAACGTATGTCCAATCTTGTTTCAAAGTCAGTCCTGGACATATCATCCATAAGAAGTCTTCCTGAAGACATTCAAAAGAGGGAAGTCTTTGCTTTGGAACCCTGATGTGATCACTTTAATCATTGCTTCTATGCCTGTAGCTGAAGGAACCGCCAGCTTTTTCAAACCTCTAATCCTTCTGCATCCCTTTTCCAGGGCCCAGTCATATATGCACAGTTAGACCACTCCGGCGGACATCACAGTGACAAGATTAACAAGTCAGAGTCTGTGGTGTATGCGGATATCCGAAAAAATTAAGAGAAGACCTAGAACATATCCTCAGCAAGAAACAAAACCAAACTGGACTCTTGTGCAGAAAATGTAGCCCATTGCACATGCAGCCTTGGAGACCCAGGCAAGGACAAGCCCATGTGTACTCACGGAGGGAGAGAAAGATGTGTACAAAGGATACGTATAAATATTCTATTTAATCTTCCTCATGTGAGGAGCCAGTGTTGCATGATGAAAAGATGATATGATTCTACATATGTACCCATTGTCTTGCTGTTTTCGTACTTTCTTTTCAGGTCATTTACAATTGGGAGATTTCAGAAACATTCCTTTCACCATCATTTAGAAATGGTTTGCCTTAATGGAGACAATAGCAGATCCTGTAGTATTTGCAGTAGACATGGCCTTTTAATCTAAGGGCTTAATCAGTCTTAGCATTTATTGTAGTTGGAGGATGGGGATGCTATGATGGAAGCATACCCAGGAGCCTTTAACACAGTACCAGTACCATTTATTTGTCTGCAGCTTTTAAAAAACATCCATTGGCTATGCCACTTGAAAACAATTTGAGAAGTTTTTTTGATGTTTTTCTCACTAAAATATGGGGCAATTTTTAGCCTTACATGTTGTGTAGACTTACTTTAAGTTGCACCCTTGAAATGTGTCCTTTCAATTTCTGGATTCATAATGCAAGATTAGCAAAGGATAAATGCCGAAGGTCACTTCATTCTGGATACTGTTGGATCAATACTGATTAAGTAGAAAAATCCAAGCTTTGCTTGAGAACTTTTGTAAAATGGAGAGCAAAAGGTATCGGTTTTATTCTTTGCTGATGTCCTTTCTGCTTGAAATAACAGTTACCATACAGCTAAAGGAGAGGAGTTTCTTTCCTTCTATGTAGGCAGAAATGGGATCATTATGTTGCCACTCGGCCACTCTCCAATATCCTAGAGCTTGCTCTCTAGAGAATCACATTCTTTTGCTTTTTTTCTTTCTCTTTTTCTTTTCTTTTCTTTTTTTTTTTTTTTTTTTTTTTGAGGTAGAGTCTCACTATGTTGCCCAGACTAGCCTTGAACTCTTGGGCTCAAGTGATTCTCCCTCCTCAGCCTCCCGAGTAGCTGGAACGAACTATAGTTGCACCACTGCAGCTGGCAAGAGTCACCTTCTTTATAAAGCGCCAGTCATGCTGCCAGCAGGAAGCAGCATCAGTCATGGCTTTGTAACAGCTTCATGGTGCCTCAAAGCCTGTTGAGGTCAATGAGAGCCTAGATTAGATAATTTGGCTGTCCTTTCCTAAAACTTGTTTTCTCCCATTCACTACTCCCCACCCCACTTAAAATCTATGAGTTTTTACTTTTTACTGGGAATGGAAAGCATGGTGAAGATCATTAAACACTTATGTTGTCATTTCTCCCATTTTCTGGATTTCTTTTTTAATTTTCCCCCTTTTAAAATTGTCCTAAAGCCCACAGTTACGGGAAGAATACGGTCTAGATGGTCTGCAGAACGTGTTTGGGGTGAGTGGGAGTGAGGGGCAATGTTACTTTTCTCCCCTCTAGTTTGGAGTCCACTATGAACTGCTGCTTTTTCTTCTCATCTTGTCATCTTCTGGGGATGTTTGAAGGCTGAGTTCTAAGAGAATTCGTAAAGGGAATAAAACAGGATTGAGATTTCGAGGTGTGCACAAGGTGATAAGATAAAGGGCATATGAGCTTCAAAACTAACTGTCCCACACATGAAGCCTTTTGTTTTTTGAGGAGCTATTTTTGTTATTCTTGTAACGCTCCACCTTACATGCCACATCCGTGTGAGTCAACAGGGATCAGGTTTGGTCACCACATACATCTGAAGCTGGCCAGCGTCTGCTCTTTGTTCTGTGTGGAATGGAGAAAAATATGCTTGCCCTGCTGCCTTCCATGTTCATAAGCCCAGCCCGAGAGAGTGACACACAGTGACATAGTGCTGGCCCTGAGACATTTCCCCAAAGTGCTCAACTCTGCCTTGCATCCTAAAACTTTTTGGGCATCTATTTTGAAAACTATGGGAGACTTTGGAAGGCGTCTTATGTGTGTTTGGAGGGGAAGGGTGTTAGATTGTCACCATCCTTCAAGCTGAGACTCGTGGTGAGCCTTTGCCACCGTGAAAACCACATAGCGGACCAAGGCTGTGCTTTGAGGTACAGAGGACACACATTGTAGACAGGCCTGTGTCATGTTTCCTTACAGTCGTTTTTTTACAGAGAAAAGGGGCATTGTTTTTTCACTTCTTTCTCAACAGTTCCTGTGAATAAACGAAACATTTCGGTGCTCCCTAAGAGCAAGAGCCCTCACTTCTTCTTGCAGTGCCGGCACCATGTGTTGGTGAAGCTGGTGCTCTGGGGGCCGCTCACTCAAATGACACCTGGAGGCCGTTTCCTCCCTGATCATCCCCTTCCCCAGCCTGACTTTTTGGCCTCCTGCCCAACCAGACACCTCAAACTCTTGTCAGCGCCCTGGCATTCTGGCAGAGAATCCTCACCAGTTCTCACCAACCTTCTCCCCAGGCAAGAGAAGCTGCCAGCTTGGCACTCTGCCAGGATGGGTTTCCCTGGAGGAAGCTGCTCACACTGAGATGAGCCTCTCAGGGCAGGACCTCTTCCCAAGCCCCGCACACCCAGCCCTTTTGGCTCCCCTTTTTCCCCATGCCTCAGCACTCCTTGCCTGGCTGCAGATAACGAACTGGGGTTGCCTAAAGGGCAGATCTGCCCTCTCCGTGTCTTCGTCCTGGCAAAAAGAGTCCTCTTAAAATTATGCGCTAATTCTGTACGGGAGCATGCAAAAGACATTACTTAGAGATTGAAATTTCAAACTATCTGTAGTTTTTCAATGGAAATGTATCAGCTAGGGAAAAACCATCAAGCTCATTATTATTTTTTGATTTTCAGTTGTATTTTTGTGAATATTTTAATACATCTTTTTCAATTTCTGGACTGTGTTGTGTGCTCATTTTGACCAAAATAGAAAAAGAGATACGCCTTTCACTCATACCATTCCAGCTACACCTGCCTTCTCTTCAAAAATGCCATCCATGTACCTGCTTCTGGGCCTTTGCACATGCTGTTCCCTGGGCCTGAAGCACCTTCTGCAGATAATCCTGTGGTTTGCTCTCTGACTTCCTTTAAGCATCTGCTCAGATGTTACCTCCTCAGGGAGACCTTCTGTGATATATAAAAGAGCAAGCCCCCCGCCCCCACCACCTCAGCCTTGCTAGCCCCCTCAATTCCGCTCTGGTTGCTCTATTTCTCTCCCTCTCTCCCAGTACACACTTAACTTGTCTGTTCTCCCCCACTAGAACATAGGCAACACGAGGCCAGGACCTTGCTGTTTTGTTCACTGCTCCGTCTGCAGTAAGGGGAACAGTGCCTGGCACTTAGCTGCTCAATACATGTTACCTGGATGGATGAGTGTGGAAGGATTCATCCATTCAGCAACCTACACAAACAGTCCTGTGCCAAGCACTGTGCTAAGCATAAGGAAACAAGATAAAGCTCCTCAAGGAGCTTGCCACAGGGCGGAGGTGACAGGTGACATGAATGGAAATAACTAGTAGTTACCAAATACTTGGTGTGAGCCAGGCACTTTGCATTTCTTGCTCTATTATTTCTGTGAGTTCATAGTAATTGTACTAATCTTAATCCCATTGTTTGAAAGATTATATGGCTTGCCCAAGGCCACTTAGCTAATAAGGTACAGAGAAGAGGGGCTGGGCCTGGGGCCGCTGTTTGATCGAAAGCCTTGTTCCTAGCCACTATGTCCTGTGGGCTCTCACACCAAAGGGAAGAACCAAACTGCTCCCTTACTCAAATAAATGTGCTGCGTGCCTGAAATGCAGTTGCAGTTTTCTCCCAGTCCCTTAGGAGCTGGTTAGGGACAAACTTGAGAGGGTAGTGTAGTCTAGGTGGTAGGCACAGATGTCTGAGAGTTTTAACCTCAGTCTGGAAGACAATATGCTGACTTAATTTGTTGAGAACTGTGTTACAAATAATGTGTTACTAATAAAACATTGAGGCTTTACAGTGACTTAGTAATTTTGTAAATTACCATGGATTCACAAGGAGCTCCTGCCTTGCATAACTTCCGGCTTGCAAAACCTAATGCGTTCTTGAGTGGGAGTGGACGAGTTACAGCTGGCAGGAACTCCCCTGGGAGTAATTCTCACATGCGAACAGCATCCATCTTGTGTGATGTGACAAAAAGAAAAGGGATGCGTCCTCCACCACACAAGGGCAGCAGTGAGTGACAGAATCACATTTTTGTCAAATCTGCAATTCCTTCCAAGTCAGCAGTAAGTGTCGGAGGGCATCCATCTGCTAGGGCTCTGGTTTCCAAGCTACATCGGGGCCTTGCCAACCAAAGATGTACTTACTATTTATGAGAGCAGCTTCCACCCCTGAGGGAGCTGAGTTGAGCAGTGTTTAGAGGAAACTCAGATACTCTCTCATCCCAGTTGGCTCCCTTCTGACCCCTCTGGGTGGTTCCTGTGCTAACTGGACTGGAGAACCACTGACTTAATCTTCCCACTGTGTAGGGAAGGAGAGGGAGCAGCCACAGGGAGAAAAGTGGCATCTGTGGCACTGGTAGAGCTGGTGGTAGGAACTTATGGTGGGTTTTCTCCTGCACTTTCCTCTCGCATAGTCAAGATATTTTGTTATGAAAAATTTCAATATATTTTGGTATTTTTAAGAATTACTTTAATGAAATTGCCCTTTGACATAATTTGAAAACAAAAAAATTTTTTTTTGAGACAGTCTCACTCTGTCACCCAGGCTGGAGTGCAGTGGCGTGATCTTGGCTCACTGCAAGTTCCACCTCCCAGGTTCCAGCGATTCTCCCACCTCAGCCTCCCAAGTAGCTGGTATTATAGGCATGCGCCACCACACCGGGCTAATTTTTTATATTTTTAGTAGAGATGCCTGCCTTAGTCTCCCAAAGTGCTGGTGTGAGCCACCATGCCCAGCCTCTTTGACATAATTCTATCAACCTACATTGAAGTATGTCATAAAAAAGAGTCCTAGGAAACAAGCTACTTATTGTACTTTACTGCCAGGATGCCTTTGAGAACGTTGTTCTCTGTCATACATTTTTCAATTTTATAAAGACCTACAGCACAAATATCTCTCTGGATTTAACACAAGATAATAGGGTTGAGATCTGTGTCCCAGCCTAAATCTGCCTAATTGCGATCCCCAGCATTGGAGGTGAGGCCCGGTGGGAGGTGACTGGATCACAGGGAGTAGATTTCTCATGAATGGGTTAGCACCCGTCCTCGCTGGTAAAGTTCTCGTGATTGTGAGTTCTCACGAGACCTGGTTGTTTAAAAATATGCAGCACCCTCCCACTTTGCTCTCTCGCTCCTCCTCCTGCCACGTGGGATGCCTCCTGAGAAGCCCTACAAGAAGCCTCACTCCCACTTCGCCTTCCGCCATGTTTGGAAGCTTCCTGAGGCCTCACCAGAAGCCAAAGACACTATGCTGCCCGTGTAACCTGCAGAACCGTGAGCCAATTAAACCTCTTTTCTTCATAAATTATCCAGTCTTGAGGTTTTGTTTTTGGTTTTTTTTTGTTGTTGTTGTTGTTTTTTTGAAATGGAGTCTCACTCTGTCGCCCAGGCTGGAGTGTAGTAGCGCGATCTTGACTCACTGCAACCTCCACTTCCTGGGTTCAAGCGATTCCCCTGCCTCAGCCTCCTGAGTAGCTGGGATTACAGGCATGCGCCACCATTCCCGGCTAATTTTTTTTGTATTGTAGTGGAGATAGGGTTTCACCATGTTGGCCAGGCTGGTCTCGAACTCTTGACCTCAGATGATCCACCCACCTCGGCCTCCCAAAGTGCTGGGATTATAGGTGTGAGCCACCACACCTGGCCTACAGTCTCCGGAATTTTTTATAGCAGTGTGAAAACAACTAACATACCAGGAAAACTGTTCCTTATGAAAATTTTGTTTCATGTTAGTCGTGTGCACTGACTTGTAACTGATTGTATTTGTCTCTTTGCTTTTGCTAATCTCTAGGTCCTAGCCAAATTTGTGGGTCATTTTCTACCACTGTACACAGATTGTACACTCCATATACACTTTGTACATTAACTTTACTCATAGCTTTATGTGTATCTTGGATTATGTTCAGCTCTATGATCTGTCTCAGTTTTTTACAGTGATACAATAATAGATGTATCCTGATTTAGACAGAGAAAGTAGGTAGGTAGAGATTCTGGCCATGGCATCAGAGAGCTTCATAATGCCAACCACAGACTTACTCTTGACTCCACAAAAACCATTTCAGAAATTCCTATTGTTGCCCAAAACAGGTAAAAAAAGTATATGACTGGCTGAGTGTAACAAAACTACACGACAGGAATTACAACTCACATAACAGCCTAGAGTCACCATTCTGTTATACCCTGTCCATCAGTGATGGAAAGCCAGGTTCCTATGTGCTGAACGTTCATCTCTGTTATTGCAGGTGTGATTTCCATTGGTATTAATGAGCTTGAAATATGAAGGCCACTTAAATTTCCCAGAGGTGTCAAGTGATGTGGGGATTTCAGAGCCTGTATCAACTCACTTCAGCAATATTAGCATTTTTGTTTGAAATACCCAGTTAGACAGGAAACTTGAAAGAAAATTGTTTCAATTATTTGTATCATCATACTGAAAATTGCTTAAAACGTTCTGGTTGTTCCTTGAAGACATTAAAAAAATGGATCCTGTTATGCCCCATAGGTTATTTGATCCTTTTGGAAATGAAAAGATTGACTGATGATTGATTGAAAATTCTACTTTTTATTAAATTGGTGAGATGGCAAAAAAAGAAAAATGTAAACATATACAAAAGAAGAGAGAATGGTAAAATCAACCTCCATACGCTTATCTTCAATACTTATTTTATCCAGCCCCTTTTTTCTTTTTTCCTCTTTTCTGAATTATTTTAAAACCAATCCCAAAATCATGTAAGTGCACCCCTATATTCTTCATTGTGCATCTTTTAAAAATGCGGACTTTTTTTTACATAATCACAATATCTTGTCACATTTAACAAAAATCTGTTCTAAAACACATTTTAAAAACAAAATCCTTGGTTTTATATATTATTATCCAGTTAGTATTCAAGTTTCCCTTATCTCAAAAAATGGCATTTTACAAGTGGTTTCTTCCAATCAGGATCCAAACATGGTTCTGATAAAGTTTTTTTTTTTTTTTTTTTGCCTATTTTTAAACCCAAAATGGGATCATGGTGCTGTGCAGTTTGCTTTCTTCATTAGCATTACGGCAGAGAAGTTTCAGCATGAAGAACTAGGTCATTAAATAATAGTACCTACAGGCCTTTCTCTTCTGTAGATGCGCTGGAATATTTTAAACCATTTCTTTTTTTCTCTCTCTTTGAGTTTTGCTCTTGTTGCCCAGGCTGGAGTGCAATGGTGCGATCTTGGCTCACCACAACCTCTACCTCCCAAGTTCAGGCGATTGTCCTGCCTCAACCTCCTGAGCTGGGATTACAGGCATGCGGCACCACGTCTGGCTAATTTTGTATTTTTAGTAGAGACAGGGTTTCTCCATGTTGGTCAGACTGGTCTCGAACTCCTGACCTCAGGTGATCCGCCCACCTCAGCCTCCCAAAGTGCTGGGATTACAGGCGTGAGCCACTGCATCCGGCCTTTGCATTTTAAACCATTTCTGAACTTCTGGATAGGTTGTTTCCAGTTGTTTTGTTACTGTCTATTACAAGTAGTGCTGTAATTGTCATTTGCCTTCATGAACTTTTAAGGAAAAAAAGCCAAATATAAATAATTTGCAGGTTCGGAGAGGCAACCCAGAATCAGTCACGTCCTTGGCCTTGGAAATGGGATCTAATATCTGAGAGCGATGAAAGTGGCTCTCAAGCTCCCCTGCCCTCCTCACATCCTTCCTAAAGCCATCAGGAGCTGGCCACAGAGCACACTGGCTGCTCTCAAGTTTGACTGAGTCTTGGGTTATTAGAAAAACAATTGGGAATGGAAGGCAGGAGGGAGCTCTAGAATCCACGGGAGACCTGGCTGTGTTTGCAAAGAAGAAAACATAGACGTAAAGCTCAAAGGGGTCCACAGGGAACTGCTGCTTCCAGCTTCCATTTCCTCCTGCAAACAGAATGTGAAGCTATTGTCCCTTCTTGGCTCAGGCTTTTGGATTTGTTTGTCCATCCATTTCTTCACTGTGGGCTTTGTGGGGCTAGCCTTCAGTGTTCCAGAATATAAGGAAAGACTGGGTTGGTTGGTTGGTTTGTTTTTTAAAATCTCCCTGCCTCTGTGAAGAGGATGTCTTGCAGATTTGCTTTCAAGCCTTGCCCTCCGTGCTGTGGGGCTGACAAAATTCCGGTTATTTTGCCCTTGAGGGCATTAAATAATTTCATGTATTTTTACCTGAGTCACTGCTCTGCTATGAGAGTCGGGGATAGAACAGCTAAAAACCATCTTAAGGCCGGAGGTTTCTCATTCTCTGATAAAGACTCTAAGGAAACTGAATTTCAATACTAGAGTACATTTTTGGTTCCTTCTCTGCCTTTGAATAGAATTATTTTTTAAATTACAAAGTTTCTTTGAAAAGAAACAACTTTTAAATATATTTTGTAGGGAATCTCTTAGAATGTACAATAGACCCATAGGAATATGGAACATCTGGCCAGGTGCAGTGGCTCACGCCTGTAATCCCAGCAATTTGGGAGGCCGGGGCAGGCAGATCACTTGAGGTCAGGAGTTCAAGACCAGCCTGGTCAACATGGTGAAACCCCCGTCTCTACTAAAAATACAAAAAATTAGCCAGGTGTGGTGGCGCGCACCTGTAGTTCCAGCTACTCAGGAGCCTGAGGGGGGAGAATCACTTAAACTCAGGAGACAGAGGTTGCAGTGAGCCAAGATTGCGCCATTGCACTCCAGCCTGGGCGACAGAGCGAGACTCCATCTCAAAAAAAAAAAAAAAAAAAGGATGTGGAACATTTTACAAAACCTTGTCCACGATCTTGCCAGCCCAACAGAATCCCAGATGTTTGTCTATAACGCATCTGGACGTTCCTATCTGAGAAAAAGCCTTAGTCTTGTAAAGCTATTCCTGAAGAAGGGAAAACTTTCTGAAAAGCTTGCTCAAGTACCTGGGTCTCAAGAATGTCAAGCATCTGTGGAACACACAGTTCCCAGCAGCCAGCAAGTCCCACACTGCTCAGTGTCCTACAGCCAAGGAAGCTGAACCAAGCTCATGGGGTTACAGGAATACGAAGCAACACTGCCTCGCTGGCAAGGATACCACAGGGCTGAGTGCTGCCTGACTCCCTCTGACACACCAGGCTCTTGGAGAGGAGGTCGTGGTAGTCATTTAATGCTGACTAATTGAGGTTGAGCAAGAGAGAAAAATACCCGAGGGAGATACAGGAAATAAACTTAGGAGGAGAGCTTGTACTTGGCTGGAAATAACTGGCCTTCTTCCATATCCTCTCTAAAAAATACCGTAAGAGAAAGTAAAAAATTTGAGGTTTCTATTGTAAATTGTGTCAATTCAAATTCATTTCAAGCTTTTAGATTATGGTTCTTCTATGGCTACCCTTCACACCTCCTCCTCCCATCAGTAGGCAAGCATTAAAGTCATGGCAAAATGCAGGTTCTTCTGGTAGAGGCAAAAAGGTCATATGAAAGAGGATAGAGAAATAGGAGCAGCTTAGCCAGTGTAGTACCTGTGCATTAGACTAATATCTAATCTGTTACTAAGTACTAATTTGACATCCTGGAATCACAAGAACTGGATAACTACATGTTGATAAAAGGGTTTGCCTCTTCAGCCTGATATATTTTCTCTTATATATTGGTAACTCCCTTCTCATCCAAGTTGATATCATTCTGTGCTATAGAAACATCTCAGTTCAACCTTCAGTGGTTCTGTTTTGGCATGTTAAGGTTAATGCAGCTAGGCACACACCTACACTGTGCTATTTGGCAGCCACTGGCTACATGTGGCCATTTAATTTTTTTGTTTGATTGTTTTAGACAGGGTCTTGCTCTGTTGCCCAGGCTGGAGTGCAGTGGTGCAATCAGCTCACTATAGCCTCAAACTCTGGGTTCAAGCAGTCCTCCGGCCTCAGCCTCCTGAAAGCTGGGACTATAGATGCATGCCACCACATTTTTTTTTAAATTAATTTTTTGTAGAGACTGAATTTTGCTATGTTGCCCAGGCTGGTCTTGAGCTTCTGGGCTCAATCAATCCTCCTGCCTCAACCTCCTAAAGTGCTGGTATGTCCGGAACTGGTGGGTTCTTGGTCTCACTGACTTCAGGAATGAAGCTGCAGACCCTTGCAGTAAGCGTTACAGTTCTTAAAGATGCTGTGTCCGGGGTTTGTTCCTTCATACATTCAGATGTGTCTGGAGCTTCTTCCTTATGGTGGGTCGTGGTCTCGCTGGCAGGAGTGAAGCTGCAGACCTTGGTGGTGAGTGTTACAGCTCTTAAAGGCAGTGCTTCTGGAGTTGTTCGATCTTTCTTCCCGGTGGGTTCGTGGTCTCCCTGGCTTCAGGAGTGAAGCTGCAGACCTTCGTGGTGAGTGTTACAGCTCATAAATGCAGCATGGACCCAAAGAGCGAGCAGCAGTGAGATTTATTGCAAAGATCGAAAGAATAAACCTTCCCCAGTGTGAAAGGGGACCCCACCTGATTGCCTCTGGCTGGCTCTGGCAGCCTGCTTTTATTCCCTTATCTGACCCCACCCACATCCTGCTGATTGGTCCATTTTACAGAGAGCTGATTGGTCCATTTTGACAGAGTGCTGATTGGTGCGTTTACAATCCTTGAGCTGGACAGAGTCACAGAGTGCTAGTTAGCTAGATACAGAGTACCAATTGGTGTATTTACAAACCTTGAGCTAGACACAGAGTACCAACTGGTGTATTCACAAACCCTGGGCTAGACACAGAGTGCTGATTGGTGCACATACGATCTGCCGGCTAGATATAAAAGTTCTCCAAGTCCCCACCCAGTTCAGGAGCCCAGCTGGCTTAACCCAGTGGATCCCGTACCAGGGCTGCAGGCGGAGCTGCCCGCCAGTCCCCAGCGGCGCCTGCACTCCTCAGCCCTTGGGCTGTCGATGGGACCCGGCACACGGAGCAGGGGGCGGCGCCCATCGGGGAGGCTCAGGCCGCACAGGAGCCCGCTGCAGGTGGGGAGCTCAGACATGGCGGGCTGCAGATCCCGAGCCCTGCCCCGCTGGGAAGCAGCTAAGGCGCCGCGAGAATTTAAGTGCAGCACTGGCGGGCCAGCACTGCTGGGGGACCCCGCACAACCTCCGCAGCTGCTGGCCCGGGTGCTAAGCCCCTCACTGCCCTGGGCTGGGGGTGCCGGCGGGCTGCACCGTGTGCGGGGCGCGTGGAGCCCTCGCCCGCGCCTGCCGGAACTCACACCTGCCGGTGAGCGCAGCCCTGGTTCCCACGCGCACCTCTCCCTCCACACCTCCCCGCAAGCAGAGGGAGGAGACTCCGGCCTCAGCCAGCCCAGAGAGGGACTCCCAGGGTGCCGTGGCGGGCTGAAGGGCTCCTCAAGCGCCGCCAGAGTGGACGTGGACGTGGAGGCCGGAGGCCAAGGAGGCCCTGAGAGTGAGGGCTGCTAGCATATTGTTTCCTCTCACTGGGATTAGTCTGGGCAACATGGTGATGATCCCAAACCAAACTGAGGGTCAGGCTGCTATTTCTCGCAGCCCAATAATGATATGCAGATGAACTGGGGAGGAAGAGAGTTTTTATTTCTATAACCAGTTACAGGGAGAAGGCCTGGAAATTATCGCCAGACCAACTCAAAATCACAAAGTTTTTCAGAGCGTATATACCTTCTAAGCTATATGTCTATGTGTAAGTGTGCATTCATCTAAAGACATAAGTGATAAACTACTTTTATCTATAACTAAGTTCTGAATCCTGAAGACCTTCTTCTGGAGCCTCAGTAAATTTACTTCATCTAAATAGGTATAGTTGCTGGGGTGATTACCCTTATCTTGTCTCCTGTTAAATCATGAAGGTTTGGGGAGTTCCTTTAGACCCCAGTAAACTTGTTTGTGGAGGCCCGGGGAGTTTCTTCAGACCCCCAATAAAACGTGCTTAATTGTAAAAGGGTCTTGTTAGGAATTCCTTCATTATCTTGTCATGCTTCAAGGCCCGGGAAAAGCCTAGACACAACTCTTGGTGGGCTCTTTGTTACATTCCACCCTTTGTATAAGGGCATTGGCTCCATCAGCTTTAACGTTTAACCTAGCTACTCAGTCAGAACTGGGAGAGTTGTAATGGAGTCCTGCGTTAGTGAGACCTGGCCTGCCACGGTGATATCCTGTCTTTACAAAAAAAAAATACAAAAAATTAGCCGGGTGTGGTGGCACACGCCTGTAGTCCCAACTGCTCAGGATGCTCAGGTGGGAGGGCTGCTTCAGCCCGGGAAGCGGAGGCTGTAGTGAGCCGTGATTGTGCCACTGCACTCAAGCCTGGGTGACCGAGCGAGACCCCATCTCAAAAAAAAAAAAAAAAAAAAGGGCTGGGATTACAGGCATGAGCCACCGCACGCAGCTAAACTTAAGTTAATGAAAATTAGTAACATTTAAAATGTATATCTTTAGTCACATTAACCACACTGCAGGTGTTCAGCGTCTACATGTGTGTCTTGTGACTACCGTATTGATCAGTGCAGATACGGAACATTTCCTTCATTGCAGAATGTTCTATTGGATGACACTGGTGCAGACCACGCAGGGGTTGGCAGCGTTTTAGATAGTTGTGTCAGGTTATACGCACACAAGCTCAGAATCCTCCATAGCCTTTTTTTTTCTTTTTTCATGGTGGGGATGGAGTTACCCTTCACAGCAGTGGTCTGGTGGCTGACACTTTCTGGTGGGTGGACAGCATACACTCTTTACTCACTCAATATAATTTATAGCCTATGATGTCCCACGCATTACAAAGTGCTACGATGCATCTGAGAACAAGACAGAGCTTGCTGAAGATCTTCTGAGCTTTGACCTTATGCCAAGTTCTGGGATATAAAGATGAGGGCTGACTGGACGTGGTGGCTCGTGCCTGTAATCCCAGCACTTTGTGGGAAGCCAAAGTGGGAGGACTGCTTGAGCCCAGGAGTTTGAGACCAGCCTGGGCTACATAATGAGGTCTCTATCTCTAGAAAAAAACTTTAAAATTAGCCCCAGCTACTCAGGGATAGTGGGTGGTGGGGGCTGGGGGCAAGGGCGGGAGGGTGAGATGGGAGGACCACTTGAGCCTGGGAGGTCAAGGCTGCAGTAAGCTATGATCATTGTGCCTCTGCACTCCAGACTAGGTGACAAAACGAGACCCTGTCTCCAAAAAATAAAAATAAATTAAAAATAAAGATGAGAGCAACAGCATCCCTGCCTTTGATGAGCTCAAAGAGGAGACAGCCCCAAACAGCGGCAGTCCTGGAAGAGCCTGGGGGAAAAACGGACCAACTGATAAACCCAACCCATGGTAGTCAGAAGCAGGTGCTTTGAGGCAGAAACATGTGAGACTCTGGCACAGACATTCCAGCCGGAGCAACGAGTCACAAGGGTTCAGTCAGGGTAGGAGAGTGGGACCAGTGTGGTTGTAGCATGGGGATTTGGGTTGAGCCAGGACTTAAAAGCCCACCTTCCAGGCTAAGAAATCGGTGTGTATCCTGAAGGCCAGATTTGAAGTAGAGTAATAAATGGGGATTGGTATTTTAGCAAGCTTATCCTACCAATGGCTGAAAATCTGAAATCAGATGGAAGTTTGAAATCAGGAGACCACTTAATTATGTGGCCATTCCAGAGCTCAGTCAGAGATGAAGGAAATGGATTTTCAGCAGCAATGGGAATAAGAGGATAGGAGGGGTGTAAGAAATATGTAGGAAGATGTTCAAGAGCATTGGCAAAATATGACTGGCTCTGGGATTGAAGAGAGGAGTCTTGATGGCAGGGGCTGGTACCATTAACAAATAGGAAACATCATGAGCAGGTGACCAGGGAAAGGTGGGGGTGAAAGGCTGGGGTTCGGAGTGCAGCAGGAGGGACAAACATAACAGTCCATTTAGCAAGTAACGAGAACCATGCAAATACTTGAAATTGTTCAGTCCTTAGTTTACTTAGCCTTTTTGAATGTATTGGTTAATTTTGAGCATCCTCCTTAAAAAGTCCACTTCTGATTTCAATATGTTCTTCCTCCATTATCTGTCAAATCAACACCTTCATCTCTGTCTCCACTGACACTTCTTTCTTGCAGGCCACCCTAATTCCAAGCTTGCAACAGCAACTATCTTCCAGTCTTCATCTTGATTCAGCTGTCTTCTAACCCATTCTGGAGAAAGAATGGTGGTCCTTCTACTTTTTTTTTTTTTAGACAAAGTCTCACTCCGTCGCCCAGGCAGGAGGGCAGTGGCATGATCTCAGCTCACTGCAATCTTGGCCTCACAGGTTCAAGCAATTCTCCTGGCTCCCAAGTAGCTGAGATTACAGGTGTGTGCCACCACACCCAGCTAATTTTTTGTTTGTTTGTTTGTTTTTGTATTTTTAACAGAGACAGGGTTTCACAATGTTGGCCAGGCTGGTCTTGAACTCCTGACCTCAAGTGATCCACCTGCCTCAGCCTCCCAAAGTACTGGGATTACAGGCGTGAGCCACCACACCCGACCCTACTTTTTTTTTTTTTTTTTTTAAATGGAAAAGATGAGGCCTCACTACGTTGTCCAGACTGTTCACTAACTCCTGAACTCAAGCAGTCCTTCTGCCTCAGCTTCCCAAATGCTGGGGTTATAGATGTGAGCCACCATGCCTGGCCAAGAGTGGTGGTCTTTTTAAAACAGAAATATGGTCCATGCACTTGGGAAAGTCATTCAGTGCCTCCTAATGCTGGCAGGATAAGGTCCCAAACTCTACCACCTGGCCCATAAGGCCTGAGGGCATGCAGCTCCTGCCTGCCCCCTAGTCATCAGACACAACTCCCCTTGCTGAGGAGAGTTCCAGCCAGACCAAGTGGAAGGACCCAGGCTCCAAAACTTCTCTAGCACCAAATGCTGTGTCCCAAACCTGTAAAGCTCTTCACCTGGCTAAGTCCTATTTCCTCTCTCAGGAAGCTTTCTCCAGCCTTCCAAAGCCAGGTTAGGGTGCGTGCCAGGCCCCTTCATAGCTATGTGTTTTAATTATCTGTTCCCCCAGCAGAATTCTGAGTGCTTTACCTGTTCTATTAATCCATTCTCACACTGCTATTAAAAACTACCTGAGACGAGGTAATTTATTAAGAAAAGAGGTTTAATTGACTCACAGTTCCACAGGGTTAATAGGAAGCATGACTGGGAGGCCTCAGGAAACTTACAATGGCGGAAGGCGAAGGGGGGAAGCAAGTACCTTCTTACCATGGAAGAGCAGGAGAGAGAGAGTGAGGGTGGAAGTGCCAAACATTTTTAAACCATCAGATCTCGCGAGAACTCACTACCATGAGAACAGCATGGGGGAAACCTGCCCCCATGATCCAATCACCTCTCACGCAGCCTCTCCTCCAACACTAAGGATCACAGCTCCAGATGAGAGTTGGGTGGGGACACAGAGCCAGACCTTGTTAACCCACAACAACCTTATGAGGTGGATACTATTATTATCCCCATTTTACAAACAAGGGAAAGAAAGCACAAAGAGGTTAAATCACTTACCCAAGGACACAAAGAAGTAGCAACTGGATCCAGTCCAGTGAGGTCCCAGGCCCACATCAGTAACCACCATGCAGAGTGTTTCTTACTTCTCTTTGTAACCCTAGTGCAGAGCCTGACTAGTATAGTTGATGTTACGTAATTTTTGTTTACCTCCATATTGTCTACTCATTCAATAAATATTAGGTTTCTACTTCCAAGGTAGTCTGTAAGAATTAGCTTGAAATGATCAAATGAAAACATTATTGGCCAGGTGCGGTGGCTCACGCCTGTAATCCCAACACTGGGAGGCCGAGGCGGGTGGATTACCTGCGGTCAGGAGTGGGAGATCAGCCTGGCCAACATGGTGAAACACTGTCTCTACTTAAATACAAAAATTAACTGGGCATGGTGGCGCACGCCTGTAATCCCAGCTACTCAGGAGGCTGAGTCAGGAGAATCGCTTGAACCCGGCATGCAGAGGTTGTGGTGAGCCGAGATCGCGCCATTGCACTCCAGCCTGGGCAAAAAGAGCAAAACTCCATCTCAAAAAAAAACAAAAAAAGAGAAAGAAAAGAAAATATTATTTAATGAACTTGTTAATTTACACTTTCTGAAGACTGTGCAGGAACACTGGTCATAGTGCGAGAAATAAAGAATGAGAACAATACCTTTACCTTTGAGTTGACAGGCATGGGGGTCGTGACAAAAATAAAACAAAATATTTTTAAAAGATCATCACTGGCCGGGCGCGGTGGCTCAAGCCTGTAATCCCAGCACTTTGGGAGGCCGAGACGGGCGGATCACCAGGTCAGGAGATTGAGACCATCCTGGCTAACCCCGTCTCAACTAAAAAATACAAAAAACTAGCCGGGCGAGGTGGCGGGCGCCTGTAGTCCCAGCTACTCAGGAGGCTGAGGCAGCAGAATGGCATGAACCTGGAAGCCGGAGCTTGCAGTGAGCTGAGATCCAGCCACTGCACTCCAGCCTGGGCGACAGAGTGAGACTCTGTCTCAAAAACAAAACAAAACAAAACAAAAAAACATCACTTTTTCATTCCTGTTCCTGAATCCTTGGTGGATTATTTATGTCTGCCTTCTCCTAAAAATAATTCTATCCAGGATGCCCCAAGGACGTCATGCTGGAAGCTTCCTGTAGGTAACCAAGGGCGCCCCAGTGGTGCTAAGTGCTGAGGCTGCAGGTCTGAAGACAAAAGCCTCCAGAGCTTGACCAGGAACGGTTCGTTTGACTGCAGCCACAGTAAGGAGCCAGTGCTGCCACCTGCTGGCCAAGAGCAGGTTCGCCCACATCCATCCTGTTAGGAGGCTGAATCACAGCCAGATGTAGGAGGGAAGGGATTTTATCACAACTCGCTTAGTTTAGAGATGAGGAAACTGATGAAAAAGGGACTTGCCCAAGGTCACGTAAGTGGTGGCATAGTCAGAACCGGAACCAAGTACAGGGTTTCTGCAAAACCTGATCCACGGTCCTCTGGATTCAGGCACATGGAACTTAACCTTCGAATTGCAGTATACTCTTTTCTCGCTTTTTCCTTTCTCTCTTCGATCCTCCCCCTTTTCCTCTCCCCCCTCCTTTCTCCTCCCCTCTTCCTCCTCTCCCCTCTCTCCTCCCTTCCCCCCTCCCCCCTCCCCCCCATTCCTCCCCTCTCCTCCTCTTCCCATTTCTCCTCCCCTCTGCTCTCCTCTCTTTTTTTTTTTTTTTTTTTTTAAACCAGTTCTCATCACTGCACTTCTAGGGCAGGAGAAGCACTGGGGAATGAGGCAGCCTAGCTCTGTGGAGGGAAAGGGAGCTGGTCAACATATGCTTTAGGTATTTTTGGTTTTGTTTTTAGTAAACTTTATTTATAGAGCAGTTTTAGACTCATAGCAAAGTTAAGTGAAAGGTAGAGTATTCCCGTATAGCTCCTGATCCTACATACTCACAACCTCACCTGCTAACAGCATTCCCCACTACAGCAGTACATGTGATACAATTGACGAACCCACATTGACACAGCGTTTTGACCCAAAGTCCGTAGTTTACGTTGAGTCGCTCTGCTGTTATGCGTTCTATGGGTTTGAACAGATGTATAATGATGTGAATCCCCCTTCAGAGTAATGTACAGAATAGTTTCACTGCCCTAGGACTCCTCTAGATTCCTCCTGTTCATCTCTCCTCCTCCCACCCCACTGGCAACCACTGTCTCCATAGTTTTGCCTTTTCCAGAAGGTCACATAGTTGGAACCAGAGAGCATGTAGCCTTTTCAGACTGGCTCCTTTCACCCAGTAACGTGCATTTAAGGTTCTTCCCTGTTTTTTCATGGCTTGATAGCTAATTTCTTTTTAGTACTGAATAACATTCCAGATTTACCACAGTTTATCCATTCACTTACTGAGGTGGCTTCCAAGTTTGGGTAATTACAAAGTTGCTATAAACATCCATGTGCAGGGTTTTGTATGGATATACGTTTTCAGTTCATTTGGGTACATACCAAAAAGCACAATTGCTGAATTGTATGGTAAGAATATGTCTGGTTTTGTAAGAAACTGTAAAACTGTCTTGCAAAATGGCTGCACCACTTCACATTCCCCCCAGCAACGAGTGAGAGTTCCCCTCACTCCACGCTCTTGCCAGCATTTGGTGTTTTAGATTTTGGCCATTCTCATAGGTGTGTGGTATGCTTTAGTTTTTCAGTAAGTTGGGAGATGAACTATTAGTTTCAGAAATCCTCACACTCGTTAGCACTATCTACCTATAGAATCAAAATCACAGGGAAGCCTGGAGGTGTTGAGTTACAGAAAACGTGAATACTTGCCTGCAGTTCACAAAGGGCACAGGGGTGAGACTCGTGCTTTTGTCAGCGGTGGGGCAGCTGAGTATGAACCAGACTAAGGTGGTTGGGACAGAACCCCAGAGTACTGTCCCCTGAGTCTATGTTCAAGCAATGCAGAGTGGCAACCAGAGGATGCTAAGCTCGAAGGAGATGGCTTGACTCTATCATGATCACTGCCTGCAGTTACCACCAGGAAGGCCTAACAGAGGGTGCAGGATATTTAAAGAGAAGGAACAAGTATAACCCAATAAGGAAGGCATAGGCTAAAGATAAAGGCCACCATCCAGAGAGAGTGCTCAAAGGCCTACCTTCCTTTGCCCATCAGCATTTAGACACATGTTTTAGTTTACTTCTCTCTCACTGGCTAATAGCAGACCACAGTGTGCTTCTTTGTTTCCTGTCTGCACCGTCTGTTCTCTTTAAAGTAAAAAAAAAACCAAACTGTCTGAGTACAGGATGGGGAGAACTTGTTAGAATACATGTGACAGTATTAAAGGCTAATGCTTATTGATCTCCTTCTGTATACTAGGCAGCGGTTTTTGTAAAATTTTTTAAAAAATTGTTTTTTGGGACAGTCTCACTCTGTCTGTTGCCCAGGCTGGAGAGCACTGGCATGATCTCTGCTCACTGCAACCTCTGTCTCCCAGGTTCAAGCAATCCTCCCACCTCCACCTCCTGAGTAGCTGGGACTATAGGTGTGTGCCACCACACCCAGTTAACCTTTTGCTTTTTTTTTTGGTAGAGATAGAGTTTCATCGTGTTGCCCAGGCCGGCCTTGAACTCCTGAGCTCAAGCAATCCACCTGCCTCAGCCTCCCGAAGTGCTGAAATTATAGTTGTGAGCCACTGCGCCCAGCTCTAGGCAGTGTTTTTCATGTAATTCTCAAAAAAAAGAACCCCACAAAACTCCATGCAGTACATACTACTATTATTTCCACTTATAGATGAGGAAACTAAGGCACAGAAAGTAAGTAGCCAACTTGGGATTATCTTCCAGATAATTGGAGTATGTCCACGGTGACTCCAAAAATGGCTAAAGTGAAGGCACATGGGTGGTTTTCATAGGACTCTTCTAGGTAGAACAAAAGAAGTAAGAGTCCTCTCCTATTCCAGATTGACCATTCTATAGCTCATATATAAGAGAAATAGAGATAAATTTGAATCTATTCAGAGACAAGTGACCAAGATACTGAGGGAACCGAAAACAAGGAGATGTTAGGAGAAGCGGAAGGAACCAGAGATATTTAGCTTGCAGAAAGCTCAAGAGAACCATGAGAGGTATGTTCAAGGGTTTGAAGGGGTCAGTGAGGAACAGACTTAAATTGATTCTGTATGATTCCAAAGAGTAGAACTAGGTCCATTTGTTGGAAGCTAAAGGGAACTTGAATCTTTAGATGGTCAGAGCAATTTTTAAGACAGAAAACACTGTTTCCTGATGGCTTGCAGAAGCACAGACAGAGAGCCAGAAAAAGTGGACTTGAATATGCCTGGACAAGGGCACACAATTTCTGGATTTAGGCTCCAGTTCAGCCACTTACTGGCCAGATGATCTCAGCCAAGCCAAAGCATCTGCCATTCTCACTGTTCAGGGTTTGCAGGGAGAAGATAAGAGCAGGTCCCAGAACTCTCTGTATCTATAAAGAGTTGCACAAATGTAAGGATTTGTTATGATTAAGGCATTAGCTTATTATGACAATGTAATCGAAATGAATCTGAACTCAGAGCTGTTCAGCTGAGTCTTCAAGATGTCCAGGTTTTGTATGTGTCTGTCCTTCCACCATGCAGAATTTGAACACAGCTCTATTATCTTACAGTAGAATGGGCTCAGTGAGGTTTACATGTGCATCTGTTTTTTCTATTGGACATGTGAGCTTGCTGAGGTCAAGAATTGTGTCCTTCATGTTTTTATATCTTAATCTCCAGCACTTAATCAGGGATTAGTATACAGTAATGAGTTGGAAAATGGTAGTGGGGTGAATAAGTGAGAGAATGAATAAAGTACAAAATAAGGCAAGTAGAAAGCAAGGGATTTCTATATTGCAGCATGGGGTGAGCATGCAACTTCCAGGATGACAGCTTTGAAGGGGACAATACTTAATTGAAGTTCAGTATTTGATGTGTTTATTTTAAAATCAGTCATCTAATATTAGTTTGTTTTTATTTGTATGGCACATATAATTTTCAACACTTTTTAATCTTCACTATCTTATTCAATATTCACAAATGTGCACTAACATAGGGAGGTTATGTGGATCAGGCAGGATATATGTATCAGGCAGGAATAAACTGTGCTTATGGCAGAGCTCATGTTAGAACATAATGTTCCGATTTCTTAGGTTGGAGCTCTTCGCTCCATGCCAGGCCACCACGCCTCTGTGGCTAACCTCGTGGTATCATCTGGTTCTGTCCAACCTCCTTTGTGGAACTCAGTTATGTGATTAGGAGAAAAAATGCCCAGCCTTGCTTTTGCATCTGGGAAATGATGAAGAATGAATTTGTTATTTCTTAAATATAAAAAAATGCAAACTCTAAATATGTAAAATATACACATGTAAAAATTATTAATATTTTAATGTTTAAAACTTGATCTTTATTTTATATTAAACATTTATCTGATATTAAAATTTTATTTGATATTTGATGCATGTGGTTAGAGGGGCTAAGACATCCCCCTGGCTTTGGAAGCTGCAGTCAGGCCCTACAAACATGTATCTTTTCTAATTCTGTCTTTGTAGACCATGACAAATGTTTGCTATTTGTAATATTGTGCTACCTCCAAAAGACTTAACAATTGGACATTTAAAAATAAGTATTTTCAGTTAATATACTAACTAGAAACATGTCTTTTGTAACACATGATGTCATACCATCTTGAGATTAATAATTTCTAATATGATACAGTTTTGCATGGGCTGAAATAAACAGGTCAAGCTAAAACAACATGAATGGTTAAAGCAATTTTTTGTAACATTAGGAGGAAGTAAACCATGACACTCCTGACCCTTTTAGACCCTCCAGAAAGAGAAGAAATCAACATGTCTGGTTCTGTGTCTGTAACAGAAGAGATTATGTAGGAACCTGGAGCGGGCCAGCCACGGAGAAAGGTCAATAATAGATAATCACAAGGACATAGTGCTTACTAAAATCTTTTTTCTTTGACATGTTAGAAATGATTGTCCACGGTATTAGCTCTCATCTGGAATTTGTTTTTTTGAAGATCCTGAATGTTTACCCTGCCTGCTACAATTTTTTCCCATGATGGGAGACTCAAGATCGTCTGAAACCATTGTTCTTCTTTTAACTCAGAGGTTGAGTACCACCATTCCTGAGAGGAAAGAAACAGAACAAAGAAATCATTAGTGTTTCTTTACTTTCGTAGTCAAGGTTAGTGCAATATCAAACAAGGCAAAATATCTTTGAGCTTTCAAAACCATGTGAACCCATAGAAAAAAATGAATCTTGCTGTCCAAACTAGGATACTGACACAGCCCTCTTTAAATAAACATGTATACTCATACATTCATTCACTTATTCAACAAAACTGAGTATAAGGCTCTGTGCTAGGCACTAAGTGTGGTTTTTGTTGTCAAAGAGTTCACATTCTGAAGGAGAGGAAAGACATGCAGACAGATGTAACACAAAGTGGAAAGTGGCCACAAAGAAGGGCAGAGAAAGGCATGCTAAGGGGGATTTGGATGAGGGAGAGAGACCATGAGAACTTAAAGGTGAAGAAGAAGCTCACAAACCTAAAATATGGACATGTCACTCTTTCTGGTAAGAATCCAGAAAGGCCTATTGTGACTGCTATGGTCTGAATGTTGGCATCCCCTGAAATTCATATGTTGAAAATTAACCCCCAAGGTAATGATATTAAGAGTTGGGCCTTGGGGAGGTAATTAGGTCATGAGGGCTCTGCCCTCATGGATAGAATTCACACCCTTATAAAAGGGCTGGAGGGAGCAAATTTTCCTTTTCCATCCTTCTGACATGTGAGGACACAGCAAAAGGCACCATCTGTGAGGAATGGAACCTCACCAGACAGAGAATCTCCAGAGCCTTGATCTTGGACTTCCAGCTTCCAAAACTGAGCAGTAAATTTCCATTGTTTATCAACGACCCAGTCTAAGATATTTTGTTACGGCAGCCTGGATAGACTAAGACCTTCCAGGCCTGGGGAAACCTAACCAGGCAGTGGGCTTCCGGGCTTCTTCATGTGGGTGAGCATCTCCCACCCCAGTTTGCTAGCTGATGATACATACTTTGCTCATGTTCAGCCAGCATTTCTCCAGCATATTCCCCTGTGTTTCAGAGAGTCGCAAGGCTGTGTTCAGGAAGACGCCACATTTCTGCCCATCTCCCATCAATATACAGATGTAAGCCATCAGGTGGTAGAGCCTTGGGCAAAAGACAGGGCCAATGGTATTTTGAGCCACCAGATTCTCCAAGTTCTAAAGGAAAAAACCCACAACAGTATATTAGAATCAAACAGGGGTCCTTGACTATAAGTTATTTCCTTCACAGATGATTTGGGAACATTTCAAGGATTTAAGCGATCAAGTGAGAAAATACATTATAGAGACATACACAGTAGGTATTGGAGATAAGATAATAAATGTCTGGTGGAGTAGCCCCCATGGTCCACTGAGATCAGGAATTGACCTGAAAGATCCAATCATTACTTCTCTACAATTACTTTTTTTAAAATTATTTTGATTATTATAATTATTCAGGCAGTACAAGTTAATTGTTGAAAAATTAGGAACAAAAATTGGCCATTTTTGCATGTAGGGAGCTTGTAAATAACCACTTGGTCCTAGAAACAAGTAAAAAGCTGAACAGGCCAGGCACAGTGGCTCACGCCTGCAATGCTAGCACTTTGGGAGGCCGAGGTGGGCAGATCAGAAGGTCAAGAGATAGAGACCATCCTGGTCAACATGGTGAAACCCTGTCTCTACTAAAAATATAAAAATTAGGTGGGCATAGTGGTGTGTGACTGTGGTCCCAGCTATTCAGGAGGCTGAGGCAGGAGAATTGCTTGAACCAGGGAGGCAGAAGTTGCAGTGAGCCAAGATTGCGCCACTGAACTCCAGCCTTGTGACAGAGCGAGACTCCATCTCAAAAATAAATAAATAAATAAAGCTGAACAGACTGGAAGATCAACAACTATTCTTGGATCCATAAGAGAAGTGAGAACATGGGGCAAACTGCTGCCCCTAAGACTGGAGAGACAAACAGATGGAGACTCACCAGTGGAAACCACTGTGGGAACCAGTGCCAGGCTAGGAAAACCTGAACTGTAATTGATGAATTGCTAGAAACTCAGAGTGGACTGGTCTAGGAGTTAAAAACTCTTGGGAGAAGAGGATTCTGGAAAGACGGCAGAGTAGGAAGTACCAACTATCTGTAGCCCCACCTAGACTATCATTACACTGGCAGAATCTGTCAGAATGTAACTATTTTAGAACTCCGGAGTCTACTGAAGGCTTGTAAATGCCAGAGGAAGGCTTGGATGGTAAACTGAGATTAATTTCAGTTTCAGCTCTTAGAACAGCTCCCTGTCCCCCAGCCTCAAAACCTGTGGCAGACAGTTGTGCACATGCTCCTGAAGAACCTGCACACAACTTGTGGTAACAAGGGTGGGCACAAAGGACCCTGTCTGAGATACCAGGAATCTGTGCTCTGATCACCGATGGCTGCTTCTGATGGAAGAGGTAGGCAGTCATTGTTGCACCTCTCCCCATCATTGCAAGCCCCTCCCACTCCAGTTGAAGTGACTTCCAGGGGATTTAAAGGGCTATTGCCCTTTCCTCCCCCAACTTTTTCTTTCCACCCACCCTCCACCACCTTGACAGCTAGACCTTAAATACTAGGACGTTCAAAAGCAACTGCCTATAAAAGGAAAATTAGAAAGTGACTGTGCATGCCTAGGGAAAGGCACAGGCTCAGAAAAGATCTGGGAAGGCCTTAAGTTTGCACCTCAGGCTGATCCTTGGCATAGAGACAGCCTACAACAATAAAAAACAAAAACAACAACAAAACCCAGAAAACTCTGGGGAAGAGGGAGAATTTGATATCCAGAGCTATCATATTATTAGATTCAAAGGTCTAGTTTTCAACAGCAATAACAAAAAGGCATACCAAGAAACAGGAAAGCATGGCTCATCGCAAGAGGGAAAACAATATCAAGAGAAACTGTCCCTGAAAAAGAACTAATGGCAGATATCCCACACAAAGATTTTTAAACAACTCTAAAGATAATCAAAGAACTAAAGGAAAATGTGGATAAAGTCAAGTAATTGATGTATGAAAATAATGGAAATATCAGTAAAGTGACAGAAAACCTAAAAGTATACCAAAAAGAAATTCTGGAGGTAAAAAGTGCAATAAGTAAAAAAAAAAAAAAAAAAAAAAAAAAACCACTAGAGGGATTCAAAGGCAGGGTTAAACAGGCAGCAAACTTGAAGACATGACAATGGAAATTATTGAGTCTGAGGAACAGAAAGAAAAAAGATTGAAGAAAAGTTAGCAGAGCCTAAGGGACCTGTGGAACACCAAGAAGTGAACCAATAAACGCATTGTGGACATCCCTGAAGAAGAAGAGAGAGAGAGAAAGGACTAGAAAGAATATTTGAAGAAATAATGGTTGAAAACTTTCCAAATTTGGTAAAAGACATGAATATAAACATCCAAGAAGTTCAACAAACTCCAGGTAAGATGAACTCAAAGAGATACACACTGAGACAAATATAATCACTTTTGAAAAGTGAAAGACACGAAACTTGAAAGCAGTGAGAGAAGCAACTAATCACATACATCTTCAATAAGATCACCAGCAGATTTCTCATCAGAAAATTTAGAGGTCAGAAGGCAGTGAGCCAATACATTCAAAATGTTAAAAGAGAAAACCCCGTCAACCAAGAGTCTTCTATTCAGCAAAAGTGTCCTTCAAAGATAAGGGAGAAATTAAGACATTGCCAGACAATCAAAAACAAAGTTAATTACCACCAGGACTTTCTTCCAAAAAATGCCCATGCCTTAAAAAAAAGAAAGAAAAAAAAAGAAAAGAAAGAAAAAAGAGAAATGCCTAAAGGAGCCCTGTAGGGTAAAATGAAAGGACAGTCAAAGCTCTAAGAAGAAATAAAGATCTCAACAAAGGTAAATACATGGACAATTAAGTGTTATTGTAATAATAGTTTGTAACTTGTTTTGTTTTCTACATTTTTAAGAGATTAATACGTTTTTAAAATTTAGTAGCCCAAAAGCTAGTATTATTGTAACTTTGGGTTGTAACTCCACATTTTGTTTTCTACATAATTGAAGAGACTAATCATTTAAAATAATTATTCATTTATGTTTTGGGAATGTAATTCTGTGACATGAACAACTGAAAGGGGTGGGAAACTACTAAAGGAGTGGAGTTCTTTGGGCATTACTGAAGTTAACTTTAGGATGCTAAATGTAATCCTCATGGTAACCATAAGGAAAATAGCTATAGAATATATACAAAAGAAAATAGGGAGGCCTGGCGCGGTGGCTCAAGCCTGTAATCCCAGCACTTTGGGAGGCTGAGGCGGGTGGATCACGAGGTCAGGAGATCGAGACTATCCTGGCTAACATGGTGAAACCCCGTCTCTACTAAAAATACAAAAAACTAGCCAGGTGTGGTGGCAGGCGCCTGTAGTCTCAGCTACTTGGGAGGCTGAGGCGGGAGAATGGCGTGAACCCGGGAGGCAGAGCTTGCAGTGAGCCAAGATCACGCCACTGCACTCCAGCCTGGGAGATACAGCGAGACTCCGTCTCAAAAAAAAAAAAAAAAAGAAAATAGGGAAAGAACTTAAATGTTTCACTATGAAAAATTAAATGCAAAATAAGACTAGTTCAGGAAATGAGGAATGAAAAAGCTGTAAGGCATATTGAAAACAAATAGCAAAATGATACACACAAGTCCCTCTTTATCAGTAATTACTTTAAATGTAATTGAATTAAACTCTCAACAACAACAAAAAAAAGCAAGTTGGCAGAATGGATTTTTTAAAAACATGACCTAATTATATACTAAAAGAGACTCACTTTAGATCCCAAGACTTGTACAAATAGATGGAGAGTGAAAAGATAGAAAAAGATACTTTATACAAATAGTAACCCAAAGAGGATAAGGGTGGCTATACTACTGTCAGACAAAATAAACTTTAAATCAGAAAGAAACTTACAAGAGACAAAGAATATTATATATTAATAAAAATTTAAATACAGCAAAATATATATAACAATTACAAAAATGTATGTTTTATAATTATATTTTTAAAATAAAAATATAACAATTACAAACATTTATGCATCTAATAATAAGATCATCAGTATATATGAAGCAAAAACTGACAAAATTGAAGGTAGAAATAAACAGTTCTGTAATAGTAGTTGGAGACTTCACTAATAGTAATGGATAGAACAATTATACAAAAGATAAGACATAGAGGACTTAGACAACACAATAAACCAACTAAATCTAACAAACATACACTTAATGGGTATAGAGTTTCTATTTTACAAGATGAAGAGAGTTATGGAGATGGAGGGCAGACATGGATACACAACATTATAAATGTATTTAATACCACTGAACTGCATACTTAAACATGATTAAGATGTTAAGTTTTATGCTATGTGTATTTGGATCACAATAAAAAAAAATTAGGCCAGGCGTGATAGCTCACACCTATAATCCCAGCACTTAGGGAGGCCAAGGTCGTCAGATCACCTGAGGTCAGGAGTTCAGGACCAGCCTGGCCAACATGGTAAAACCCCATCTCTACAAAAATACAAAAATTAGCCAGGCATGATGGCGGGTGCCTCTAATCCCAGCTATTCAGGAGGCTGAGACACGAGAATCACTTGAACCTGGGAGACGGAGTTTGCAGTGAGCCGAGATCTCGCCATTGCACTCCAGCCGGGGCAACAGAGTGAGACTCTGTGTCCAACAACAACAACAACAACAACAAAAATTAGACCAAAAAAACCCCAAACACCTTCAGGTGAGCCCCCACAGTTTTGTGTGTTTTACCTCCAGAAGCTCAGCCAGGATCTCTCAGTAAATATTGGAGGAAAAAAAATCCCTCATTCTTTCAGCAGAGGAAGAGGAAAAGGAACCATTTTGAAACACGCCAGAGTACTCTGTTCTTCTTAACAAGGTTTGCCCTCAGGAGAAACTCTGTAACCAGAGCCTAACCTCCAGGAGTTTTATTAGAGCCTAACTGATCTTGGGGAAGAGGAATACCCAACTAAACCCAGCTCTAGCCATTATGTCCCACTTAAGGAAAAAGGGACTGAAAAGCATTTGTGAAGTTCTTAGTCCAGAGGAACAGGCTCACTGAAACACTCAGACCTAATCATAGGACTGTAGAATGCTTTCCCTCTCCTCACACCTTACCATCACATTACTAAAGACCTATTTAGACAAAGTCTTTTTACCTGGTACATCATATCTGGCTATCAAGAAAAATTACAAGGCATACTAAAAGGCAAAAACACAGTTTGAAAACACAAGTCAGAACCAGACATGACAGGGATGTTGAAATGATCAGACTGGGAATTTAAAATAACTATGATTAATATGCTAAAAGCTCTAATGAATAAAGTAGAGAGCATGTAAGAGCTATATAAGCAGAGAGATGGAAATCCTAAGAAAGAACAAAAAATAAATGCTAGAGTTCAAAAACACTGTAAGAGAAATGAAGAATGCCTTTGATAGGCTTATTAGTAGACATGACCCAGCTGAGGAAAGAATCTGAGTTCAAGGGGATATCAATGGAAATCCACAAAACTGAAAAGCTAAGAGAACAAAGACTAGAAAAGAAAAACCATAACAGAATATCCAAGGATTGTGGGATAAGTACAAACAGTATACTAGATGCATAATAGAAATATCAGAAGGAGAAGAAAGAAAGGACACATCAGAAATATTTGAAACAAGAAAGACTGAAATGTTTTCCAAATTAAGGTCAAACACCAAACCAGAGATCCAGGAAGCTCGCAGAACACCATGTAGGACATATGCCCCAAAACCCCAACACATAGGCATATAATTTGTAAACTACAGAAAATCAAAGATAAACAAAAAATTTTAGGTTGGGCAGGGTGGCTCACACCTGTAATCCCAGCACTTTGGGAGGTGGAGGTGGGCAGGTCACTTGAAGTCAGGAGTTCAAGACCAGACTGGTCAACATGGTAAAACCCTGTCTCTACTAAAAATACAAAAATTAGTCAGGCCTGTTGGCAGGCGCCTGTAATCCCAGCTACTCAGGAGACTGTGGCAGGATAATAGAATTGCCTGAACCCAGGAGGTGGAGGTTGCAGTGACTCAAGATCACGCCACTGCACTCCAGCCTGGGTGACAGAGTGACTCCATTTCAGAAAAAAAGAGAAAAACAATTTTTAAAGAAGCCCAAGGGACTTCTATAGATGAACAACAACAAAAGAAGAATTGCCTTTCACTTTTCCTCAGAAACCATGCGAGCAAGAAGACAGTGCCATGACCTGTTGACAGGAAAAAAATCCCTAGAATTCTTTACCCAGTGAAATTATCCTTCAAAATTGAGGACAAAATAAAGACTTCTCAAACTGAAATTGAAGGAAGTTGTTGCTAATAGCCCTGACTTGCAAGAAATGTTAAAGAAATTCTTTAGAGAGAAGGAAAATATATAGTTCAGAAACTTAGATCTACATAAAGAAAGCAAGCATTGAAGAAAGAGTAAGTGGAGGTAAAATAAAAATTTTCCTTTTCTTATTCTAACAGATGACAGTTTGTTCAAAATAACAACAGCAACAATGTGATCAATTATTCAATTATGTCTGCTTAGGTAAATACATCTCCTAGGCAGAGATCCTGGACCAGACCACCCAGGCTTCAGACCCGCCAAACTGTAAGTTAAGAAGTGGGTGTTGTTTTGGGCCTGGCATGGTGGCTCACTGTAATCCCAGCACTTTGGAAGGCTGAGGTGGGTGGATCACTTGAGGTCAAGAGTTCAAGACCAGCCTGGCTAACATGGTGAAACCCCATCTCTACTAAAAATACAAAAATTAGCCAGGCATGGTGGCACGTGCCTGTAATCCCAGCTACTTGGGGGGCTGAGATACGAGAAACCCGGGAGGCAGAGGTTGCAGTGAGTCGAGATTGCGCCACTGTACTCCAGCCTGGGTAACAGAGTGAGGCTCTGTCAAGAAGTGGGTGTTGTTTTAAGCTGTTAATTTGTGGTAATGAGTGACAGAGCAATAGAAAACTAATACACCGGTGCTCCGTGTTTACAAGAACAAGGCAAACACGTCAACCCAACACCAGAGATTTAGCCCTTTATTCTCTTAGGGGGCTTGCCCATGTCAGGCTGTAAACTCTTGGAGTGTTTAATTTGCTCACTCTTGCACCCCAGCACTCTTGTATTAATATGCTTAATACATATTTGAATTGTTAAAATTGTGTGGAATGATTTGTCTACCAGGATGCTTTATCATAGCAATAGCAATAAAATCATACAGAAAAGTTCTATCCAAGAATAATTAGGTCATGCAATCGTATATCTGTAAGATAAAATACCATGCTTCCTTTTAAATCGTGATGTGAAAAATAATTTAATGACAGGAAATTATTCATAATATATTTAATAGCAAATTACAAAATAGAGAAATGTGCATGCACACACACAGAAAAATACTTGACAAGTGGGATCTCAATATACAAAAAGTACTTTAAGTAGTAAGGTTATTTGCAATTTATATTTTCTTTCTTTGGGGAAGTGCCTTCAAAAACTTCTATTTTTATAAACATATGAATTCTATAATGAGAAAATAATTAGCACAGGAAGTAGATAGAGATCCATTTAAGGTGTATTTTATACTGGAAGCTGGAGAATAGGCCTCACCTTGAGTAGCTCCTCCCCACTGGCTTGGGCATTGTCTGACTGTTCTTTGATTTGTTTTTGAAGGTGAAGAATTTGCCCCTCCATGTACCTAGATATTCCGTCATAATAAATAAGTGTCATGGTTCTTCTTGGCAAAAGATTTTTAGCTCTATTGGAAAATATGTAAAAGTTGTCCCATTCCTGAAGTCTGGCATACCTGCATTACCACAAAAGAATAAGAAAAATCAGTATCACCCATGAAATAGGCTGGCTTTCTGAAATGGCTCTCTGGATGTGCAGCTTCCTTTACCTGGGTCTCTGGAAGTGTGTAGTCTCCTGCCTACCCCTGCTTCACTCTCCCTAAAAAAGCAGGAAATTATCTGATACAGAGTAAGGAAATCAGATTTTTTTGATGACTTGAGATGAATAGAATCCTTGGAAACACCCAGGTAATATTAGCCACCATTGAACTGTTTGGCTTTGGTTTTGTTTTGTTTTGAGACAAAGTCTTGCTCTTGTCCCCCAGTCTGGAGTGCAATGGCAGGATCTCGGCTCACTGCAACCTCTACCTCCTGGGTTCAATCGATTCTCCTGCCTCAGCCTCCCAAGTAGCTGGGATTACAGGTGCGTACCACCACGCCCAGCTAATTTTTTGTATTTTAAGTAGAGACGGGGTTTCACCATGTTGGCTAGGCTGGTCTTGAACACCTGACCTCAGGTGATCCACCCACCTTAGCCTCCCAAAGTGCTGGGATTACATACTGAGCCACCATGCCCAGCCACTTTGGCTTTTTCAAATAAAAAGTGAGGGAGATCAGACACTTAGAGCTGTAGATTCTGGGGCTTGAAGAAATTGTTGCAATACCAAAGAGAAATGATTTAGGCCAGTACTGCTCAAAATGTGGTCCACAGACTGGCATCATCAGTATCACCTGGGTTTTCATTAATGCAGGTTCTCTGGTTCAGTCCAGGTCTACTGAATCAGACAGGCTCTGGGGGTGTGGCATCTCTGAGTTAACAAGCTCTCCAGGTGATTTTTATGCCCACTAAAGTCTGAGCAGCATTGGCCTAGGACACAGCTGTTTAAAAAACTCTCCTGCTGAAAATCAAAACCACGATGAGATACCACCTCACACCAGTTAGAATGGCAATCATTAAAAAAATCAGGAAACAACAGGTGCTGGAGAGGATGTGGAGAAATAGGTACACTTTTACACTGTTGGTGGGACTGTAAACTAGTTCAACCATTGTGGAAGACAGTGTGGCGATTCCTCATGAATCTAAAACTAGAAATACCATTTGACCCAGCCATCCCATTACTGGGTATATACCCAAAGGATTATAAATCATGCTGCTATAAAGACATATGCACATGTATGTTTATTGCGGCACTATTCACAATAGCAAAGACTTGGAATCAACCCAAATGTCCATCAGTGACAGACTGGATTAAGAAAATGTGGCACATATACACCATGGAATACTATGCAGCCATAAAAAAGGATGAGTTCGTGTCCTTTGTAGGGACATGGATGCAGCTGGAAACCATCATTCTCAGCAAACTATTGCAAGAAGAGAAAACCAAACACCACATGTTCTCACTCATAGGTGGGAATTGAACAACAAGATCACTTGGACACAGGAAGGGGAACATCACACACCAGGGCCTATTGTGGGGAGGGGGGAGGGATAGCATTAGGAGATATACCTAATGTAAATGACGAGTTAATGGGTGCAGCACACCAGCATGGCACATGTATACATATGTAAGAAACCTGCACGTTGTGCACATGTACCCTAGAACTTAAAGTATAATAAAAAAAAAAAAAAAGAAAAAAGAAAAAAGAAACTCTCCTGCTGAGACAGACAAGAAAAATAAATTTGGATGATTTTTGGACTTTAGATTTCTTAACCTTTAACTCACATTGGTAAGTTATTAGATTTTGAACTTTAATTGGCAAGAGTAATTAATTTTTGGATTTTAATTTTTCCCCATTAATTTTTTTTTTTTCTTTTTTTTTCTGAGGTGGAGTTTCACTCTTGTTGCCCAGGCTGGAGTGCAATGGCACGATCTCGGCTCACCGCAACCTCCGCCTCCCAGGTTCAAGCAATTCTCCTGCCTCAGCCTCCCTAGTAGCTGGGATTATAGGCATGTGCCACCAGGCCCAGCTAATTTTGTATTTTTAGTAGAGACGAGGTTTCTCCATGTTGGTCAGGCCAGTCTTGAACTCCCGACCTCAGGTGATCCACCTGCCTCGGCCTCCCAAAGTGCTGGGATTACAGGCGTGAGCCACTGCGCCCGGCCTCCCATTAATTTTATAAGAGGGGATTTCTGGCCAGGTGCTGTGGCCCATGCCTGTAATCCCAGCATTTGGGGAGGCTGAGGTAGACGGATCACCTGAGCCCAAGAGTTGGAGACCAGCCTGGGCAACATCACGAAATCCCATCTCTACAAAAAATTAAAATTAGCCAGGTGTGGTGGATGTGCCTGCAGCTCCAGCTACTCAGGAAGCTGAGGTGTTTGGATCACTTGAGCCTGGGAAGGTGAGGCTGCAGTGATCCGTGACTGCACCACAGCACTCCAACCTGGGTGACATAGCAAGACTGTCTCAGAAAGAAGGAAGGGGAGGATTTCTATTCAAATTTGGAGCTGTTCAAGCTTGTGGCATTTTATATAGGAATGTCTTCATATTGTCATTTAGTCTCATCACAAACCTCTGATAGACCATATGGTTGCATATAATTTAATTAAGATAGGAAATAAAATAACGGGGTGATTTTCAGTCTTGGGGATAGTCATGGAAATAATTTAATGAATGTTTTGTTCTGACCCATTTTAGAACCCTAGCGTTCATCTCCTTTCTAAAGGGTATGACCATAATAGCTACATGCTTAACTGAGTTAAAAACGTAATAGGTTAAAGTGATTAAGCCTTATGCTTAATGAGTTAATGGGGTGTGAGGAGAATGCCTCTTCCTCACTCCTGAAATTTCCCTCCATGTGAGGGGCCTCTATTTGGTGCAAAGCACCAGAACTCTTTCCCTGCTTCACTTGCCCCTTCAATGATAAGGAGAGATCTTGCTGGTGATTTGGGAGAGGAATTGGGCAAGTATAACTCCGTCTGTGTCTCTCTCTGTCTTGAGAGCCAGTGAAGCCAACAGGGAGTGTGATCTCTTTGCTACAAGAGGCCTGCCTCCATGTGAGTAGACCTACAGTTTTCCAGAACTGCCTGCTGCTGAGTTGGTTAAGTCTAATTCCAGGGCTCGATATTATGAAGCCCACTTTCATGAAGATATAAGCCATGTCTTCCAACATTGGCTTTATCAATCCATGTGATTAGATATGGGCAGATGCTGGGGTGGGCAAGTGGTACTATTCATTAGTCTTCCTCAAACCCCAGCACCCCTCCGAAGAAAGCAGTCTTTTCTTATTTATCCCTGTATCACCACAACATGATATGTTTGCAATAAATGTTTATTGCATGGAATGTAATTGAGACAACTTTACTTTTCTGTTCTTGGCCAAGGGGGATGAACTAATTGATCCCTAACATGTCTCTCAGTGTAAATATCCTCTGACACCTTTAAGCTGTCTCAGGTATAAATTATGAATACTTTCTAATAGATTTTTGAAGAACTCTTCCTTGGGATTCAACATTTTCACTTTGGGAATTTAGTGATACGCCACACATTGTTACCAGATAGCTACAGAAGAATAAAGTCCCAGGAGGAGTCCACTCTGGAACTTGAGGATTCTGTTGTCTTCGTATTGGTATACAAATTCCAAACATTCTTCAAATGTTCTATAAACAAAACCTAAGAGAGAGGAATGGGTGAGAGTTGTTGGTAGGTGTGGGTGATCATCTTTCTAGCCTAGTCGCTCTCAGTTGAATTGCCCACTGCAGGGAGAGTAGCCTCTGATTATTGTATGAATCCAAAGCGTCCCGTGGATTGCAACAACCTCATGACTGGATCGCCGTGCGTTTGCTGAGTCCGAGCTATTGGGGAGTGTTATGGATATATACTGCAGTTCCACAGTACGGACCAGGCAGGTGTGGGGCTTAAACTAATCCTTCCTGGCCTTAATGCAGTCTAGGACTTCTCTGTCTCCCCACACATGCTTCCTTTGTTGGTGGCAATGTCTGCATCCCCTTTCAAGATCACGTGTGGGGAAAGCAATTCCCAGATTGGTTCCTGTGGTTTAGTGTGTACACTTCAAGTGACCTACTTGGTGTCACTTGAAGGTTATCAGGAAAGAACTTATTTTCCAAATCACCAATAGCTACCAGCCTGGAACTCTCACCTCAAGCAATCTAGTCCTTCATTCTAAAGCATGAAGTCTCTAAGTACATCCTGCTAAAAGTTAAAAACCCCTAGTAAGAGGCACATAGTAAGACAGTCAGCCACTATCACTTAGGTGCAAATTGATCTGACAGTTCAACTGGCAGCTCATATCCATCAGGTTCCTTCAGACTTAATTCTCCTTGTTGCCGTGCCTTTACAGTTTCGGCACCTGCTAGACAGTGCTTCAGCTCACACCACCAGCCTCTCTCCATCCCTGCCCTGTAAGTCCACCCAGCCAGAAACCTAATGGTCCCAAAGCCCCAACCTGAGAGCTGCCACACCACACCAGCACAGGTGCCACACCCCCAAGTTCTTTTACATTCCAAACCCACGCTTACCAGAATAAAGCAGGATGTCCAAGCAGATAAAATAGAAAAATGCCTTGCTTAAGACGTGTTCCTGTGTTTCAGAAAGCTCCCACAGCCGCCCCAGCACCTGGATCAATTGTGGGTATCTATAGAAAAGAAAAGGTAGTGGCCATTAAAAAGCAGTGGATATTGTAATCCCAGCACTTTGGGAGGCTGAAACAGGTGGATCATGAGGTCAGGAGTTTGAGACCAGCCTGGCCAACATGGTGAAACCTTGTCTTTACTAAAAATACAAAAATTAGCTGGGCATGGTGGCGGGCGCCTGTAATCCCAGCTACTTGGGAGGCTGAGGCAGGAGAATCGCTTGAAACCGGAAGGCAGAGGTTGCAGTGAGCCAATATCATACCACTGCACTCCAGCCTGGGCAAAAGAGCGAAACTCCGTCTCGGGGGGGAAAAAAAAAAAAGCGGTGGATATAATGGACTTTGGGGACGGGGGGGGAGGGGAGGAGGGAAGTGAGAAGTGAGGGATAAAAGACTGCATATTGGGTATGCGTACACTGCTCAGGTGACAGGTGCACTAAAATCTCAGAATTCACCTCCATAAAATTCATCTATGTAACCGAAAACCATTTGTACCCCCAAAGCCATTGAATGAAAAAAGCAGTAGATAGGATGAAGTTCAGTAAAGTCCCTTCCTGGTCTATTCTTGGTCCTTCTCAGTAATTTGGAAGCAAATATACCTCTTAAACAGACTTCAAACACACCCCTACCCAGGACTAAAACCTCAATCTCAAATTGGCTCTTTTTTCAAACTGTTCTTTCCTGGGTCCTCTATATCAGGGTGACCAGAGTCAGAACAAATTGACCTTGGCCTCTAGTCCTGGTTGCTATTCTCTGGCCATTTGCCTCCCTGGAAGACCTTTCCCTTTGTCCCCACCTGATAGTAGTGGAGGCCCGATTCCCACAGCTGGGATGACTGTCTGACTACCCTCTGATCACTGGCCGGAGCAACCAGATTAGAGATGATGCATGGCAAAGAATTCTGTTTTTAAAAAAAAAAAAAAGACAAGGCCTGGAGCAGTGGCTCATGCCTGTAATCCCAGCACTTTGGGAGGCTGAGATGACTTGAGGTCAGGAGTTCAAGACTAGCCTGGCCAACAGGGTGAAACCGCCTCTCTACTAAAAAATACAAAAATTATCTGGGTGTGGTGGCACGTGCCTATAATCCCAGCTATGTGGGAGATTGAGGCAGGAGACTTGCTTAAACCCAGAAGGCAGAGGTTGCAGCGAGTCGAGATCGCACTACTGCACTCCAGCCTGGGAGACAGAGCAAGACTCTGTCTGAAAAAAGAAAAAAGGACGACAATTATCAGTTACATCAAACTCTACTCCCTTCCCCACCCTACAACCAGGCTAAAGTTGAACCCAGAATATTCAATAATATGACCTCCTCCCCCTAATTTTGGAAAATGCTTTAAGGTAAATACCTGCTATTCAGAAGGAGACATCTGCTAAGTCTGCAGAGGGACAGATAGTGTTGGTTGGTATTCTGGAGCAGTGCCCACATCTGAAGGGCTCGGGAGCCTGGGAAGAAAACAATTCCAGTATACTGTGGGGCATTCCTTGTATCCTCATGTCCCATCTTGCCCAGCCAGCCCTTACCTAACTCAATGGCCAAGTCCAGGTGTCCCATTATGAACTTGTTGAAGACCAGTGTCTCGGCCACGTATGCCACGATTTCAATGCCCTCGCCTTTCAGGGGGAGGTTGAAGATCTGCTCCATGGCCATGACTTCATATTTGAACCACACACCTTGGTAACCAGCCAGGTGGTGGTATAGCGAATAGTCTAGGTAAGCCTTAATGATCTGAAATGGCAGAGTGGAGGAAGACTGAGGTAGAATGCAAAGCAGAAAGCTCAGGAACATCACTCAATGTCTGCCAGTAAACGTTTGTTTATTAAGCTTGGGAATAGAGCTGGACATTTGGCCAAAGCCATGGGCTTAGATACAGAAATCATATTGGGTTTCTGCTACCTGTTTATTGAGTCATTCAGGATAAGCTTGATGTCCCCTTGCCCATGTAGTCCTTAAATGAAATAGAAACATTTTAATTTCTATGAAAAATAAAAGCAATAGCTTACATATTAGATGTATAATTGCAGAGCAAAAAGTCTGCAAGGATACACTCCAAAGTGTAAACAATTGTTACCTATTTGTTGGGGGTGGGAGGAGAGATTTTACTTTATGCACCTCTGTGATGTTTGTTATAACAAGCATGTATAACTTTTGTAATTTAACAAAAAAGAAAGAAAGGTTGGTTTGGTTTGTTTGGATTTTTTTTTTTTTTTTTTTAATAAGGACTAGTTGTTTTTTTTTGTTTTTGTTTTTGTTTTTTTTTGAGATGGAGTCTGGCTCTGTCACCCAGGCTGGGGTGCAGTGGCCAGATCTCAGCTCACTGCAAGCTCCGCCTCCTGGGTTTATGCCATTCTCCCCTCAGCCTCCCGAGTAGCTGGAACTACAGGCGCCCGCCACCTCGCCCAGCTAGTTTTTTGTATTTTTTAGTAGAGACGAGGTTTCACCGTGTTAGCCAGGATGGTCTCGATCTCCTGAATTCGTGATCTGCCCATCTTGGCCTCCCAAAGTGCTGGGATTACAGGCTTGAGCCACCACGCCCGGCCAAGGACTAGTTTTAAACCTAATTTGGAGGTCAGGTGCAGTGGCTCACATCTATAATCCCAGCACTTCAGGAGGCTGAGGCAGGAGGATTGCTTGAGCTCAGGAGTTCCAGATGAGCCTGGGCACAAAGTGAGACCCTGTTTCAACAACAACAAAAACTAGCCAGGCATGGTGGCACATGCCTGTAGTCCTATCTACTCAGGAGGCTGAGACGGGAGGTCACTTGAGCACAGGAGTTTGAGCCCAGCCTGGGCAATATAGTGAGACTCGATCTCTACAAAAGATTAAAAAAAAAAAAAAAAAAGCCAGCATGATGACACAAGCCTGTAATCCTAGCTACTCAGGAAGCTGAGGTGTTTGGGAGGATCACTTGAGCAGGGGAGGTTGAGGCTGCAGTGAGCCATGATCATGCCACTGCACTCCAGCCTGGGTGACTGAGTGAGACCCTTCTCAAAAACAAGCAAACAAATAAATCTAATTTGGAGATTTAAGAGAAACTGGTGAGAGAATAGTGAGGAGAAAAGAGTTCCTTCTAAAGAAGCAGTTTTATTATATATACAAAAACAAAAGAATACACATAAACTACTTTGAAAAATACAAACAGGAAAAATATAGTATCTCTAGTGGTGGGAGTATTGGGGTAGGGGAAGTATTTTAGAGTAGAGGCTTTTTTCTTGGAATTCCTCAGATGGGACAAAATAAGCAGCCTACAAATTCTGTGTTATAGGCAGGTCCCTGGATACTTAAACCATAGTCAGTCTTAGAGAATTCCTTTCTTCCTGGTTTGGAACATGCTCCAGAAAATGCTACCAGAAGGTAAGGATAGCCAGAAATGGTGGTGGGGGAGAGAGAATTGTTGGGTATGAGAAATCCAAGGCTGTAATAAAGGACAGCCTTGGATTTGGACCATGAGAATGGAAGCCCAACTGCTTCACTTTACAGAGCAAATATAAAGCTCCGTGTTTCTGCAGCTTGCCAGTGGTCACACTGCAGATAGGCGGAGTCCTGGAAACCACCCTCTGGCTCTCCGTCTGGGTCTTTCCATTCTCCTATGCTGAGTCCCTCACCTGCTTTTGAGCACTGAGGCGAGTGCTTCTCTGCTTTCAATCCCAGTCACCTTGACGACAAATGTCTTGGTTCACATTCCAACCTGACTTTTTATTTTCCCCACCCCAACTCTACCAGAGTTCTTAGGATATAGCTCCAAGTGTGAAGAAGTATTTCGGTCAATATAAATTGCTTGAGCAACTGCAACTGTTCTAGAAACTTAGGATATGAACAAGACAGCTGAAGAGGTCCTTATTTCGTGGGATTTACACACTGGTAAGGGAGAGAGACAAAGAACCAATGCAGGAGCAAACAAGAAATTGTCAAATGGTAATAATACCTATTAAAACAGAGTGACAAGTTAGAAAGTGAATGGGTGGCCATGACCCATTCCCTCCAGGCAGAGGGAACATCCAGTGACAGATGGGATTAAATTTCTGGTTTGAGGAACCAAAAGAGGACCAATATGGCTGGGCTTGTGGCTCCTTCATGGCCTACGGAGCTAGAATAGGATGGGAAATAGGCAGGGGTCAATCTTGATGGGCTTTATAAATTCTTCTGTATTCTAGAAGAGCCAGCCTAAGTTCACCAAAAGGAACTAATGTAGAGGACAGACTCCAGGTTAGGAATCTAAGCTCCTCCATTTTCGGTGCTACTTGACCCCTTCCCTTAATTCTTGACAATGATGACTCCAGGAGGAAGAAACCCAGACTTAATGTACTTTCATAAAGGAGCAAGGTCACTCTCATTAGATGAGTTCTATTTAGCTTAATAATTTCTTGATCATGTCTCCTGATATCTTCTTCATCCAGTCAAAGGCTTCCTTGGTTATGACCTAGACTAGTGGTTCTCCCAATTCAGCCTGGGAGCTCTAGGGATCCCTGACACCTTTTCAGAGAACACATGAGGTCAAAGCTAGTTCCATAATATCCAGGCATTAAAATTTTTATTTTTATTTTTATTTTTAAAGTCTCGCTCTTGTCATCCAGGCTGGAGTGCAATGGCACGATCTTGGCTCACTGCAACCTCCGCCTCCTGGGTTCAAGCAATTCTCCTGCCTCGGCCTCCCGAGTAGCTGGGATTACAGGCACCCACCACCACACTCGGCTAATTTTTGTATTTTTAGTAGAAATGGGGTTCACCATGTTGGCCAGGCTAGTCTTGAACTCCTGACCTCACGTGATCCGCCCACCTCAGCCTCCCAAAGTGCTGGGATTACAGGCGTGAGCCACCGTGCCCGGCTAATATCCAGACATTATTTGTGGCAGGAAAAATAGTGAAAGACCTTGTAATAGGCAAAAATACAAACTTAATGGGGGTCCTACCTAGCTTCCTAATCAAAGTCATCTCTATTTTTCTTTGGACTATCTTACAACTACGTTGCAGAAAACTGATAATAATATAAGTGATATAATTTGTTTTTCATAGAAATGTAAATATTCAGTGGAATACAAGCAATTACTACACCGTTACTAGGTAAGTTTTGTATCCATTGGTAAATTGTATTCTCCTTGGAACCACTTGGTTCCAATCTTACTAATTTTGATTGAGTCAACTCAGTGAGTTAAATAAAATCTTTGATGTGTACTTTCCATATTTGTTATGACTTATAATTCTATATTTTTAGAAAAGAATTACCCTTTAACATTTCTCTCTCACCCTCATTCTCTCATGAATGTATACTGGAGTCTTTCAGAGGCAACATTTGTGATATTGCAACAGTGAAAGCAGAAGCAGATGTGAGAATCTAGTTGTCTTCTATGAAGCCAGACATTAAAATATTGGCAAAACTTTAATACAATGCCACATTTCCCATTTTTTGTTTGGGGAACACAGTTTTAAAAAATGAAAATGGTAATTATGTTAATATGTAATAAGCTTATCTTTATTTTAAAATAATATTGTAGGCCAGGTGCAGTGCTTCATGCCTATAATCCCAGCACTTTGGAAGGCCAGTGTGAGTGGATCACTTGAGGCCAAGAGTTCAAGACCAGCCTGGCCAACATGGTGAAACCCCGTCTCTAGTAAAAATACAAAAATTAGCTGGGTGTGGTGCCGCGCGCCTGTAGTCCCAGCTACTCAGGAGGCTGAGGCAAGAGACTCTCTTGAAACCGGGAAGTGGAGTTGCAGTGAGCCGAGATCGTGCCACTGCACTCCAGCCTGGGTGACACAGCGAGATACCATCTCAAGAAAAACAGCAAATAATAATAATAATAATAATAATAATTTCGAATTTTCTTGGGTTTTGTTTCTTATATGATATTAATAGATTCAACCCATATAAATAAAAGCTATTTGGGATCTTCAGTAATTTTTAAGAGTGTGAAGTGATCTTGGAGCCAAAGTGTTTGAGAACTGCTGGCCTTGTCAAAACAAGCCAGTCAGAAAGCCTTCTATTATTATATCCTCAGAATTTTGAATCCTAATTGGCTTTCACTAGGCTTTTCTTCCCAAATGAAATTCAGAAACTTAAAGGAGCAGCTACAAAAACCCCCTACCTGGAAATGATTTTGAGTTTCCAGTGCAGTATTCATTTGCATCATAACTGCCAGCTGGGCATAATACTTCCAGTGAAAAAAATAACTGTAGCTATAGATGCGCCACAGCAAGGAGAGGCAGACAGTTTGCCGGTAAAGTTGTGCCAGCCTCTTCTTCCTATTGGATAAAGTCAACACAAATGGAACATAAGAGGTATCATTATTACCATGCTTTAGGGGAACACAGGTACACAGCGTCCTTACTATGGGCCTGGGAATCAAAACTGACTTGAATTTGAGGCCTGTCTCCATGACTGACAAACAAGCACATTAATTTTTATGGAGCACATTTTCTCCATTGTGAAATGGGAATCATAATACCTACTTTATAATGATTAAGATAATTTATGTAAAGTGTCTGTCCTGTGTCGGGTAATTGCTAAATGAAGCTATTTAAAAAGCCCATTGGTATTATTCATCACATTTGATTCTGATGACAATCCTGTAATAAAAGAGTGGAATAACTGACTCCATTTTACATATGAGGAAGGTGAGACTCAGGTTAAGTAATTAAGGCAAAGACACACAGCTGGAATGTGGTGGTGCCAGGATTCAAACTCCATCTACCTCCAGCCCAAAAGCCCAGTGTATTATTTTCTCCATTGCACACTGCTTTCAGGAACTAGTTCTCAGCTCAACACAGGTGGGTGTCAGGCCTCTGAGCCCAAGCCAAGCCATCTGTGACTTGCAGGTATACGCCCAGATGGCCTGAAGTAACTGAAGAATCACAAAAAAGTGCAAATGCCCTGCCTCGCCTTAACTGATGACATTCCACCACAAAAGAAGTGAAAATGGCCGGTCCTTGCCTTAACTGATGACACTACCTGGTGAAAGTCCTTTTCCTGGCTCATCCTGCCTCAAAAAGCTCCCCCACTGAGCACCTTGTGTCTCCCACTCCTGCCCGCCAGAGAACAACCCCCCTTTGACTGTAATTTTCCTTTACCTACCCGAATCCTATAAAACGGCCCCACCCTTATCTCCCTTCGCTGACTCTCTTTTTGGACTCAGCCCGCCTGCACCCAGGTGATTAAAAAGCTTTATTGCTCACACAAAGCCTGTTTGGTGGTCTCTTCACATGGATGCACATGACAGTGGGAAAGGAAAACAAAAACTCAGGATCCCAATTCACTATGCCAAAAGGAAAAAATTAAGCTGAAAGCTGAGTCATGCAAGAAGTCGCCTTTCCTTTTGTTCGTTAGCAGACAGCTCCAGATAAAAAGTTAAGTACCTGCACAGGCAGCTACTCTGTGTCCGCCTTATCCTGCTTTAGGTGCCTATTTACTGAGTGTGAGACAATACATAATTGACTATTCCCCTGGCTGCTCCTTTTCTCTTGCAACATGTGGATTATCATGCCCTCCCTCATTTTCCTCCAGCCCACTTTTTCCCTTTAAATACTGCAGTCTCAAACAAGGACTGTTTCTGTGGTTTTGTGTTTTTTTTCTTCTGGGCATGTCCTTAACTTTGGCAAAATAAACTTACAAATTGATTGAGACCTGTCTCGGGTACTTCCCCACCCCCCCACCCCCCCCCCCCCCGCCGCCACACTGGCCAGAGCCTCCAGTACGATGCTGAATAGAAATAGTAATAATGGGCATTCTTTTTTTAATTTCTTTTTTATTATATAAGTTCTAGGGTACATGTGCACAACGTGCAGGTTTCTTACATATGTATACATGTGCCATGTTGGTGTGCTGCACCCATTAACTCGTCATTTACATTAGGTATATCTCCTAATGCTATCCCTTCCCCCTCCCCTCAGGTACTTTTTAGTTTACAAAAAAAAAAAAGAGGATTTTTGTTTTGTTTCGTTTTGAGATAGAGTCTCGCTCTGTTGTCCAGGTTGGAGTGCAGTGGCGTGATCCCAGCTTACTGCAACCTCTGCTTCCCAGGTTCAAGCGATTTTCTTGCCTCAGCTTTCCTAGTAAGTAGTTGGGATTACAGGCACATGCCACCAGGCCTGGCTAACTCTTCTGTGTTTTCAGTAGAGATGGGGTTTCGCCATGTTGGCCAGGCTGGTCCTGAACCCCTGACCTCAGGTGATCTGCCTGCCTCAGCCTCCCAAAGTGCTGGGACAGCAAGCATGAGCCACTGCGCCCAGCCAAAAAATGAGTATTGTTACCAATTGCATTTGTGAAAGGAAAATATCTTGGCCCCCAAAATCACTAGGGAAAACTCAAGCTGGAAACTGCTTAGGGCAAACCTGCCTCCCGTTCTATTCAAAGTCACTCCTCCGCTCACTGAGAGAGATGCATATCTGATTTGCCTCCTTTGGAAAGGCTAATCGGAAACTCTTAAGAATGCAACCATTTGTGTCTCACCTATCTGTGACCTGGAAGCTCCCTCCCGACTTCCTGCCTTTGCTTCAAGTTGTCCCGCCTTTGCAGATCGAACCAATGTATGTTGGTTCTTACATATGTTGATTGATGTCTCATGTCTCCCTAAATGTATAAAACCACGCTGTGCCCTGACCACCTTGGGCACATGTTGTTAGGACCTCCTGAGGTTGTGTCACAGGCGTGTCCTCAACCCTGGCAAAATAAGCTTTCTAAATTATGATGTGGAAATGATTTTCTTTTTTAAAGGTTCTAAGGAAACATGGACAGGGTAAAATCTCTCTCTCTCTCTGTTTTTTTTTTTTTTTTGAGATGGAGTCTCGCTCTGTCTCACAGGCTGGAGTGCAGTGGCGCGATCTCGGCTCACTGCAACCTCTACCTCCCTGGTTCGAGCAATGCCCCTGCCTGAGCCTCCCAAATAGCTGGAATTACAGGTGCACGCCATCACGCCCGGCTAATTTATTTTTTAGTAGAGACAGGTTTCACCATGTTGACCAGACTGGTCTCAAACTCCTGACCTCAGGCAATCCGACCACCTCAGCCTCCCTAAGTGTTGGTGTTACAGGCGTGAGCCACAACACCTAGCCCAGGGTAAAATCTCGTATGGGTCATGGACACTCTGACATTAAATGTTGTTCCATGTTATACTCATTTTTGAGATGAGAACCTTTTGACCTGCGGATACTTTAAGCCAACAACTCCTCAGTTTTTTCTTCTTCGACACTTTTCTACCTTTTCCCTTTGTGCAGGTACTTCTTACTCCTTTTATAAAATGTGAAATGTGTGAATTACCTGTTTTAGCAGATGAATATACAGGATGCCCAGTTAAATTTGAATTTTAAAACTAATAATTTTTATGGAACGCATATGTCCTAAATATTTCATATGATAGATGTATACTAAAAAAAGTATTCACTGTTTATCTGAAATTCAAACTGAGGCATCCTGCAGCCCTCTGTGTAATGCAAAGACCACTGCCTTCTCAGAGAGATCTCTGCTGAACACCTCCCACCCCTTCCTCCTGGGGTTTCCAGGAACAGCCAGGTAGTCCCAGGAGCCCACCTCCAGCGTGCACAGGAACTCAGCTCCGTTACGTTTCCTTTTCACCTCAGGATTCCCTACATTTAAAGGAACACGTTTGGAAGCTGGGGAAGGCAGTTTTTGATGGGGTTGCAAAAGAGTTGTGGTAACTTGCTTATAGGAATAGATGTTTGTATCTTAGGCAGAACCTATAGTAATACAGCTGCTGAGCTCTCCCAAGATGGAAGAGGTGTCTTCTGTTAGCTCTCCAGGTACCCAACAAGGTGGCATCTCCTTTGGTATGAATCGCTAGATAGGTGGAATATTTTTGAATAATTCAAGCATACACACAGCAAACAAGAGTATAATGAGCGAAATGCGCTCAACACCTGCCTTCAACAACTAGCAACATGCTTATTTCATCGACCTCTCCACTCACTATTTCTCCCCACTCACTATTATTATAGTTATCCTATAGGTAGAATTTATATATATTGAAATGCCCAAATCTTAACAGTACAATTTTGACCAACAGCTACCCCCATGTAACCCACGTTGCTGTTGAGATTCACAGATGGGGGGGAGTTTTGTCCTTTGGCAAACGTCTTCAGGGCTTGCTATTTTTCTTTTGGGGGGCAAAACCCAGTGTCTTAGCATCTAATGGAAGAGGGCTTGTGACTGAGGTCCCAGGAGCGGTGGTGCAGGTTCCATCCAATGAGAACACGGATCGCCACGGGGGTTAAAGGGCTAGATGAGTTGGGAGGGACTCACCTTACAATGAGGTCCCTTATGTTTGTGTCATCAAGATTCCCTTTTGCAAAAACTGCCCTTAAAGTACTTTGTGGCAACCCTGGTCTGGAAGCACCTCCCACACTCGCCCCCTCCCCAGTGAATGGTCAGAGACAGACAGAAGTCCTTGTGCCCCCCGGAGGCCAGGCTTTGGGGGCTGACTTGGATTATGTGTAGGGCTCTAAGGGGAGTGAGACTAAACAGTCTGCTCACCCCAGCTCATTCCCTTACCCTGGAGGTGGGCTGTCTTGGGCCTGCTGATTCACATAATGAAAGTGTCTGTTTTTCTCCATACGGATATGGAGAAACAAGGAGATTAAGTTGTAAGGAAAGATTCGGTTGAGGAGCTTCAGTGCCTTCCTGAGCATTTTCTTGGCAAGCGCTATCTGGCCCATATTGAAACAGACCTACAGGGAGGTGGGAGGAAAGACAGGAAAAGAGGAAAAGCGATTATTCTAACTTAATCAGTAGGTCCCCACAATCCATATTTTGGGGATTGTTATCAAAAAGGTAATTTATGGACCAGAAACGAAATCTTCCTGTGCCTGGCATAATAGAAAATGTCTATTGGATATATGCATGAAGCATGGTTGAATGACTAGGATTTAGCATCTTAGTTGTGCATTGTCTACCCCTGGGACAATGTTTACCCATTCGGGTCCATTTTTAGAGACTGTAACAAAAATATTTCATAAAGGTATCAACCTGGGCCGGGTACAGTGGCTCACGCCTATAATCCCAGCACTTTGGGAGGTCACAGCAGGTGGATCACTTGAGGTCAGGAGTTTGAGACCAGCCTAGCCAACATGGTGAAACCCCATCTCTACTAAAATACAAAAATTAGTTGGGCGTGGTGGCACATGCACATGCCTGTAATCCCAGCTACTCTGGAGGCTGAGGCAGGAGAATCACTTGAACCCAGGAGGCGGAAGCTGCAGAGAGCCGAGATTGTGCCACTGTATTCCAGGCTGGGCAACAAAGCAAGACTCCCTCTCAAAAAAAAAAAAAAAAAAAGATGTCAACCTGGAAGACAGGGAAGATCTTGCTGGTAAGCCATGGTGAGGAGGCTGGAGCCCAGGAATTTGAGTTTCTAGAGTCTTGGCTAGAAGTCTGTGGCAAGAGATGGGAGGAGGGTATAAAAAGTATAGGGATGACTTCTACTTCTATGGAAAGGCCTAAGATATATAACAGATTCATTCAAGTCTTTAATGGTTTCTTACCTCACCTTTGAGGCTGTAAAAGGTGGCAGACTCAAATGTCTGGCTCCAAGATTTGTCCTTCTCAAGAGTTTTTAGCAACTTCTCTCCTTCATTTAAATACATATATGCCTGTAACCAGCCCAAGGAGTAGAAATGTGTTGATTTAGCAGGGATTGAGCCCACAGAAGGGCCATTGCCCCAGACTCTACTGAAGGAAGAGATGCAGGAGCCATTTCAGTGACCACCTCCACTTCCATCCCCAGCTCCACTGATTAAAATGGGCTTCCAAATTCCAGACAGGAGCTGATGGGTAAAGATCTCACCTTCATGCTTACGTTTGTCTGCTGGATCACTCCATCAAGACAATGAATCTGGAAATCGCCTTTCCTCATGCTATCATCTAGGTTGCCTTACCTGAAGTTTCCCTCAAACCAATTTCTTCCTCTCAGTAAATCTATCCCCAGCCTCCCTATTTCTAACCACACACCCACCTCCCTTGACCAGCATCCCCACATCTGTGAGAAGCTGGTCTTCAGCTTTGAAATGAATTATGAATCACCCCCATTTCCTTTGCCAGGACCATTTTGGGAGGTGGATGAGGAAGGAAGTCCCTGCACAACTCTCATCACTTCATCTTCACCTCCTAACATCATTAGGCAAATCTTAGCACATGTGCACATCAAGGTAAGATCAGACTTGAAGAACAAAGTAAGGTGAGGCAATATCTCCCAGTCTCATGCATCTTGTTGGGTATGTGTGGGAGGCAAAAAAAAAAAAAAAAAAGGGAGACAAGATGAGTTGGCCACCAGCCCCAGTCCCACCGGAATTTCTTTGATGGGAGAGGGGGTACAAATGGCACATTCTGGGACCTTGCACTGGGGCTCTGCTTCTAATCATTGTCTTCCTGATCACTGTGCACTCCTTATCTAATGAAACGGGTATGCATAGGTTTTAGAAAGTTGGCCCCCAGGGCGACCTAAGCCTCCTCCTCCTGGGACTCATTGGCTACATCCCCATCATCACCCCGAATATGTGCATGAAATATGCAGGAGACTTTCCTTCTTAACATAAATGCTTTCAAGGACAGGAACTTAGTGACATTTTTAATAGTTTAATTTTAGAATTTTATATAAATCTAAGGTAAGAGGGTTGATTAGGCTGCTGTGACCAGTAGCAACTGTAAATTGTGGAAGGTCTATGAAGCTCTTCCTGAAGCTGGCTGAAGTCAGATGAAGCAAGGGCCCAGGAAGACATTTCCTCAAGTGAGTTCATGGAAGGTTAGCCCAGCCAGCTGCTCCATGAAAAGAGATCTAAGAGCAAATAAGTTTGAGAAACACAGTATACTTCAGCCTAGCCTGGCCTTTACCCTTCTGTGTCCTCTGAACAGATTTATATGTATCTCAGTATATCAAAGGCCCTGAAGTATCTAAAGGAATCTATTTACCTGTATTCAGCTCAGTGATTTCCAACTTACTTAACAATGAATTCTGTTTATTTCATTATGTGTATCAAATCCCCTCATTTCTAGGGGCATATTGTCCTGGAACCTTATTTATAATTACCCTAGAGAAGCATTCACTAGTGCTTTGGTGGTCTAAGGGTATGTGCGATAATCCAGCACACATTACATGATGACGAAGGTGGGCAGAGCCTCTTTGGGGATCACAAGATTAAAACCAGAATTGGCTGGGCACAGTGGCTCATGCTTGTAATTCTAGCACTTTGGAAGGCCAAGGCGGGCGGATCCCTTGAGCTCAGGTGTTCAAGACCAGCCTGGGCAACATAGTGTAACCCCATCTCTACCAAGAACACAGAAAATTAGCCGGGCATGGTGGCACATGTCCGCGGTCCCAGCTACTCAGGAGGCTAAGGTGGGAGGATGGCTTGATCCCAGGAGGCAGAGAATGCGCCACTACACTCCATCCTGGGTGACAAAGTGAGACTTCATCTCAAAAACAAACAAAAAACCAGAATTGCACTCATCCAAAGACCTATAGGTATTTTGCACTCACAGGTATTTTAGGCTTAACAGAGGGTAAATGCCACTTGAGGAAGACTATGCTAAGAGTCCTCTCTGCATCATTTTGGGAATGAGATGTGCCCCCTTACCTCCCATACAGGTAGACAATTCATGGCAAGTTTCTAAAGGTGGCAATATTTTAAATAATTTACAATGCTAGTTGCAATGTATTCCAATTCTCTTTTCTCAATCTTAGATCATTTCCCTTCTAAGCAATGTGATTTTCAGTGGAAAGGGGTGCTGTCGGGAATATACAATGTGAAGTAATCAGAAAGCATGCTGGAGCTTCCCTTCTGGCTCTATGTTACATGAATTGTCTCTAGGGTGGAGGTGGTCTGGGTAGAAACAGCTTACCATGTAGTTATCATGCAAGATGAGATAAGCAGATGCAATTTCTAAGAAGTAATATAAGGCTTTGTTATTTTCTCCCAATGCCAGAAAATGGTGGGCCAGAGGCAAGATGACAATCTCTAGGATTTCTTCACACTGGCAAGATTCCAGAGGGATAATGTCTTCATCAGATGTCTTCATTTTTGTTAACACGTCGTCAAAGAAATTCAATATCTTTTCTCTTATTTTGTCAGGACTGTCCATATGCAGAAATAAATAATAGTAACTTACACAGTATCACTTTTGATATTAAAATATCTTTAGGCCAGGCGCGGTGGCTCATGCCTGTAATTCCAGCACTTTGGGAGGCCGAGGCGGGTGGAACACCTGAGATCAGGAGTTCAAGACCAGCCTGGCCAACCTGGTGAAACCCCATCTCTACTAAAAATACAAAAATTAGGCCGGGCGCAGTGGCTCACGCCTGTAATCCCAGCACTTTGGGAGGCCAAGGCAAGCGGATCACGAGGTCAGGAGATCAAGACCATCCTGGCCAACATGGTGAAATCCCATCTCTACTAAAAATACAAAAAATTAGCCGGGCGTGGTGGCAGGCACCTGTAGTCCCAGCTACTCAGGAGGCTGAGGCAGGAGAATCACTTGAACCCGGGAGGTGGAGGTTGCAGTGAGCTGAGGTTGTAGCACTGCACTCCAGCCTGGGCGACAGAGCAAGACTCCGTCTCAAAATAAAATAAAATATCTTTAAAAACAAAAGAGCAGGATAATAAAACCTAGTGTGGATACTACTGACTAAATTCACCATGCATACCCCCGGAAGTTTCCCACTTGTATCTAAGAGGTCAAACGTACTGGCCAGACAAATGATTCTAATAGTGTTTTGAATTTAATGACAATTGTTTATGCTCTACTTCCTAAACAATGATATATGCCTCTACCTGGGATTTTCAGGAAATAATGCGGATGTCTCAGGAATCTCTGATTTGGACAGGATAAGATCTTCTTGAGCTAGAAAATAAACAAATGAGTTGTATGGGTCATTGAAATGTTCTCTGTAGTGGAGATATCTGCTGTCTACCTGAGACTTTTGTTCCCTTTATGGAATTGTTGCTGCCCAGCCAGAAACCACAATGCCCAGTCACCATTGCATCTTAGGTGAAGCCACATCATGAGTTCTCACAATAGAATTAGATCAGAAGTAATATATGTCACCTCTAGGCTGAGATGGTTAAGTGTCTTCTCTGCCTTCTCTTTCCACAAGAAAGCAAATAATTCTAAGAACCTGAAGGATAGCGAACCCACAAGTTGGGAGGAGCCTGGGTCCCTTTGCATGCAAAGCCTTTGGTTAATACTTGCATTGGATTATATCACGAGGTGGAAATAAATTATCACTCTCTTGTGTTAAGCCACAGAAATGTTGAGATTTGTGATAGCTAATACCATTATCCTAAGTAATTTATTCTGCAATAAAAACTATGAATTAAGCCTGAAGAAAGTGACATCAGTTTCCAATGGAGAAATATAGATAATGAAATGAAATACCCCAAAAGGTTAACTGAAGGGCAGAGAATCTTAAATTAAAAACCTCAGTCTAAGCATACTTGAATAGTTTAGAAAATTCCATAATGATCTTAAAACAGAAAACAAATGAGGCTTGTCTAGTCCAGTCATTTCTCCCTTCAGGCAGAAGAAAGAATCCCAGAGAGGGGAAGGAACTCGTCTCATATAACTGTTAGTGGTGGATGTAGGACTAGAACTTAGGTTTTCTGGCTCCTAGGCTAATGCATCACTCCATACATCTTATAGATGCAGTTTGAACATATAAGAAGTTATCAACTTCTTCTGAAAGCCCCTCTGTGCCCTTGCCCCCATAGGTAAGTACCCCATAGATAAGTACCCCAACTCCTGTGTGCCCATCAACCCTGTGCAGACCTGTATCATAATCCTTACTGCACTGCATAGAGATCAATTTGGCCACCTCTTCTCCTAGATTACTATTTATTGATTCCTTAGTGACTAGCAGCTGAATATATTGAATTATGACCCTGTCCCCCTAGTTCTCTAAAACTGCTCTTGTTAAAGTTACCTGTGGCCACCATGTTGTCAAATCCAAAGGCTACATCTTTGTCTGCACTTGATTACCTCTCAGCAGCATTTAATACAAGCGACCACTCTCTCTTTTCACTCATTCTTTTAGCACACATTGCTTTGTGTGTTATAAGGGAATTGGTTGCCCACTTAATTGGCTTCTGTTCTTCTACCAACATTCTAAATGTTGGTAAACCTCAGTTTGGTCCTGGGCTCCATTCTCCATTCACAATTTCTCCCTAGGCAGTTTCATCTGCCCATGACTTTTAATTACATTCATATGCTAATGGATTTCCATTTTATATATCTAAGCCTTGACATCTACTTTAACTACAGACCCATATATTCAAACACCACCTTGGCAACTGCCACTTGAATGTGTAATAGGTATTTCAAAATTAACATGATTCAAACAGAAACTCTTTAATCTCTCCTCCAGAAACTTATACCCACTTACAACTTTTCCTATCTTAGTAAGCATCACTGCCATATATCCATTTTCTCAAGGCAAAAACCTGCACAAGATCCTTGATTATTTTCTTTCTCTTACCCCCATCCCTACTCAGTCTATCAGAAAGTCCCATTGACCATACCCAAAAACATATCTGAATTCATCGTGTTCTGTCCATCTTCAGTACAGCACCATCCCAGTCCACCACCAAAATTTTACCTGGACAACTGTAAAAAACTAATCTCCCTTCTATTCCTATCCTTTTCAGTCTTTTTCTGTAGAGAAGGCAGTACCATTTAAAAAGTATGATTCAGATCTCTGTGGCAGGAACTGCCGGTTTCCCATCTCTTATCTCCATTGTCCCTTTTCTCATTAGTAATAGAATTCAATGTTATTCAGGACAGCGAAATTCTTCAGCTTCCCTTGCAACTGGATATAGTCATGTGACTAGGTTCTGATCAATGGGATGTAAGAGGAAATACTGGGTAGGACTTTTAGAAGATCCTTTAAAAGGGAGGGGACATCCTTTCATGTTTTGGCTTCTTTCTCCTTCTGGCATTAAATGTGCTGGCTGGAGCCTCAGCAGCTGTTTTGGACCAAGGTCCGTGATGATCATGAAGCCTCCATACTAGTCCCAGTGATGAGGCAAGCCTTTTACATGAGAAATACATAAATATAATACATTTGATAATAAATAAATTTAAGCCACATTAGCTAGGTCCTTATTATATGCAGCCAATACTCATTCTAACTGATATATTTCCAATGTGTTCCAATTCACATAGACTGAAATTTAGACTATTTATCAAAGTCTACAAGGCCCCTTGAAGATTTTATTGCTTAATCTCTTCATTATCTGTCAGCTGCCATTAAAATTCAAATTTATGAGAATAGACATGTCTATCATTAATAATAAAATAAAAATTAATAATAAATGTCTATCATTTTTCACTACTATGGTCCAAATATCTAGGTCACTTCCTGGCACAGGGTAGATGCTTAATAAATGTTTGTTGCATACATGCACATTTGTTGAAAATAAGTCAATTAGTAAAATGAAAATGCTATTCTTCCTTCAACACTTTATGTTTAAAATTGTAATGGTGGCCAGGCACAGTGGCTCATCCCTATAATCCCAACACTTCAACACTTTGGGAGGCTGAGGTGGGAGGATCGTTTGAGTCCAGAAGTTTGAGACCAGCTTAGGCAATATGGCAAGACCTGTCTACAAAAAGAACAAAAGAAGAAGAAGAAAAAATTAGCGGCATGTGGTGTTATGTGCCTGTAGTCCCACCTACTTGGGAGTCTGAGGTTGGAGGATGGCTTGAGCCTGGAAGTTTGAGACTGCAGTAAGCCCAGATCATGCCACTACATTCCAGCCTGGGCAACAGAGCAAGACTCTGTCTCAAATAAATAAATAAATAAATTGTAATGGTGATAGAATGGAATGCGAAGATTGGATAGATAAAGCAAACAGAGTCAGGGCGTACAAAGTATGCTCTTTGTCATTATGTCATTTATTGCTTGGGTGAATCATATTATTATTACTATTTTTTTTTGGATGGAGTTTCACTCTGTTGCCTAGTCTGGAGGGCAGTGGTGCGATCTTGGCTCACTGCAACCTCTGCCCCCTGAGTTCAAGTGATTCTCGTGCCTCAGCCTCCCTAGTAGCTGAGATTACAGGGCCGCACCACCACGCCCGGCTAATTTTATGTTTTCTTTTCTTTTCTTTTCTTTTCTTTTTTATTGAGATGGAATCTCATTCTGTCACCCAGGCTGGACTGCAGTGGCACGATATCAGCTCACTACAACTTCCGCCTCCCAGGTTCAAGTGATTCTCCTGCCTCAGCCTCCCAAGTAGCTGGGACTACAGGTGTGTGCCACCATGCCTGGCTAATTTTTTGTATTTTTAGTGGAGATGGGGTTTCACCGTATTAGCTAGGATGGTCTCGATCTCCTGACCTCGTGATCCCCCCACCTCGGCCTCCCAAAGTGCTGTGATTACAGGCTTGAGCCGCTGTGCCCAACCAGAATCATATTATTTTTGATTCTCATTTTTTTATTTACAAAGGAGATGCTATATTAAGAGTTTCCTACTACAAGGAGAATCTGTAAAAATCAAAAGAAAAAAGATACAAAATGCCTGTAAGTTCTCAAAAGAAAAGAGAAAAGCAAAGATATCACCTGCCCACCTTATGGTTTCAAATAACTAAAAATAAGACTTTAGGTTCAAGATGTCAGACTACCTCTTGGGTTTATCTTCTATCTCCCCAAGTTCAGGACATTTAGCTAACTAAGTGAGAATAAAATGATTTTTTTTTTTTTTTTTTTGAGGCAGGGCCTTGCTCTGTTGCTCAGGCTGGAGTGCAGTGGCACGATCATAGCTCGCTGCAGCCTCAACCTCCCTGGCTCAAGGGATCTTCCCACCTCACCCTGCTGAGTAGCTGGGGCTACAGGCGCCTGCCACCACACCCAGCTAATTTTTTGTATTTTTTTGTGGAGGGGGTGTTTCATCAGGCTTCTCAGGCTGGTCTTGAACTCTGGAGCTCAAGCAATCCACCTGTCTCAGCCTCTCAAAATGCTGAGATTACAGGTGAGCCACTGTGCTTGGTAAGAATAAAATGATCTCTGAAAGTACAAATTCCACATGTATAGGATGGAAGGGCCACACTCCTGTCTTAGGGTCACTTAGCTACCCGTCTGCCTAGAATAGTCTTCCTCAGCCACTCACACAGCAAAATCCTTCACTTCCTCTGTCTTTACATGAATCTTGCTCTGCAGTGAAGGCACCCAAATGACTCTGCGTTCCTTATCTTCCTTGTCCTACCCAACATTCTTTTCTGTTTCCTCCATGGGATTTATCACTTATACTATATGCTTTCTTTCTTTCTTTCTTTTTTTTTTTTTAAGAGTTGGGGTCTTGCTCTGTCACCCAGGCTGGCGTATAGTAGGGTGAACATGGTTTACTGCAGTCTCAAACTTTCGGCCTCAAGCAATACTATTGAGTAGCTGGGACTACAGGCACAAGCCATCACACCTGGCTAATTTTTTTTGAAGAGATGGGGTCTTGCTCTCCTGCCCAGGCTGGTCTTGAACCCTTGGCCTCAAGCCTCCAAAGCCACTGGGATTATAGGCATGAGCCATTGCACCCAGAAATTTACTTCTTTATTATGTTTTTGTTCTCCACTGTCTACTTTCCCCCAACAGAATGCTGTTTTGTTCACCGATGCAAAACACTGATGCTGTTTTGTTCAGATGCCTAGAACAGTAAGCAGTGCCTGGCACATAGTAGGAACCCAATAAATAATTGTGGAATGAGTAAATGAAATGCTGAATGAAAGTTCAACATATCTGTAGAAGATAAAGGAGTGAGAAGAGTAGTCATTGATGAAATAGGTGGAAGAAGCTGAAGGGAATGCCCAGGAGGGTAAACCATTGGAATGAATCAAAACTTAGAAAATAACAGTTCTTAAGAAGGACATGAGGACCAAAAGAGAATTGAAAGGGAACCAGCTACCAGTTTCCTCCCTATCTGATTCACACATAATGCAGTGGCCCTGAATCTCCTCCAGTTATGTCTTTTTTTTTCCCTTTTGGGGAGAGCAGTGGCCATGATCATGGCTCACTGCATCCTTGAACTCCTGGGCTCAAGAGATCCTCCCACCTCAACTTCCTGAGAAACTGGGACTATAGATGTGCGCAACCATGCCTGGCTAATTTTCTTATTTTTAATTTTTTGTAGAAACAGAGTCTCAGTTTGTTGTCCAGGCTGGTCTTGAACTCCTGGCTTCAAGTGATCCTTCCACCCCAGCTTCCCAAAGTGCTGGGATTACAAGCGTGAGCCACCACACTTGGTCCCAATTACGTCCTTGACTGGTATTGCCTAAAGGTTATACTCCACACTTTGGGAGATTCAGGGATAATGGATAGACAGAGTATCTATCTGTCTAGGATAGATGGAAGCAGGATGTTTTAAGGAAGACATTGCAAAAAGTCTCCTAGTAACTCTAGGAAAAATAAACATTTGTTAAGAAATCTATTCACAGTATATTACTTGGTTTGTAATGGACAACATTTACATAGTCTTAATAATGTAAACACTTCACTGACTTATCTAATGCCAGTTATATGACAATATAGGGGAGAGGGGCCGAGGAGTGGTGTAACAGAGTTAAATCCTCATCTGCCATAGCCAGAAAACAGATGTCAGAATTTGATTTTTTAAAAAATCAATACAAGCAATATTAATATACCATTTAGTATATGGAGGTAACGACTAGAAAGAGTAGCTAAATTAAAAATGTTTGCCCCTGCCGGGCGCGGTGGCTCAAGCCTGTAATCCCAGCACTTTGGGAGGCCGAGACGGGCGGATCACGAGGTCAGGAGATCGAGACCATCCTGGCTAACATGGTGAAATCCCGTCTCTACTAAAAAAATACAAAAAACTAGCCGGGCGAGGTGGCAGGCGCCTGTAGTCCCAGCTACTCGGGAGGCTGAGGCAGGAGAATGGCATAAACCCAGGAGGCGGAGCTTGTAGTGAGCTGAGATCTGGCCACTGCACCCCAGCCTGGGCGACAGAGGGAGACTCCGTCTCAAAACAAACAAACAAACAAAAAATGTTTGCCCCTGACTGGAACTACTGAAGGTGTGTGCGACAGTGGGCCATGGGATTACTGTTTTAGGATACAACATTTAGGGAATTTACAAAGTCTCTACAGTTTGTCTAGTCGATAGCCTTCTGAACGGGTGAAAAATTCTGATAGGAGAAATAGTAGAGCTTTGGCCTCACTCAGGTGGAGGTGCTGATGGAAGGGCTACCAGCAGACATTATTCAGAGACATTTGGTCACATATGCTCCAGAACTGAACTGCCAGTTGATTGGAAAATCTGCAAATAACTGAAATTGTTTGCTTTGATGACAACAGTCAGCCTGCTAAAGGCCAGCTGCTCAAACTGACCTGTCTTCTAGCTGTCAGCATATTTTAGCTTATTTTATCCCCCCAAATAAAACATCAATCTACCAAAAAATACATCTATGTATATGTATGTGCGTGTATGTGTGTGTGTATGTGTATGACTCACTGACCCCATACAGTCGAATATTGTTCTTTTCCCTTTCCCTCATCTCTTTCCATCATTTCATCTCCTACTGATACTTTCATTGGTTCTTTGAGTAGGGCCCTGTGTGGGATCCTTCACTAAAGCTTCCTTAATTCAGGCAGCACATCTTCTCAGTGCTCCACAGTCTGCCTCCCTTACCCCTGTCTCATTCTAGCAGTCCACACCCAAGGGTCTTCTCACCCTCCCAAGGGCACTCTGGGAAGAACTTAAAATGGTTCCAGTCCTGCTCTTTCTCCCAGGTGGGTTTTATCTGATCCATGAGAAACCCTCACACATCCTTTCCCACAGTCTGGGATGGCAGCTTGATCCCAATGCAGCCACAGGCCATTTCAGCCTTCTTAGGCAGGAGGCAGGCCCCAGGGTTCTATGTCCTCTGATTCTAAGGAAGACACCTCACTAGGCTTGAGGTGATGAAGTAAACAACCCACTTGAGGAGGGCACACAGCACCTCATCAGTTCTCACCAAAGAGAGCTCTTCACAAATCCTGGCCCTCTACACACTCTTCCTCATTTCTGTGTCTTACATCTGGGCAAAGGATCCAAGATTATAATTGATTCTCAGCTATTTCCTTGGTAAATTCTGTATATCCACTGCCTCAGTTTGAATTGCAGCATTCATTGTATCTTGGTGCTCTGGCACAAATTTCAATTTCAACATCATGTTACACACATACCATTTTTGTGATGATAATAATAATGATATTACCAATTTTGTAAAAATATAACAGATGAGAGAGAATTTAATACATACTAGTAATAGAACTAAACTCAGGTAGGTGTACATTCCCCTGACATCTTCCTTGCCCCGGTGAGGGTGAGACTACTGCTGAAGTCTTATCCTCTTTGTTTTTTTTGTTTTTTTTGTTTTTGTTTTTTTGAGGCGGAGTCTTGCTCTGTCGCCCAGGCTGGAGTGCAGTGGCCGGATCTCAGCTCACTGCAAGCTCCGCCTCCCAGGTTTACACCATTCTCCTGCCTCAGCCTCCCGTGTAGCTGGGACTACAGGCGCCCGCCACCTCGCCCAGCTAGTTTTTTGTATTTTTTTAGTAGAGACGGGGTTTCACCATGTTAGCCAGGATGGTCTCGATCTCCTGAATTCGTGATCCGCCCGTCTTGGCCTCCCAAAGTGCTGAGATTACAGGCTTGAGCCACCGTGCCCGGCCCTGTTATCCTCTTTGTACTCAAGTTTTCAGAGGACTAGAAATCTTCATAGTCCAGATCTTAAAGCTCTGAACTTACAGCCTGATTCCTGCCTTCCAAAAAGGGAGATGGACTAGTGTGAGTGCAGTTTCAACAACATGCTTGTCCCACTGTGCAAAGCTGCAAGTTTCTCACTCTCTTGATTTCTACTTCATGCTGTGTCTATGAACTTCCTATCTTCTGGCAAGTATTACCTAAAAGTCCAACCCCACATTTGGGGGAGCTCAGGTATAATGAGCAGAGGATGAACTTAGGAATTAGACTGATGGCAGATTGAATAAAGCCTGTCACTCATTCTGTGGTATTGGGTAAGTTACTTAAGCTTCCAGAACCACAATTTAAAAAATCTACACAATGAAAATAACCCTCATCAACCTTAAAAGGTTAATACGAGGATCCACTGAGAATGCACATGAAATAGAGAACGAATGAGAAAAAAAATTTTATTTTGCACCTGCTATGTGCTAGGCACTTTAGATACATTTCTTCCTGATTTTTAATATCCTTATAATATAGGAGTCCTCTACTTGTAGCCTCTGATTTCCCAACCAGATTTAGCCATAATCACCAAGGTCCTCTGACTAGGGTAGACAGCCCGTTAGGAGCTCCCTGGCCAGAATTGGTATTATAGCTTTATGTCTGACACCCATCATGCCCGCAGTGACTGAGTCTTTGGGTCCTTACATCCCTCAAATCTTCTGCTATGTTTTCTCAGATCACATAGCTGATTGGTGTTATTGGTTTGTAACTTTTTAAATTTGCTTCTCAGATGGTCTTGAATTCCTGCCCTGAAACCAAGCTCTCTTTTCTGGAGCCCTGACCTGCTTAGCCCTGGCTAATTCTCTCTCAATCATATTCTTGTCCCACTGGAACCTGTTTCAAACTAGACCAACAAAGCAATAATATTCTTATCTGCCAAGAAACACCGTGTCATCATGTCAGCTTGTACCCCCCTTTGGATTCCATCCTTTGGTGTGAATTAAGTGGGATATTTTAGTTTAAGTTCTGGTCACACCCCATTTTGCCAGAGCCCCTATCCCCAAATCATCCCTGACAGTTATAGTGAGATTGGTTCACTAGACTCAATACAGGTACATTCCCTTACTCTTCTCTTCACCATTGGCCTAGGCTGCTGAAGTCTCATCATTCTTTGTACCCAAGCCGCTTATGGGACTTGAAGCCCTCAAGGTCCACACCCACTCCTTCTAGATCTTAGTCTCTAGATTTCCCAAGAACAGTTAGGATAATTTAAAAATGAGGTAGGTTACTTCCAAATCCATGAGACGTAGCCATCTTTTTAATGGCATCCATGTCTAAAGTGTTGAGCCGAATATTCACTGTGAAGTGATGATAGGGAATGAAGTCCTTGCTTCGGCAGTGGTCACACCTGTGGGCATCTTCTTCCAAAAAGCGGGCACATTTCAAGTGCATGGCTTTTCTCTGGTCCTTGAGCCACAGCTCGTAGGCTGTTTTCTGCATCATAGGGCTACAGAATCGAATCCTGTGGCACTCGATCACCTCATTCTCCAGTTCCCGAAGCTCTTCCTCTTCACCGTGATCTGGAGAGAGCAAAAAGGGTTTTTTCAGCCAGGCAGTGGGCAACAGATCAGCCCCTTCTACCTAACACAGGTCAATTATTTGATCTAGATGGGTCCTTAAGAGGAAGCTGAGTCACTCCAGGTGCTACTCACCCATCCCTTCACTGGGCTTCAGAGACAAGGAGCGATAGTGCACCTCAAATGAGGTATCGTTCTGTTTCAGGGCATTTTGAAGCTCCTTGCCATTCCGGAAACAATGAAAAATGTTAGATTCCACTAGGGTTGCCAGGGCCTTGATCATCATCTTCATATTCCAACAGGGGAGAATCTCAAACAACAACTCGGTGGTGAAGGTCAGGCCAATGATGGCAGCACATCTCACCAGCATTTGGTGGGAAAGGCTCATGCTATCCAGCTGGATCAGAGAGATTTCTGCAGGTAGAAGATCACACAGTAGAAAACTAGTTATTTGTCTTTATCAAATATGCTGTATTTGATATAACCATCCTGCTCTACAGTTCTTGTTGAAAGAAACTCAGTCAAGCTAAGTCAAAAGAAGTATTTGTTTAGTACCTAATTTGTGGAAAGCACTTGTGCTGAGAGTACTAAAGATGCAGCCTTATGGCCTGGAAAGACACATGGCACAATGACCTGACAAAATTAAGATCGATTTCATGGTGTTCTGATTTTGTGCTAAAGTGTGACAAGCGTGTGTGAGGAGAGGAGAGGACATTGTAATCACTATTGTCAGAAGGAGCAGGCCCTGCCATTCCTGTGCTTTGTTGACTTCCTCAGCTGGTCCTTCTGTATCTTCTTCTCTGGCTCCCCTTTCTGCTGGAAATTTTTCTCTCAATCTGCCCTGGAAATTTATGTCTTTTCATGACATACATTATCATCTCTGTGTCATGACCAATTGTCAGAAAGTTCACAGCTCCTATCCCAACGTTTCATCTAAGCTTGAATATCGTAGCTCACATGGCTTTCTGGACATTTTGACCAGGATGTCCTTCTGTTAGGGACAAAATTAGAACTTCTCAACTTGCCCAAAAAACACCGTAGAAACTAAGCAAGTCTTTTTTTTTTTTTTTTTCCATCTCGCTCTTGTTGCCCAAGCTGGAGTGCAATGGCGCGATCTCGGCTCACTGCAACCTCTGCCTCCCTGGTTCAAGCAATTCTCCTGCCTCAGCCTCCCAAGTAGCTGGGATTACATGCATGTGCCACCATGCCAGGCTAATTTTTTTTTGTATTTTTAGTAGAGACGGGGTTTCTCCATGTTGGTCAGGCTGGTCTCTCGAACTCCCGACCTCAAGTGATCCACCCGCCTCAGCCTCTCAAAGTGCTGGGATTACAGGAGTGAGCCACCGCACCTGGCCAATAATATGTCTTTCATATAAACTCTTGTTTGTCATTTATTTCTCATAAAAGTGGATGGCAGGAAGTATCTCAGTATTAGATTTCCTCCCTCATTATTTGGTTTCTGTTTAATTGAAAATGTACAATATTTCATTCTTTTATGCAGATCCCGGAATATACACAGGTGGAAAGATGGCTCTTAATTAGGAAAAAAGCCAGGCCTACCCTGGAGCCTTCTCCCTGCTTCAGGCAGTACAGAGCAAACACACAAACAACCTGTGTTGCTGTTTTTCTTTTTCGTTTTAAAAACAGACATCCTAGAGAAAACCAAAGTGAAGTTTAGGGACTAGAAAATAAATACCAGGTCAGATTTTCTTTTCTGTCTTTTCTTTTCTTTTTCTTTTGAGATGGAGTCTCACTCTGTCACCCAGGCTAGAGTGCAGTGGCTCACTGCAACCTCCGCCTCCCGGGGTCAAGCAGTTCTCCTGCCTCAGCTTCCCAAGTAGCTGGGATTATAGGCGTGTGCCTGGCTAATTTGTTTGTATTTTTAGTAGAGATGGGGTTTCACCATGTTGGCCAGGCTGGTCTCGAACTCCTGACCTTGTGATCTGCCCGCCTCAGCCTCCCAAAGTCCTGGGATTACAGGCGTGAGCCACCGCGCCTGGTCAGATTTTCTTACCTTTTAATGATGTTGGAGGTGACAGGTTTTTCAGTCTGACACCACTTGCGAGGTGACAGACTTCACTTTCCTCATCACTTTGGAGAGTAACCATGTTTAACCTCTCTAGTGGCTTAATGAAATACTCTACAGGGGTATAAAAGGGAAGAAAAGTTGAGTCATTAGTCTGTCTTATAAGGTCTGATTTTCCAATGAACTTTGAGATGAATCTCATGTGAGGAAGAGTGTGTGGAGATGTATATTGGCTCACCAAATATTCTGGAAACCTTTTTTTTGTTTTGTTTTGTTTTTTGTTTTTTTGAGACAGAGTCTCTCACTGTCGCCCAGGCTGGAGTGCAGTGGCGCGATCTTGGCGCCTCCTAGGTTCAAGAGATTCTCCTGCCTCAGCCTCCCAAGTAGCTGGGATTACAGCCGCCCACCACCATGCCTGGCTAATTTTTATAGACATGGGGTTTCACCATGTTGGCCAGGCTGGTCTCAAACTCCTGACCTCAAGTGATCCGCCTGCCTCGGCCTCCCAAAGTACTGGGATTACAGGTATGAGCCACACTGCACGAGGCCGCTGGAAACCTTGTTCTAAGTAAAACTGATTAATGAAAATCTAGATGTACTCAAAAATGTTTTGTCTCCCTCTGTCAACCCTGCCCAACCAAAGGAACTGGCACTATTGATGTCTTCCATAGGATATAAGGCTTTACAAACATTTGATTCACAGTCAGATTATCAGAATGTATTACAGTATACAGAAACATGTATTTGTATGTATACATTTACATACCCACACTCAGATACAAACACATTCTGTGAGGCACTGTACTCTAATTAGGACATGGCTACATCAGAAAGAGATATTTTAATTGGTGAAGTTTGAATAGTAAATGTGCCTAGTAATTTGGTTTCCTAGTACTCCAAAATGCATTATTTTTCTGTCCCTTGAGCCATTCATGCAGTCCTTGATAGCTGCAAGACTATGCTAGGTGAGGTGGAAATAGGAAGGTGAATAAAACCAAGTTCCTTATTTCCTAGAGCTCTAAGTCATGTATGCAAAGAGCTGGACTGCCAGGCAGTACATGAGTGCCGTGTGACTGGACACAAACAGTAAGCACCAGAATTCACATCAATGCAGGACATATGTATTAAGGACTTTCTGTGCATCATATCCAGTGAAGGCTATAAACGTGAATAACACATGCTTCCGGCCCTCAAGGGGCTTAGAAATCTATGGAGACAGATATATAAGTAACCAATTATAACACCAGGATGAGTGACTTAAGAGCTAAAGAGCAAAGAGTAGCATGTTGTGGGAACAGAAAATAACAATTAAATCAGACTTGGTGGATTCAGAAAGACTTGATAGAGGAGGAAGTACTTTGATTGATCCTTGAAGGATGAAGAGATATTGTAAGCAGAAAGTGGAGGAGAGGCCAATGCAAAGGCATGGGAACCTCAGAGTACTTAGTGAGTTAGGGGAATGGAGTGGCCCAGCGTGGCTAAAGTGCAGGGGCTGGAATGCTAAAGTGCTATGTGGGGGACGTGGAGACGTGTTCAGAGAGCTAGTTTGGGAGCACAGCATGGAGGGCATTAAACACCATAATATGAAGACTGGACCTTATAGACAAGAGGGAAAGATCACAGATTTCTGAAGAGGGGATACTAGTAATCCAACCAGTCATATTTAGGAAGGTAGCACTGGAAGCAGCATATGGAAAAGGCGCGAGACCAGGACAGGGAAGACTATGTAAGGAGTTATAATAATGGAATGTCAAGAAGTGAGGATGCATAGAACCAGGTAAGTGGTTCAGCAAGGAGAAAGCAAATACTAAAGACATGGAGGAAATGGGGCCTAAGCAAGACAGTGATAGAAGTGACAGAGACATGGAGTACAGAAGGAGGGGTGGTTGAGGAGGGAGGATAATGCATGAAGTTTTAGATTTATTAAGTTTAAAGGAATCTGTGGAATAGTTCAGTGGGCAATTGGAAATATGGGTGTGGAACTAAGGGTGAGGTTAGGGTTCGACACACACACGAAGGCTGAGAAATAGATGAGTAAATGAAAACAACTGGGGAAAGAGTTGTTTCTAATTCTGGCAAGCTAGCAAAAGGAGAGGGTTAAGGATAGAACTTGAAGAATGTCCCAAGAGGAGTAGACCCAGGGAGAGAGCCAAGAAGCATCTGATGACTAGTCAGAGAGGGGAACAGGAGGAGTGTGGGGTCAGGGAAGCCAAGAGAGGATAGCATACCAAAAAGGGGGCCGTGTGTGTGTGTGTGTGTGGGTATGTGTATGTATTGGGAGTAGGAGAGTGGGGCTCAAGAGTATGATGTGGTCCCTGCTCTTTTATGCTTATTTCCCCTTTCAGGACCTCACACTGAGACAACCATTTTTTCCATCACTCAGCCAGTATTAACTGATTGCCTCTAGGTGCTAGGAATTTTCCTAGGATTGGGGATTCAGGAGAGCACAAGACTCCCTGGCTCATGAAGCTCACATTCTAATGGGAGACAAACATTAAACAATAGATAAATACATTAATAGGATAATCTCATAATGTAATTCAATTGTGTGAAATAAATAAAAGGGTGATACACAGAATGTACTCTTTACTCAGGTTCGCCTGTTGTCAGCCTTTGCCCCATTTACTATATCCTAGGTTCCTTCTAGGTGTATGTATTTTTCTGAAGCATTTGAATATAAGTCACACACATCACACCCTATACTCCCAAATACTTAACTCTGTATTTTCTAAAAATATTGACACTCTTTGTTTGTTTTGTTTTTTTGAGACAGGGTCTCACTCCTATTGCCCAGACTGGAGTGGAGAGGCGTGATCATAGCTTGCTGCAGCCTCAACCTCCCTGGCTCAAGCAATCCTCCCACCTCAGCCTCCCAGGTAGCTGGGACTACAGGCGTGCAACACCACACCCTGCTAATTTTTGTATTTTTAGTAGAGATGGGTTTTTGTCATGTTGTCCAGGAAGGTCTCAAACTCCTGGGCTCAAGTGATCTGGCCACCTCAGGCTCCCAAAGAACTGGGATTACAGGTGTGGGCCACTGCACCTGGCCAACACTCTCTTATATAACTAGAGTATAGTTATCACCTTCAAGAAACTTAACATTGGTCAGGCTCAGTGGCTCACGCCTGTAATCCCAGCACTTTGGGAGGCCGAGGCGGGTGGATCACAAGTTCAGGAGTTCAAGACCAGCCTGGCCAAGGTGGTGAAACCCGGTCTCTACCAAAAATGCAAAAAAAAAAAATTAGCCAGGTGTGGTGGCAGTTGCCTGTAATCCCAGATACTCGGGAGGCTGAGACAGAGAATTGTTTGAACCCAGGAGGCGGAGGCTGCAGTGAGCCAAGTTCGTGCCATTGCACTCCGGTCTGGGCGACAGAGTGTCTCAAAAAAAAAAAAAAAGAAATTTAACATTGATACAATACTTTAGTCTACTGTCCGTATCCCAATTTTGTGAATTGACCAAAAAATATCCTTTAACATTCTCTTTTCTTCCAGTATAGGATCCAGTCCAGGATTATGTATCATATTTATTTTTTTAATTGAACTGAAATTCAGCTAACATGCAATTAATTATTTTAAAGTATACAATTCAGCGGCCTGTAGTGCATTCACAACATTGTGTAACCAGAATCTCTCCTTAATTTCAATTTTTAAAAATTAAGACACAAAAGACACTAAAGGGTTTTAAATAGAGAAGACACCTGATTATGTTTTAAAAAGCTCATAACAGGGCCAGGCACAGTGGCTCACACCTGTAATCCCAGCACTTTGGGAGGCCGAGGCAGGTGGATCATTTGAGGTCAGGAGTTCAAGACCAGCCTGGCCAACGTGGCAAAACTCTGTCTCTACTGAAAATACGAAAATTAGCTGGGCAGTAGTGGCGCATGCCTGTAATCCCAGCTACTTGGGAGGCTGAGACAGGAGAATAGCTTGAGTCCAGGAGACGGAGATTGCAGTGAGCTGAGATCGCTCCACTGCACTCCAGCCTGGACAACAGAGTGAGACTCTGTCTCAAAAAAAAAAAAAGCTCATAACAGATACTACATAAATATTTATTGAACAAATAAACAAAGTAAACAAATGTATAAAATTCAGAAATAATATTTACTCCGCAGTATTTATATTTACATATCACTTTCCTTTAATCCATTGACATCTTAATATTATTATAATGGAATTATTTAGTCTAAAATAATGATCATAGCAGTCATTATTGATATAATGATCCATTATCATCTTTAAAACTAATTTGGCCAGAGAAAATCTTCTCTATTTTTGCATCACAATCATCCAGAAAAAAAAAAAATTGATCTTTCCTTAAAAAGCAAGCTTATGTTTCTTGCTCCTTAAAAAAAAAAAGTTGGAACTTTGCCCTGTTCTCTCAGACAACCATCTGTCTCATTTCTCCTACAGATGTGCCCTCGGGGGCCACATGGTCCTGTAGTCATACTATTGAACAAGAAGTGAGAGGCAACAGATGCAGCACAGACTGAAACATGGATAGGGACATCTGAGCATCATTCATTCACCCAGGAGGCAGGGGTTTTTAGGAAGCAAGAGGAATCTTTTTTGTGAAATGTCCCTCATTGTCACCTTTAGGTGGTGATTTTCTATCCTGCTACATAGAGACAGCAGCACCATAAGTCCTTTATTGCACCATATTCACCTCGACATGACACTGATCTCACATCTGTATTCTTGTCTTTAAATTCAGTCGCAGAGGAATAAGTTTTGACCCTCTAGGTTTAGTAATATTAATACACGTTGTGCTTATCGCTGTTAAATCATCTTATCACTTCATTTGAGTCACAAAAAAATGAAGAGGCTTCCGATTCCAGGAAGAGAGAGTTGGTATGCTTTTCCCTATTCCTCCTGCTGAATATAATTAAAACCCCTAGACATTATGTGTAAAACAAACAGAAGATGACACTGAAGGTGGAGAGAAGTCAGACCAGCTAGGGACCTTAGGATCCAAGGAAAAACGTGGCAGTGGGTCCCACGGCAGGGCTTTCTTTTTGCCTCACATGTCCGAGACTTAGAGCTGAAGAGTCTAGCAACTCAGAAACACCAAGGGAGTGCAAAGAAAAAAAGTCCCACTTAAAGCCTGTTCTATCTAGCCTTAATTCTCTACTTTCCAACTTGTATTCTCTGGCCCCCACCCTTCTCCCTGCAATAAAATTATTTTCCTAAAAATTCCAACTGGCCTCCTTCATGCCATCACTTCACATTTCATCCCCGTGTATATCTGTGTAGCACGGGATCTTTGTTGATAACTCACTTCATACTAGAAATTTTACTTCTGGCAAAAAAGGAAAAGCTTTTTGAAAATAACATCAAAGTGGCCCTTCAGTTCTGGGCCTTAAGATTTGTCAGTGTCCTTTCATTTCTACTATAGTTACTTTTTTTTTTTTTTTTTTTTTTTTGGGACAGAGTCTCACTCTGTTGCCCAGGCTGGAGTGCAGTGGTGCAATCTCAGCTCACTGCAACCTCCACCTCCCAGGCTCAAGAGATTCTCCTGCCTCAGCCTCCTGAGTAGCTGAGATTACAGGCGCCCACCACCACACCTGGCTAATTTTTGTATTTTTAGTACAGATGGGGTTTCACCATGTTGGCCAGGCTGGTCTTGAACTCCTGACCTCAAGTGATCTGCCCGCCTCGGGCTCCAAAAGTGCTGAGATTTAGGCGTGAGCTGCCGCGCCCAGCCATGGTTATACAATCTTTAGCCAAGTCCAGTGAGTCCCAGGCAATGTTAAGTTCTCTTACAATCTGGAATATCAGATCCAATAATTCCTGGCTCCCCAGAACCCTCTGACTCTACAGGAAGCAGCCTGTGGAATAGCCCATTTTTGCTACCTTCTCTGAATGAAAACTTAAGTTAGGCAGAACAGAGTAAGAAAGAACCATCACTGCAGGACTTACTGAACAGGTTATTCCAGGTCCTATTTGTCTTTTCCTCAGACTCCGTTTGTTGGAAAACGAGTACCTTGTGATGTTCCAAGTTTTTAAGCAATTCTTCACAGTAAAATGGAATCCCACAGCTTCCCTCAACCAGGTACCTGTAGTGAAAACAAGGCAATCTGTTTACATTGAAGATACATCTTTTAGGAAGGAAAAACATTTAAGTCTTCTCAATCACTTGAAAATAATTTCTTTTTTTTTTTTTTTTTTTTTTGAGACAGAGTCTTGCTCTGTAGCCCGGGCTGGAGTGCAGTGACCGGATCTCAGCTCACTGCAAGCTCCGCCTCCCGGGTTTGCGCCATTCTCCTGCCTCAGCCTCCCGAGTAGCTGGGACTACAGGCGCCCGCCACCTCGCCCGGCTAGTTTTTTTTTTGTATTTTTAGTAGAGACGGGGTTTCACCGTGTTAGCCAGGATGGTCTCGATCTCCTGACCTCGTGATCCGCCCATCTCGGCCTCCCAAAGTGCTGGGATTACAGGCTTGAGCCACCACGCCCGGCCGAAAATAATTTCTTGTCATTCTTCATTTGTTTCTGTTTGTTTTCAATTTTGAGGCATTGCTTTGTTTTTTTATTTCACTTTTGTGTGTATACAATAAGTGTGCACACGCTTTATTTATAGTTTTTAAAACAGACATTGGAAGGATAAACCAAAAACTAATCAAAATGGTTACCTATAGGATAAGGGAGGGAAGCAAGACTAAGGATGTATCTTTTTGGCTTTGGAAAGATATACATGTTCTATACAATTTAAACAGAGAGAAAGAGGGGGAGAGAGAGAGAGAGACAGAGAGAGTGAGGGCCAAATTGGTGCCTGGAGTGATCTTAAACGAGCCTTTGTTCAAGACATCTTTCTTCCAGAAGCACGGCAACCTCACTGCAGATACTAAGATGGGCTGTAAACAGCCAGCTAAAGAAGAAACATTCTCTATGTTGTTAAGGTGACTGCTGTCAGGACCCCAGGAGAACTGGGCTTGGTGGCTCACGCCTGTAATCCCAGCACTTTGGGAGGCCGAGGAGGGCGGATCACCTGAGGGCGGGAGTTCAAGACCAGCCTGATCAACGTGGATAAACCTCATCTCTACTAAAAATACAAAATTAGCTGGGCGTAGTGGGGCACGCCTGCAATCCCAGCTACTCAGGAGGCTAAGGCAGGAGAATTGCTTGAACTTGGGAGGTGGAGGTTGCAGTGAGCCAAGATTGTGTCATTGCACTCCAGCCTGGGCAACAAGAGTGAAACTAGGTCTAAAAAACAAACAAAAACAAAAAACAAACAAAGAAAAAAACCCAAAGGAAACCCAGGAGAGGAACCACTGAAAAGCTCAGAGAGCACTCACCAGCGAGTCAGCTTTCCGCATCTGCCATAGACAGAGAACACCAATACCAGACCACACCATTGCCAGCCAGGTAAGACCTTGCTTAGTTGCAGGTCATAGTCTTTAACGCTTACCAGTTTGCCTTTCCTGTCACTTGCCCATAACAATGCTCTTCTTCACTGCAAGTTAATGTAAGTATACCCATAGCCCCCATGATGAAAGGGAAACAGAGCCTTTCACTAAGCAAAGTTGGAGAAGGTGTAACAGGGAGACAACATGGAAAAGGTGAGCAACATCCATCCTACCAAGCATCATGAATGGCCCCTTCAAAAGGTGGACCAGACCAAGCACAGTGGCTCACGCCTGTAATCCCAGCATTTTGGGAAGCTGAGATGGGAGGATTGCTTGAGCCCAGGAGTTCAAGATCAGCCTGGGCAACACTGTGAGACCCCATCTCTACAGAAATAAAAAATTTACCAGGGGTACACACCTGTAGTTCTGGCTATTCAGAAAGCTGAGGCAGGAGGATGGCTTGAGCCCAGGAGGTCAAGGCTGCAGTGACCCATGATGGCACCACTACACTCCAGCCTGGGTGACAGAGTGAGACCCTGTCGCAAAAGGAAACAAAAAAAAGAAAAGAAAAAATTTTTTAAAGGTGGGGCCAGGAAAGATACTGAAATAGGCACATCAAAACACATACTAAGAAATCTGATGAAGTCTGGACCGAGGGAATGAATGCAGATGTCAAGAGTTCAGAATAGGAAGAGGTTACTTACAAGTCCAGTTCTTTGGGGATGCAGCTCACATTGAGGTCAAGACAGATCTTGTTGGTGATGTCGTTAGGCTGTACTGCACCAACAGTGATGTAGGTGGTGTTCCTGTTCTTCATTATGGCACTGGCAGCTGCACAGGGAATGTCAACGAAGGGACACAGGGACATAATGATGAAGATAGGAAGAGTCCGGATAAGCTTCTCCATAAATCTCCAGGAGGTCGAATCCACAAACTGAGCCTCATGAATGATAAAAATAATCCATTCCTCTTTCACTGTCTGGAAAAGATACAGAAAGAGAAAGAGAAAGAGAAACACTATAGGATGTCAGGTTTTTTTACATATGTATGGGTATGCATATGTATCCATTGAGTTTCCGGGTTTGCTTATGATGCAGTGAAAGAACTAAGTTCAAGTTTTTCTTTCCAGTAACTTTGTATTATTTTTTGTTCCATTAACTTAGAATTTGTGGCTATTTGGACAGAGCTGGCTGGAATGGACTCTTCGTCAAATCTTTGTGTAAAGAGAGTGCAGGCCGGGCGCGGTGGCTCAAGCCTGTAATCCCAGCACTTTGGGAGGCCGAGACGGGCGGATCATGAGGTCAGGAGATCGAGACCATCCTGGCTAACACGGTGAAACCCTGTCTCTACTAAAAAATACAAAAACTAGCCAGGCGAGGTGGCGGGTGCCTGTAGTCCCAGCTACTCGGGAGGCTGAGGCAGGAGAATGGCGTGAACCCAGGAGGTGGAGCTTGCAGTGAGCTGAGATCTCGCCACTGCACTCCAGCCTGGGTGGCAGAGCGAGACTCTGCCTCAAAAAAAAAAAAAAAAAAAAAAGATAGTGCAAATTTGGAGGATAGATGGAGTTTTAGGGGTACCCACAAAAGCCAACTGAAGTGCCCATTACATAAAAATAACTGGTTTGTTAATTATGAGTCATTTTAATCTATTGAACAATAAAATTCTCCTGGGGAAATCTACTTGACATTTATTCAACCAACGTATATTCAGCACATGCTTACTGAGCACCCCCTGGGCTAGGTGTTAAACAAAACTAGTCCTCACCCTGCTGGCAGCTGATGCTATTCTAGTTTGAAATGTGGTATGTGTTACACTTAAAAAACAGATCATGTGTCCCTTTTCTCACATAGACTAACCTTTCCTAAGTAATCTGAATTATTTATTCACTCATTAAGCATTTATTGTGCGTCTATGAGGGTCAGGTGCTGTTCTAGGTACTGGGAATACAGTCTCAAACAAAATATGGAGCCTACGTTTTAGTGTCAACCACTTATGTAACAGGCTCTGCCTCACCACTGTGTAAGGTGTCACAATGGAGAAAACCCACTCCCCAATCTCACTGCTCCAGACTGCTAATGGCTGCTTTTTGTGTCCCTCTGAGAAGAGACTGAGTTAACCCATTCTTTCTCTTTGTGCTTGACAGTCATTACAAAGTGTTACAACCTGCCTTGTTCACATATACATAAGTCTACTCCTGCAGCCCCATTCTGTCACCAGATACTTAGCCCTTTGCCTAGCCCTGAGAACAGTTTAATGAGGAGGTAAGCACTACATTGTTTTGATTTTGACTGGTATCTTTAAAAAGATGGGGAGATAGAAATGTAAGTTTTAATCTTAGGATAGCCTTGTTAATGAATTATTCATAAATTGAAGAGAACAAAGCAGGAACAAAAGAGCATGAATTCAATAATAAAACATTGGCCTGGTTTCTTCCAATTTAAAATGAGGATTGGATTCTCTCTAATGTGAAAAAAATGTCAACACTTACATTGTACTTACTATGTTCCAAGTACTGCAGGATACTCTTTACATAATTAACTCATTTAATCCTCACAACATCCACATACAGTGGCACTATTGAATCTATTTACTGAGAAAATTTGGGCACAGAGAGGTTAAGTAACTTGCCCAGGGTCACACAGATAGTTAATGGTCCAAAGACTTGTCAGTACACAATCAAACACAGCTTTGGTAGCAGTTTCCAAACAAGATTCTGCTTCAGTACCAACTGAAAAGTTTTACAACAAAAGTAAACAACTAAATAGAGCCGGGCGCGGTGGCTCAAGCCTGTAATCCCAGCACTTTGGGAGGCCGAGACGGGCGGATCACGAGGTCAGGAGATCGAGACCATCCTGGCTGACACGGTGAAACCCCGTCTCTACTAAAAAATACAAAAAACTAGCCGGGCGAGGTGGCGGGCGCCTGTAGTCCCAGCTACTTGGGAGGCTGAGGCAGGAGAATGGCGTGAACCCGGGAGGCGGAGCTTGCAGTGAGCTGAGATCCGGCCACTGCACTCCAGCCTGGGTGGCAGAGCGAGACTCCGTCTAAAAAAAAAAAAAAAAAAAAAAAAAACAACTAAATAGATTCCGAGGCCCAATCCACATCCTACTTTTTCAATCTTTAGAGTTAGAACTCACAAATCCATATTTTTAAAGGAGCTTCTTGTAAATACTTGTGATGCAAACAGTCTAAAGCCTGACATTTAGAAACTACTGATATTGTCTTGCCTATGACCCGAAGTGGAGAAGAAGAAAGCTGTATTATAAATGTGATATAATGTCATAAACTTATATCGATCATTTATTATGTACAATTATGAGGCACATTGCTCATCAATAGTGACACAGAAATGTTAAGAGACTCTCTTTTCTTAAGAAGCTCACAGGCTGGGTGCAGTGGCTCACACATGTAATCCCAGCACTTTGGGAGGCTGAGGTGGGGATCACGAGGTCAGGAGTTTGAGAACAGCCTGGCCAATATACTGAAACCCCATTTCTACTAAAAATACAAAAATTAGCTGGGTGTGGTGGTGCGTGCCTGTAGTCCTAGCTAGTTGGGAGGCTGAGGCAGGAGAATCGCTCGAACCTCAGAAGCGGAGGCTGCAGTGAGCTGAGACCGCACCATTGCACTCCAGCCTGGGTGACAGAGCAAGACTATGTCACAAAAAAAAGGGCTCACGATCTCCTGAGGGAGAGAGAAACAGATATATAAGCAATGAATGGCAATATACCGTAATAGTATAGAATGTATAGTATAACTAGAAATGTGTTCAAAGCCTTACAGAAGCCTGGTGGAAGAAGAGTTAGTCATGTCTAGTGATCTGGGGAAGTTCTCACCAAAGAGGTGACATTGAAAGATGAGCACCATTTCTCTAGGTTAAAAAGAAATCTTTTGGCTTTTATCTTGTTACCACTGGGACTTATTTCGAGGGTATAAAGTATGGGTTGGTGTGATTTGCATATACTCTGAGAATTATATGAAGGATGAATTGAAGCAGAGAGGTGTGAAGCACAGAGTTTTTTGGAAATCTATGGAAATAGTCCAGGAAAAGATGATAAGAGCCTGGAACTATGGCAATAGGAAGGGAGGACAAGGAGATTCCAGAGACTCTCTAAGGTAAAAATAGTAGGACTTGGCCGTGAGTAAATGTGGGAATGTGGGTGACAAAGAAGGTAAGGATAACTTTAAATGATACAGAATGGCATAATTTGCTACTAATGAAATCAAGGATCAGGGTCAGGATGAGGAAGAAAGGGCACTATAGTAAAAAAATGAATTTGGCATTAGACACTCAACTCAGCATGAGTCACTACATCCAAGTGGAATATCTAGAAGGTTCTTAGGAATATGGTTTTAGTGTTTATAAGAGAGGTGGGGACTGAAATATAAATTTGGTGATCCATATATAGCAGACAGTCATGATATTACTGGGAGAGAGAGAGCTAACTCTTGTTGAGTGTTTCTTATGAAAGAGGCACTGTTCTAAGGGTTTCTACATATAATCTAGTCATTTAAACTTACATCTCAGTGAGCTAGGTACTATTATTTTCCTCCATTTGATAGATGATAAAGCAGAAACGTAGAGAGGGTAAGTCACTGCTTGAGGTTGCTCAGGTAGCAAGTGATAGGCCTGGGGGTTCAAATCTCAGTGGTCTGACTACAGAGTCTGCATATGTAACCACTTTGGTACATTATATCTCAACAAAGCATGAAAAAAGGAGGGCTGAGAGAGGTCAGACTCCTAGGACTCTTTTCAAGGCATCTAAATTCTAAGCAGACCTTTAGCTTGAGGTTTGGAAGGATGGAGGAGAATGAAGTACTTTAGGATAAAGCCTTCATATACTGCAAAAGCCTCTTGCCAATGCAGTCAAACCACCTGGCTTCGTGGTGATTTGCCCAGTTTTCTTCCCCCAACTTCTTGACCCACAGATGCTCTTACCTGCTCCAAGATCTTCATAAACAATACTTCCAATTGGTTTTGCTTTTTCAAGGTGCTCATCCTGGAAATCTCCCGAGAAATAGGAAACTGTACAAAGAATTATGAGAATATGAAGCATGGGAAAATAGCAAAGGGAACTACTGGCTGTGCGACTTTGGGCAAAACACTTAACTATTCTGTGTCTTAAAATCCTCATGTGTTAGATAAGTGGTGTCAACCTTTTTGGCCCCAGGGACCAGTTTTGTGGAAAACAGTTTTTCCATGAACTGGGGCAGGGGGGATGATTTTGAGATGATTCAGGTGCATTACATTTATTGTGCACTTTACTTCTATTATTATTACACTGTAATATATGATGAAATAATTATACAACTTACTGTAATGTAGATAGAATCAGTGGGAGCCCTGAGCTTGTTTCCTTGCAACTCGATGGTCCCATTTGGGGGTGATGGGAGACAGTGACAGATCATCAGGCATTAGATTCTCATAAGGAGCATGCAGCCTAGATCGCTTGCATGCACAGTTCACAATAGGGTTCATGCTCCTATGGGAATCTAATGCTGCTGGTGATCTGACAAGAGGAGGAGCTTAGGTGATAATGTGAGCAATGGGGAGTGGCTATAAATAGAGATGAAGCTTCACTTGCTCACCCACTGGTTACCTCCTGCTGTGTGGTCTGGTTTCTAACAGGCCATGGACTAGCACCAGGGGTTGGGGACCCCTGTGTTAGATAATTCAGGAAAAGACAGGGCACAGTCTCTGCACTGGCATCACTTGTAGGAACAGAGAGACTTTGTGTCCCAGAATAGCTAGCATAGCTATGATAGAAAGGTAAGAAAAAATGAGTCAGCAGGTGGTCGTTTGGATTTTTTTGAGTATGGTATTTCAATATACCTCTAATATGTGAAGAATGTGGATGCACATCCAAAGAGGATTGGGAGCCATTTACTCAGCATCTGGATACTCCAGAAATACAGACCAAAGAGATGCTGAGTCACAATGCACCAGAGAGGAGTTGCTGTGCCTGCCCATGGTTATTCGTGCAGAAGTATAATACTAGCTAGTTACCTGAACATGGAAAATGTCATTAAGAAGACAGTAGAACTTTTCATCCAACAGTGTCATGACTTTATTTTGAAGGTTGGTCTGTCGTTCTTTATAATGTTTACAAGTGTCCAGGCCTAGGACATTGACCATGAGCATCTGGATGGTATAGAAGGTTTGATGGAAGCTGATCTTAGTTAATGAAATGGCAATGACCCTGTTTGTGAGAAAATCAAGAATCAGAAGAGAGTTTTTAAATATATATTTTTGAAAATAATAAAGGTTAAAGGAAAGTTCTGTCTTCTCATATTCAGCTATAATGATGGAGATTTTCCAACCTATCTGGCAATTGTTCTTTATTGCTGCTTCTGATATATATACTCCGTCATTCTCCTGTTCCTAAGCCCTGATTAATTTAACTTAGCTAATTCTCTCCTTTCTAGTCCTACTGCCACCCTATACTACCACAATAGCAAGCCACTCTGACTGGGAGCTTCCATTGCCTAACAGCATGAACCGAGGCCTCCTTTATGTGACACACAAGACTTTCCAGAGCCTCATTCTATCCCTTCTTGCCACTCTCTGCCGAGCAATCTACCCTTCACAACAGCAAACAGGTGAGAGTTCCCTGCACACCCAGAGCTGTTTCTCCTCTCCATGCTTTTGCTTATGCTGTCTCCTCAGCCCAGAGTGCTATCACTTCTCATTGCCCCTCATTTGATGTTCATCTTAAGTCTCAGCTCAGGTGTAGCCTCCTGGAAACTATCATCAGTGTCCCAAGGTTGGCTACATATCCTTTCTTCTCTGAACTTCCACAATTCTCTATTGCATGTCTCTATCATTGCCCTCACTACATTCAACTTTTAATGTTATCTGATATGGTTCGGCTCTGTGTCCTCACCCAAATCTCATCCCGAATTGTAATCCCCGAGTGTCAGGAGACAGACCTGTTGGGAAGAGATTGGATCATGAGGGTGGTTCCCCCCATGCTGTTCTCATGATAATGAGGGAGTTCTCATGAGATTTGATGGTTTAAAAGTTTGGCACTTCCTCCTTTGCTCGCTCTCTCCTGCTGCCATGTAAGACACGCTTTGCTTCCCCTTTGCCTTCTGTCATGATTCTAATTTTCCTGAGGCCTCCCCAGCCATGTGGAACTGTGAGTCAATTAAACCTCTTTTCTTTATAAATTGCCCAGTCTCAGGTAGTTCTTTATAGCAGCGTGAAAACGGACTAACACATTATCTCTCTCCTCCTCTTCTGTGAGAGCTCCTTGAGGGCAGAGAGCAGACTTTATTGATATTCAGGGCTTTGGCATTTGTTGACACATGTCCCCACAAAATTCATATGTTAAATTCTTAGCCTCTAGGACCTCAAAGTGTGACCTTATTTGAAAAGAGAGTCGTTGCAGATACAATTAGTTAAGATGAGATCATCCTGGAGTAGGGTGGGCCTCTAATCCAGTATGACTGATGCCCTTATAAAAAGGTGAAATTTGGACACAAACAACACACGGGGAGAATGCCATGTGAAATGAAGGCAGAGATTAGGGTGATGCTTCTACAAGCCATCTTTGAAACACCAAAGATTGCCAGCAACCATCAGAAGCTAGCAGGTGGGCATGAAACAGATTCTTCCTCATGGTCCAGAGAAGAAAAGATGCCTTGATCTCAAACTCCTACTCCTGAGAACTATGAGACTAATTTCTGTTGTAAGCCACCCATTTGTAGCACTTTTTTTACAGAGGCCCTGGCTAATGAATACAGCACTTAGTAGTTCCTGAACATAGTAGGAATTCAATAAATGATTGAATACGTGAATAAACAAATGTCTTCTGACTGTTGTGAATTATCCCTTCAGCAATGGTAAAGATATTTTAAAACTGGCCTTTCTCAGGCCTAACTTTAATGTGGGATAGAGATATAGTTAAGAATATTATAAGATTAACAAGCATTTTCCCCTCATACTGTTTAGGTTAGCTGGGGAAAGGATATGAGACACCGTAATTATTGTCCTGGTCATTGCTACTGTTGTTGAATACCATACTATCTACTTCCATGAGGAAGTAGAATGGATTGTCCCAGAGATAGCCCTCATGATATTCCTTATATGAAAATAAATAAACAACATGAGATAAATATATTAGATCTGTCTTCCAGGGAAAAATCCAAAGACCTCTCATTCTCTATCCCCAGTCTCAGGACTAAACGGTTTGAACTAGTGATTCCCTGTCAGCTAGCTGGATAAACTTACGTGTTTGTTCTGCAGACCAAATCTAGCCTTGATCTCAACATATATGCCAATTGTCTGAATATTGGGATTACTTAGGAAACTTTAAATAACCAAGCCCTACCTGGCATTAAATCAGGATATCCGTGGGTCAGCCCAGTTTCTCTTTTTCTTAGCTCTGTATGTTTATTGTTAGTTATCTATTTAGCACGAGTGTCATGGCATCCAATCATTGTAGGTTATGGATAATTTACATAAGGCAAGTTATAGGAAGGAGAGAAGCATCAAAATAAATCAGGATTCTATGGGTTCACACAGAACAATCATTCCAAGACACTCACCTGTGGTTCTCACCTTGGGCCAGGTACTCAATTTTCGTAAGTATCTGGCTTTTTCCATATCCCGGTAATCCCTCATACATTAAGACCTGGCTGCTTTTAGACATCAAAAATTTCTTCATAATACACATGAAGTAGTTGATCTCTTTATTACGTCCTGTTATTTTTAGTTTTAAAAGAGAGCAAACTCAATCAGCATAAAATAGTCTAGAGATATAAAAAGGCACATAGAAACATTCCTTCTAAAAATATCCTTGGGCCAGGCGCGGTGGCTTACTCCTGTAATCCCAGCACTTTGGGAGGCCGAGGCGGGCGGATCATCTGAGGTGAGGAGTTCGTGACCAGCCTGGCCAACATTATGAAACCCTGTCTCTACTTAAAAAAAAAAAAAAAAAAAAAAAAAATTAGCCAGACGTGGTGGCAGGTGCCTGTAGTCCCAGCTACTCAGGAGACTGAGGCAGGAGAATCGCTTGAACCCAGGAGGCGGAGGTTGCAGTGAGCTGGGATGGCGCCATTGCATTCCAGTCTGGGCGACAAGCAAAACTCAATCTCAAAAAAAAAAAAAAAACCAACTTGGAATTTCTCCATGGCATTGTTCACAGACTTTCTTCAAGCCTTATGCACTTTTTAAGCTAACCATGTAGTTTTGCAGTTTTATTTGATTAGAAGCTGTGAAGGAAAGTATTCTTATAACGCTCATTATAATGTTTAATTATAGTGTAGAAAACTGAGATGTGCTTAGATTACACAATCAGGAATTAAGCCAAGGCTGTCTAACCCTAAAGCTTGTTTGTTGTTGTTGTTGTTGTTGTTTGTTTGTTTTCAACACACTAGAAGTAATCTGTAGACTATTGCATTAGGAAATAAATTTATCAAAGTTAGGTTTCCTACATTAAACAATTATGGATAAAATATTTTTATTTCTGATTCTGTGATAAAGGAAACTTGCCCTCTGTAAATGAAAATTATACTTAATTCAGGGCTACAAAAAGCATTACCAGGGATGAAATTCAATTTGCCTTCAGAAATCATGTACAGATTATTTCTATCATAAGAGCAACTTAAATTCTTAGTGAAAATAAATTGTAGGTTTTTTCTGATTATAAAACTAACATATGCTTACTGTAGAAAATATGGAAAACTTGGAAAAGGAAAAGAAAAAAAAAATCACCTTGGGTTACAACCCTTATTTTTCTTGTGTGTTTTTAAATACTGTAACAACCCTGGCTGAAATCTGAAACTCTGCTCACAGTCTTTGAAATCTGGGTGTACAGGAAGGAGTTGGAAGAATTGTAATTTCTAAGCAGTGAACAATTTCTGTCAAAAAAGGTGGAGACTCATTGAGAACCAACTATTCCTTCTTTGCTGGGCAGATGAATGTGGAGGCCCATTTTGTTATTCATTGATAGAACAAATAAATATCCAGGTATTATCTAATGTCTTTGTTGAAGGACCATTAATCCAAGTGTAGATATTTAATAAAAGGAAGCTAAGTGCTTTGCTTGGTAATATAAATTTCTGAGTATGGCTTAGTGAGAACTACTCAGCAGACCGTATTGCTTCTTTTGGGTGAAATATTCCCTTTCCGAAAATGCATTTGAACCTCAATTTTGTGAGATGTTTTGTGTTTTTCTTTGGCCTGAATGAAGCTCACATAGGAACTCAGAAGATGAGGCTTAAAAGTCTGCATAGCTGCACACACATATATACACATATATACATAAGTAACAAACCTGCACGTTGTGCACATGTGCCCTAGAACTTAAAGTATAATAATAAAAATAAATAAAAATAAAAAAATAAAGTTTCCTAAGGAAGCTTAAAAAAAAAAAAAAAAAAAAAAAAAAAAAGGCTGCCGAGCTGACTCTTCCAGCTCCCTGTGTTCTATTCATACAGAACACCTACAGGTAGAGCCTTATGGATTATCTTTAGCTGGATTCTCAAATGAGGTGGTCTCCTTCACTTGAAATGCCTGCACCTTGTTTCTGGCTAAGCAAAGCCTCAATATCGGGGACTGTTGTCTGCAGTTTTTACCCTAAAAAGCCACTATTTATTTATTATAGTTTTGTTGTCAACCATGTTGTTGCAATTGCATTTATAGCAGCTCTTGTAAAAGAAGGGCATTTCCCATGCTGCTAGCCTCTGACAATCTGTGTTTAGTTATAGCTTGAAGGAAAGGTATGTGGGCCTGATCTTTCTGTCATACTGGTGGAATCAGGGCAAAAAGCCAACTACATCAGACTGAGAAATATACACATAGGCTGCACACAGTTGCTCACACCTGTAATCCCAGCACTTTGGGAGGCCAAGGCGGGCAGATCACGAGATCAGTTCAAGACCAGCCTGGCCAATATGGTGAAACCACATCTCTACTAAAAATACAAAAAGTAGCTGGGTGCGGTGGTGCGCACCTGTAATCCCAGCTACTTGGGAGGCTGAGGCAGAAGAATCGCTTGAACTCAGGAGGCAGAGGTTGCAGTGAGCTGAGATCACACCACTGCCTCCAACCTGGGCAAGAGAGTGAGACTCTGTCTCAAAAAAACAAAAAAAGAAATATACACATAATGTGTTCTAATGTGACTGTCATGTTGGGTCTGCAGTCTTATAGAAAGAAGGTTAGGATTCTGTTGCTGTCAGTTTTTAAAATAAGTATATCCTAGGATGACAAGCAAGGCCTCAGAGGAGGGCGAGAGTGGGTATTCCTTCTCTCTAGCTTCCGGAGTTTTGGAATCTGGACTTAAATGAAGTGATTGGCTTGAAGACCCTGAAAACTACCTGAAAGCAGTGAAAGTGAGGCATTTCTCCTGGCCCAAGTGTTTTTTGCAGTTCTGGAACTGTTGCCCTCCTTCAGGCTCTGCTGACCCCAAGATTGTGGCCTGATATTTCTCCAAAGTGTGAGACAGAGCCTTCTCTTAATTGCCTTAACACAGTTAAGACCAAGATTTAACTTATGATAAGACTTTCGGGGATGTTTGTGTCTGACAGAAGGAAATTACAAGTGCTACTCGAAGTGGCTGCCTTCAGAATCCACAGGCCAATCTTCGTTGGGTCTCTTCTCTCATAGGTATATCCCTGCCTCATTTTAGGTCTACTCCAGTCTAATCTCGAATTATCTTTTGTACAATAAGGGCCCTATCACCAGGAATCACAAAAATATCACTTCCAAATGGGTTGTAGACTTAAATATAAAAGGTAAAAACAAAATTTCTGAAAAAAATGCTAGAAAAATATCTCCGTGATTTTTGGGTAATGAAAGGTATCTCATGTAGTATACAGAAGCACTAACTATAAAAGACAGGTAAATTTGATTACATTAAAATTAAGAATTCTGCATATTAAATGCATAACTGAGAGTAAAAAGGCAAGTACAGAGTGGGAAAAGTGATATACAGTACAAACAAATGACAAAGGACCCATTTCTAGAATGTGTAAATAATTCCAAAAGATAATCAAAATACAACCCAGTTGAAAAGTAGGTGAAAAATTGTACAAGTACTTTAAAAAAATGTCTGGGCTGGGCACAGTGGCTCACGCCTGTAATCCCAGCACTTTGGGAGGCTGGGGTGGGCGGATCACTTGAAGCTAGGAGTTCAAGACCAGTCTGGCCAATATGGTGAAACCCTATCTCCACTAAAATACAAAAATTAACTGGGCATGGTGGCGGGCACCTGTAATCCCAGCTACTCAGGAGGCTGAGACATGAGAATCACTTGAACCCAGGAGGTAGAGGTTGTAGTGAGCCAAGATTGCTCCATTGTACTCCAGCCTGGGCAACAGAGTGAGATTCTGTCTCAAAATAAATAAATAAATCAGTCCAAATGGTCAAAAAACTTATGAAAAAGGAGCTCAACCACATCAGGGAAATACAAATGGAAACCATAACAAGATACCACTATATACCCAACAGAATTATTGAAAGGATAAAGATTAATTAAACTAAGTTGTTGCCAAAGATGAAGAACAACTGGAACTCTCTTAACATACTCGATCAGAAAAGAAAGAAATACAACCATTTTGGAAAACTACTTGGCATCATCTACCAAAATTGCACCCTTTGTCCCAACAATTTCAGTCCTACATTTTACATTGTACTCAACAGAAATGCATACATGCGTTCACCAAAAGACTGTGTAAGAATGTTTGTAGCAATATTATTCATAAGAACCAAAAACTGGAAATAACCCAAATGTTGTACAGTAACAGAATGGGTAAATTGTTGTATATGTATAAAAATGGAATACTACATAGTAATGACAGAGAATGAATTACAGCTACACCCAACAATATGGATGAATTATACAACACACCATTGAGTAAGAGAAAGTATATATAAGGCATATATAATTATGCAATGTATGATTCCATCTGTATCAATTTTTTAAACAGGGGAAAGGAAGTAGGAAAGAGCAATCCTGGTGTATTCCTATTTTTCTATTTCTTTCTTTTTTTTTTTTTTTTGAGACAGAGTCTCGCTCTGTTGCCCAGGCTGGAGTGGAGTGGCCGGATCTCAGCTCACTGCAAGCTCCGCCTCCGGGGTTTACGCCATTCTCCTGCCTCAGCCTCCCGAGTAGCTGGGACTACAGGCGCCCGCCACCTCGCCCGGCTAGTTTTTTGTATTTTTTTTTAGTAGAGACGGGGTTTCACCGTGTTACCCAGGATGGTCTCGATCTCCTGACCTCGTGATCCGCCCGTCTCGGCCTCCCAAAGTACTGGGATTACAGGCTTGAGCCACCGCGCCCGGCCTATTTTTCTATTTCTTAACTTGAACGATGATTATATTTTCACTTTGTGATAATTCATTAAGTTGCACACTTATCATTGATGTATTTTCCTGCATGTTTTGTTATAGTTCAATAAAGAAGTTTAAAATCAAGGCCTACTACCTACCCAGCAAAGGGTAATCCTCCTTTCTGTTGCAGATGAGGCACGCCATACCAAACATGCTGAAGAAAAAAAAAAAAAAAAAAAAAACAGATGTTAGATTCAAAACAGGGAAATATTGAGAGCAAGAGTGACTAGTTCTTAGTCCCCAGAAAGTTTCCTTCTCAATTGCTAACATGAGTCTATCCCCTGACTCAAGGGTTGCAAATGCCAAGAGAAGGAGAAAGGAGAAGGTCTTACTTGATAGTGGAGAATCCAAAGAACTCAGGAAGCATCTGTTTCCATAGCACCTGGCACATTGTTCAATAAATGCTTGTTGAGTCTGCACTGGTAGAGGAAACCCCTTTCTAAGGAGATCAGACACCTGATATACGGCCCAATAGACTTCAATGTGGTGCAGAGTCACACATTCTGCAAAAATTCCACCAATTGCTTAAACAATAATAGCGCACCTTTTTTTAAGCACATGCTATGTGTCTGGTGCAGTTCCAAGTGCTTTACATGCATCATTTTCTTTAATCCTGACAAAAACATTGCTCAGAAGTACTACTTGGCTGGGAGCAGTGGCTCACGCCTGTAATCCCAGCACTTTGGGAGGCCGACGCGGGCAGATCACAAGGTCAGGAGATCGAGATCATCCTGGCTAACATGGTGAAACCCCGTCTCTGCCAAAAATACAAAGTGAAATTAACCGGGCATGGTGGCAGGCGCCTGTAGTCCCAGCTCCTCGGGGAGGCTGAGGCAGGAGAACGGCGTGAACCTGGGAGGCAGAGCTTGCAGTGAGCCGAGATCGCGCCACTGCACTCCATCCTGGGCGACCGAGCGAGACTCCGTCTAAAAAAAAAGAAAGAAAGAAAAAAGCACTACTGGCCAGACGCAGTGGCTCACACTTGTAATCCCAGCACTTTGGGAGGCTGAAGCAGCTGAATCATCTGACGTCAGGAGTTTGAGACCAGCCTGACCAACATGGTGAAACTCTGCCTCTACTAAAAATACAAAAATTAGCTGGACGTGGTGGCATGCGCCTGTCATTCCAGCTACTCTGGAGGCTGAGGCAGGAGAATCGCTTGAATCCAGGAGACGGAGGTTGTAGTGAGCCAAGATCATGCCATTGCATTCCATCCTGGTCAACAAGAGCAAAGTTCCATCTCAAAAAAAAAAAAAGAAAGAAAAAAAAAGTAGTATGACTATTATGTTCATTTCGCCAGTGAGGAAATTCAGGCACAAGACCCCACAGCAGGTAGTAACACAGGATACTGACAGTGTCCCAGCATAGGCCAGGGTGCATATGTTTCCTCACTCCGTAACAGTATCTCTTGAAGAAGCCTTTTACTCAAAATGGATTATGCCCTTCTCTGAACTACAATACTACTTTGTTATGCCTCTCTTATAGCATATATCGAAGGTTCCCATGTAACGTACAGCTAAGTTTGTGTATGTTGGTCTTCCCCACTTTATTGTGAATTTTCTAGGCAGGAACTGGGTCCTGTTCATATGTGTATGTGTATTTCTACACTCTTTTATCTACAGAGATGGTACAGAAAAATCATGAAGAGTGCAGGCTTTGGGATAAGATAGTCCTGGGTTTGCATAGTAAACTGACTGCATTAATGGCCCCAGTACTTGTATCTATGCCCTTTGCCGTGTAACTTGGCTGAGTCCTCTCATTCTGGACTCAGCCTTGTGAATGCTTTCGTCAATGGACTGTCTGCAAACATAAGACAAGAAGAGGCTTGAAAAATGCTTTTGCATTGGGTCTGCTCTCTTGCTCCTCCAATATTGCCAGGACAAACATACTGGATGGAAGATGAGACACATAGAACCTAATTGCCCTAATTACCCCAACTGAGGCCGCTAACTTGGCCGATAGCCTGTTGAACCCCAGGCATGTGAATAAGCCAAGACAAGATCAACCAAATCCAGCCAAGATCAACTGAACCCCACATTTGTGAGAAAAACAAATGTTTATTTTTGCACACCACTGAGGTTTTGTGATTGCCCGTAAGGTCACATTATTGTGACTGAATCTTGACTCCATTGCACACTATAGATATAGCCATAGACAAGTCATTTAACATCTCTGAGCCTCAGTTTTTGAATTTATAAAATGGAAATTATAATAGTTTATATCTCATATGGTCAATATTAAGACTAAATTATATATTTTGAGGTAAAGTACCTGATGTTTAATAAGTACTCACTAAAAATTATTATTCATTCATGTATTCAAACTGCACTTTCTTGATGGCCTATGTACGCCAAGCACAGTGCTCAGCCTCAGGAATACTGAAGTGAATAATAAAGACACTTTGACCCAACTGCAGCCCTGGTTCTCTTATCTGACTCTTGAAGACCTTGATTCTAGCTTGCTAACAAAAAGAATAACAACTTTCTGCTTTCCGTGCTATTCATTTATTCATCATTATTGAGGACCTACTGTATATCAAGCACTGGGGATATAAGAATAAAGAAATAATTAGTATCTTCAAAGAGTTCACAGTGTAACAAGTGAAAAGTATAGCAAGTGAATAATTGTGATATAGGGTGAGGAGTGTTCTAATGGAGTCATATGCTATAGGAGGAGAAAAGGAAGAGGAAGGAGGAAGACAAAGGAGGAAAGAGCTTAACTGTCTAGCTGGGATGGGGAATTCATAGAGGAATGTCTATGAATCCCTCGAGCTGGGTTTCAAAAATTGACTGTGGTTTTCCCAATAAACCAGGAGTGGGTGGGTGCTGATGAGGACAATCTACTTAAACAACCCAGAGGAGGGGGCACAGGAGGAGATGAGTTTGGAAAGGCAGGTGGTACCCTGTATGTCATTGCAGAGATTTTGAACATCACCATGAAAATGACTAAAAGCCATCGAAGGATTTTAAGCTTCAAAGTGACACCCATAAATCGATGCTGAGCTTTTGGGGAATGTATGTCACTAAAGACTTAGAGGAGGAAAAATATCTTACACTCTTCTAACCCTATTCGGCATATGGTTGACATAATTAGTAAATATTTAATGGTTGGTGATTGGGCCCATTTGGGTGCAAATAGATACTCAAATGAGAGGATTTTTTCTTTGGTTTGTACAACTTTGAAGAATCACCCTCATATTCTCAGATCTGAGTAGAGAATGGGTTCTTCCACCATGCCATAGCGTCAGTCGGATGGAGGAAAGATTAAGGATTTTGAAGTCTAGGACTTGGTCTGGGGAAAGCATAGATTTCAACTTCTTGAATTGGCTCCAAATCTTAAACAGGTGATTGCTTTGCTATCATAATTCTCCCACTTCTTTTCTAAAATATACTTCAAAATTAATGCTCCACACTCACACTTTCTCAGTACGGCCCAAATACTGATACAATGGTCCAGAATCTCCAACACCTTTCATAACTTTCTTTGGAAGCTCTTTAAAAAAGTAGGCTGGTAGGTTGCTGCCATTGTAGGTGACAGAGTCACAGGTCACAATTCCTGGGTAGTACATCATCATCCTGGCAGCTATGTTGACTTTTTGACCAATTACTATAACAAGAAAGATAAAGTCAAAGATCAGGGAAATAACAGCCATTGAACCGAATGTAATCTGAAACATACTGTCCCCAAATAGCATGTTTACCCTTTACTCCCTTTGTCGCTCATGAATGACATACAAGTCTAGCCTCAAGACCCATATTCAGCCAATGGCTGTTAACAAAATATCCAGGGAGTTAATCAGCCATTAGCAAAGTTTCTGCCTCACCTGGGAGGCCAAGAGAATCATCTGCTCAGGGATGGAAGGGCCTTGAGTATGGAGCAGGCTCTGTAAGTGGGATGGCCACAGCACTGAAGGCTCTCACAGAAGGTGTGAACTGGTCTTCTAATACAAGGTGGACAAACACAAGCTCGGGCCTGGGGTACTGATCCCCATATGAGACACAAAATCGTGTCTGTATGCTCCTATGAATAAACCTTCATTTGGCAATTTCTTGATTTAGTAAATGGGCTAGAAGAGGCGTGCATGGAGAATTGAAGCACAGGCTCTGAAGGCAGACTGTGCAGGGTTGAACACCAGCTCTACCTCTAACTATGTGCAAATTACTTGGGGCAATTACTTTAAATAACTCCTCATGCCTCCATTCTCTAACCTATAAAATAGGGATGATAATAGTATCTATCTCAGAGGGTAGTTTATGAAGATTAATGAGTTAATACACGCTTATCACTTTGAACAGCGGCTGGCTGCTTGTAAGCCCTCAATTAATATTACTACAAGTGAGGTAGCAAATGTATCACTTTAACATAAACTTGAATACTTCTGAACAAGATACTCTTTTTAAAAACTATTTATTGTGGAGAAATTTGGCCATAAAATAAAATATAATTTAATGAATTTCCGTATACCCATCACCCCATCCCAATAAGCCATTAGCCCATCTCCAATCCTGCCCCATCCTCACCCCCATACACTCCCCACCCTGTGTACTTTTGAAGAAAATCTCAGGCATTGTATCATTTCAGACATAACTATCTTGATATTTTACATATATTCAGTATTTTAGACGCATTATTGCTGAAAATCTTAAACCCTGATAGGATGGAAGAGGGAAGTA